>NC_139462.1:137270000-137870000 GCF_057233095.1 Heloderma suspectum
TTAGCATTCCAATCCCCTATGATGAAGAGGACATCTTTTTTTGGTGTTAGTTCTAGAAGGTGTTGTAGGTCTTCATAGAACCGATCAACCTCAGCTTCTTCGGCATCAGTGGTTGGGGTATAGACTTGAATACTGTGATGTTGAATGGTTTGCCTGGATTCGTACTGAGATCATTCTATCGTTTTTAAGATTGTACCCCAGGACTGCTTTTCCCACCCTTTTGTTGACTATGAGTGCTACTCCATTTCTTCTAAGGGATTCTTGCCCACAGTAGTAGATATGATGGTCATCTGAATTAAATTCGCCCATGCTTGTCCATTTTAGTTCGCTGATTCCCAAGATGTCGATGTTCAATCTTGCCATCTCATGTTTGACCACCTCCAGCTTACCTTGATTCATTGATCTGACATTCCAGGTTCCTAAACAATATTGTTCTTTACAGCATCGGATTTTCTTTTCACCTCCAGACACATCCACAGCTGAGTGTCCTTTCAGCTTTGGCCCAGCTGCTTCACTCTTTCTGGCGCTACTTGGAAATACCCTCTGCTCTTCCCCAGTAGTATATTGGACACCTTCCGATCTGAGGGGCTCATCTTCCGGTGTCATATCTTTTAGCCTTGTGATACGTTCCATGAGGTTTTCTTGGCAAGAATACTGGAGTGGGTTGCCATTTCCTTCTACAGTGGACCGCATTTTGTCAGAACTCTCTGCCATGACCTGTCCATCTTGGGTGGCCCTGCACAGCATAGCTTATGGCTTCACTGAGTTACGCAAGCCCCTTCACCACAACAAGGCAGTGATCCATGAAGGGGTCAGTTTATTTGCACTCATCCAGTCCATCACATCACGTCAGAACTTTCACAGCCTCCCCAGATTGAGATGGCAAGGGAATGGATATAGAACTGGGTATTATCTACATACTGGTGACAACCCACTTCACATCCCCTGATGATCTCTCTGTCAGGGTTGGATCTGAGCCCATAGAGTCCCAAAGCAGCTCTGATTCTGAGGAGGAGATAGAATCCGTGGGAGAGGAACCCTCTCAGGTTTCAGAGGTGCAGCAGGAGGGGGAGCCCCCCCCGCTCACATTCCTGAGAGCGACAGTGACCCTGGCAGGGAAAGGGAGGGACAACTTGAGCTTTTAGATGCGAGGCGCAGGTGCAGGCACAAGCGAGAGGTTGCGGGAGCTGAGCTGAGGCGCTCAGCCCAGTTGGCTCGACGTCAACAGCTGCACCCCGAGGCCCCACGGGAGAGGGGGAGACTTTCCCCTCCTACTCCTTAAGTTCAGAGAGTTGCCCGCACTTTTCTCCAAATGGAGACCAACTGACGTCCTAACTCTTAGAAACCCCTGGTAGGCTGTTCCTTTGTATTTCCTCTGAGTCTCAGGCAATTAGCATTTGTAAGCTTCATTAGGTTGAATGGAAATAAAGCCTTGGAAAGCAGCCCTTTTGTCTGGGTGTTGATTCTGGCTATTGGAGGATTCAGAAGGCAACAGGGGCATTCCTGACACTCTCCAACTGCTTTCACATAGATGTTAAAAAGCTTACAGGATGAAACTGAACCTCCTGTGCCACTTTCCAGAACCTCACTTGTCCTCCAGGAAGGACCAGAGCCACCACAAAGTAGCCCCTCCAATCCCTAGCCCAGCAAGACAGACTGGAAGGATATCATGGTCTATAGTATTGAAAGTGAGAGGCCCAGGGACACACTCCCCCTGTATAATTCCTGGCATAGATCATCAACTATGGTGTTCCAAGGCTGTTTCCAGGCCTAAAGCCAGACTGAAACGGATAATGAAGTTCAGACAGAACTCCTGGAGCTGGGTTGTCACCATGGGCTCGAACATGTGGCCAGAACTTGAGTATTTGACACCAATGTATAGTTATCAAAAATACTCAGGTCCAAAGTTGCTTTCTTCAACAGAGGAGAGACTACTGCTATTTTTAGGCAGGATGGAAAAGAATCCTCAGGTAAGAATGAACATATAATTATCACCAACCACTCTTTCAGTCCCCCATCTTGGCTGCTTGAACAGGCCAGGATGGGCAAGGGTTGAGTGTCTCACTGATCCAGAAATCCGGCCCACATCCTCAGGCTTCACAAGCTGAAAATGATCCAGAACCACAGGATAAGCAGCTCCAGAAGGTACACTGAACTGGCATTGTCAGTGTAGCATCTAAGTAGGCACGAATGTGAGAGACGTTATCTGTGAAACATTTTGCAAATTGGTCACAATGGGACACCATGCTATCCTCAAACTCCTTGATGTAAAAGGATATATACTACCCAGAAAAGCTCTGTTGGCTGAATGTGCAGATGTGATGGTGGTGAAGTAAACTTCCTTTACCACCACAGAATAGTCCTGCTAATGGGCTCTAATCTATGTTCAGTCAGATCCATCACAAGTCTTCCTCCCTAGCACTCTAGTTGTCTCACACTAGGCATGCCCAGTCACTGCAGGTATGGTGTGTGTGGAGTTAACATTAATAGGAAACTGCTTCCTACATTGTCACTTGTCTAAATGGAAATTGCTTTACCTTTTTCATCAGATCTTCTATGCCCCCTCATCCTGTTTCCGTGCGTGCGTGCGTGCGTGTGAGAGAGAGAGAGAGAGAGATTCTACCATTCATGCTTTATTTCATGTTTAGTCACATTTACAAAACCAGCTTCCTTGGCCAATTCCTATTGCTTTAGTATTCATTTTCTCTCTTTTATCTGGAAGATTTATTTCATTTGGTATCTGACAAGCATGCTCTCTGTACACCTTATTGAAATGCTTAGATCTTAAAATGCATGGATAGTCAAGGTTTTGCAAAACTCTTTTATTTATTACTTGATGGACTTTGTCTAGATAAAGTGTTTCACACTAACTGCTCCTCTTTTCAACTGTTTGATTTCCCTTTGCCTCACATTCCTTACACTCTTTACATCTAACTTAAAGTGGCTGGGCTCCAAAAATAGTTTCCATGATGTAAAAGTACTACTTTATAATAATCATTAGGCACATTTTAACATAGTTTGATCAGTTTATTGTAAAGTGCCTAGATGTTGTATAAAACTAGCAAAATGCTCATCATTATAATGTGCAGGTGTATATAGAGAGAAAGTCTGTAGATTGGAAGGACCAACAGGGTTGTGTGTGTGTGTGTCCATTTGTGTGCTCCACATACATAGGCACACCACACACATGTGTGCGCATACACACACACACACACACACACCTGGTTGGCAAAAGCTGGATTACTCAACATCAAGAGTGGAAAGTAGGTTTTGCCTCTGCAGCAGCGGTCTACTTAAAACACTTGCTTTCCCCCCACAGAAGTAAATGGCAACTATCTGGGCTATACCATTGTGGTGTGGGATAAACCTGCTTCCATCCATGGAGAATCCAGCATGCTCATATTTGCATAGCCCCATCCTGGGCTATGTTTCTTAGCTGTGCTAGAACGTTTGGGAGCTAGCGCCAACCAACACACACACACGCAAAACCTATTTTCAGTGAATAAGGACGTCACATTTAAAAGGAAAAAAAGCAGGCTGTTGGCAAACATCTCCAAAGCTTCCAAGAGGAACAGCAATACTGTATTACTTGAACATTTAAACAATACATCAAATTTACAATACTTTTCATTGTGGATTAAAAACACACAATTTTATTTGTAAACATCCAGAATAGTAGGTTAGTTAGAAAAATATTGAACATTATAAAGGAGTTCAGATTAAATATATTGGGTTGTATGTCGTGTTTCCCCATACAGTCCAGATAAGATGGGCTGATAACTTTGCTGGCCCAAGCAGAAGTTGGCTTACACAGGAGGAAACAGACTCCATGAAGAACCAAGGGTTGTATTTGTCCATTTGCCATCTCTCTCCTCCCTTTGCCGTCTCTCTCCTCCTTTTTCTTGTAACTGTTTGTAAACCTGGAGCCTAACCAGAAAATTGCAAGGCCAGGGTGCTTTTCTAATTGCCACATGAGAGCCTCTGACAATTGAAGCCTAGTCAAAACACAAATCTTCCCTCCAGGGTGGAGGAGGGAGAAGACTGGTTGCTTGGAGACTGAAGGGTTGCGTAACTTTTTTTGGGAAGGAGGCAGAAGAAAAAGATTAGAAGGCTCAGGAGACTGAGAATGACTGAAAAGAAAGCCAACTTGCCTGCCTACTTGTTGGGACCAACTGTCCCCAAGTTTCATTCCAGTGGCATTTAAATAGAGAGTGAAGGACACTGGGGCCACTATCCAATTCATGTTTCCTTTTTTGATTTATTACTTATACTACCCTTTATTAATATTTTCATATTCTATTCCTGTAATAAAATAGAGTTTATTTGAAGGAAAAGGACTCACACGTATAATTGATGTCTAAACAATTACCTTTGTACAAAGCTGGTTCTTTCTGACAGAGGATCTGTCAATCCCAGATCACAAGAGAGTATTTTCTCTTCCAGGTTTTGGGAGATAGGCTATTCAGGCTGCTGATAAAACTGTCCAGAAGTTATCATCATTCATGACAGCATCCAACTGTGTCTGTCTGGAACTGACACTGCTGGCAGAACAGATCCCCCACGCACCCAAATCTGCTCGAGAGGACTAGGGGATCCCCTGAAGCAGATCTGGGGGTGCAGAGGAGAGGGGAGGAAGGGCAAGTCCCATTGTCATCTGCATGCCCAATACTGGATGTCGCCCACTGTGACCCTTGTTTATCATAAATGGTCTTGGACAGTGTTTCTCAAACGATGAGTCTCAGCCAACCTTCAGGTGGGTCTCAGTGCTGCAGACTACCCAGTGCCTCTTTGCTTGACCATCCTGTGCCACAGTGTGAAAAAAGGGGAGAAGGGCTGAGAGGCATGTGGAGGGAGGATTACAACACAATATATAAAACTATATTACAACACAATATAGTTTTCTCCACTAAGCACAGGGGTCACTATCCTTTTTGGGTCAGTGGGCATATTTGGAATGTTGAGTGTCATGGCCACTCTCACATAATAGCTGCCACAGAGGGGCTTGCTCATTTATCAAATCCCTTCCATGGTGGGCATGACCAGTCATTAAACAGTCATTTCCCAGAAGGCAAACAGGCAAGACTAACAGAAAAGTAACTAGCCCAAGAACCTAAGTACAAGGCAGAACTGGGGATCTGAGCTCCAAAATACAAAACCACTCTTTTGAACCCAAATAAAAATTTGAACCTAAATAAAGGCAGCACTTTGCTTTGTAGCATGGAAATCTCCCTGTTAAAAAATGATTTGAAATGATCTTAATAAAATAAAAATCTGGAGAGGCAGGGAGTCTAGTGGGTGCCAAGAGGTGTCTGCGGGCACATTGGTGCCAATGGACACCATGTTGGAAACCAAGACCTAGAGCCTCTGGATCAGCAAATTCTTCCCAAAATGGAGGGGTTGAGTTATGATACCACCAGAGCCACTGTCCATACTTAACTTGAAGAAAACTAAATTATGGAATGCCCTGCTACAAGGAAATAGCTGTGGCAAAGAACTTTGCATTTTCAAAGAAGGATTAGGTATCACTATAAAATGCTATCAGCAATAGCCAGCTGATTATGCCGAACTCCATCTCCATCTGCCACCATTTTATGACTGGTGGACCTCAGTCATTTTCAGCTGTCTCAAGTGGGCCCTATGGGTAGAAAATTTGAGAAACCCTGGTCTAGGACAGTCTACAAGAAATGAAATGTTCTCCAAAGTAAAATTTGTATTTTTAATTATGCAGTCCATTTCTCCCTAACAGATCTATTCCTTTTTCTGCCAAAAATGAAACCAAAGGCTGTGTTTTAGCAGATTATATGTACCTGTGTATGAACCAAGTAGTTCTTGTTCTAAAATGTTACAGAATGTATAATGAAAATGAATAGAAATTGCTTCTACAAATTCTTCCCACATTTTGAATATGTCTTTAATAAAATGAGAAAAGTGTTTGAGCTTCGGGCAAATTGAGGGCCTCTTCACACAAGTTTATTTTTGTATAAGAATTGCTTCCATGTGTGTACCACAATGCGTGAAAAACGTATGTGTCATTTTACTGCATGCACATGTGTATTTTTCCATATATAAACACAGTGTGAACTTGCCAATTATGGCTTTCTATCACGTGCACATGCTGCACAATGCATGTTCCTAATGTTCTAACAGATTTATTTTAGTGCTGGGTTATTTTAATTATTTGCAAGGGTCTGATAAACGCTTGGATACCAGGTTGTGTTTGGATGGAGTAATGAGGTGTTAAGGGGCCAGGAGCAACCAAAGGCGGGCTGTGTTATGGTGATGGAGGCAACTGTGGGGGAAAGGTGTCTTTAAGCATGTTTTTGCCATCTCGCCTTCTGGCCCACCCCACAGCCTCCATGATTCTGGGGTTTAAATGCAGCCCCCTCAGGGCCTACCGCTACTGTTAATGAATGCTAGGCCTGTTAACAGGAAGGCATGTAACATCTTTGGTGTTATTCTGAAAGAACATACTGACCCTGCTTGTATGACCTGGACATGGTTGGATGAAGGTGTGCGCGTGCACCTCTCTTAGAAGTGCCCCCGGGCTATGAGGGACACACCAAGCATGGTTTGAGGGGTGGGGATGTTCCCTTGCTCTGTAGCAGGGATGGGCAACCTCTGGTCCTAGGGCCACATGTGGCACTCAGCCTAATTTCAAAAGCTCTCTGCATGTGATCAGTTTAGACCTCTGACAAGAGCAATCTGTCTCTTCCCTGGCAGCCCACTACATGGAAAGGAAGAGAGAGAGAAAAGGCAGCAACACAAAGAGAAAAAGGGGGGACCCATCCACCCCCATAAATTATCCATGAGGAAATGTGGCCCTAAACAGAAAGCAGACTGCCCACTCCTGGTCTGTAGGAATTCCATCACCCTGGTCAAGTACCCTGTCCAACAGTCTCTCAGTGTGAAGAGCCAGTATCTGGTACTGGGAACATGAGACAAGGCTGGAATTCTGTTGGATGGTGTATCACCTTGCTGGCCAACAGACTCTTTGCCTGAGCTGATGGAGGTTGTCTCAGATATGGCATTGAAGACCCCAAAGCCCAGAGTCTTGGGAACTTTAACATTCATGCCAAGACCACTTTGTCAAGGGCAGCTCAGGCTTTCATAGCCCCAATGACAACTATGGGCCTGTCTCAGGTTATATATGGCCCAATATGTGGCAGGGCACACTTTGAATCTGTTTTGTTGCCTTGGACTTGGAGAAACGTTGTGTGTATGGCAGCGGACTTCCCCACCCCCTCCTCCCAATGGCTGAAAAGGCTACACAGAAGATCAGGGGACCCTGCTGAATGTGGAAGGATTTGATGCAGGAGAAATGGAGGGATCCAGAAAAATGAGACAGAAACACCTTCCACTCACAGAAGGTGCCTCTGCCCAATTTTCGGGGATCCCTCCCCTGCCTCTTAGCCTGCGCTTCCGTCAGCCCAGTTCTATGTGCCTAAATGTCGCTCCAACCCACAGTCAACTATTTAATTCCACAAATAGAAGGAAATATATGGCCAGAACATTCAAACAATCTATTGTGCCTGTTTATTTCAACGCATACAAGAGTTGATTTCAGACCCACCCAAATGAAAGGATTCAATTTGCTAAGCCAAGAAAAAAAAATACAAATTCTAATGCTCAAGACATATGTTGCAAAAGGGGCCTCAAATCTGATAGTCGTACTATAGTAGCAATGTAGAGGGTCAGACTAAGTAGCCTCATGCTTCATGTTCTTGCTGAGCTCCTTCTCCCTTGAATATATTGTTGTAGGCTGACGACACGCAGGAATCTCTTAACTTGTCACCAAGGCTAAGGTCATAGTGATATGTATCATGTTCTTTGCTTATCATGTCCTATAACCCATTTCTTGGGATATAAACAATGGTGCTAGGAGAGGAAATGTTGAGGACTGCAACCCCACACGGGAGGGGGAGGAAGAGCCGTTTCCTAGGTGTCACAATATCTATAAATACAATTTGCTGATGTAAATTGGGGCTTTTGGCTCTTTGGAAGTGATTCCAGCCATAAAGCCCGCGCGTTAATAAAGAAAAACTCTTTTTCCTTCACTCCATGGTCTCTCTGACTCTGATTTCTGCAACATAAATGGTGCTGTGACTCGGATTGTGGCAGGCACTGAGACAGAGAGGTGGCAGTTGCCTGCTCTTAATCGCCACACTGGGAGGGAGAGCTCAGCACACGCCTCCCTTTCTTGGCGCCACAGACCTTTTTGGCGGGTGAACGGGAGAAAGCCTGCGCCGGGACCGCCCGAACGGCTGTGCGCGTCAAGAGAACCTCGGGAAGCGGAGGAAGGAACTTGAGCCCTGCCCATATTGCAGCTGCAATTGAGTTGAAACCCACATTGAAGCCTTCAGGAGAAAGGCAAGTATATGGAGTTAAAAGTGAGCCCCGCCTTTAGGAGAAAGGCAAGTGTATGAGGTTGAAAGTGGACTCGCCTTTAGGAGAAAGGCCAGTGTAAGTATATGTATACAAGGGGAACCCACCCAGTTGGGGTGGAAGGGGGACTTGATCACTCCCCGAGCAGGCTCTAGTACTCAGCAAGGCGCTGAGGAAACTGCTTCCCTCTAGTGGAAAAAGTGGGATAGTGGGAGGCAGGAACGTATAAATGAAGTGTTGAAAAATTGTGTGAGTGGCTACTGCGGTTCCTGTCGCATACTGTTGATCTTCCGGGTGCCCAGGCCAGTAGCAAAGTGTGTGGTATGAAAAGTCCTCTTGTGTCGGTCAGTGAGACCCCTTACTCGCTGACCAATCCCCTTCCCTCTTTGTGTCTGTCTTCATCTTAAGTGGGAGGCTATGGGAGGTGGGAGAAGCAAGACTTGCACCCCCTAGAGATGTATGTTAAAAAAAAAATTTTTAAAGGATTCAGAATGGAGAGAGGAAACAGCAAAAAAGCTCAAGGCCGAGCTGAAAAAAGAAAAAGAAAAAAAAAGAACAAGATCTGAGGCTGTTAATTAGAGAATTGTTGCAAGACAGCCTGGCTTTTAACGAAGTGTGGGAGTGTGAGGCCGAAGAAGTAGCCGTTAGCCTAGTGCGCCAGGAGGGGGGGCAGGAGAATTGCCCACAAGGTTCTGAGTTGTGCAACATCATCACCTCGCCTAATTGGGATGAAATCCCTAAGAAATGGAAACTGAAAATGAAGACCCAGAAGATAAAGGCGCAAAATGGGATAAAGGTGAAAAATCAGCCCCCAGGGCGCAGGCTAGATCCCTCTTCGAGTGGAAAGTGTGCCATAGGACGGTCCCAAGGCAGAATAAAGTGGAGAGACCATGTTGAAGATCTCTGTCAAGGTAACCATGTTTAGCTTTGAACTGTCCTAAAATTTCATAGAGCCTGTAGACCATCAGCTATATGATTTCTGAGGAGCGTAACCATTAAGCTTTTGCCGTGGGATTCCCTGCAATGAAGAAATCTCACTGATTTAAGTGTCCAGTGTTAGACTGCCTGAGTGTGTGTGCTGAAGAGACCGAGAAACCAGACAGCATGTTCCTGGCCAAGCCAAAATCACACTACTACCATGCTCCTGAAAGCTGCAATAAACTGTGTAAGCTGGGAGACCCAACCTGATTGAGAAGAAAAGAAGATATTGGAGTAACTGTCTTAAAAAAACAGTGAAATCTGTGTAGCTGGCTGGCTGATGCTGTCAGTGATGTTACAACTTTAAGACTGTTTTTCTGTTTGAGACCCCAGCGAAATAAGCTAACCTGAGTTATTTGTTGCCCGTGCCAAAGCAAAGATTTGGCTGCCCTGTACCTCATTGTGTCCTGTTTTAAGCTTGGGATTTACAAATACAAACTGAGAAGCTTGCCTTTGAAGTCCTGCAAATCACCCCACCACCTCCCCGAAGATTAATGGCTGCCTGAAAAATGCAAGTATAAGGCAATGCCCATCACCCCCCAGCGACCTGAGCTTCGGTACTTTGCTTTCGTGTACCAAGTTGAAAGAGAAGAGGGATGTGTGTGTGATATTGTAAATCCCTGGCTAGCTTGTCTAGTGATAGATAGCCCCGAGAGCTTCCCCCCCCCCTTTTCACAATGCTGTGAGGCTTTTCATAAACTTGAACTCTCATTGCTGTAGACTGTGTGTCTGTGTTTGTAGTCAGCTCAGTGTACAACAGGCTGAGTTTGATCTATGACTTTTAGATTTCCTTCTGCTAGAACTCATGCAGCATAAAGTTGCTGATGCAAAAATGGTGACCTAGAACTCTTTGCGTGTGTGAGTATGCCCATCCCTTGATTTTGATGGGCCCTGGGCATGCAGCCAGAAGAGCAGTATGATTGCTAGATCTGCTCCATCATGCCTTACCATGCAAAAAGTGTTTTCCATTCATTGTGTTAAATTGCAAAACAGTTTGTTGTGTGTATTTTATGATTTCTTAGATATCATAAAATATATGTGATATTTGCAGATTAGTGTTAGTTGCAACTCCAAATGATACTGAGTGTGGTTCCCAATGGTTGACAAGAGAAAAGACAAAGACAAGTAGAGAAAGACAGAGACAAGTAGAAAAAGACAGAGAAATAGAGAAAGTGGCAGACACAGAGAAAAGGGGGAAAAAGGAAGAATAGGCAAGAGGAAAAGAAAAAGAACATTTGTAAACAAGAAGCGTGGCCATAGTTGCCCCCAGGGTGAATTAGAAGCAGCTGATTATGCCTAGAGCTTATTACCTGGGGGTAAAGTAGCCACAATAATGTAATAGTTCTTTAAAATGAGAAAATGTAACTAGAAGGAGAAGAAGAGCCTATCCCAAATGTGCGTCACTGGGACTAGTGTAGGGCAGAAAAGTTTAAGTAAGTGAGTTTAACTTGCAAAAAAGACAAAGAGACAAGGCTGGTGCATGGAGCGGAAAGTTTTATGTAGAAAGTTTGAAACTTGATCTGCAATACAGGCATATCTGCAAGAGAGAGAAAGCAAGAGAAAAAAAGCAAGAGAGGGAGAGAGAGATTTCTCTCTCCCAACACACAAGCGGGGCTAGAGCGCCTCACCCAGTATCAAACCCTGCTGTTAGAAGCCATGAGGGCAGGTATAAAGAAGTCAGTTAATATGACTAAAGTGTCTAAAGTGCTGCAAGGTGCCACCGAGGCCCCAAAGTGTATTTGGAGCGTCTTTTAAATTCCTATCACCAGTACACCCCCCTCGACCCAGAAGCCCAAGAAGACGTGGACGAAGAAATAGAAGACCCGGAAGAGGCAGAGGATTCTTGAAAAGAAACCAGTGTGCCCAGTGTGGACAAGATAGACATTGGTGGCATGAATGCCCAAATAAAATAAATCAAATACACAAAGAAAGGAACCAAAGGGGCCAGAACGGGTGAGGGAGGAGACAGCTTGGTTAGCAACCAAACTGGCAAAAGCAGGGGTCTATAAAAATGTATAAAGAAGCCCCCTTCATTAAAGTGGCTAAAGCCAAAAAGTCTTAAATAAGACAAACCGGGCCCCCTTAATCTCGGCCCCGGGAAGCCCCTAGTCACTGCCACTGTGAGGGGCCGTGACATTGACTTCATGATTGACACTAGAGCGGCATCAAGAGCAAGCAAACATTAGCCTTAAACATGAAGTCCAAACACTGGGCAAAGTTCTTCAAGCCCAGCGTCATTTTGTCTTCGAAAATAGGCCCCAATTCCCATCACAGAAGTTCATCCTTTCCAACCAAGAGAAGAAGTATGGGTTAAAGAGTGGAAAAATGACCCTTTGACTCCTAAGTGGAGAGGACCAAAAACTGTCATACTTTCCACCCCCACAGCCGTGAAGGTAGCTGAAATTAAACCCTGGATACATTAGACACGAGTCAAGAAAGCAAAGGGGAAAGTAGACTGTAGCTGAAAATCCTTTAAAAGTCATTCTAAAGAAACAGTAAGAAAACTCAGGCTAGACCCTACTGTGGGCGCACCTGGAGACCGCCCACCCAGCGTACGGTCAGACCTGCAACTGGAGAGAATTGAAGAAGGGGACTAGGCCCTACTGCAGCTAGCCAGGTGATAGCTGCCCAGCGTACGGTCAGATCCCAAAGAAAACAAAACATGCAGGTTGTAGTAGTAGTGTTGTGTTGTTGTTTTTTTAATAACGTGTACTAAATGGGGGTCTGCCCCTGGAGGGGGAAGTCTGTCCCAGCGATTCGCTGATAATTACTGGCTTCACCTGGCTAACATCACGGAAGTAGAACATTTTTGTTTGCCAAGAGATATACCTGCAAACAGGCTTTTTTTTAAATCTCTTTCTCCTCCATCATTTAAGCTGTGAAGTACACCAAACGCTTTGTTGTTTTAATTTGACCAATAATAGTACTGCTATAGATGTTCAAATCAATAATCTGCATAATATAGTAGTTGACATAACAATAAAACAAAACAATTGGCTAAATTGGTTAACCTCTTGGCTCCCAAATTTTAGCTGGCTTAAAGCATTGTTCATCCTAATTCTACCAGTGTTGTTCATAGGGGTACTGTTATGCCTTTGCATTCCTTGTTTTATGCGCTGTTTAACCAATCTGTTTTATGTCTCGGCTAGTAAAACTGCCGCCCTCTACGCTCTAATAGCCCAACAGGAGGTTAAGTGATATGTCTGTTATAAAAAGTTTTGTATTGTGCTTTGCAGACTATTATGAGCATTCGCTTATCAGAAATGCTATAATTGTAATGAAATTATGCATTTAAGGGGGGAAATGTAGTAGCAATGTAGAGGGTCAGACTAAGTAGCCTCATGCTTCATGTTCTTGCTGAGCTCCTTCTCCCTTGAATATATTGTTGTAGGCTGACGACACGCAGGAATCTCTTAACTTGTCACCAAGGCTAAGGTCATAGTGATATGTATCATGTTCTTTGCTTATCATGTCCTATAACCCATTTCCTGGGATATAAACAATGGTGCTAGGAGAGGAAATGTTGAGGACTGCAACCCCACACGGGAGGGGGAGGAAGAGCCGTTTCCTAGGTGTCACAATATCTATAAATACAATTTGCTGATGTAAATTGGGGCTTTTGGCTCTTTGGAAGTGATTCCAGCCATAAAGCCCACGCGTTAATAAAGAAAAACTCTTTTTCCTTCACTCCGTGGTCTCTCTGACTCTGATTTCTGCAACAGTACCTGCAGCTTGTAAAATGTGAACATTAAAATACACGTGTACAGCATTTCTGCCAATAACTGGATTCTATTTTGCAAATTTAGCTCTTGATACATCAGGATAGTTGTACAGTCTTTCATTTTTAACTCTTGTACATATAGGGTTTGATTCATCCCAACATAGGTGCAGCACCTGCATGGAGAGTGATAGCCATAGAGTATGAGAGTTCTATTTCCTCCTTCCCATGCTTAGCATGCACGTATACTCCTGAATACACATGTAGGTACTACACCAAGTCATTACGGTGTGTGGTGCAGTCTTCCATATTCCCAGCCAGATGGCCTCCCCCAATCAGTGAAGGAATGAGAACTTTAGGTTCTGTGGTTGTGGGGGCAGGCAGGATGGGAATATGGTTGCTGGGTTTAGGCATCCCATTCCCTGTAACCACCAGGCATGGTGCCTATGTGTAATATGGTACATATTCTGTACCAGAATATTATGGTTTATGATTATGGTATTTTGTCTGCGTGCAGACACTGAAATGCTGTGGACTGGATTTAATCAATAATAAAATAGCTATTTTTATATTTCACATGAAAACAAATCAAAAGGTACTGGTCCTAATACTATCCATAAGATATACACTCTCATAAGAAAGTTTTTTATAACCTCTGTAATGTGGACAGGATCAAATCCTTTGGTTACTGGGTAGTCTGATGTTGACAGATATGTATACTGAAAGCTAACAGAAGTACAAATACATGCAGTTGGTGCATGATGTAAGATACATTAGTC
This sequence comes from Heloderma suspectum, assembly GCF_057233095.1. NCBI lineage: Eukaryota > Metazoa > Chordata > Lepidosauria > Squamata > Helodermatidae > Heloderma > Heloderma suspectum. The sequence continues at coordinate 137,283,858 of NC_139462.1, forward strand.
TAGAAACTCAGACTAAAACTGGAAGTAGACTTTGTTGATATTATGGTTTATTTTGTGTAAAACAAGTGTAACCATTAAAAGTGCTTGCTGACAGCTTTGCCTTAAACCTGTTCACTAGACAAGTACTTTCCAGTGTGCTTAATTTATCACTTCAACATTTATATCACAAAATTATCATCATTTCCTTTGATGCTGACTAATCACTGTTTCAAGTCAAGAGCTTGTAGCCAGCATGGAACATACCTCTGTTCCAGAGGTAGCCTACAGAGACTTTTTAAGCCTGATGCTGACAGTGATATTCCTTAGTAATATACCCAAATAATCTGTGGAACAGATTTCTCTTTCCATCCTGATTTACTTTGTTAATACTTTTTGGAAAAAACTAGTGTAAATAACAGCAAAGTCTTCAACAAATAATAAGAACTACATATATTAATCCAATGCTACATTTCCCTGAAAACATTTAAGCACCTTGGTAAATTTGCACAAATTATTTTCAGTACACTGTCCGTTTTGACTTTGGGATTGTTCAAAAGTATCAGGATAGGTATTTGTGAAAACTGAGATTAGCTGAAAAAGTTAAGTGACATAGCTGTTTTGAACAAACATAGTCGTCAAGCTGTACAGAAAATACTTCTATATGTCTGTTACATAGCTGTTAATAATATATCATCTGGGCAAGATCAATAGTGCTGGCATATTAACAGTAAGTGTAATTTATTGGAAAGGTGACCATAAAGTTGCAATAAGAAATCCTTTGAAGAGCAGTACAAAACTACTCCACATTTAGCAGGTGCAAGACTTTAATATCTATAGAAATATGGATATCCTTGAGACAAAGTAAATATTCTAAGAGAAAACAAAGTAGGATGTTAACTTTCAAAATCTGATTATGTGCATAACCAAAAATATAGATACCCAATTCGAAATTTCAACAGGCTACAACCTAGATTCAAGTAAACAAAACCTGACGCAATGTTTTTTGGGAGTGAGATAATTTTGCAATCCTAGCACCCAAATTCTAGGTCTGTGAAATAAGCAAACAGGCAGCAGTCACTTCCACTTGCAAAGGCAATGTATGTAATGGCCTACAGCAACATATGTGTCAGTGGGTATGCTCTTAAGCGAGTGCTGCATCAGTGAAAGCTGTCACTAGGCACAGCTGGAGAAAGGATCAAAGGCCACTGCTCTTCTGAGCTCAGTGCTCACAGATGAAACAGGAGTTCATTCTGTGCAATGGATTAAATACTGTGCCGTGTGTCACTCTGTGGCAATTTTCAATTCCTCAGGACTTTCTCTAGTTGGCCTACAAGGGGAAAAAACAGCAAAACATTCTTTAAGAAAAATAAAAGGAAAGAATTTTTCAGCTACAGATTTTTCAACTTCCACAAGAAGATATAAAGAAATAAAAAGTGAGGGGGAGGCGGGGTCCAATAGTTAAGTTGATCGGAAGCCCTCCATGGGAGCACTTCCCAGATTAGGAAATCCTCTCATTGCTATTCTGATATGTAATAACAATTACAGTGTAACCTTTTAAAATTTCAAATGAAGACCAACACACAATCCGGATTTTTTTTAAATCATTATATACTCCCAGGTCTCCATCCGACTGTAATATTTTACTTGAAATTAGTTTCAAAAAAGGATCCAACATTACAGAACAGCCAGTATTTATTGTGAAAGTCTCTACAGTTAAATGAATAGCTTAAAAACAATACAGTCAACTATGGAATCTGTAGTTTGACATTTAGTTTCTCTATTTTCTTGCTTAGCCCTCTTGATTTGTTTTGCATATATAATTGTTAAGTTTAATCACTGACACATCATTGCAAAAAACAAAACTTTTTTTCTTATAGTTGATGTATTAAAAACTAGTGTTCTGCAAACCTTTTATTTATTTAATCGATTGTAAACAGTGTTTGAGGATAAATTATCCCCCCAAAGCAGCTTTAGAATTTGGACTCCCTTCTTAAACCGATTCAACCTTTTGTGATCCCCAATCCACAGGCAAATAGATGAGTTCACAAATTCTTTGCACAGAACCCACTGCTGGGCACACAAAAAGCTGTGGCCTGGGGCAGCAATTCAATGCTGGCATTAGAAGAAAACTAGAACAAGGTGCCTTACACTCCCTTCTAAAACCAACCAGCCAAGGAAGGAGGCAGGAGAGGAGGGGGAGAAGCTACTGTGGCCTGAAGCTCCCATATGCTCCCTGCCTTTCAGCATTTTCTGTGATTAGCATAGCAGTTTTGGTGGCTGTGACATTAAAACACCTGCTGCTGGGAGGAAAATGCCTCTGGCTCTGCCTGTTGTACGATGTCCCATCCCTGTATCTGGTGGCTTCTAAGGGGCAGATGCCTCACACGTTACGATCTAGTGTTTCATCTGGCTGCTTGCGCAGTTGACACGCAAGTCCTCCCCTTCTTTTTCTCTATGAATTCACAGAGATCAAATAGTTAGCAAGGCCATAATGTAATTATTAAAAGCTTCTTTCCTTTCAGATAATTTTATACTCCTCACGTTTTCTGAACTTAAGTTATTTGAAGTGTTTATTATTTCTCTCTTTTTATTCTCCAAGTCACACAAAAAGCAAAGGCGCCCAGGTTGACCATAAGAAAAATTCTAAAATCTGTATTAAGGAAATAATGTTATTGGTCTAATAAAGTTATTGTCCTAATATAGATTTTGTAATTTCTCTTTTTATTGTTAACGGCAATGGAAAATAGAAATAAACTACCGATACTCCCCTCCCCCGCCCCATGAGACACTTACAAAAAAAAAAGAAGGCAGTGATTTGTGACAACTACTGCAGTAGCTTACCGGTATATCTGCAAAGGCCAAGGTATCTGTGTTGGCGTGGGCGATGAATTTGTTGGGCTCACAAGCATAGCGCTGTAGATATTAGAGGCAACCACAAGTATACAAAGGAGTATGGGTCCTATGATGGCTCCTTCCAGTCCTAGGTAATATGCTCCGCCAGCTACTGCAAGGCCCGTCAGGTATGGATGGCCACCTCTGCAATCACAACATGCTTAATTAAATTGTTAGAATATCATATTCTAACCAGCCAAGGGTTACCATCACCACCACCACCACCACCACCATTTTGTCTCTGGGCCCTGCATGGGCTCAGAGGCATTCTTAGAAAATGAAAATGGAAAGTAGCTGCAGGCTGGTTCTGTGCTTCGAAGTGTCCAGCAAGGGGTGGGTGGGGGGCTGGCTGGTGGTGGAACAACCACTGGGGAGCTGGGCTGCACCGGGCAACAGAGAGCTGGGAGAAGAGAAGGGAGGGAGGGATGTGTGCATGGAAGACTATTTTCTCCAACTGACCACCGTACTACCCACCTCTACCCCCCACCCACCCTCACACACTAGGGTCTCAATCTGGAGTCAGTCTCCCCAAACTGGAAATTTGTGGGGAACCCCTCCCCCATTCTCAAGAACAGAACTATGCAGTTATGATCACAAGTAGTTTGACCTTGTGAGAGCAGTGAGACTGTGGGACAGTGAGACGTGGAGGGGAGAGTTTGGGGATGTGACAGACACTTTGGCGGCAGGGGTGGGGAGCAAACTGGCTGAGAAAAGCTTCTGGGGTGGGGGTGAGATTAGGTTGGCAAAGGGAAAACGACCACATTAAAAGGTAATTGAACTGATTTTGGTAGTGATCTTCAATTAATTTGAGGGAATAAATTAATTTTAGAGTAATTTATTTAGGAGAGATTTGAGAAGATCAACTGGCTTGACTTCTCTGAAGTGGGTGCTCTATTAGAGCAGAAAATGCTGGGTTCGAAGGACTGTTTTTGTGTTATGAGGCTCAGATCTCACCTCTGGCTTGTACTCAGATCCCTGGGCAAGATACTTGTCTTTTAGTTTCACCAGTTTACCTTTCTCTGAAATAGGTGGTTGCTGCAGTAGTAATTTTTGTAACTGACCACACCTCCATGGCAGCCATTTTGTGACAGTGCCCATGACAATGTCTCAAAATTCCATATGTACCCACAGGCCCAAAATGATTAGAGGGGGTTTGGTTTAGAAAATATTTATCAAGAGATATTTTCTAACACACTAGTCATGTTACAAACATTCAAGGTAGTATATAGCCTTATATCTAAAACAGTGGTAGGAAAAGATTTTTCCTCCCAAGGACGGCATTACCTCCAGAGAAATGTATGAAAAAGTTTCAATGGGAAACTTGATTTAAATCAGTAATTTAAATTGACTATAAATTGACTTTTTTCTTGCTTATTTAAATCATTGATTTAAATCGCCTTGATTTAAATCAATCCAGTCTGGTTGTGTGCAAACAATTACGTTTAGTAATGTGAAGGTACAGGGTTTACAGAATAAGGCAGCATCTGTTTATCACTTACATAAAGAATATGAGGAAACTGTTAAGCAACAGGATAGGAACAGATGATGGCATTGCAGCTACAGGCAGCTGTACCTTTTAAATCATTTTTGAAACAGATGCCTCTTGCTCTGTTGCATTTTGTTTGGCATCTACATGTCACTGGTTCCAGGTAGGAAGCGGACACAGAAGATAACCTTGTGCAGCTCACTGATAAAACACTGCATACCCTCTTCCAGGCAAGTTCAGAGGTATGTTCAGGAGTAACAGGATCTATAAGCATTTAATCTGCTTGCAGCCGGAACATTGCTTGATGATTAGCATATACAACATTGAACTCAAGTGCAACTTTCGTTGGAGGTAACATATACAAATCCCTCTTGCCCTTGGTAAATAGTTCTAGCCTGACATGATCAGTGGTGTCCCATAAATGTAGCACACAAATCTCTTGGTGTCTGATACCCATCTTATCCAATCCCACTGCTGCAAGCTGTCATGAGAACATCAGAGAGAAAGCAGGCTAGATCAACTTTATTTTTATCCATAGCATGTGACTATCAGAAATGACATCAACTCTGGTTGTAGTATCACCTAAGTGTCATAAAACAGAGTGATACTTGCCATATATCTGACATTCCTTTGGCTTCCCTATGGCTTGAATTAGTGCTTGGTCATTGTGAAACTTGTGAAAACACACAAGTTTTCAGATCCAATTGTGGAACCTCATGTACAGTATCCCCTCCAATATTAAAAGTGTGGATAAGATCTGTCTTTGGCATGATGTTCATCTGTCCAAGCTTTGCAAACAACAATGTCACAGACGTTATCTTGTGGTTATGCATCATTGGTCAATCTATGCAATGCCAATAATTCTATCATTGTTTATCCATTTTGGTTTATCCATTCTGTTGTGTGATCTGCACAAAGCTGGTTAATTTTTTTTACTTGTTTTCACCACAAAGTTTCCAGCAGTGAGCTCTTACTCTCATGTAATTTCATATCAACTTGCTAGATGAAGCACCTCCTAGCACGATGTAGACTGTGAGCCATGGTAGTAGGGTGGTGAATGCGTCGAGGTGCAGTGTCCAGTTACAGGCTACAAGGATGCTATGAAGGCCATCAGGATCTCCACCATTCTCAGTAAGTTGTCCAGATCAACGTTTGGATTGTCATTGTGTTGAGTATTCAGATTTCCTACATCTTTAAACTTCTTTTCACCTAAAAGCAGTTTCAAGCTTTCTATCATACCACAAAGGTAATCTCCACTGGGTTGACTTCTACACCAGAAAGCATCCACTACACTTAATGGCAGGGGGTATTTTTTACTTCCACGTAGAGCTCATGATGATTCGTCAACTCCACCATGGGACACTGTATGTGCCACAGTGCTTCGTGTGTGTGTGTGTGTGTGTGTGTATGATGGGAATGTCACTTAGCAAAAAAGTATTGAGGGAAAATAATAAAACAGACTTTAGGATATGAAATCCCACTTGATCCAGTATTTCATAGTGTGTCCTGTTACATGCATAAACACCTGATTCTGTCCACAGGTCATCCAACCCAGCATTTTCCATGTGCTGCCCAATTGCCAAGGGGCAATGATTTTTATTGGTTAAAACAGTACAGCAGTTCAAAGCCATGTTTTGTGCCAAAATTTCCTGTGTTTCTGTCACTTGAGCCCTGATAGCACTTTGTCCATCCAAGATAAACTTCCACTGTTATAATATGGTTTGGTTTGGTAACATCTCCTTACCTTCATTTAACATCTTCTTACCTAACATTTGGTAATATGGTTTGGTAACATCTCCTTACCTTCATTTTGGTGTATAGCATGTCCAAAACGGTTCAGTTTTCCCGAAAGTAGACCCATGCTAACCCATGCTGTGCAGCGAGATGTAACTCATATGTACTTTAAGGTCATTTTTTAGGATGACATCCACCCACTTCTCCTTTGTCAACCTACATACAATTGATCTGACATAAAAGCCAGCTTTTAAAATACTGATGGGGCAACTTATTTTCTAAAGGACTTTCTGGATGTTGGTTGGACTATGACAGGACTTTTCCAAATATGGTAAAGAAGGTACTTTGAAATATTTACCCAGAGATATCTGAATAAATTGCTGTGTCTACAAAGTATGTTGGCAACAGATGGCAAACCAAGAGGAGTACAGCTTTACATCCTTCTCCTTGTACAAGCCAGAGGTCTAGAACTGCAGGTATGGCTGCCCAGTACGTTCCCAGAAATGGAACAACTCCAAGTATTGCAGCAAGTGCTAAGGGTAGACAAAGTCTAGAGTTAGAAATAAGAATTTATCAGTGCAATTTTTTCACTAGAAATAGATTCCTACAAGAATTGTGCATCTCTTGATATCACATAATTGCATATAAATCCACAGGACTATTTAGATGGAAAATAGTATTGGGCCAAGAGTTTATAAACTTTAACATGACTGGGTCAGGAACCAAGAATAAGGCAAACAAACATTGCAGACGGTTGCAATATACTGTATAAGGCACAGTCATCCTGATAACCCTAGCATTTAAGAGCTGATTTTTTAAACTTTAAATTAAGGAAGGATTAGAATATGGCCAATACAGTTAGGGCGCAATCCTACGGCTGCTAGACAGCAGCTAGACAGCCATAGGATTTTTCAGTTTTCAGGAACTGACCTTGGAGCCAGCGCTCCGAGGTCGGTTCCCAGAAAACCGCCTCCCCACACCCGCTGCCTCGTAGGTGGTGCGTTTCATCCCCAGCTCCATGCTTGTACGAGCAGCGTGGAGCAGGGGAAAAGGGGGCATTCTTGAGGGCAAGGAGGGGATGGTGGAAGCACCAGTATAATGCTTCTTATGTGCTGTCTGCCCCCCCCCGAGCGCCCCTGGTTAGACAGCCAAAATCGGCCATCTAGCCACAAATGTAGGGTGGCCGGAGAGCAGAGGAGAAGATCCCCTCCATGCTCCACACGCCCTGCATTGGATAGTTGGTCGCCTCCAATTTCGGAGGCAGCTGAGTATCCCCATAGGATTGCACTCTCCAAAGCATGCTTGTGTAATGAGGAATTCCCTACCACTCTTTCCCACTGTAGCCTCTTGCGCTCCTGCTACCACCAAAACTTCTCCAGAGGTCATGAGGTACTCGGGAAAGCCCTAGACTGTGGCTGGGAAGCTGCAATGGAAGGGAGAAAATCAGGTGGAAGACAGTTTGTGCAAGCAAGAGCTCTACTTGGACAAGCTGCCTCTACCCAATTCCACCCTGCCCCCCAATCCCCTAATTTCCTGATTAGCCTGAAGCATCCTGTCTCATATTTCAGGCCTTTCCTGAGGATCCCCCAAAACTCAGGAGAGGCTTTTCAGAGACACAGGGGGTGCAGCAAGGGGAGGGGACGTTCTTGTGTAAGTGCAACACATGGATACAACCCACTGGATTACATCCAGACTACATTAGTTGAATTTAGCTCCTTCCCATGGAAATCAATGTGACTTAAGTCATGACTAATGTGCCCCATTGATTTCAAGTTCAACTAGGTTAGCCTGGATCCAACCCATTATATTTATTCATACTTTAAAAAAAAAACACCTTATAACCTGCTATTCAGCCTAGTACAGTTCCATCATACTGAAAGGTAATCAAAGTATAATTAAGGAATGAGAAAGTCAGCTAATCTGCCTGAAAGATGGAATGAACAAGGACTGGTACTACGGTTGCCTGGATTTTACATGATATCTTATTTGAAGATTGGTGTGCGCATATATCTCTGCTCTCCGCATCAATATAAAATCCTATACTAAACGTTGCTTAAAATTTTCAGGCAACTACCAGAAGTAGATACAATGCTATCAAAAATAAAAATAAAAAGTTGGACAATGTTTTTAGTTCTCACCTGAGGGTATGAAGACAATGTTAATTCCAAAGATGGTATGAGTCAGCCAGGTGTATAGTCCATAAAACCCAGCCATTTTGAGGGATGCATCAAATACACCTCTAGAAGGATCAAAGAAAACCATGTAAATCGACTAGTTGAGCTGCAGGTGTGTCTTGAAAAGGTGCAATTACACCAATTCCTTAAAGATCAAGGCTATCTGCTACAAATTCTAGTAGTGATGAATTCTACTTTGGGCTCCAGGACTTGAAGTTGATAATATACTAGAAGATATATGACTGGTGGCATAGCTGTATGAAATCTTAAATCCAAAATTCAGTTATTGGTATTGTTACTCCGCCACAGAGGTGGGGAACATTTTTTGTCCCAAGAACCAAATTGTCTCTGGCAAGCCCATCGCGGGCTGCATGCCAGCTGGGTGTGGGTTGGCAGTCCAGATACTGGCACGCAGCTTTCCTCAAAACACACCCATTCACCCCCACAGCCATTCACACCTGCCTTACTCACACTCATTCACACACCTATTTGCTCCCTGTACTCTCTCACCACCCATCCCTGCTCAGCTGAATTCAGAATTTGCTAAAACGAATGCTGGCAGACCGGCACACAAATGCATCATTATAATGTGTCTTATTAAATCACTGAGAGAGGACACCGCACTTCTAAAAACCTTTCCTGCCAAAGCTTTGGGGACTATACCCTTTCCCATTCCATAGCTTCTCATACTCGTTGTGTTTGTGCTTCACTTAGTCTTTTATTATATTTATCCCATTTTGAATATAGTTTGAGAAGCAGCTTACCATGACATAATACAACAATAAAATCAGAATTAAAAACAAACGTAGTAGCACTTACTTGTGACCTGCCCTGTTACGGTCTCATATCCAGTGCCTTTTACCTCTTTGAATATCTGGCTTTCTATGAAAATACTCCCATAGACCCCTAACAATTGTGCATTTGAGCACTTCACAGTCAGGTTTTTACAGCCTTTGGACATAGCAAGAGTACATCCTATGTCATAAGAGAGCATATTAATGGCTAATAAGAGATTGAGCAGTGCCCCACCCCCCTGTATTGGCCCCAGGAGTGTAACCAAGTCACCTGTAGTGTTAGAGGGGCCTAGAAATCCATAATGCTTGCTTAAGTTCATTATTGGTGCAATTCCCTTGCTAGCAGGCCTCTCAGCATGTTGAGATGAATCAAAGGCCGATATCAAGATCTGCCTGGGAAGTGAAGTTTGTTTGTCTTAAAGCTGCGGGTGGCTGTGCTGGGAACCAAGCCCGGCTAGTCTATGCTGGGAATGAACGCTAGGGGGCGCTTGCTGCTGTTATGCTGCCTCATTGCTAGGGATGTACAAATCCCTTACCTGGCTCCGCGCAGGGGCATCTGCGCTGGGGGGGAGGCGCTCCGTCCCTCCCCCCAGAATCCTCGACGGGGGGGAGGCACTACGTCCCTCCCCCCGGAATCCTGCCCGGCCAAGCCGCGGAGCCGCTGGCCAGCTCCAGCCACCTGCAGCCGGACATCCAGCTGTTGGGCAGCCCTGCAGGGATGCAAATGGCGGCTGTCGTAGCCGCCGCCATTTGTGTCCCTGTATTGAGCCGTGATAGGCTACGTAAATATTTACGTAGCCTATCACGGCAGGGGGAAAAAAAACCCAGTGTACGCAAATGACGGTAGCCACCACCATTTGCGTACGCTGGGGTTTTTTCCCCCCTGCTGTGATAGGCTACGTAAATACTTACGTAGCCTATCACGGCCTCCGCAGGGACGCAAATGGCGTCCCTGCATTAGCTGGGATAGGCTACGTAAGTATTTGCATAGCCTATCACGGCTATGAAGAGGAGGAAGCGAATGGTGGCTGCAGGACGGCCGCCATTCGCAAAGCAGCGTGGACTGGAGCAGGTAAGTGCTCCGTTTCGCGTGCCTTTTGTGGGGTGGGGGCAGCAGGGACTTCGTCCCGTGCACCTTTTGTGGGGTGGGGGGGCGGGGGCTTTGTTCCGCGATGGATTTTGGGGGGCTGAATGCACTGGCATTCGGCCTCACCGAGATCCGTCTGACATCCCTACTCATTGCTAACATGTATGGTATAAAACCCATTCTACCCCATGGCTCTGGATTCAGAGAAGCTGTCTGATCCAACCATTGGGTATGCCTGTGTGCTGTAAGTTACTCAATAAAGTACTCTTGTAAGTAAACCTGGATCTGATTTATCACTATCTTGGAACCTCTAAATTAAGAGTTCGAAGCCTACAGCCGGGGCAATACACCCCCTCCGAATGGTGATAATACCAATGTAGCTTATAGGGTGGTTGTAATTTATGTGAAACACTTTGAACACTCTAAACACTCATTGAGCAGGGGGTTGGACTCGATGGTCTTATAGGCCCCTTCCAACTCTACTGTTCTATGATTCTATAAAGTATTATCCCAGCCTTCCTCAGCCTGATGCCCTCCAGAATTTTCAGGTTACAACTCTCAGCGCTCCTGACCATTGGCGATACTAGCTGGGGCTGATGGGAATTGTAGTCTAAAATATATGGAGGGTACAGGTTGGGGAAGGCTATATTATACAAATGCTATGTATTATTTACACAATGACTGTACCTACACTGTAGATTTTAAATGTATTTATTGCCAGAAAATTATGATGTCAAAGATTTGACATGTCTAATTTTGCCTAATAACTATGGTGGAGGGAAAGTAAACCTAGGCTTCCCATTTCCCAGGCCTTTGCAAAAGAAAGTTCAATCCAAATGTTGGAGAAAGCACCTATGACTGAATCCTGCAGAAAAAAATCCTCCTGGGCCAAATATCCATTTCTTAAACTTACCCATCACTACTTACACCACCTATATCCTTTCCCAGCAACCCTTTCCAGTGTGAAATAGTCCTACCAAATGACTTCTATATATCATGTGAATACTCACATAATTCTCAAATGTAGTTACAACGTTCCCCCACCCCACAAGCAGAGATAACATGGTTCTCCGTTTCTGCAAAAGATGCAGCTCATTATGTACCATGATGAGCCAAAAATGTTTGAAGCTACCCAAGCTGTGTGCTATTTGCTCAAAGAGAAATATAAATATTTTAACATTGTTAATTAACATGGTAGGCACTGTAAAGCAGAAGGCATTGCTGAACTGTAACAGAAAGAGCCTCAATGGAACCCCTTGCCAAGGCCAAAATATTTAACACTAAAATTTAAATAAATTCAAATCTATTTAAACAAAAAGTTATCTCAACATTATGATTACAATGCTCGACTGTTTATTTGATATAAATCTTGGTATTTCTCTATATTCTTTAAAATGAAGAGAATATCATTTTTCAGCTGGTGTGAGGCATTTGTTGAAGGCATCAGCCATCAGTTGGAATTAGTCTTACATCTGAATTTACTGAAAAGATTTTATGATGCAAAGCAATTAAAACACTTTCCCTTTGGGCCTTTTTGGGAAAGAAAAAGGAAAGGGAGGATACCAGTTAAGTGTGGCAGCAAAAAACACCATGGGCTTTCAGTTTCAGAAGCATTCTTCAACAAAACGTTGAAGGAACACACAAGTGTTGGAAACATCTGGCTGTTTGTTAGGAAAGTTATATTTCTACTATATTATAGGCTATGCTCTTGAGGCCACTCAGATATGGGGGTCAGGAAAGGAGCTTTGGTGATGCATGAATGTTTTTCTGCCTCGGTAAAATAAAGCAAAACATGTATCACTCCAGAGCATCATGTAACAGTAATAACTACTTGGAGAGGCTCCAGTATAAGTGGAATTACATTCACAGGTGAAATTCACAGTCATTTAAAGTACAGCACTACTTTAATAGAAGCCATCTCACTCGTGTGATAAACCTGTGTACAGACTGCAAGGGGAGGCTGACATGACAATGCTCCTCCATGCAGACATTCCTTGCACAGAGAAAACCAGCACATCAGGAAGACGGCTAGGTGACAGAACCCTTCTCCCTGACATGGTAGTTTTCTCTACACAGGGAATGTGTGCCTGGAGAAGCATTCAATCATATGAGTCTCCAACTGCACTCTGAAGAGGTGCAACCCAAAAACAGGTTTTATCACCTTTGCAACTTTAGTGGTGCTACTTGAAAGGTTAGTTTCATAATACTGTTTCAGGAGAGTTTTCACAAATGATTTTAGCTCAAATATTCAGGAGAGACTAACATTAGAGGACTTAATTATTAGTACTATGAGGAATTTTCATGTTCTATTGTCATGATTTCATAAAGCTGGTAAAGGAACAAAAAAGAATTAATTTTGAATAATCACTCCTTCAGTTCTTGCTTTAACAGATGAATATGGGTACAAACAAGACACAGTATAACTTGAGACAATGTGAGAATGCTGTAGGTCCTATTCTTGTTAATTATATCATTGTCTGGGCACTGAAAGAACATCCAATTGCATGCAGAATATCAACATCATTTAACCTGTCCAGTTAAATGATGTTAATATTTCAGTCAAGCGTTCGCAGTGGTTTTCCTTAGCATATTATGCGTTTTGAATGTTAATATGCTGGAAGACAAATTGTTTTCTCTGAAGATCGTATCACCATATCATTTCCATCATCATTTTTTCAGTGTTTATTCAACAACTGCAGTGGCCTAATAATCGTAACTGATTTTGGTAATCAAGTTACCAGTTTTCATCAAACTCCCCTTAGCAAATGAGCAACTTTGTATTAGCACAGTGAATCTGCAAGAGTGTTTTGGAAACCGTTTTTAAAAGGAATACCAAGAGGTAACTCTGCCTATTGAGCATAATTGTTTATATGATGGATGAAGAAAATGAATCAAGTAATAAAACTTTCTCAGACAGAAAACACCCATGAAAACCCAAGCACTGGCTAACAAGTTTCAAGACAAAAACGCTGACATGGGTGTGGGCTATTCCAGAACTAATGCATCCTCATAAAGAAACATAACCTGCAGTAACTTTAAGCCACAGCCATACCCGTGTGCATGCACTCATGTGAAAATATCGCACACACTAAATTGCACTGAGGCCGTGACAACATGCAACTTAGTAATGTGCAATATCCCCACCAGAGCAAGCAGAATGGGAGCTTCAGGGAAGAAGGGTCTGGTGCATTCAGGAAGAGAAGAACATGCCACTTAAGGGAAAGACAATGGTTCAGGCAAAAAGGTGAGCATGCAACTCAGAGATACATAAATACAAGGATCTCTGCTCCAGTTGTGTAGAAAACAAGACAGGTTAGGTGCTGCCCAGTTAGCTTTAAGAACAGTACTACCAAGGCTGCTTCATTTGTACAAGGCAGCTGCTAAGATGAGCGGCTGTCACTGAAACTGTCACAGTTAAGGGTTTAAACTTGAAAGATTTAAGCAATCGTCAACAGCCAATAACCTGTCTATTGCTCCAGCAATTCATTCCAAACTCTCAAAATACTCTACTAGCACTAAATTTCATACACACACACACTTACTTCATATAGTATTAAATGGCAAATACATGAATCTTGAACATCTCTAGAAGATTAGCAAATCTGGACAAAAACTGTCTTCTTCTGCATCCTCCAATGTGAGGCACTGTCTTCAGCACCCTTGCTTGACTAGTAGGGAGTCTATGGTGCCTATTTCAAAAGCCTACACGTACTCTTACTTACAAAACAGATGCATCCAGTCTTTCTTCTGGTACTGAGTATGCAATGCTATCATATCCCACTAGTCCACAAGAGTGAATGAGTTGAACTGGGATGGGGAGGCAAGCTTTTTGTTGCCTGAGGGCCATGCAGAGACATGCCCACCATACAGTCATGCATGCTTCCCATTTCATATCAACATGCATGAAAGTATATCCTCTCTATGACCCAGACAAACACACCCCTGAGACCCCAGAGTTCAGGCAATCAGGAGCGTCCCCTTCCTATCTGGCCAGGAACTGAATTATTTTATATTTTAATTTGCCCAAATATAAACAAATAGACGTAAATGCACAATGGCTGGTAGTGAGGTCTTTCTCTCTCACACACATACAAAAGCTTACAATGTGTTGCTTTCAGCTTCAGATAGTGCTCAAGCGTTAGGACTGACCCTACATATCTTTCTGACTCGGGTAGTTAGAAATATTACCAACATGGAAGCTCAAAATTCAGCTTCTAGAAAACTGTCCAAAGAAATCCTTATACAATTGTTCATGCTTCCTGCATTAGTTTCTGCACTGCATCTGCACTTTTATATAAGGAGCACCAGACCTATTAATTCCTCAAAGTCGGCAAAAGGTGGCTTTTGAAAAACTAACTTTTGCCAGCACAAGCAGATGAACACATGAAGCTGCCTTATATATCTGGATCTGGAAACTGATGATCAATAAACTACTCATTATACATAAAATAATAAGCAAAGAGTGCAAAAAAATGCTGGGTTGGATCCAGACTTAGTCCTATTAAAGCAACGCCATTGATATTCATTGAATTTAAGTCAGCCAATCCAATTTAAGTCAGCTATGACTAACATTCCATTTATTTCAATGGTCTACTCTACTTTAGACATTGCCATTAGCTCTTGACTAATTTTATTTTTTAGCAGTGAAGGAACTGGTCATTAGTTTCTGCAAAAAATATCACTTGGATTAGTCTTAACATAGCAAGCTGACATATCCTTTCATTCTTTTTTAAAAACTGTTCACAAATTATCTTTCCTTTCTACAGCAGAAAATGACATGTCCCAACATGATATATTATTTGGGATAAATTCCTTAGACTTGCAGGAGATATCTTTCAGAGCAGAAACTCTGCATATGAAGATGGTGCTTTACAGAGTAAAATTATGAACAGGAGAACAGATGCAAAATAGAACACTGAGGGGGGAAAGGGGAGAGTAGGCATATATTTTGGAGTACAAATGGCTCCCCTGCAGTGGCTAAGATCTTGTGCAAACATTTGTTAGCACATTTGACTTGGGTAACAAAGACATGGGAGTTGGATGCTTAGGCAAGAAGACATATTTTTTAAAGGGATGTTTTGGAGGGGATGAAAATTGGGCATATAAAGGTATGGCATGCAGGTGGAGAAATGAAGGAATCCGTTGATTCTTAAGGAAGTTTGTTACACTGGGTAATTCAAGGGGACTGATATCATAGCTTCTCCCCTTGTTCTTTGCCTCCTAGTGGGCTAGGTTTATTTTAGATTGTGAGGCTTGGGGATAGAAAATAATGACTAGGTTCACACAATCAGGGAGGTGAAATAAGCCAAAGTGGCTTATTTCCCCCTCCGTGATTGTGCAAACAGGCTCAACATGATCTATCATTGTTAAGCTCTTGGGAAAACGTAGACCACAAATCTTAACTATTTATGCACTATAGTCAAGTTTGCTAGTATGTCCCTCAAAATAACTGACTCAGTCCCATTTAATTCAGCTCTTTCCCTCTGATGCATCTTTCTCTTATACATGATTACTCCTCTGCCTTTTCTCCCTACTGTCTTTAATCTTACACACACACCTCATTCTGTTTCAATTGTCCATTAACAAGTATCTTCTATGCCAATTTTACACACAGTATTTTGCACTGCAAACATCAAGTCCCTCTCAGCCTCCCCAATCTTCCACTACAGATTACAAGATTTAGACCCATTGTTCAATTCAGGATTTTCAGCAAAGCTTTGGATCCTTGAAACTGTTAACAGCACACAACCAAAGTTAAGAAAAACCCTTTGCAGCAGTAGGGGTCAAAACGTTTGCCCCTTCTCCAAAAGTAAAACAGTCCAAGTCCCCCGAGAGACTAGTGTCTTGTGCCCTCGCATTCCTAAGTGCTGTATGCCCAGATCCTCCACACTGACTTGGAGTTTCTTCAGCCTCTGAAGAACAGGAAAACTCCTGAATTTCAAATGCCTACCTGCAGGTGCTCAACAGATTAGCAAGGGGCTTTGTTTTACCCATCTGGCATTGAAGTGCATTAACAGAGCAAAACTCTTCAGAAGTCATACTAAACCCTCCATACTCTGCACATGAATAGGTGTCCATAACTAGAAAGAAAGAAAGAAAGAAAGAAAGAAAGAAAGAAAGAAAGAAAGAAAGAGTGTACCTGATGGCCTCTTCCACTGACTGGCCAACT
The DNA here is from genome assembly GCF_057233095.1 of Heloderma suspectum. Classification (NCBI taxonomy): domain Eukaryota; kingdom Metazoa; phylum Chordata; class Lepidosauria; order Squamata; family Helodermatidae; genus Heloderma; species Heloderma suspectum. Next base: position 137,300,173 of record NC_139462.1, read on the forward strand.
ATATTTGAGGAATGACCAGGCTGTGACAAGGGGGTCAAGTTGATCACCCACTTTACTGGCTTGTAGTATTCATCACTGGAACTTAAAAGGTAGAACAATGTGGTCAGGAAAATCACCTGCAAGACAGACAAGAAGAAAACAGCTGCAGGTTGTTGTTTTCAAACAAAAGACACAGAGTATTATGCGAAAAAGGAGTGCAAATCTGCTTTATGTCATTTAATATGTAATTGAAAATGGAATAAAATGCTGTTTAACATATTAGACACAACCCAAATCCTGTTTACAAGGTGTACAGCTTTAGCAGAGAAATTGTTTCCTAAATCTCAGTATCTGAAATGTATCCTTGCTCTTCCCATAACCCCTCCCTCTCTTAAATGGGAACCTCAGACCTGGCTAGCTCCAGAGGTCGGCAAGGTAGGGTATTTGCCTGGGTACTGAGGCTGGGAAAGGGTCATTGTTCTCACGTTGCATTGGCATCTGGGAAGGTTGGAGGCAATGTGAGTTTTCAGTGTGTACACCCCATCTCTTATTTATAAGGTGCTTTTCCACACAAAGGCCTTCAGTGTGCCTCATAAGATAAAAAAAACATATCCAGTCCAAAAATCCATAATAAATCACCACTATAAAACATCACATATAAAAATATAAACAGCAGAACACCGCTTGCAGGTTAAGAGGACCTACTGAGGATGTCTTTCCCAATTCCCTCCTCCCCCCTCAAAAAACTCCTGGAACTGGCAAGTATCTTGGGACACCTGCGTAAACAAAAAAATAAAACCCAGTATTTTTAAACTTACAGGAATTTCAGAGCCCTAACTGATGAAACAGAATCTGGAATCCAATGCAGGGATTTACATGTCCAGGTTTCAGGACTTACCAGCCTATTTTCTATCCATAAAGTTCTCCTATCCCATTTTAAACATTCTAGTCTTAAAAAGCAGCATGCAGGTTGAGGGAAGAGTGGCTAAAGAGGAAACAGCATAATAAATTCCTGCATGGATCTGGTGTGTCCATCACTTTTTGATGGTGCAGCCGTTGCCTTTAATTTTGAATTGCAATAAACTAATTTTAAAGCAACATTTAGGAAATGTTCTATGCGAAGCTACCAAAAGGAAATATATTGGCTTGTGCATCCATTTCTCTTAGTGGTAACTGCCAGTTTACACATTTTTAAAAATTACAATGGATAAAACAGATGCAGAAATTAGGAGACAGCATCCTTGGTAGGAAGATGACTATGTAGGTTTTTTGGGTACAAGTTAGGAATGAAAAGCCTATGCTTCCAAGACACATTAATATTTTGATTCAAAGAAAAGTAAAACCACAGAGAAAAGTAAAACCATGGGAATATGAAAAAGACAGGTTGCTACCTGTAACTGCAGTTCTTTGAGTGGTCATCTGTGCATTCACACATATGGGCTCTGTGGCTGCATGTAGCCTCGATTTGGGAAACTTCTATAGCTGAGGAAGTTTGCCATGAACACTTCCCCCACTGTCCCAGTGCGCATATCCCTAGTGGATTCCCACTTATTCCCTCAGTTCCTTATTCCCTAGTGGATTCCCACTTATTCCTCAGTACATTGTAGCCTTGAAACCAAGATGAAATACCTTCGGTACCCAACATCAAACTTGTGTATGACACCGAAGAGGGGATGGCAGGTGTGTTGTGTGGATGCACAGATGACCACTAAAAAAAACTAGTTACAGATAGCAACCTGTCTTTCTTATTCGTGGTCTCTGTGCATCACACATATGGGCACGTAGCAAGCTAACTTGCAAGGTGATGGGTCCGTGTCCTATTACAATACAGAAGAAAGGATGGCATGATCCAAAGTACTGTCAGCTGTAGCCCGAACATTCAGTCTCTAATGTCTAATAAAGGTAGACGGTGTTGACCATGTTGCAGTGTGGCACAGTTCCAGGATGGCAACTCCTCTGTCAAATGCGACCGACATCACTACCCCACAAGCAGAGTGAGCTCGGACTGGGGCAGACAGTTAAGAGTCCAGCCAGCTCATAGAATAGTGCATTAGTCTTTACGACGCAGGACATGAGGCACTGAGCCGAAAGCAGCTGGCCCTTACGCTTGCCACCATAACAGACGAACAGGCAAGGTGAGAGTTGGAATTGTTCAGTCCTCAACTTACAGAATGCCAAAGCATGGTGCACATCAAGCGTGTGCAAGAGCAGCTCCAGTGGTGAAGATGGGGAAGTAAAGAATGCAGGCAGAATAATGTCCTGGTTTAAATGAAACTCTGACATGGCTTTTGGCAAGAAGGTGGGGTCAGGTCTGAGGGCCACCTTTTCTCAGTGAAAAGTGAGGTAAGGCTGCTCTACTCTGAGCATGGAGAGTTCACTGGCTCGGCATGTAGATGTAACAGCTGCCAAAAATGCCACCTTCCAAGAAAGAAGGTGTACGTCCATAGTTGGATGGGGGCTCAAAGGGCTTGGATGAAAGTGCTTTAAGCACTACAGAGAGGTTCCAGCTCGGTACTGTGATTCCTGATCCCCTTCAGGAACCTCTTCGCTGCTGGATGCGAGAAGACAGAGAAACCCTCAACGGTGTGTGTGTGTGTGTGTGTGTGTGTGTGAGAAAAGCAGAAACAGCAGACAAATAAAACTATAACGATGACAATTCGAGTCCTTTCTTGAAGAGGGAGAGGAGAAATTGGAGTATTTGGTGCAAAGAGCACCAGAGCGGATGGAAACCTTCAGCACTAGCAAAGGCGGAAAAAGCAGACCATTTCCTCGCATATGAACGCTGTGTAGAGGTCTTACACGTGGCATCAAGGATTTTCTGTATCAGTGCCAGGACTGGTTCAGTCTCTGTCACCCAGTCCTCCATGCTGTCAAGCGGAGAGTTGCTAGGTCTGAGTGTTCTCCCTGGTGATGCAACGGAAGACGACGGTACCAACTTTGCATCATCCCAGTGGGGTGAACCATGGTTGGCGGGGCCACCATAGTTATGAGGATGCATTCGGTACCACCTGTCCCAATTTTTGCCAGAACCCTGGAGATCAGTGGGAAGGGGAGGGGGAGAAGAGGTAGAACAGCATTCCTGTCCATTTGAGAATGAAAGCATCTCTCCATGAACCCGCACCACAACCCGCTTGGCTGCAGAAGTTCTGGCACACAGCATTGTCCCAAGTGGTGAATAGGTCCACATGTGGTGTGCCCCAGCTCTGAAACAGAGTCCTCAGGACTGCTCTGTCCAACTCCCACTCGTGGGAGGTAAGCCTGGTACAGCTGAGCTGGTCTGCCAGAACACTGTTGACAATGGCAACATGAACTGTGACCAGTCTGATCAGACGAGATGAACACCACCAAAAGATCTCTAGCATTAGAGCAAGGAGCGAGAGCAATCTTGTACCCCCTTCCTTGTTCAGGTATGTAACAACCATTGTATTGTCTGAGGTGACCTGGACCAACCTGCCCACTAGGTCCAGCCTGAATGCCTGAAGGGCCTTTTTCACTGCCCTGAGCTCTAGAAGGTTGATGTGTTGAGCCACATCCATGGCCGACCATTGTCCATGAACCGTTAGGCCTGAGCAATGAGCTCCCCATCTCAAGAGCAAAGCAACTGTAGTTACTACTGGTGATGGCAAGGGCTGAAGAAAGGGTATCCCTCCAGTAGGTTGGCTGGCACCATCCACCATCGTAACGTCATGTGGGAGTCGCAACTTGGTTTGACAGATGTCAAGCTCGGTATCAAAGTTACGTATGAGCTAGTTCTGCAGAGGCCTCATATTCAACTGAGTGTAGCAGATCACAGATATTGTTGCAGCCTTAAGGCCTAAAAAATGTTGGGTTTTGAATGTAGAGATGGACTTGCAAGAGTTTAGCCCCACTACCAGCAACAATAGCACCTCCATTTGGTGCCAAGGGAGGAATGCCCTGCCCAAGCGGGGGTCTGGCAGTGCCCCAATAAACTGCAGAACTTGTGTAGGCTGCAGGTGAGATGTTTCGAGACTGAGGCATAGTCCCAGACTCTGAAGGAGATCGCAGGTAACCTCTATCAACCAAAGAAGATGGTTTCATGTCGATACCACCAACAGTCAATCACTGATGTACAGGTACACCTTCACACCTTGCATTCAAAGATGGGAGCAGACCTCTGCCATGCACTTGGTGAATACTCTTAGCATGGTAGCAAGGCCAAAGGGAAGTACCCAGAATTGACAGACGTTGGAACCTATAGCAAATCAGAGGTAACGCTGGTGTGATTACTCTATGGTGATGTGAAAATACACATCCTTGAGATTGATAAAGGTGAACCAATGTCCTCAAGTGAGTAGAGGGAGGATAGTAGCCAAAGAAATTTCCTGGGTAAAATGTACAGGTTTAGTTCTCGGAGGCCCAGGATTGGCCGGAGCCCTCCACCCTTCTTCAGTACTGTGAAGTACCTGGAGTAGAACCCAACACGGAGATGCGAATGCGGAACAGGCATGATGGCTCACTTCCTGAGAAGTCCACTGACCTCTTGATGGAGAACAGGTGATGAAGCCATGACTTTCACGGTACCGAGCAAAGGGAGGGCATCGAACCCAATCCTATAGCCCCTTTGTATGATCGAAAGAACCCTCTGATGTGATGTTGCGCCATGCCAGATGATAAGAGGACAGAAGAGTTCCGAAGATGGGAAGGCGAGCAGAGAGATAAGGAAGAAAAGGGTTCGAGTCAAAAGCGTCACTTATCTCTGTTGTCAGTTTTGCGGCAATAACTACGAAAGAAGGAAGTCATCATCATCATAATTTAATTTATATGCTGCTTTTCCACAAAAAGTGCCCAAACTGGCTAACAAAACAGCAATACAACAACAAAAAAGCATACGAATACATCATTATAATAGGACCTCATTACTATCATCAACAACTCAATTCACTGATACTAACATAACATTTCAGATTAATTACAAAATAGGCAAAATCAAACACTGCAGCACAATATCAATGCAACACAAGTCGAGAAAGACTTTCCCCATGCCACCAGCTGAGAACACTGCTGCTGTGATGAAGCTGGTTGTTGGGACTGGTATCTGGTGGCAGAGCCTTGGAACCAGCATCACTGTTGGGGTGGCTGCTGGGCACGAACTCCATGTGACACGCCATGTATTAGCCTTTTGTACCGAGTCTAACGCGTCGCCTGTCTTTGCATTAAATAGGGCCTGACCATCAAAGGGCAACTCTTCGATGTGGGCTCTAGTTTCCTGGCAAAAGCCAGTGTGATGACACAGAGTGATGGAACTGATGAGGACTTCTGAGTCACAATCAACTAGATGGTGAGACACGTTTATTTGTTGTCTTGATAACTTCATCGCCTTGGATTGAAAGAGGCAGGCCAGTTCCTTCTTGTCATCCAGGAGACGGCTAAAGAGACGGCTAACCTTGTCCCATAGAAGTAGGTGGTACCCTGACATAGCAGCCTGATAATTCAAGATCTTTAGGCCCATCGCTGAGGAGAAATATAACCTTCTCCCAAGGAGATCAACATGTCTGCCTTCCTTATCAGTTGGAGCAGAGTGTGCCCTCTGTGACTTCCCCTGTGCCGCCTCAGCAACTATCGAATTTGGTGTAAGGTGTTTAAACAGGTATTCAGCATTAGCTTTCTGGACACGATACATTCCTTCCAGATGTTGGTGGCATAGTGGAGGGAGCCTTTCAGGATTGTTTAAGTCTCTTCCAATCCCAGAAGGAGTGGTACGGCCACAGGCCAGGATAGTTCTGCATTCACCACGTTGAAAACTGGATCCTGCACTGTGGAGGACACTTGCTGGGTTTCCAACCCCAGGGATTGTGCAATTCTCAAAACCTAATTAGAAAATTGTCCAAGTTCCTCTGACAGCGAGATAGTGTAATTTGACCCAATAACAGCATCAGGCAAAGAAATGGACATAGGGCAGGAAGATTGAGACGTGGTGCCAGATTGATAGCTTTTCATACTGGAGAGTGGGAATTCTCCCGGTAGAGGCTGAAGCAGAGCTTGTTTATCACCTTCCTTGCAAGGAAGCAACAAAACGTCACCAGTAATGGTTTGCCGTAGTGGCTGTAGCATGGCTGGAGGCTGTTCAGGAGGTGGGACAGCCAGCAGTTGAGTTGTTTGTTGCTGCTATAGAGCAGGAGGTGCAATCTGAGGAGCTGTGCGAAAAATGTCTTCCTGATCCAGTGGTCTCGATAGCATAGCTGATGGGGGCTGACGATATCGACTCACTTCCCAGTATGGAGGGTCACAATGGCAAGGAGAGTAGTAAGGACTGTACAGGTCATCACGGTCTTCAACCCAATCATGGGGTCTCCTGCATCAGACATCCCAAGCCAAACGTCTGTCCCCATCATAGAATAATGATCTGAACATGTCTTGATCACAGCTTCACTCATAAAAACTAGGGGGGTGACCTCTGTTAAATGAACTAACTGAATGGAGTGAATCCAGGGACCCTGGACATTGATCTCAGAATGCTTCATATCATAGGTGAGAATGAGGTGGCAAAGTGGGTGGATTCATGGGGGATGGATCCCACATCTCACCCTGTGATGTCAATGTGACCAGAATGGGATCTGTCACAGGAGCAGGACTCTCCATACAATCATTGAGAATAGGAGTGGTGGAACAGGAGGTCCAGTTGTCAGTACAGGAGACCGTGTTCGATCCCAAGGCACTGGAGGAACAATGGGGGACATGGCCAGTTTGGGTGGACACTGTCAATCCTGAGATGCCAGGGCACGATCAGGGAGAGCAGTAGGGACCAAAGGATGTGCTTGATCCCAAGTAAAGTCATCCGACTTTTTAGAAGTCTTTTTTCCCTTCTTTTAAGGTTCGAAAGAAGACAGACTCATCTGTTTAGAAGCTTTAGTCTTCTTGGTTAGTTTCTTAGCCAGTGCAAACATCAAAGACTGGCCTGGAGTGGGAGGATGTTGTGTGCTTGAAAGAGTATGACATTGAGGGGAAGACATCCCCAACACTGGATCAAGCTCCTGTGCAGCAAGCAAGTCTCCTGGTGAGGAGGTTGGCTTCTCCACCGTACCCTTTGGTTCCTCCACCACTTCCAACGCTCATTTCCACAGACCTGCTTTCAGCCGGTCTGAGCGATTTCGTCTGGCCTGCTTTGAAAAGGCTTGGCAATGAGGACAAGCCTCAAAATACAGCCTTCTCAGAGGCAAAGAAGGCAAAGGGAATGTCTGTCGGTCAGCGGTGACTTTCCTCCACAATGGACACACTTCCTAAACGGCACCATAAGGGCCATATGCCTGTGAGGGTGATTGCAAGTTCATGAAAAACCAATACAAATAAACACAACGCAAAAGAGTAAAGATAGAAAACTTTGATAGAAAGAGAAAGAAATAATAAAACCTCAGCATTTGAAATGCTTTCAGAATGAACTGAACACAGGAAAAGTTCCCTCATGAAGCTACCACAATGGTGGTTGAAAGAGAACTGAGGGAATAGGTGGGAACCCGCTAGGGACATGCACACTGGGACAGTGGGGGAAGGGTTCCTGCCAAAATTCCTCAGCTATATAAGTTTCCCAAATTGAGGCTCTGCGCCTGTGCAGATGCAACATATGTGTGATGTACAGAGACCACGAAGAACACCATAATTTTTAACACACTTATAGCCAATTGCCAATCTTTGAGTGAAAAAGGTAAGGTTACTTGTTCCACCTTTCAAAATCTTACAACAGGAATGTCACCAAGTTCCTTTGTCTGACCAAGAGACTTCCAAAACTGTTTCTTACTCTTTTATGAATCTTTGCTACCCAGGGCAATATGAGTCAGATGATGTGTACTGAAGATGCTCTGAAGAAACGTCAGTACAAGGGGATGCACTTTACAAGTTGTGGCACAATTTCTTTGCTCCTGCATCAAGCCAAGCAATGTGGAATTAATGGGGTGGGATGTCTCATTTGAAGATGTCCTCTCCCCCAAACAGATACCTATTTTTAAGGTAAACATACATCAGTAGTCAAGGTTGTTTTTAATATTTCCCTTATTGCAATGGCCCAAGGCTTTAAGATATATTCCAGTACATATATTTTATACACACACACAATTTGGATTTACTTTCCACATTTCTAATTCAAATTATGCACAAGAAAGGCATCCAGTGATCCGAGACTTAAAAGGACCCATTGTTACCTTCTTGGTTTTTTGTAATGTAGGCAAGAACTACAAAATCAGTTTGAATTTCTATTCAGTAGCATTAAAGGTTGCATTTTAAATGTCCAACCAAAAGGGCAGATGCTGTATTCATTATTTAAATCTTCTTTTTCAACTAATGGAACAAACACTGGCAGTAATCCCTTCTTTATATTCTAGCAAGCCATTTTAAGCAAAAGTGGTGGTTGTTTTTAAACCATACAGTAAAACTTACTAAGAATCTAGTCTCTCAGGCAAGGTCAGTTCTTGTGTGGTTTAAAAAAACCCTCAAAACATGTCCAAGCCAGTGTCCTTGACATAAGCCAACCCTGTATCTAAGATCTAGGTAATCACAAGCCTTGGGGCTCTGTTCCAGCCATTAAATTTCTCATAAGTATAGCAGCTGTCATAACACAAAGCTGAAATGGAAAGAAATCACCTCTAACATTAATTGTGCCACACAGCTGTGTCTACTAAATTTAGAATCAAAGGAAACTTTGAAAAAACTGAGCCACACATACTTATATAAAGCACTCTCCTCTACTCCTGCCAAATAAAACCCTGTATTTAAAAATAACACTAAAAAGTGGTTAAAAGCTCTATATGAATACCCTTTAGGAAATAAAATTAGAATGGCTGAAACTACTTCATTAGCAGGTGTATCCCATCACAGAACAAAATAATTTGAATTAAATTATTTACAATATTTTTCACATGATGACTAAAGTTATATAGTAATACTTTCTAAACAGTGCTACCATAGTTGTGCATATACTGAAATGGAAAATATGTATGAGATGCAGAAATGACCTTTGTGCATGGAAAATTCAGACCACTAGCATGGTGCCAAAAATGTAATTACTGAGTAAACCCATGAGGATTTACTCTTATGAACATAGGAAGAATCAACATTGCTATAACTTTTCTTCTCACAAAAATATTTACTTATACGGTACACAGAATATCCTATCATAAACAGGTATTAGAGATGGGTGATAATAAAATATTCATACTTTAGCAGAACACAGTAAATGTATAATTAATATCTTGTAAACATGTATGACTAATACAAGGGAGTTCTACCATCTCGAGTTCATGTGAGGGAAAATGGAAGTATAGAGCTGCTCGCCTTCCTACTGCCAACCATTTTGTATACTGAGTGTATACAACACTCAACATCTGGAATCTCCAGTTTACTTGGTCTTATCATTCCCAAAGTTATGTCTACAAACTGCACAAATGCTATACACACATATTCATGATTTTCAGGGCCGTTTCAGACACTAACAAAACAATCCAGGAGCAGCTTCTCCATGGCTTCTTCCTGCACTGCCACAGTAATGTCTAAAAGCCAAAGCAAACTGAGCAAGGCCCACTTGTGCAGGTCCTTCCCACTCAATCGTTGCTCAGTTGGACAATGAGCGGGGTGGGAAGGATTTATGGAGCTGACCTTGTCTGTGTAGCTTGAGCTTCCAGAGACTACCACAGCGGCATGGCTGGAAGCCAGAAGGATGCAGCTTGTGCACCAATGTGCCAGTGAAGATACAGGTCCCACTTTCCCCTTAGATAAACAGATTTCTAAACAGCTCCATTTCTTAATTTTACTTAAAATGCCATAGGTGTGGTTTGTTCCATTTGAAATGCAACATCTCTTTCAGTTCATCTAAGTCATGGGGTGGGGAATTTTTTTCAGCTTGAGGGCCGCATTCCCTTATGGCTAACCTTCCCGGGCCTGTGTGCTAATAGTGCAGCATTATGGTGTGGAGAAAGTGGATAGGGAGACATTTTTCTCCCCCACTTATAATACTAGAAACTAAGGTCATCCCATGAAGCTGATTGGTGGGAGTTTCAGGACAGATAAAAGGAAGCACTCCTTCACCCAGCGCAGAGTTAAACAATGGCATTCTCTACCACAAGATGTAGTGATGGCCACAAATTTGGATGGCTTTAGAAGGGGGTTGGACAAATTCATGGAGAAGGCTATCAGTGGCTACTAGTCCTGATGGCTATATGCTCCCTCCAGTACCAGAGGCAGTAGGCCTATGTACACCAGTTGCTGGAGAACATGGGCAGGAGGGTGCTGTTGCACTCGTGTCCTGCTTGTAAGTTTCCGGTTGACAGCTGGTTGCCCACTGTGTGAACAGAAAGCTAGACTAGATGGACCCCAGTCAGATCCAGCCTGGCTCTTATGTTCCTATGTGGTATTAGCTGTATAAACACCAAACACACTAGGTGGCTCTGGGCAAGGAGAAGGGGAGGAAAAATAAAGCTAGCTTTCAGATTCCATCCAACAGTTTGTAGGCTTTCTATTAATTCCATGTGGTGTCAGAGTGAAGACTAACTGGACCATCTGCAATGCACAGCAAACTACAAATACAGGGAGACTCAGACCTGGTTCACATAACAGTAACCCATGGATTGTTGAATTCTGAGTTTGTTGTGATGTGCAAACCCAACCGTGCTAACAAACCATGGTTTGTTAACCATGAGTAACCTAGAAAGATAACCTATGGTTTGTTTTTGGATTGTGAAGTCCATGAGTTGTTGTTATGTGTGAACCCAGAACCATGGGCTGTTTCGCCAGACCACATTGGCAGCGGAAAAGAGCAGTTAAAAAATAAAATAACAACTGCCCTATATGCCAGTACTACAGTGCTGCTAAGGCATTTAGGATACAGAGAGTGAGCGGGCACCAGAGGGAAACAAACAACTTTGGGATTGAAAAAACAAATCATGGTTTGTTTGATCATCTGCCAGACAAACCCTGGGTAGGGCAACAAACCATGGGTTAAATAAAGCATGGTTAGGGTTATGTGCGAACCAGGTTACACATTCGATCCAGCACAACCTCTTGAGAAGCCTGTGGCTCTGGTTGTTTCTGCACAGCATGGCTCCAGTTACCTGTTACAACAGAAACTTGCAATGGAGAGGAACTGCAAAAGGCTGAGTTCAAAGCATCTTCTGGTATCCTGTGCTGCAGTCATAGCCACCCCCACCCTGCTTCCAGGTAGCTCCCACTGCAGAATTTGATTTCCAGCACCCGGAAGGCTGGCCTTTATGGATAAGTATGTTTCCGAGGTTTGCCCAGACCTCTGACCTTTATGAACGAACAACCAGAAGAAAAGCAAGTGAGTACCTTTTTGTAAATGATGGGCCCACCAACAGAAAACATAATCTTCTCTAAGGGATTCATAGAAGTCCTGATGAAACAATCTGACATAGTAAAGGGGGAAATAAATGCTTCTTACCCCATCACAGTAGCATTTTTGAACAGGCCCAATTTCACCCACACAACCAAGAGCTTGGGGTATCAGCATCTGACTTCATCACAGCCCTGTATGTCCTGGTCTAGCACTGTGGATATGGTGCATTGTGAAGACCTCATCAGGAACAGGCTGGTAGCAGGGTTAGTGACAGCCATATGTCTGAGACACTACAAAATGACCCTAAACTCACGCTAAACACTGTCAAGGTCCTCCAGATTTTATATAAAGGATCAACAGGCACTCCTCCAGAATGACTTTAAACACAAAACCACATTCAAAGTCAAAGAGTACACACTGGCAACCGGCAGCATGCCTCAGTGTGCATTCTCCCCCCCCCTGCCTTTTGTTTTTGTTTTTTAAAGAAAAGGTCAACAAGATGTGAGAAACCAACCCTTCTTTCTTCCCCCAAGTTGTCTGGGTCTTGTCACTGTTACCACCTTCTGCAAAAGCACAAAGTGGATTTTGTGCTGGATATAGAAGTCAAAGTACCTTGTCACTTTTGAGTAGCTTTATGAAAACATATAAAGAACAGGTTGAGCATACATTCATGCATAAAATTAAATTCTTGTGATCAAACCTACACTGCTTATTAACTTCTCATATGCATATTGTCCATAAAACAGATGAATGTGAATCAAAATTTGCCTCCTAAAGAAATGTAAAGCATAATAATAAAAAAGGAACAGTGCTTACCACTGAAAGCACAAAATTGAGAAGGGCAGTGCCACTGTGGAAGAGGATAGTTACTAAGGTTGTAACTGTGGTGAACAGGAGGCTCACATTGTGACTCATCACTATCCAAAGGGATTCCAGGATCTGGAAGAGAGTAGAGTCAGATGCCTGAAGTCGCTAGTTTGGCAGAACAGTTAAAAATACTTTAAATACACAATGCTTTAGGGTGATATGTGTTCTTTAAATGGAGCATTCTTTCTAGCATCACCACCTGCAGCAGTATACCTCATGGCTGGGAAGTCCCAGTATTTTCTCTGTATTAAAAATGGTAGAGTGACTGAAAATATACTGAAACATTACTGGAAAAATATAAAATCCCAAAGTCTAATGGTCACACTGTAACGTTTCCTCAACACAAACAAGTAGGATTTTTTGGCTCAATAAAACACTTTTCAGTGAATCACCAAAATATATGTAGTTATTTGAATCTATTTTCAGGAAAATAGAATTAATGGAGTTGTGTGTGATGGCCACTAGTCTAGACTTGCACACGAACAGATGTAATGGACAGCAGCAGGCTGGGAAACTCCCATCATCTGCATGAGGATGATGGACATTGTAGTCCAACATATCTGGAGAGCAGCAAGTTGGGGAAGGCTGACATATGTTGCTAGTTGGAATAGAGGCGAATACACCAAATTGAATTCAAGACGATGATCTGAAATAAGCCAAGCCTTTGGACGCAATTCTCTGCCACTCTCTCCCCCCTTTTCTTCTTCAAATGAAGGAATAAAATTAGGTGGAAATATCCTTTTCTCCTGAGAAGCATTTTTCTCTTACAGTTTTACTATGAAAGACACATACCGAAAGAAATGTCTCAATGTTCTCATGAACAAATGAGGCGACATCCTGCCAATCAAGCATGTCACCTGGCCAGCTGTTCTGACGGTTTAAATGCTGCTTTTGTCCTTTGTGTCTTCCGGAATGAGTTACATTCTGAAAATTAAGAGAGAAACATTAACTGCTGGTCACAGAATGATCTGTGGATTGGGTTTTTAGAGAATACATTTAGACACAAGAGACCTTTAACGCCCAATGCAGACTCTACTTAAAGCAGTAACTATTATGGTTTGTTCAGACATCAATTTGCCACTAGATTATACCCAGAGTGAAAATGGAAGTAAACCTTTAGCCCATGCACCCTCATGCACAGCTAACTACAGAACCTGAATTTATTTGAACATGAGATCTCCCTAACTCTACCAGAGAGAACCTGCCTTTGTAACAGGTTCTATAACCACTATCAATCATATTATTAGCATTAAATTTACCTTGAGCTAGTAGACTGGCAATATGCCTAAAACACTTACTTTCACAAACCAAGAATGATATAATCTGTCCCAGAGCTCCAGAACTTGCTTTTCAATCACAGCAGTGTTGTTCACTTTTTCTCCTAATATTTTATGGAGCTACAAAACATAAAAGGAAGTTTTATGCTAAAACAGCTGTAAAAGCAAATACAATGGCAGAGGATGTACTTTTGTTTACATTAATTTGTAAATTTAGCTACAGAAACAACCATTTCGACTGAATTCAACCCCTCATTCCCTTCATCTATTCTCCTACAAAAAATATTGCAAGAGCTTAAAACTTATAGTTTAATTATGAGTGCAAGTCATTCGGTTGAATCCAGAGAAGCTTCCTCCACTTCAGCAAGGTGCTTTCTCTGCTTCCACCCCATTATTTATCAAGACTGTTTAATTTATCTTTTATTGGATTATTGTTGTTGTTTTATTTTGTGAACTGCCATGAAATTTGATAGACAGAAGCAGCAGCACGGCCTGCAGGGGGTGTTCTGGGGGAGGGGGCAGAAAGTGGCCCCCAGGCCCCCACAAAGTTGCCCACCCCTGTGGTATAAGAACAACAGGTAGATTTTCCATAGCATATAGTTGCAGAAAGACTGTTTGCAAACTGTTAATCAGCTGGTGCCATTAATTAAGGCAGCAGTCCCCAATGCGGCACCCAAGAGCACCTCCAGTGGCACCTGTGAAGGGGGTCCCCAATGTAGTGCCTGTGTGCACTGGCAAAACTTCTTAAAAATCCCCGTTTGGATATATACAAATCCCCCATGGATTTGTATATATCCATAGCAATGAATACATATGAAGTTCATACAACTTTCTAGCAATTATACATAGGCTTCAACAAAAGTGAACCAAATATCCAAATAAGTATCCATTTATAAGCCAACCATTCAAATACTGACACAGTTGTAACATTCTCAATCCATTGCATTATAGGAGGTGAGTGTTTATCCTTCCAAAGTTGTAATATCTGTCTTTTAGCTGTCAAAAGGGAGCAGAGAATCCATTTATGCTGACCATCTGTTCATTTCCATGAAGCAGGTCAATAATTTAAAAGAGCGTGTACATCAGTGGATATTAAAGACTGTTCCAGGACAAAATTTATCTGCGTAATAGCCTCTTCCCAAAAAGGAAGTAAATATTGGTCAGTGCCAAAACATAAGTTTAAAAGAAGAATTAGCTTTATTGCACCACCAGCAATTAACTGAATTAAACAATCCCTTATTAAAGAGAAGTTGCAGTGTCCGGTAGACATGAAACAAAAGCTTTTGCTGAATAGGATCCAGCCTAAGATCCATAGACATGACAGGTAGAGAGCTTTGACTACTGGGCGGTATAGAAATGTAATAAATAAAGAAACAGATGCCAAAGCAGCGATCCACTGATCAGGCATTTTGCGGTGGTACCCACAGCAGTTTCTCAAATTCCCAAATGTGCCCATGGGTCCAAAAAGGTTGGGGACCTCTGAATTAAGGGGATACTGAAATAGATTTTAACTCAAATTTTATTCTTGGTTTCATTCCATGTTTATCTACAACAGAAGGACCTTACTGAAAAGAAAATAGGATCATAAAGCTAATACCAAAATATTAATATCCAAAAACTGGTCTCACCCTTACCTTATGTGTTATCCATTCTCGACCATACTGATATACGTTATTGGCAGCTGAATTCAGAGCCTTTTGAATAACCTGAGCTTCAGGAAGCCAGCTAGTTTTAAAAAATAAAATAAAGTCATTCCAATTATGTGTCAAATACCTCAAGTCATAGTAAATAAACAGCTGGCATACAGAAAGCCAACTGGGCATGCCCAGTGGGAATTTTGACTGTTTTTGAGTAAGTTTCCCATGCCATGCAACAATCTGCTTTGAGAAGTCTCCTCAGATTCAAAAGTGTTTTGACAACTTTGCATGGTAGTCTGCTGTTGCAGAAACACCAGCCTGAAATTCTCTTGGGTTTGGGTCTGGGGGGAAAAATGGGTTTTTCCCATGGTGTCAACATTTCCAGAAATTTTGCATTCCCCAAAGTGAATGCGAGCTAACTTAAATATGCACTACAAGCGCCTTTGTTTAGCAAAGGGCAGCATCCAATGGGGCCACTCCACTTCTGGTGATTCTGTTGCACTCGCAGGAGCGACCACTTGTGCAGCGGAGCTTTCATGCTTCTAAAAATAACCCCCAAAATGAGCAGAAACACTTGTTTCCGGATTGGGACAAGTCAGTAGAGCTCCCTTCTGTAAGCTCCGCTGACCTACCCTGTTCTGGAAACCAGCATGTCTGTTGGTTTCCAGGGTTATTTTTAAAATGCAGAATTCTCAATCCATGGCAAACTGCTATTCTGAAAGCCAAAGGAATTAACCAACTGACCTCTCACATGTAAGCAAGTTCCAGTTTGTTCAGGATTAAATATTCTAATGGCAATTTGTGACTACATTGCAGTATAAACCAATTCTATTTCAATTTCTTTGGTCTCCTTAAGTCAAAAGAAGTCTAACTATCAAATACTTCTATAAAAGTTATGATACTAATGTACCCCAAAGCCCAAATGAGGAAATTAGACAATTTTAGGACTTAAAAATAACATGTATATTCATACTCTGTTCTTCTCCGTATCCAGAATGTTTAGCCTAGACAAACATTTAAGAATTGCTTAGTCACACTTTAGCATGTGTTGAGTGAGGCCAAATCTGCATGAATCAGCCCTGCCCAGATATTATGAGACACTAACCTGGTTTGCACATCACAGTGGCATTCAAGAGCGAATTGTGGGTTAACTAACCCATGATTTGTGGGGACAAGCACAAGCTGCTTCCAGTTTGCAGAAACAACCTACGAACACCCCATTTGTAAGCTGTTCATTTGACGTCTGAACCCAGACACTTTGGGTTGTTCATGGATTGCACAAGCTAAGAACAAATCGTAGGTTAACTCTGAGTTAACAACTTCATGTTAACCCCTGCCCACAAAGTTGCCATGACATGTGAACAGCCCTAGTGAAGCAGTGGCAACAGCTTGCACAAAGGATACTGGAATGGAGAAGGACTCACCATACCTCTCTGTCCAGCAGGTTTCAGTCTCATCCAAACCAAGGACTTGCTGCGTTGCAGCACCTCCAACATCCAGTATGAGGTCAAAGACTATTCCCAGCCACACTCATCACAAATGTGCTCATCAGGTTAAAAGATACACTTCCCACTGCCAAGCACATCTGTGGACCCCGGTGTCAAGATTAAGAGAGCATTCATATGCTACTGGGTATGGCATTCAGAGTATTGTCCTTTTGAATTGTATCACATTACTTCAGTATTCTTACTTGGCCCATTCTGGGTGATTGGCTACAGTTTCATTGATCAAGCTGCTTGTGACTTCGATCATATGTACACTTTCTTGATGCACCTAAATTCAATACAGAGAAGAGAAATATAAACAAAATTAATGCAACACTGCTTGCATCTTGTCCCTAATTAACAGAAATGCAACACCGTCTGGAGTTATAAATAATAAGAGGTGTCATACATGCCACGAAGCTTTAGACAACTCTGAGTCCAAACATTTTTTTGTGGCCCAAGATTGAGAATGATTGGTAGTTTTCTGTTTCTGCCATGGACAGTTCGGGAAATCCGTATTCTTTTTTCTTGAGGCAGAAGAATTATACCTTGACAGATTTACAAGAATGGATACATAAAAGATGAAAATCCTATGGCAAGCATTCTTATGTCTATTATATTGTGAGCCTGTGGGCTGGGATTGCCTTATGTTTCAGTGTATGTACTTAGAAAATACTAGATGTGTTATAAGTGTTTTCACTATTATTATCATGACCATAATCAATAACAACAACAATGCTCTATCACTAACAATGGCCCTTCTCCTTACCTAATCCATTTATTATTTTGATTAGTTTATCCACTTTAGCTTAGTTTATGTTGTACACCTTCCGGTGCCAGGTGAAGACCTTTTTATTCTCCCAGTATTTTAGCATTTTAGCTTCCTAATCTTTTAGCTCTGGTGTTTCAAATCTGTATTTTAAATCTCTGCATTGCTGCTAGGTTTTATTCTGGTTATACTGTTATATTATGATGTTAAACTTTCATATTTTATATTGTTTTATGCTGCACTCTGTGGTTTTAATATTTGTGAACTGCCCAGAGAGCTTCAGCTATTGGGCAGTATAGAAATGAAATAAATAAAAAATAAATAAGTTCATCCATGGCAATATTTTAGTACTATTTTTTATAGTGTTTGAATTACATTTTACACAGGTGACACCTTTTTTGTAATAGGCATGCACCTATAAACGTTAAAAGAATCTATTACCAGGCATTTATACCGTTAAATTGACATCAGTAGAACTTATTCCAGTCTTAAGTGGAAACAAAACATTAAACATTAGTGATCTCTGTGGACTTGAATTAATAACTTTTGTGAATAAAATAGTAACACTGCTTAATTGGACACGGTACCTTTGCTGTGAGGAGCAGAGCTAGCAGGAGGGTGCCTATCACTAGCAGAAATATAATGAATATGCTAATGATTTTATCTAGCATTTTCTCCAACCACACGATCATCTGTGCAGAACAAAAAGAAAAGAGGAAGTCATGGAACATTAAGAAACCAAAATCATGTGTAAATGTACTCACGTGGCATTTTTCTGTCTCAGTGAGATATTCACTTACGTAGAAAATGACTGCAAGACAGTACAAATTCAACTGCATTTACACTTAAGCAGCATGAGAAATAAAGAACATTAAGATGAGAGTGATTTTGATAGTACCACAACACAAAACAAACAACTAGAAAAACAGTTAAAGGTTTAAGATTTGATTACCAGACTGAAGCAACTTCAGTTAATTTCTCATCTTCTTGTACTGAATAATCAGATGCCCATTATCCATGTATGGAAAGTAAGGCACATGATAAGCTGCTAAATGGATGCCTTTGTAACCCCAAAGGATTTTCAAGAGCAGTACGCACTCTAACCCCATTCAGCCAGCAAAAGTTACAGGGTACACACAAGTAGACACACGCAAGCATACGCCACAGCACCTAATCAGATGCCTAGAGGAACCTATGTTTGGGAAAACCGACAGGCTTTTGAACATGGATTCCATTAGTCCACTTGCACCAGGTGCAGTCTATACCACCCTCATGTAGAGGCACTGCCCTCTGTATTCACACAGAAACACGATTCATTACTTTGATTTTATAGAACACCATGAACTGCTTGACTTTGAACAGTTGGCCTGTACTTCCATAGTCCTTCACATACATGCATTTATCTAGGTTACTTCTTCGTAGTTAAATATGGAACTAACCTAGATAAATGCATGTATGTGAAGGACTACAGAAGTACAGGCAAACTAAATGCACATGTAAACAACAATAACAAGTGGTCTTAGCACTACAGCAGAAAGTAGAATGCACTGCTGGGCTCATATATCTCGCTTGACTCTAAATGAGATCTCAAGAAAAGTCTAGATCCTAGAAGATTTAAAAAGATTTTCGACTGATATACTTATATATTCAGCTGTGGAAATTTTATGAGATGTTATTGTCACCAAAATGTAAGAAGTCAAAATATTGTTATCCATTACTGGCTCCAACCCTATATTTTGTTTATCTTCAAAAAACTAAATTGACTAATAAACAGCCTGACAGATATATTCTACTGATCCCAAATGACTCTGTGCATTAGTATAGGAGTTTTATGGCATTTGTCACTCCAATAATCTAATAGAGGGGATTTAAAATATTTTAAATAAGATAAAAAATAAATTATATGCAGTAGCAAAATAATCCTGACTCTACAACCAAACTTACGTGCCAACTTTGTTTTGAGGATGGCATTCACCATTTCTAAGCTAGCACTTGTGATACATGTATCACCTTTAGAAAGTAATATTTCTTTCAAGATAGACAGATGCACTACTTCTGGAGAAAAGGGATCTTAGAAATATTAGTAGGCATATTTGAACAGCGCTTTGTAAAGAAGATCTCAGTAAAAATTAAGGAACTCCCAACATTCTCTTTGTAGTAATACCCAAGGACCACTGCCTACATCAAAAGAAAAGGCAATTAAGAAGCCTTGTAATCATAGAATCACAGAGTTGGAAGGGTTCTCAAAGGTAATCTAGTCGAACACCCTTCCAGTGCAGGAAATCCACTACAACACCCTCCCTAGTAGGTGGCCATCCAGCCTCCAGTCCACCAACTTCCAAGGGAATCTGATAGACTGTCAAACAGCTCATACCACCAGCAAAGCCTTCCTAGTGGTCTTCCATCAGCAAGGTCTCAGGATACCTGAGAGAGCACCTTCTCCCTTACCAACCTGCCTGGTCACTGAGGTCATCAGAGGGCACGCTCCTGGTGGTTCTACATGGACCCATGGCCCGATTGGAGTCCACCAGGAGAGGAGCCTTCAGGGTGGTTCCTTTCTTTGGAACTCCCTTCCCCTGGAGGCCAGGCAGGCACCATCACTGTGTTGTTTCCAGCACCTCCTGAAAATGGCACTGTTCCAGGAAGCATTCCTTAACTGACCAGCCACGATTTCTATTGGCATTCTGTTTTTAAAAAGCATAATTTTAATATGGTGTTTTAATTTTTTATTCTTTTACTA
Source organism: Heloderma suspectum (assembly GCF_057233095.1). Classification (NCBI taxonomy): domain Eukaryota; kingdom Metazoa; phylum Chordata; class Lepidosauria; order Squamata; family Helodermatidae; genus Heloderma; species Heloderma suspectum. The sequence goes on from NC_139462.1 coordinate 137,320,222, forward strand.
TTTCAACTTTTATGTTCACTGCTCCAAAATGTTTTAGATATGGAGTGGTATACAAATACTGTAAATAATAAACTATAGTCTAAATCCTTTTTCTTGTAATTTGAAGCCATTGGTTCAGGTCCTAACCTCTGCAGCAACAGAAAGCATATTAGCACCATCATTTATGTGATATCCCTTCAAATATTTGAAGATAGCTATCAGATCACCTCTTAATGGTCTCTTCTCTGGGCTACGCAAACCCAACTACTTCAACTTTTCCTTATAGGACTTGATCCCCAAGCCCCTCACAATCTCCATCATTCTTCTCTGGACATGTTCCAGTTTGTCAATATCCTTCTTAAATGGCAGTGCCCAGTACTCCAGCTGAGGTCTGACCAAAGCAGAATAAAGTGATACCATTTCTTTGTGCAATCTGGACACAGGGGGGTGTTCGGACAATCACAAGGGGGGAAAAAACCCATCGTGGCTTCTCCCCCACCACTGCGTGTGCCAAGCATGCGCTGGCTGTTTACACAATTCCCCTACTGCATGTCATGGGTTGTAGCGTGGGTACAAAGTCGCCCCTGCTATATGCCAAGTTCATATGACATGCCAACCTGCGCTGTAGCACAGGTAATTATGTAAACAACCGGCACATGCAGGGGCAGGGGGAGAACACACGATGGCTTCCTTTCCCCCTGTGATCACCAAATTCCATCTATGCTTCTGTTGATGCAACCCAGATTTGCATTAGTCTTTTTAGCCGCCACATCACACTGCTGACTGTTTAGGGCTTTCGTCTACTAAAATCTCTAGATCATTTTCACATGTCAAGCCAGGTGTCATCCATCCTGTATTTGTGCAACTGATTCTTCCTACCTAAATGCAGAACATTACATTTATCTCCATTGAAATTCCAATCCAGTTTCTCTCTTCTCGGGTATTAGCTACCACACCCAGTTTGGTGTCATCTGCAAATCTTATGAGCACACCCTCAATTCCAGCAGGTTGCCCTCAAAGGGTGAGATAAAAGAAAGAGAATCTTTCTGGGAGACTATGCATATTCACCAGAGAATGCGCATATTGCCCAGAAAATGTACAAAATGCATTTGAGATATGCACATTCTCCAAGGCCTGTTGGGGATTGTGCATATTGACCAGAGAATATACAAAAACCTGTTATGCACATTTCACAAGGCCTGTTGGAGAGTATGCATAATGGCCAGAGAATCTGTACAATTCCCTCTTCATAAACAGATTATATGCACATTCTCCACAAGGTGTGATGAATGTTCACAATAGCCGTTCATTACACACATTACGTGTTCATATATATATATATTAGATATATACTTCATCTGTCTCCCCAGTACAAGCAGACAACTGCATCATCATATTACTTAGCCGCTCCAATTTACACCAAGACTTTGGAGATTATCTAAGATTTACAGAAAGAAACTAATGGTTGACACACACAATGCTCCTGAGCCTTTAACCAAGGAATAACCAGCTTCAAACTATGGCTTCAAACCCTACTTCATAGGCACAGCCTAGTTATAATTAATCATGGTTAAGGTAAGTGCCGACATAAGCTTTAATCGTGGTTAAGGTGATGGTGGGAATATGTATGGAAGGTGTGAAGGAAATATAACCCCAGAAGATCACTCAATTAATCACAATTTGGGATCAAAAAATTGTATGTGCACTGTCCCCTTGCTTCAAAGCCAGATAGATTGGAGCAATTAAATGTGTGGCCTTATTTTCACGCAAAGACCACTTTGCAGCTCAACAATCAGACTTTACCTTTTCTGACAATCTTGGCATCTGCATCTAAATTGGTACATTTATTACGTGAGGGGCTAGAAAAAAATAAAATAAGCTAAACTATTTTACTGTTCACTGAACACAGATTTCTCTATCTCTTATCAGGATGCCCCTAATAAATGCTTTCGTTCCCTCCCCCATTAAAAAAAAATATTCTGAGACATTAGTGTTTTAGTTTCATATTGAAGTAACTTATTCAGGTTATTAACAATTGAAAACAGTTGCCATGATTATATCTAAATGTTAGAGAAATGAAGTTCAAGCCACAGAAGGTAATTCATTTAAGGAAAACAAGAGGTACAGTCAGCAGAGCCTCTTTTTTATGAGAATTGTTTTAAAAAACTTTATACAAAATTTGCACCTGTAACTTAAGTACAAAAGAAATCTATTCAAAAAATTCAGTGGAGACATCCTGCATTCATTCATTTCTAATTTAGCTTAACTAAGTTATCAGGTACCCAATTTTCCCCTGTGTGAGAAACTGAAACTACCAAATGCCTAAGCTAATTGGGGTCCATCCTATCCCCAGCAACCTCTCAAAATAGGGTAGGGGAAATCTTAGCGTTTTGCCTATTATCATAATTTTCATGTTTTAATATGTCTATACCACTTCAAGAGCACTGGAGTAATTTTTTTGTTTTTCATTTCCCCCTCCCCAATAGGTTCATGTGTGTGCAAAAAGGACCGTTACAAAAGGACTGAAGGGACACAGAAGTAAATTTTACTCTAGGGGGTTATCTGCTTTACCTTGTCACAGGAGTTAACACTCCATAGAGTAAACTTGCAACACCAATGTTTTATTTGTAATATTCTTTTAGGCTGTTAGTAAATAATGGAGGAGGTTCAATGTACTCTATCAGCCCAGTTATTTCACCTATGTATTTTAGGTTTCTTTTTTTGCTTTTTTTACTATTTCCTCCTCCAAGGCTAAACACCAGCCAAACTGGTGGGTTGCTTGTTTTTCCCAGTTACATGTCACAGGTTTATTTTCCCCTAACAAAACAAATAGATACTCAGCTCTACAATGCTAGAGACTCACGGTTGCTAACCACATACTGCCCTCTGTATATGTTTTTTTGTGAGCTGATGTATAGAAAAAATCAGATTTCTTCAGAGAAACTCAGAAAACCTTTGATGGACGAAAACTCAAAAAATGAATTGTTGGGATTCAGTGACTAGGAACTGGAAGCCATATCCAATGCTGGTGCAGAAAGAGACAGTGACCAACTTGATACTGATACTGGTTCCAGTTCCAGCGATGAAAGAGACATTTATTAATGCTGGGGGCGAGGGGAGGCTGTTCGTGCCGTGGTATTGAACTGAACACACAGAAAAGAGACAGATGTCTTATCTGCCCTAGACAAGTCATGACTGTGGTTTTCCTGTTTTTGTTTGCCAGGAACATCCAACAGTTACCTGTGGTCTGTGTGCTCAGTGTTACGAGGCTGCTTCCTCAAGGGTACAATACTGCAAAGTTAAATTTTTTAATGTTCAATTGTTATTTGAAAATGTAATTTATATTATAATCTACGTTTTTAAAACATGGAGTCCAGTGAACTTGGATAGCATTTTTATTAAAATATTTAAGAGTGCAATCATAAGGCTGAGCAACCATAGGATAGATCAGAAGTGCACCTCTGAACTCAGAGGGAGAACTCTGTGTTCAGAGGTCTTCCCCTCTGACCTCATAGATTCACTACTCTTGGAACAGCTCCAGTATCCAAACTGCAAATGTGGAGGGACGGAAAAGGGGGCGTGTCATGGGCAGGGTGTGCCATGAATGGCATAGGGGCACAGACTCACTATAGGACGTTCAACACAAACTCTGCTTACAGACATGCACCTCCAGGGAGGCCTAAAAGTTAAGAAGCGTTTCCTGAACAAGCGGGGAAAAGCAACTGGGGGGTTGGACTCAATGGTCTTACAGGCCCCTTCCAACCCTACTATTCTATGATCCTATGAAAGGAAGGAAGTGCAGAGAAAAAGCAGCAGGAGGACAAGAGTGAAACACCCTCCTTTGGTTGCTTCTCTCCTGCCAAGACTCCTCCCCAACCCTGCACTCCCAGTTTGCATTTCTGGCAGTCAACAAGGCTTGAGAATATAGCTCTGGCCTGTGCAACTCTCACATAGTCCATTCTATTTAAAATCATACTAAGAAGTTTTGTGAGCTTTCCACATAGTGTTATATATCTATTCCTCGGCTCCATGTTTTCCATTGGGTACCAACTTTGAGCTACGTGGAGCTTAGTCATCTCAGTTGGGGCCAAATGGAACATACATTATTAAATGTGAATGGCTGGTATGCAATCCTTCTGCATCAAGAAACTGTATGGCATTGAATGATCTTCTGTAGCTTGTAACATGACCTGGAATAATAAAACAGTTGTGATACAAATCAAGAGCAAACCATGTTACAAACCCGTCCCCCCAATACAGCCCACCCTTCATGCTGAAAAAGGGCACAAAAATCTATTAACTGTAAACAGTCTGATTATTTACCTTCTTATTAAGCCAATGCCACAGCTTGGGGGAAGGAAAGTGGGAGAATAGAGAAGAGAAAAAGACAAGAAGACAGGGAAGGATTACTGGAGAATGCAATTGTAGTGCAAAAATGAAACAAAACCCACAAAATTGTCATAGGAATGAAATGAAACCATTCCAGACTCAGAGGCTCATCACAGCAGGAAAGAAGTGGCAGATACCATCAAAACAATTTCTTCAACCAGAAAATTGCATGGTATTAGAAAAGTTAAACACATGCTGTACCAACAAATATTGGACAGCACTGCTGATTGATACTGGTGTCTACTGTGCTAAAGTTTATTGAGTACTGCCAGTCAAAACATATGGAACAGTATTACTTACACATGACAAACTACCTCAGGAGTTGTTTGGTTGTTACTCTTTAAAAGAGTTCAATTTTCCAGGTGGGAAAAATTCTGCATTCATTTAAGAAGCACAGGAATTTGTGGGGAGAGTAATTAATGTGCCTGTAGTCCGGTGAGAAAGTGATGCACAAATCAGGGCCCCAGTAGAAGCAAACAGATGATGCTTGAAGGCCTACACTATTTCCTGGTGGTGACTTGCTGGTATCATAATGTGTTATCTACGAATACAGATGTGTACCTACATCAGAATAGTTTCCCAAATCACTTACTGCAGAATAATTACCCAGATAACTTTTAACCTTGCTTTAGTACACACAGGGAAGGGATTACAGGAATTAAAGGTGGAATGGTAATTAGCCAGTTAGTGATGGTGAGTACAGAAACCAAGAAAGGTAGGTACCCCAAATAATAAATTAATTTGGAATTAAAGAAGATCTTGTAAATGCACCTGGTAAAGGACTTGCTATCCTGCCTCCTATTCCAAACTTATAACAGGCAACTCTTCACTCAAACCTCTCCATCAGCTCCAGGGGCATTCTGCTATTCCCATAAAATAAAAGAGGAAAACCCCACCAGGTCCTTAAGGAAATACTATGATTTATTTATTAAAACCCCCTCCAATTTTCTGTTATAGAATCATAGAATAGTAGGGTTGGAAGGGGCCTACAAGGCCATCGAGTCCAACCCCCTGCTCAATGCAGGAATCTAAGTCAGAGCATCCCTGACAGATGGCTGTCCAGCCTCGTCTTGAACGCCTCCAGTGTGGGAGAGCCCACCACCTCCCTAGGGAATTGGTTCCATTGTTGTATTGCTCTAACAGTCAGGAAGTTTTTCCTGATGTTCAGCCGGAATCTGGCTTCCTGTAACTTGAGCCCATTATTCCGTGTCCTGCACTCTGGGATGATCAAGAAGAGATCCGGGCCTTTCTCTCTTTTTCCTCTCTGTTGCTGTGCCTAACAAGTCTCTTTGTCCTTTGAGAAAGCACTCTTCATTCAGGACATAAGGAGTGGCTATTGTCTCTGATGAAGAGCTGCTATGCTCAGTACAGGTATTGGAATCCTTTTGTGTGTGTGTTTTAAAAATACTTCCTTTAGCGCTTGGTGGAGTTTGCCTCTTTTCTTTTTCCAGTCAGGATTAGTGCTATCATCCCCTGCTCTCTGCTATCATCATGTCCTTCCACCAGCATACATCACACATTGTTTCCAGGCCTTTGTGTATTCAGCAAACTTGAACAAGCACAGAATTCAGTATTCTGAGAATCTCAATCCTTATGACTATGATTGATCTAAGTGACTAGTCATTGATGGGCAACTTGTTGCCCTCCAGTTGTCACTGGAATGCAGCTCCCATCATTATTCCCATCATTGGCTAGGGCTGATGTGAGTTGCAGTCAAACATCTGGAGAGCCACAAGTTGCTCACCCCTGAACTAAGTGATTAGAGGGTACAGCTTTAGCATTTAATTTAAGGCCTTTCACTTTCCCATGACAAGCGAAAACATGAGTATATGCACATTTTCTCAATTTCTATAAAGGTTAGACAAGTTGCCAATTACTTAAATCTTTGTAGAATATTTTTCAAAGCATATAGTACACACAGACCTGATTATAGCTTTTCACAGTAGTAGTTGCAGTAGTAGTAATAATGGAGATATAATGAAAATATTGGCACTGGAGGCTAGTTAACAGAGAAGTAGCCTATGCTTACCCACCCCATATTCTCAGATCATGTTGTTGTATACGTAACAAGAAGGTGACTTAGGTAGGATAAAGTGGCAATGACAAATTGCAAAGCCACCACTGAGACTTTGTTGGGGGAAAAGAAAAGGAAGCATTACAAGCAATACTGGGCTAGGGCAACTGGATGACCTACAAGAGAAGTACATACTGCAAAATGAAATGGGTTTCAAGTAGAATTATCTCCCTAAAGGATAGTGAAGTGTGATACATGTCTGGAGTAGGAACAGATGCCCAAGCAGTATTAAGTTACAAAGTGACCACACACACTCTTCTCTTTTCAGTATTACAGTGAATATAGCCTGCACAGAGGAGGAGTTTCCTGGTTAGTTGGAGCTAATGAATGCAACAGTGAAACTCACTGCAGTGAGTCTAATGGTTTGTGTTGGGAAGTGCAGAAATTCACTTCACTAGAAGGGAAATAAGCAAATCTGAAGGAAAAAATCGTATACTTCCTGCCAGAGAGAACATCCTAAACATAACTGCAATGTCTTCTAGAAAAGCAGCACAAGAAATGAAAATGGGGAGAAGACCTAACCTGACTGGACTCTTATTCAGGAATAATAGCTGCATGAGCTATTAATATATTGGGAAGAGCTGGGTGTACATGAGCATACACTTTAATTCAAGCATTTAATAGTGTTCTTTCAAAATGGCTGAGTTCACGCAGTTTGACCTTCATTTAAGAGCCAGTGTATAAGACAATTTTCAATGAATCCTAATGTTTCTTTTGCTCCAATCACACTATAATAGAAGAACATTAGAATACTATAGATTGACTCTCAGCTTCAGTTTACACTGTTTTTTTACACTTTTGCTTATGGATAGATACTACTCTGTACACATCAAGTGCTTCTAATCAGTTACCATGGGGGTTTATATGTTTCAAAAGTCAGTGTTTTCTCTCCAGTAAATGGTTGTAACTGTAAAACACCCAGCAGTATCTTATGGGATTTATAACTTCACAAAGAATGTCATATGTAAACACTACACACAAGGTTGCTCTGGAGATCTGTCGTATGCATAAAATACCTAAGACTTCAATGAACTACTACCATCTTCTGTATCAAGCCGATCTCCGCCAACATATCCAAGACTGCATTATTTAAAAGGCACCTATTTTTCCATTCACATCTACAAGATAAATACCAAATTCAATCTCCTCCCACATGCACTTTTTCCTCTTTTCTGGCTGCCAAGAATGCAATTCAGCCTGATTAAAATCTATGGCACTTTTATCTTTGTCTTTAATAGGAGGCAGGCAGTGTTCAGTCGTTCAGTCATGTCCGACTCTTCGTGACCCCATGGACCATAGCACGCCAGGTCTTCCTATCCTGCTACTATTATTTAAATGATTATGCATAGCATGCACTCTAAAACACCATAAAGAACAGTTATTCCCTATTAATATAGTGAAGAAAATAAATAAATAAATAAATAAATCTTTTAATTATTATTTCCTGTTTGTCACTTGGAGAACATTTCTCTTGTAGAGCGACTCATAAACATAAATAAATAAATAAATAAAATAATTTATCTAGCTCAACATGATCAGATTATATGAGAGTTTAGATGTTAGACAACAGTATTTTAGACAGAGGGTCAATCCATTGTATTTTTGGGTTTGGTTTCCTATGACTAAAGTAATTCTGAATCAGTCCAATACAATTTGGTAAGTTATGAGACCCAGTTCAGTTCTTCTTATAAGAAAACTTTATTTTTTTTACATTACAATGTTCATTTGCATATATGAGGTGATTCTAAACCAATCCCAATGCTAGGTGGTTAACCAGATTAGACAAGAAAACTGAAAAAATGCACCAGGCTCTGGAGCAGGGAAAGGGAAATTGGGAAGAAACACTGGGGAAACTCTGATGATCTTGGATAATTACTTGATATTTAGAGATGAAGCATGGGGGGGGGGGAATATAAAAGTTGAAATAGAAACTGTTGCTTACTCAGACACTATTCTCTCAATTGTGTCAGAGTCCCCCTCAATGGTCTTCTAGAACTATCTGCTCCACAGCTTGGTCACTGGGAGGTTGCTGCACGCTGCACTGTTCACGACCTACACCACAGACGCAGCCTGATTGTAAAACATGGGTGCTGAATCCTAGCCCAAGGGCCTAATTCCATTTCAGAGAAGCTCTCAGGGGCTGTATTCCAGTGGAGGGCAGGGGAGGGGCCAAAGGTCTTACTGCCAGTAACCAAGCCTTAGGGGAGCCATTTCAAACTTTTAGATTGGGGGAAAAACTGCACAAAAGCTGGGAAGCTAACAAACCATCAGTGGTTGAGGGAAAGGGGCATGGCTCTCTGGGGAACACCAGAGGGTCAGACTGAGGGCCACGGAGGGCCAGATTTGGCCCCCAGACCTGAGGTTCTTTACCCCTGCTATAAAGAGACTGCTGTATAACCAAAACTAAGCGTACAGTGAGTGGTCCTTTGTCAAAGGTTTTGTTTCTTTTAATTAGTTATTGTAAATGTTTGTGGAAATTTGGAAGTAAGGGGCAGTACATAAATCTTGTCAATAAAAGGTTAGAAAGCAAAGGTTTGACCAACAAATTTTACAGCTACAGTGACTGGGTAAGTACTACAGCATGTGAAAGGCACTCTCAAGTGTGCAAAAAAGCTATCCTCTCCCACCCCTTGAAAAGGGCAGAATGGGATGCAGAGAGTAGTCTAAAGAGAAACATCTCTTTGGCACCGGGGAAGTGCCAGATGACTGGAGGAGGGCTAACGTTGTCCCTATCTTCAAAAAGGGTAAAAAGGAGGAACCTGGGAACTACAGACCAGTCAGTCTGACATCAATCCCTGGGAAAATTCTGGAGCAGATCATAAAGCAATCCATCTGGAAGCACCTTGACAACAATGCCGTGATTACTCGAAGCCAACATGGATTTGTCAAAAACAAGTCCTGCCAGACAAATCTGATCTCATTTTTTGATCAAGTCACCTCCCTTGTAGACCGTGGGAATGCTGTAGACATCATATACCTCGACTTCAGCAAAGCTTTCGACAAAGTGCCCCATGATATCCTGATGAGCAAACTTGCTCGAAGTGGGCTAGATGAAACAACGATCATGTGGATCCACAGTTGGCTACAGAATCGGACTCAAAGAGTGCTTATCAATGGGACCTTCTCAAGCTGGGGAGAGGTAACGAGCGGGGTACCGCAGGGCTCAGTCCTGGGCCCAGTGCTCTTCAACATTTTTATTAATGACTTGGAGGAGGAGGTGCAGGGAATGCTGATCAAATTTGCAGATGACACAAAATTGGGAGGGATAGCTAATACTTTGGAAGACAGAAACAAAATTCAAAGTGATCTTGATAGACTGGAGTGCTGGGCAGAAAACAACAGAATGGCATTTAATAGGGACAAATGCCAAGTTCTGCACCTAGGAAAAAGAAACCAAATGCACAGTTACAAGATGGGGGATACGTGGCTCAACCACACTACGAGCGAGAAGGATCTTGGAATTGTCGTCGATCACAAGCTGAATATGAGCCAACAATGTGATGTGGCTGCAAAAAAGGCAAATGCTATTTTGGGCTGCATTAATAGAAGCATCGCTTCCAAATCCCGGGAAGTACTAGTTCCCCTCTACTCAGCACTGGTTAGGCCTCATCTGGAGTACTGTGTCCAGTTCTGGGCACCACACTTTAAGAAGGATGCAGACAAGCTGGAGAGGGTTCAAAGGAGGGCAACAAAGATGATCAGGGGACTGGAAACAAAGCCCTATGAAGAGAGACTGAAAGAACTGGGCATGTTTAGCCTTGAGAAGACTGAGGGGAGATATGATAGCACTCTTCAAGTACTTGAAAGGTTGTCACAGAGAAGAAGGCCAGGATCTCTTCTTGATCATCCCAGAGTGCAGGACACGGAATAATGGGCTCAAGTTACAGGAAGCCAGATTCCGGCTGAACATCAGGAAAAACTTCCTGAGTGTCAGAGCAATACGGCAATGGAACCAATTACCTGGGGAGGTGGTGGGCTCTCCCACACTGGAGGCCTTTAAGACGAGGCTGGACAGCCATTTGTCAGGGATGCTCTGACTTGGATTCCTGCATTGAGCAGGGGGTTGGACTCGATGGCCTTGTAGGCCCCTTCCAACCCTACTATTCTATGATTCTATGATCTGATGCTGTGGCATTATGAAAGCTAAGCAGGAAAGTTCTTGATCACTCCTTTGGATGGAAGACCACTGGGGGAAAATGTTAGAAGTTTTCTTTTGGAGGTGGAGGAGAATGTTAAACATTTTGTGTATTCAGGTTCAGTTTGTCTTCCTGATTACAGACAAATAGAACCGGAGCGTTCCTGTCATTCATGGAAGCAACTCCAATCCAGCAGAGGCTCCCACTAGCAAAAGGACTGAGGCAATTTTTGCTGATTACCCCTTCTCCTTGAAGCTTTCTGTGTCACCTCCAACATTGCTTCAGAGAGTCCCCCAGCTCTCCAGAGAAAATTTTCTGGGGGTACAGAATTGGTGAAAATTGCCTCTTTCCCTTCCACCAGCAGGAGCATCCTATGATCAGTTCCCTTCACAGGAACTTAGGATCCAACCCATTAACTATAATATGACTATAATGACTCTGAAAATGAATGTTTATAAACTAGAACCTCATCAGTGCAAATTACCATCAGGATTTTAACATGTAAATACATTCACTACAGCGCATGGAGCATATTTATAAACAAATATAGGTACAATCAGTTTGGACTGGAGTGGTTTAAAAAGTAACTTTAAATACCTTACTGTCTAGTTTTAGAATGACTCTTCCAAGCCCCTTGATTGGCCGTGGTGCAAGAGCTTCCTGACGCTCTCTCACAAAGTCTTCTAGGACATACCACCAGCTGCTGCAGTGACTCACCAAGAACTTCACTACTCCAAAGTGGACCACAAGTTTTTTGACAACCCACACTGCAATCATGAAAAACAGGAATTTAAGAAAGGAATTCACATAGCAACATTGTGGTAATCTAAAATAGCTACATTTCTGTTTTTTCCCTACATTTATTTTTTCATTGTAGGTTGAAAAAATGGTTCAGACCACCTGAAACAGAGACTTTCCATAATACATGTTTCTGGTACATAATATCTCATACCTTCAGACTGGTAAGTTTATAATACATATTCAGTAGTTACAAAGGGTAGAGGCAGATAGGTGTGTGTGTTGACCATGATGCAGTCAACATTAAGATATTTGAAGCCCCATTGATTTCAGTGGGAGTTAAGTTCATGCTTAAATCTCTCCTGCTTGGATCAATAGCACTTCAAAATGCTTACTTTTGGATGGATCATGCCTACCCAATGTGCATACGTAATATATCGATATTTTTTTTTCTAACTAGTATGAAGGATCTGTCACTGCAATTCAGCACTACAATCTCACTGCGACAAATACTGTTTGCTATTTCATGTTGCCTACAAGATTTTAATCCAAATATATTTACTGGAAAATTCTGCTTTCTGAGAGGCACAGAAAACAAATGTAACAACACAGATGTTTAAATACATTTAGACCCGGTTCACACATTGATTAGCAAATCGTGGGTTGTTTATTTAATATCCTGCTTTTCTACCAAAAAATGGCACTCAAGGCAGCTTACAAAAAGCCCACATGCTTCCACTGCGATAAACGACCAAGGGATGCCCCATCCCTGGGTTGTTTAGATGACGTTGTTTACATGATAGCAAACAACCCAGAGTCTGAACCCATTGTTCAACTAAATGGACTAATTTCCTGTGCATATGCAGCCAAACGTTGTATTACAGATTTGCTGATGGCTAGAAGCACTATTGGTAGTAGTGCAAAATTAATTTATGGCATATCAAAAAGTATTCATATATGTAAACCTGTACAAAGGGCAAAAGATATATTTTAGGAAGGATAACATTTCAGAGAAGGCATACTGTACTGCACTCATTTTAACCAAATGCCATACATAACACAGGACCAAACTAGAACATGTCCCCCCCTCCCCACCCAATTTAACTAGGTATCATGGGGAGGCCTCATCAGGGTCCATTCAGGCAGAAAGGTTTAATACCACACCATGGCCCTGACCAAAATTACTCCCCCACAAAAAAGTCCCATTCACCCTGGGAGGGAAGTTTTCATTGGTACCAATTTACACTTCCCTCCTTATAGTCCAGTCAATCTACTGAAAACTGGGGTCTAACATCAAACTAATTGCAAAAGAAATCAAACTGCCTTGTTTAATTCAAACAATACTGAATGTTAACAATACAGAAATTTGACTTCCGGTTTGGGACCGATGTAGCCCTGGCAGCTTCAATGGACTCTCCATGGGACCTTTCTCAAACAGCTTTTTAAAAGGTTGAAAAACCTTTTCATCTCCCCCCTGGAAATGAAAGGGGGGGCAAGGCAAATAGCTCTGGATTTTTGCCTGGAGTAAGGTAACCCCCACGCGATAGTGGAGGAGCTGGATGCCAGGGTTTCCCCCAGGGCTGTACCAACGCGAAAAGCTGTAATGAGACTCCTATTTTATAGCAGAAAACAGGGCTGGCGTTTTCCATAACAATATATCCTGCAAGAAAAATCAGCAACCTATGAGAGACGATTTAAGAACTTTGAACAATATTTGAGATCATCTAAGGACCTGTAAGATTTATTGGAGAAAACCATGGCTGAACTGAAGAGGCAAAAAGGGCTTGCTTCAACACCTCCCAGAACTCCTGTGTCAAAGGTGCCGAAAACAGAAGATTTAGCAGAATTATTTACAATGATGAAAATTCTATCTTCGCAATTTTCGGGACTAGTTCAAAGGCTGGACTTAATTCAAAATTCCATCACTGATATGCAGAGAGCCATGGATTTAATTAATGCGTCACAGAAAAAAATGGAGTCCAAAATTAATGAGCTTGAAGATCGAGTGGCAAGAAATGAAACTACGACACAAGTTATTTGTAAAAATATATCTGACAGAATCTCTCAATTGGAGGCCTATACAAAGGGAGCCAACGTATGTATAGTGGGAATTAAAAGCTTGCCTAATGATGTGAAATTCTCTACTTTTGTGGATAAACTTTTGCATGAGATACTTTCTATATCCTCTGATTATTCTCTTGATATCGAGCAGGCATTTCATGTGCCAAATCCTAAAGGGAATGATTATACAATTGTAGTTCAATTTGCAAAAGTCTCCACAAAGTGTTATATCCTGAATTTGGCAAAACAAGCTGGAAGCCTTTTCTGGAAACAGGATAAAATTATGCTGTTCGCAGATTACATCAAAGAAGTGGCAAATAAAAGAAGGCAATTTATCAAAGCAACGAATCTGGCAAAACAAATTAACTTACAATGTTACTTAAAATATCCTGCTACACTTTGTATTGTAGCAAGACCAGACCAGATGAAGAAGTTTACGAATTATGAAAAGGCAGAGGCTTGGCTGAATGTTAAAATGCGTGAGAAGTCTGTCACAATTCCATGAAATGGAATTTCTAAACAAGTACTGTTAACTGCTTGTGTGTAGTTTTCATGATCTAGGCTAACTCAGAAGAAATGACTTTATATATATATTTGTTTACCTTTATGTATTCTTTTTTATGATTTTTTTCTCTCTCTCTTTATGTATCTTCTATTTTATATTTTAAAATAGACAAAATATCTAGTATAAAAATATTGACTGTTGAAGATTTATCTTAAGTTTTATTATTATACAATACTATACTCTTTTTGATTACTATTATTATTATTATTATTATTACTACTAATATTCAGGCTTTTGGGAATGAAGTGTAGAACTGTTGCGTTGATATAAAAGATTGTTTTACTAAATTGTAAGATTGTATAATAGATATAGTTTTTTAAAATAGAATACCATTGGAGGTTGGGAGATGTTGGAGTTAATTTTTCTTTTTTCCTTTCTTTCTTCTCTTTCTGTTATTATAGTGTCCTAACTAAAATACTGTATGCATGAGAATTGAAGTACTGAGTAGGTTGTTGGTAATTTGGTAGTGTTTATAAAGATAAAATAAATAAAAATATATTTTAAAAGATACAGAAATGTATAATTAGGGGATATTTCCAAAATTGGAGAAAGCCACCACTCTAATGTGATCTAGCACTGAACTTTGGCAAATGCATACAAAACTATTATGTGCATCAATAAAATAGATCTGTTGCTTTCTACCTAAACACATGTAATTATGTAAAAAGAACCAAGATCTTGCAGCACCTTAAAGACCAACAAATTTATAACATTGTTAATTAAAATTATTATTAAAAAGGAAATAAGTATATGGCTAATTGGGACAGCTGGGTTGGCCAGGGAGGAGTTAAATGCCGCCTTAGGAGAGAGTGGTATTGGGTCACCTGAAAGAGGCAGCAGTATGACCATTCCTTAAGAAGTATTCCCTGGATCCAGAAAATCTGAACAATTTTGGGCCACTTGTGCAGATCCCTTTCCTGGCCAAGATCACTGAGTGGGTGGTTGCTGACTAGAACCAGGCACTCTTGGATGAGACTGATTTTCTTGATCCATTTCACTTGGGGATCAGGCCTGGTTTTGATATGGAGGCTGCCTTGCTTGCCCAGTATGATGACCTGTGTCAGGAGAGAGACAGAGGGAATGTGACCCTCTTGATACTCCTTGATGTCTTGGCAGTGTTCAATAACATCAATCATAGTATCCTTCTGGAGCAGCTGTCAGAGCTGGGGGCACTGCTTTGCAGTGGTTCTGCTCCTACCTGCATGGTCATTTCCAGAGGCAGGATCTCGGGGGGTACTTCTTGGCTCCATGTGTGGGATTCCCCAGGGGTCAATTCTATCCCCCATGTTGTTTAACATCTACATGAAACTGCTGTGTGTGGTCATCCAAACTTTTGGGGTGTATTGTCATCAGTATGCTGATGACACAAACTCTACTTCTCCTTTTCATCTCAGGTAGGTGAGGCAATGGATGTGCTGGAGTCAGGTCTTGGTAATGGACTGGATGAGAGCCAATAAACTGAGGCTCAACCAAGACAAGACTGAGGCTCTGCTGGTGGGTGGTTTCTCTATGGGGGAAATGCAACCAGCTCTGGATGGCGCTCACTCCCCCTGAAGGAGCAGGTGCACAGCTTGGAGGTACTCCTGGATCCACCATTGTCATTGGAGGCTCAGGTGGCCTCTGTGGTGCATGGTGTCTTCTACCAGCTTTGGTTGGTAGCCCAGTTGCAGCCCTATCTGGATAGGGATAGCTTAACATCAGTGCTCTATGCTTTGGTAACTTCTAGGTTAGACTACTGCAATGTGTTATACGTTGGGCTGCCTTTGAAGATGGTTCGGAAACTGCAGCTAATGCAGAATTTGGCAGCCAGAAAGTTTTAAAATTGAAGCAAGTTGGTTCCCCACCAAGCAAAATTATTTTTTTATTTTCCCAAACTTTTTGGATGCAATTCTGATCTTTCTGATTGTTTTATGCTTTTATGATTTTGTAGCTTTTAGTTTGTTCTGTTATTTGTACTTACATTAATGGTATTATTATTTTCATTATTAGTATCCCCTTCGAATATGATCGAAGTATTTATTGTAAGTATAAATATACTTACAATAAATAAAATCTTGAAGCAACATACTATAATTTTAAACTGACTAGGTACAAGAATTCCACAGTCAAAAAGGTCAGTTTTAATGTCTGCATAGAATGTCAAAAACAGAAGTCTTACTTGTCAACCATTCCTGTAACTGTTTATGCTACTGTGCATAAACAAAAGTGTCTTTCCATTACTGAGACATTTGACTTGCTCCCTATTGGCTCCCTCAAGTGGCAAATTTATGTGTTGCTTTAAAAAGAAACAACTAAGGGTGCAATCCTATGCATGTTTAGACAGAAAGTCCTACAACTCCCAGCCTTCCCCAGGCAGCATGCATAGGATTGCACTCTTAATTAAATAACAAATGTATATGAATACAGAAGCTAGTTTATAGGCTTCTATATCTCTAACTGCAGGAGCCAGGGAACAGCCTTGTGCCTCTTTTCCCCACTGCCTCACCCATACTCTGAATGAAGCTTGCTGGAGAAAGAGTGGAGAAATGGTTTTAGGCCATGCGGCAACCTGGCAATGCACTTCCTTCCTCCCTTTCCTAATCTGTGCTCCATTCCAGGGAACTGATAGGTTGATATTGTCACCAGCCAACCTCCCCCTCTAATCTGAGTATGCAGCTAAGTGGGAAGCTGTTTCCCAGCAAGCTGTGCAGTCATGTAGAAAGGTAGTCTCCCTCCCCCAATTGCACTTGGCCTGGAGTAGCAGTCCTAATCAAGAATAGCACAGAGAGAGATGCAGAGAGAGAGAGAGAGAGAGAGAGAGAGAGAGAGAGAGCGAGCATGTATTCTCTCTCTCTCTCTCTCTCTCACACACACACACACACACACACACACACAGAGCCATATTTTATCAGACTATGTAGCAACCTGAAAGAGCACTGTCTCCCTCCCTCTATAGCTTGTTCATCTCAGAGTGGCACACCAAGCACACCCAGAAAGAGGAACAGCAACATTTGTTGGGCGAGCAACAAAATGATGAGGCTAAACCCCACCAACCCCCTAGGAAATTTTCTAAGCATTTAGTTAGTAGCTAAAAATATGGTTCTACAATTGGCCATTTATATCCCCAGGCTTTGAAAAAAACTGGAATTAATGTTTAGTTTCAAATATAGTTGAGCACCTGTCAAAAATGTCTATCTGGCACACAACAGGATTAATGATAGAGTACTCCAGTCCGCTGCTAACAAAACATCAAGCATATTAACGTGTCCATTTTTAAAAAATAAAGTAATGTTATCAAGCCTCTGTTCATCCACACTGTGGCTATCACCAGTTTAAAACATACATACAATGGGTTGGTTCCAGACTTAGTCATACTTAAAGTAGACCCACTGAAATCAATGGGACTTACTAACAAGTCTCACTTATTTCAGTGGGTCTACTCTAAGACCTGGTTCAAACATAATGACAACCCATCTGTTTTTAAACTGATGGGTTGTTGTTACGTGTGAACAGCTCCTAAGTAAGACTAAGTCCAACCTAATGTCCATAAAGTGCTCTTACAGATAACAAATGGAGAAGTATACATGCATGGTGAAAAATAAGATGTGAAGTCTAATGACGCCAGGCAGATGGAACTCTAGGTGAGGAACATGAAAAGAGAAAAAGCTACTAAACTGATTCACACATAACGCTAGCCCATGGTTTATTTAACCCATGGGTTTCTTCAATACTAATTTGAGTTTGAAGCCTCACAAAAAAATCTCTACACCTTTGTAACAGACACCATAACTACATAAATCAATTTGTCAAATATGAAGCAAGTTATAATATATTTCTAAACAGTTTGATGGTATAAATGGTCACAGCAAGCAGTAAAGAGACAAAGAGGATACAATAAGGGCTGCTGAAAAGTTCAACATATACAGCATCAGGTTAGAAATCAAAACTGTCCATTAATTCAAATCCACTAGAGGGTTACATTTCTAATTTTCTGACAGCTGTTTGGGGATTCTACACAAGGACTCAATTCAGACATCACATTAGTAGACCTCCAAACCGTGGCTTAGGGGATGGGGAGTGTGCCATGGCTCCCTCCTTCTCCTGGTTTGCCTAACCATCACTTGTCACTGATGCCCAAATTGGACAAACTGTGATTTCTTCCAAACCATAGTTTGCAAACCTACTTCAAACCATGGTTCGGAGGCAAACTATGCTTAGCACTTACCAGTTTGCCCAGTTCAGTAGTCTCAGAAAACTAATTAGGCAAATTAGGAGGTAAAGAATTAGTATGCAGGGAAGGAGGGAACATGCAAATCCACAGAACATTCCTGATCATACATTCCTGACTCTTTAAACCAGAGCTTTCCAAACTGTGTGTCGCAACACATTAGTGTGTCGCCGGCAGTGTGTAGGTGTGTCGTGCGAAAATTGTGCGGAAGGGCACCGCGGAGTTCCCTTACTTACGTTTGCTTCGCTTGGTCCCTCCCCTGGAACTTCCTAAAGGAGCTAATGTTAAAGCAGCTTAGCTGCTAAGGCTGAGGTGCTTTAACATTAGCTGCTTTAGGATCACGTGGCGTCTTGATGCAGGACGCACGTGACTGGCGGTGTTGGAGCGGTACGGCGAGGAGTGTGGTAACGCTGGCTGCACGAGGAGTGTGGAGAATTCGAAGTTAGCAGAGCAATTAGTCGAGCAATTTGCAATCAGCTCGGGCGAGAGGCTTCCACATGTCCTCGGTGCGGCTGCAGGGCAGCGGGGGAGAACAACGGCCCGCTGGACACCCCCAGAGCAGGGAGGGCTGCACCGGGCAGGCAAGGAGCTTCGAGCCTGCGCTCCCCAGAAAGGTAGAGGTGCGGGGCGAAGAGAGGGGAAGGGAGGCACTGCCCTGGGAACAGAGCTCGGCCGACACCGGCGCAGAGACGTGGCAGCAGCCACCAGCCCTGCGTGGTTTCAGGCGTGCCCTTCACGGACTTCTGCACCGCGCTGCCGCGTGGCCAGCCCAAAGTAACACACAGGTGGAAATGCCACCTGGGACTGCACCGAGCGGGCCGTCCGCCATCTTGGCCAGTTGGAACGGAGCTCAGTTGATTTCTGCCATTTATTTTTATTTTTACTCTGCTGTAATTGTGGATTAACCACCCACTGGCAGTGTACCACCAGAGAGTGCTGGAACTGGACTCTGGACATAGGCATTGCAAATATTTACAGCAGTATAGCCTTGTAGTGAGACATATATATTTACACCATTTTTGTTGGACTTTTGCTTCTCTACTTCATGTGTTTTTGCAGCTGAGCTCCTACCTGGACCTATGTGTCCTAATATGTATTGTAAATACTTTAGTTAATTTTGTTTATTTTTCACATTTTCTCCTGGTCCTGATTCCTATCTTTATCTCACTTTATCGCTGTGGGAGTAGAGCGCAGGTGCTGTTATTTTCATAAGAAAAAACAGAGAAAGATAAGTGCTAAAAACAGTCCTGTTATTTTCATATTTAGTTAATGCTAAAACCTAGAAATAAATTTGCATAGATTTATTCATTAAATTGCAGTTGAATTACCTGTAAAATGGATACATTTCTAATTAAGAAAAGGAAAGCTGGTGAAGATGACGTTTGCAATGAACAAAATGTAGCGGCTATAGAGGAAGCTACGCAAGAATCAACTGTTGAACGGTCTGTATTAGTACGTAAGAAGTGTAAAGGAACAATTTCCAAGCCTCATTTAAGTGTAAGTAGCATTAAAATTAAATATACCTCACTCATCAGGAAAAAAAGCTAGCATAGCCATATTCTTTAGGGCTAAAATTATTTATAGCAACAGAAAGCTATGTCATATTATAAGATTTTAATTGACTGTGGTGTTCTAAAGAATAAATGACATAGGATGATTTATGAGCACCAATAAAGTCTACCAGGGCAAGGCAAGACCAAATAATTTATTTGCCAACTTCTGAAGTATTCTTATACTGTAAAACCAGCTCCCTAAGTCAGTGGTGGATAGAAAGCAAAACAAACTGTTGCAAATAAATGAAAAATTATGGGCGACCCTGTAATAACATATCCTAACTGATCTATGGACCCCAAATTAGCTCTACAGAGCTACAATCGCTTGCTTTTATATTTGAAATAATAGTCCAACCTCTTTGATGACTACTTCAGAAAAACCATCATGGCATCCATTATCACATGCAGGGGAACCAACTGCCAGGAGAAATTCTTTGCTGCTGGACGTTAGCCCAGATCCTTTCATGCTGCAGTCTGCACTTTGTTGAAGGCATCCAGACTTTTCTCTCACAGCAGCCAGCACAGACAACAGATTTTGGACTGGGGGGGCAGGGGTAGAATTCAACCCTTTCCCTCCCCACATCTCCAGCAGCTGTAGTGCCATAGTGCCAACAACAACGTAATTAAGTATACTAGATTATATCCAACATTATGCCAGGGGAAAAAATACAAGAGTTGGTATCATTCCACTAGTGGTTGCACAATCACTAGCAGAGCAACTAGCATAAGCAACCTGAAGTTTTGGATCGGATTGTATTCTCTTAAACATTTGTATTGTATTTTATATTTTTAACTGTTACTATGGGACCGCGATTAAGACACTGAATTGCAGACTGGAAGGTCGGCAGGTCAGCAGTTCGAGACCCGAGTGCTGCGTGACGGAGTGAGCTCCTGTCTTCAGTCCCAGCTTCTGCCAACCTAGCAGTTCGAAAGCAAGAAATTGCAAGTAGATAAATAGGTACCGCCTCGGCGGGAAAGGTAACAGCGTTCCGTGCACCTCTGTGTTCAGTCATGCCGGCCACATGACCACGGAAGCGTCTTTGGACAGCGCTGGCTCTTCGGCTTAGAAACAGGGATGAGCACCGCACCCTAGAGTCGGACACGACTGGTTGGGGACACCTTTACCTTTATGGCATCTTAGTCTTTTAACTATTTGTAATCCACCCAGAGAACATTGGTTATTGGGCAGATTAGAAATGTAATAAATAAATAAACAGTTGTGGAACAGTGTACAGAATGCCTTGCACAAGCAGAATCCAAGTGCTGGATTTGACACTTGCACAAGGATGAAAATGGGGTTTCCATAAGTGGAAGAAGCTTTGCACTAGCAGAATGACACCAATGGATACAACCCATTACTGCTACATACACTGGAAGGAAACTACTGTTGTACCATAGAATTGCGTGCACAGACAGCCATACTCTGCTCTACCACTGTCTTTCTTGGATCCCTGACTCTGAAACTGTAAACTAACTCGATCCTCCCATAAGAGCTTTCTCTCTAAGAAAACATTCCAGCCTTTACATTCTGATTCTCCACAGATTCAAGTAGGACACTTTCTATCCAAGCTACATCAACACAGTTCTTTACAGACTGGACTAACCATTGATATGGGGGCACATAATCCCTACAATTAGGGTTCAAAAAAGTAAATGTGTAAAATTAGCTTGAAACTGAATATTTCTATATAAAAACCTCTCCAAATTAACACAGGACCACTGCAGTTTTTCAAAGAGCTGTTCAAAAAATAGAAAATTACCCAGGTGATCAGGAACAAAGAAAAGCAATAACAAAAACAAATCCTTCAATGACAGAAAGTTTATGACAAGTAGTTTTGTTTGTATTCAAGAGTCAAAACAATACTTAAGTGCAGACATATCTACATACCAAGGTATCATAATGCATTAGTATGCAGACGTTTCCCCACAAAATGAGGCTGGGTTCAGATAAACATATCTTGGCTTAATAACACGCCTTTTGCCCATGCACACAACCCTTTTACCCCAGCATTCATGGCATGCCTGAATGAAATTTCCAATAGTTTCCATTGGCAGAAATTTCCATTGGCAGAAGTTTCCAATGGTTGCTAACTTTGGAACAAGCCAGGATCTTAAACCACATTTTAAAGTTGGTATAAATCTTAACTTGTGCCAAAGCTGGTAACCATAGCTTCCTGGTTTTGATTAAATGGGAAACTGTGGTTAATTGCACTTCATTCAGGCTTGTCCAGAAGATCAGCAAGAAGGAACTGTGTGAGCAAGCAAAAGGACATTTCATATCACAGCTTTTTACGATGAGATATAATCATCTGAACCCAGCGATATATGTGTATGTGTGGGCTGCTAACTCTGTAATGCTATGGAAACACCTGACTCTGTAATACTGCTAAAGTTAAGCAAATGAAGGCCCATCAGTGTCTGAAAGAGAAACCAGTCAGAGCAAAATGGAAGCTGTTCTTGAACATTCCAAAGAACATTAGGATATAAGAATTAAGAGCACACACAACAGGAAAGTGCCAACTTGTCTGTTCCTACCTTACCTAGATTTGAACTGATGGTGTTCTGCCCCCAATAAGGTTGTTGCAAACTGCTTTCTAGCTATGCATGCCATAAACAACTGGGAGCATAAACCAATACAGTCTGAAGCCTTACTGGAACCAGGTGCCCCAGAGGAAGGTGACAAGGGGCTGTCCAAGATTGGGTTCCACTGAACAAAGGGTGGTAAAGGATCTGAGTCAAGATCAGGCTCCATTTAACAAAAAAAGGGGGGAGTGAGAATGGGAAACAAGAAACTAGGATTTGCAGGGCAGGGTATGGTATGTGTTAAGAGGGTAGCAAGGTAGCAAATGGAATGTAAAAGCCCAGGATCTAAGCAATGTCAATGTCATAGTGAATTGGGGAGGCAACAGGTTAACTATAGAAAATTATACACAATTTGAAACTTGGTAACTGACCTTTGTTTTGCCCAGACCCTCAACCTGTCCTCCTAAAGGACAAAAGGACATCTTGCTACCCTTTGTTAAGGGGCAAAAGTACACTTGGATTCAATTGGTTGCCTAAAACAGGTCATCCATAGCACCAGTTTTACAGACAAGGGTCTATAAATGTACAAGCGTTGTATTAAGGCTCTTCAGTTGGAGATTGCTAGCTATGCTCCCTGGATTCCATGCTGACCCAACTGTTCCCTCTTACTATGGATCCTGTGAAGCACATAATACATATGATCTCTTCCTATTTAGCTAGGTAGGGCATTAGGAGATAGACTCAGCAGGCTCATGCAACGTGCCTCTGCCTGATTTCTTTCCATTTCCCCTCTGTATCACAACCGACACTGTTCTTGAGGGTCCCCCAATGCATAGTAATAGCTTTTGGGGGGCTGCAGTGGAGAAGTGGGAGTGGGAAATTCCCCTAACAGTTTATGAATATCAAAAATATTAACAAAAGTGTCAAAAATGACTTGTCGTTCTTACCTCTCCACCTGATCTGCCCTTGGAGACTTAAAGACTTGACTAAGGGTGGGTTACTATAGCAGATAGGGGAGGAATAAATATTGTTAACATATGATAGCTCAAATAAAACCAGCCTTATGTAAGGTTCTTTTTGGCTTAAGGAGTTTCATCTCAATGATATTGGGCGGTATCCAATGGTGTCATTCTGCAAATCATATAGCACTAGTGGAGCTCTGCCGAATCTTTCCAGTGCACAAGTGTTTGTGCGTTACACTTGCACAACCATGCTTATGAAAACATAAACTAGTCGGATTCTCCTCTTGTGCATAGTTCAGAACAGATGGATACTGCCCATTGTTTTACCTTACAGTATAAGAACATAAATTAATAACCTGCAACGGGTACTGGCAGCAGCTGAATTATCCAGAGATTCATCCAGATCTGGACTATTACAATGGCCCAGGCAAGCAGAACAAAGTAGATGTCACTGGTTTTCTTCTTTTTAAGAAGCGCTCTGATCTCAGGTCTCTGTCTGCCACTCACAGTGGATGAAGCAAGATCATCAGTTCCTGTGGCTGCTGGAAGAAAAATAGTCATCTCTCATACATTCAACAAGAAATATGTCCTGGTAGATTAGCAAGCTTTGACATGAAATGCTATTCAGGACATCCGCAATCATAACCACTTCCAGGATAGCTGGGAGCCCTACCTGCTAGTCTCATATAAAACCCATGCAAGCCACTACACACCTCATTGCCATTCCCACTAATTCCCTACACACCCAGAACTAAACTAGTTTAAACATGCATTTCCAGTTATAAAGAAAACAAAGTCAAAATAAGTATTTTTTGCTATTGGAGAAGATTTCAGTGCTTCAAAGTTAAAGTGTACAGCTCAGCTCAAAATGAACATTTTGCTACAGGAAGTTTTTAAATTTCCAAATCTCAAACAGAAATTCTTATAGTAATTTATTCATAATCTGTTCAGACATCATGCCAAACCATGATTAAGGAAGCTTATCTATGGTGATAGTTGAACTGACAAAAGAGACAGAAAATCTGAATAAAAAAACATGGTTTGATGTGGGCTTGCAAACCATAACTTGGCGTGATGTCTGAATTTGTAAGGCATCACTGTAGCCATTGTTCCACTTCTGGAGGTCACTGTACCTAGGGACAGAAGTACTGAGTAAACAGAAAATGGAAGTAGATAAGCGGCTCTAAGGTTTCGAAGAGGCAGAGGAACTAGAGATCAAATCGCCAACATTCGCTGCATCATGGAGAAAGCAAGAGAATTCCAGAAAAACGTCTATTTCTGCTTCATTGACTACGCTAAAGCCTTTGATTGTGTGGATCACAACAAACTGTGGCAAATTCTTAAAGTGATGGGAGTACCAGACCACCTTACCTGTCTCCTGAGAAACCTGTACAAGGGTCAAGAAGCAACAGTAAGAAACAGAGATGGAACAACCGATTGGTTCAAAATTGGGAAAGGAGTACGACAAGGCTGCATATTGTCACCCTGCTTATTTAACTTATATGCAGAGTACATCATGAGAAATGCCGGGTTGGATGAATGAGAGGTCGGAATTAAGATTGCCGGGAGAATTATCAACAACCTCCGATATGCAGACGATACCACCCTAATGGCAGAAAGCGAAGAGGATCTCAAGAGCCTCTTGTTGAGGGTGAAAGTGGAGAGTGCAAAAGCTGGTTTGAAACTCAACATTAAAAAAACTAAGATCATGTCATCTGGCCCTATCACTTCCTGGCATATAGAAGGGGAAGAAATGGAAGCAGTGACAGATTTTACTTTCTTGGGCTCCAAGATCACCGCAGACGGTGACTGTAGCCATGAAATTAAAAGACGCTTGCTCCTTGGGAGGAAAGCTATGGCAAACCTAGACAGCATAGTAAGAAGCAGAGACATCACCTTGCCGACAAAGGTCTGTCTAATCAAAGCTATGGTTTTCCCAGTAGTAATGTATGGCTGTGAGAGCTGGACTATAAGGAAGGCTGAGCACCGAAGAATTGATGCTTTCGAACTGTGGTGCTGGAGAAGACTCTTACGAGTCCCCTGGACTGCAAGGAGGTCAAATCAGTCCATCCTAAAGGAAATCAACCCTGACTGCTCATTGGAAGGACAGATAATGAAGCTGAAGCTCCAATATTTTGGCCACCTAATGCGAAGAGAAAACTCCCTGGAAAAGACCCTGATGCTGGGAAAGACTGAAGGCAAAAGGAGAAGGGGACGGCAGAGGATGAGATGGCTAGATAGCATCACGGATGCAATGAATATGAACTTGAGCACGCTCCGGGAGAGAGTGCAGGACAGGAAGGCCTGGCGTGCTATGGTCCATGGGGTCACGAAGAGTCGGACACGACTGAACGACTGAACAACAACAACAAGCGGCTCTAAATCATAGTTTACCCATTCATTTGAAAGTGGAAAGTGAAAAATAGATGCGATCAAAAAACACAGAACTATACTGTGAAAAGACTGATCTAACAGTATGCAAAAACCTTACTGAGAACATTCTCTTAGAATACTGGACTTATGCAGTTTGTTCAGAATATACTTTAGCACTATAGTTTAAAGCCTTGTTTGATCAGCAAAATTTTCTTCTACAACATAAGCAAGTATGAATGATCATTCATAAATAAACACTGACGATGATGAACTGAAATTTCATATGTTGCACAATAGTCACAGAATAAAACTGAATCGAAACATGTTCAGCAGTTGTTATGAGGTTGACTTCTTAAGTCTGAGCCTGTACTCTTACATCCACTAACTTGGAAGTACACCCCATTGAATTCAATGGGGTTTACTTCTAAGTAGACATGTATGGGATTGCACTATGAATGAATTTGGGACTGCTTGATTTGTAAATCACTACTTCATATTCGGAATTATTCTAGTGATAGATTTATTTAGTTTCAACTGCATACCTTGTATATGGCTATTATATAAAGGTATGTTTGAAAGTTGAAACAATGGATAAAGCTCTAAACCAGAAGTGAGCAAACTGTGGCCCTCCAGGTGTTTAGGCCTACAACTCTCATCAGCCCTAGCCAGCATAGCCAAAGGTGAGGGATCATGGGAGTTGTAGGCCAAACATCTGGAGGGCCACAACTTGCCCACCTCTGTTCTAAACTATGGTTTGGATAAACCATGGTTTAAGGTAATGTCTGAACTGAATCTAACTTATTTTATTTATTTATTTAAAATATTTCTAGGCTGGCTTCCATTTTTACTTATTTTTCTAGTTACTATCTGACCACTTAGAATTATTTTGTAGTCTACTCAGTTCTTATTCTAAGCTGTCTCATTCTTGAATCTTAGGCTTCTCTCATCTTTGCTAAATTTCACCAGGAAGAAAAGGAATATAAATGATTTTGATCAAGGGATCAGCCTAGTCCAGCTGAAATATATAGTACACAATATTACATCCTGCAACCAAATAATAGTTTAAGCACCAATGACTGTCTTGAATCCACCAATCTGAAAGCAATCACAGAAAGATTAATTCAAAGATCAAGCTAAAGCATGCAAACCATATTGAGAAAAGTCTAGTATTCTTACAGAGTGTTCAGTCACCTGAGGGTTGTGATAGATGTTCTTCATTACTTGATTCATACCCTGTAACTGATATTGCCATGGCAATTGTAGATGCTGCAATGAAAATCATCTGACCAGGAAGTTCTCCCCCTAAAAATAAATAGATACAGAGCCAAATAAAAAGCCCAGAAGACGTTCAATCACATTTTAATAAGCTGCCCATTTCTCCAGTTAAACTATTTCAGTTCAACTGATACAGCACAGAACTGTGTGCATAAGCATAATATTTTATTATTATTATTTATTTAAAACATTTCTATCCCGCCCTATATCATTAAGATCTCAGGGCGGCATACATATAATGTCAATGTAAACAGCATAAAACAATAAATAATTTAAACACCTAAAAACATATTAAACTATTAAGCTAAAACCAGTTAAAATCTAAAACCATAAAACAGTTAAAACAATATGCTAGGGAATGCATTTAGCCCTCAAAGGCTTTCGTAAAAAGCCACGTTTTTACTTGGCACTGAAACAAGACCAATGTCTGCGCCAATCGGGCCTCCAAGGGGAGGGCATTGCACAACCGGGGTGCCACAGCAGAGAAGGCTCTCTCCCACGTCCCACCATAGTGTACGTCTTGTACTGCTGGGACGCAGAGGAGGGCCCCTCCAACAGATCTCAGTTCTCAGGCAGACATATACAGGGAAAGGCGCTCCCTCAAATATCAAGGTCGCAAGCTGCTTAGGGCTTTAAATGTCATCACCAAAACACTGAATTCTGACCGGAAGCGTATTGGCAGCCACTGCAATTCCTTTAAAACCGGTGTTATATGGTTTTTATGAGGTGTTCCGGTCAGCAGTCTAGCTGCTGCATTTTGCATTAGCTGCAACTTCTGAGCCAACTTCAAGGGCAGCCCCACGTAAAGTGCATTGCAGTAGTCTAATCAGGAAGTTACCAGCACATGTACCACTGTGGTTAGGTTATCCCTGTCCAGCAAAGGCCATAACTGGTGGATCAGCCCAAGCTGGCCCCAAGTACTCCGGAAGAGTACTCCAAGTACTCCGTAATAGCGGAGAGGTTCAAAACGTCAGGTGGAATCAGCTCCAAAGGTCTCATCCAGCTTAGCTTAGTAAAACTTGGTCCTGACGTGGTGCCTTCTTCCCTCCTAAAAGAATGACAACTGGCAGCAGCTTCATACCCACCATTTGGGGATGACTTTTATATCACATTGGTAGCTGAAAACTCTACATCTTTTCAGGTCTTGTTTGAGTATGCTACCAGTCACATTTAAACAGAACTACTATTCTTCTTCAAAGCTAACTGGAGTCTAGGAAGACATTAAGAAATAAAACTTCAAGGAAGCCAATAGAATCTTTATTAGCAAAACAGTGAATTAAAACTTCTAAAAATAAACCTAAGTATAGACAGTGATTGATGATTTTTTTCTTTTGGGAAAGATATCTGACAGCCAATAGACATCCTCCTCCTTGGGTTTTTCATTTACTAAATAAAGTAATCCACAACAAAGTTACAACTACATCTGAAATCTGGAAATTATTTTCATCACTATTTACTCTTTTAAAAGTTAGCATCAATTATTGCTTATAAAAAGAAAAATAAGTGTGACTATTCTGATTGTGCTTGATCTATAAACGGATTTAGAGAATGGTCATAAGAGATCCTGTAAGCGTGTCCAGAGTAGGCATTGGTAAGCTTATTCTCAAAGACTTGCCTGCCTAGTTTTACTGCTTAACCTGAAACCATGTCCAGAAAATTCTGATGAAAACCAGAGTAGGTTTCAAAGGAGCAAAAGAAGGGTGTGGTAAATGGGGAAAATAATAGAGGGAAGGACTCTAACCAAAGAGGAATAAAAAGAAGATGAGCTCTTGAACCTTGCTACCCTTTCCTTCAATATCCAACCTTTCTTCAAATTAACTGCTTCCAAGGAGTCATCAGATGATGGAGGAAGTTTGCTAGCCATTTGGTTTAGTGAGTCCATACAGTAGTCGATTCCAGGTTCAATCACTGGATCACCATTTAAGAAGAGCTTGCCTAAGACCAGGGAGAGGTCATGTGAGCACTAGAGCCATCTTCTCCAACCTGGTGTAGTCCAGCACACCTGGAGGGCAACTCCTACCATCCCCAATGGCCATGCTGGCTAGGAATTATGGGAGTTGTAGTCCAACACATCTGGAGAGCACCAGGTTGGGGAAAGCCACACTAAACAATGATCTGAGTATAAGGCAGCATCAGATTCAAAGGCGCAGAATGAGAGCCTTCCTCTCTGAGGGGTTATTTTGGCATTCTCACTCATGAACTGAAATCACTGTCAGTCACCCCAGAATCATCCCAGACATTCAATTTTAGTATTACTCCTCAGAACTTAGAAACTCTACAACGATGCAAGAACTCCTCTGCATGTATAGAAGCTACATTATAGAACATAATTATGCTCTGTTATAAACAAGACACCCTAAATGAAACTACAATAAAAGTAACTTATTTCTTACCTGAAGATTCTTTTCCACTCAGTTGTTCATGCAACATACCCACAGTCATTAAGACAACGATAACTAAAAATACTGGAATCCTCCAAGAGCCTGCTGCAGAAGCTGGAAAAAATGTGTTTTTCCTTTAATAACCTTCACATTCTTTTAGATAAATAATATGTATAAAGTAGCCACAAAAGCAGAAACTATACAAAGAATGATTCAGTGACCATTGCTCACAAGATAGAGAAAACTTATTATTAATCAAAACATTTAAGATTAAATTTTGCTAAAGTTTCCTCCTGTTTTGCAAGAGGTTTTTTTTTTACATAGTGCAACTACTTAGCAGTACAAAAACAAAACTCTATCAATCTATTTTCTCAGAATGTCATTCAGTCCATGTAAAAGAACTTAACCTTTTCAATGAGACTGAAGATTTCCAGGACTGAAAAGTTCACCAAGGGAAAAGAAGACATTTTCATTGCCCCACTGAGAATACATGCACAATTATTCAACTGAAGAATATCACCTATTTACTTTCCTCACTTCTGTAAAAAGAGTAATACCAACATCTTAAAACCACCATGGGACAGCATTTTTCTAGAGGCCCATCTGAATTGGCACACAAGCTCTGTGTACGCCATAACAGACAGACAAAAAGGTATGACTGAAAATACTTTTAAGGCCTTGCAGGTATCATCCACGATAGATGGAATGAATATAATGCAGATTTCAAGAAACAGGACATACTTCCTCAAAGAATAACTTTGATAATATTATGTTATTGCTGAAAACACGATGTTAAAAAAAAAACCCTAATTTAGGTATTAAGAATAGACAGCTGCATTCAGATGTCATGACAAAATGTCATGGTTTATCACGACCAGAAAGATGTTAACCTCCCCGAGCTCAAACGTATACTTCTTCCCTTTCCTCTGATGTAGCTGCAAGGAGGCAATCAGAAGCTTTTGCTTCTGTTTTTGATTAACCATGGACTTGACAAGCCATGATTAAACAAAAACTATGTTTTGTTTAAAACAAGCCAACTTTAAACCATGGGTTTAAAGCTGGCTTGTTTCAGACAAACCAGTTAAGATTAGTTTAGGGTTCGGACAACTCGTTAATTTAGGGTTTGGACAATACTTTAAACTGTGGTTAATCTAAAACAGAAGGAAAGATTCTAGTCTCCTCACGGTTGCACCAGAGGTGGAGAGGGGTGGAGGAGCACGGGGGCCTGGTGGGGCAAGAGGTTCGTCCCCACCGTGATAAATCATAGTTTATCATATGTGGAATACAATGAAGGCATGTATAAGGGGCATTTTTATTTTAAAAATAATCCGAAGTGCATAAAAATCAAAACAAAAATAATTATGTTTGATTAAATATATCTTGTATCTGAAGCAAAAACATAAAACGAGTCAAACAAAAGAAATATGTGGGAAATTGTTACTTAGAGGAAAGTTGGATTTAAAATAGCCTTATAAATTGGAGATCTCTACTCGTTTTATGAAGCAAAAATGTTTTGAATTTGGTAGGAAAGGAAAGGTTCCTCCTGTGCAAGCACCAGGTCATTACTGACCCCTAGAGGGACGCTGCTTATGCTGGCGTTTTCATGGCAGACTATAGCAGGGTGGTTTGCCATTGCCTTCCCCAGTCATTACTACCTTTCCCCCAGCAAGCTGGGTACTCATTTTACGGACCTCGAAAGGATGGAAGGCAATTATTGGCTAAAGTATTAAGAGGCGAACAAAAAAAAGTTAATTCCACTAATAAAGGGTAAAAAACCCAACACCATGTTTTATCATGACAATCAAATGCAGACAAGAACTATGAATGACCTGCCTAACGCTCTGGCCCAATTCAGACATAATGAGAAACCACAATATCTCGCAACATTAACATGTTTGCCTGAGCGGCTCACACATTTCCTCCTCTGCTTCTCTCTCTTCTAGACCCAGAGGAGAAGACAGAAAGTTTCTGCTTTTGCCCATGACATCCAAATTTGGTAAACTGCAGTTTGTTTAAACTATGGTTAGTAAGAACAAGTCAAGGTCTAAAAGGAGTTTGATCTTGGCTTGTTCTCACTAACCATAATTTAAACAAACCACCAAGTTCAGATGTTACAGCAAACTGTGGTTACTTTACAAGCAAAAGGTGACATTTTTTATCTCTTCCTCTGGCATAGAAAAAGGGAAAGACTGCATGGGGAGGATCAGGCAAGTTCATTCATATAGTAGGGAAATGGTTTCCTGTTAAATCTGAACCAGATCCTTGGCTTGGTTTGGATATAATGACAAACAACGATCAAACCCTCATTGACAATCCTAAATTGTGGGATTCTAAGCACACATCATAGTTCACCAAGTCAGATGTAACAGCAAACTATTGCCTGACAGCAACCAGGGAGGGAATCACACTATACAAGGGAGGACAGAGAGCAAAAGTCCAAGGCTCATTCCAACCTCATTCACATGAGTTAAGCATGGTCTTATGTCTGAGCCAAGCCCTGGACCATAAAATGTCAGCCAATTCACTCTGTAAAATTTGAAATAATGAAAGGATTTTTTTTCTTATTTTCAAAAGAGAATTAAATAAAACTGAAGCTGAGTTCTTGTGTGCTTAGCTTGCTCTTCTTTACCTCAAACAATGAGAACTGTATTAAGAGCTTTGTACTTTAGTCTATGACAATTCCACAGTGTTCATTTTCACCTAGAACCAATAACCTAATCACTATAGCACCTAATCAATATAAATGCAAAATATTTATCATGCAAACTTGGCAAGTTTGACATCTTTCAGAAATCTATAGAAAGGTCTTGTATGTGTAGATACTATTATGCACTCACTCACCCAAATGGAAGAGCAGTATAATCCAGATAGGAACAGAGATTGTTCTCAAGTAACGTTCGGTGCTTGGGTTCCACTTAAATAATACAGTCAACAAATAGCTTGCTATCAAGGTCCATATCTTACAGGAAAAGAGGCAGAAAAACAGCTGTCAGTGCCCCTCACTGGCAAACCAAAGTCTATATACATCAGGGGTGCACAACTGACAGCCCATGGGCTGGATTCAGCACAACAACTTTTATCAAGTCCCTGGAGACCTTACCAATTTTTTTTTATCAAGATACAGCAAGCATTTTGTCTGTAGTTCCACCCATATGGAAAAGAAAAATATTTTCTAATTTTAAATGACAGAGATATTCAACACTTTAACATTACATCTCCCTTTTAGATGTGATGTGTGATGTCCTGGCTATTCCTGAATGCTTCTGCTCTGTAACTGAAAGCTTTATTCCTAGATGGTGCCACCTAGCAACTGAACATCCCTGATATAGGCATACACTATAGTAATATATTGCACAGTTGGGCAACTTGCAGCCCATAGGCTACATGCAGCAATTAAAGGCCTAGAGTGGGTGCCCAAGCCCCCAAATTCCCTTCCCCTCTGCAAGCACTGTCCAACTGTTAGGTTGATAGAGGGGAGGGTGACTGTGATGGGAAGGAGATACAATAGTAGGGTCAATCCTCCCCATCCAAACAGCATGATTTAAATGGGGAGGACAGCGTGCAGGGAGAATACTCAGTGTGCCATTCTCCTCATTTAAATTATGCACTCCCGCACCTAGCTATGAAAGAGAAAAGGAGAAAAACTTTTTCCACACCGTGCTTAATTTTATATTTTAAAAGCCCTGTCTTTTTTCTAAGCTAAAGAGCCACACACATGGTAACCTTTCCTCATAGGGGAGCTGCTCCAGCCACCTGATCATTTTAGTTTCCCTTTTCTTCATCTTTTCCAGGTCTGCAATATCTTTTTTGAGGTGCGGTGACCAGAACTGTACATAGTATTAATCCAAATGTGGCTGCACCACAGATTTGCATTATGATATTAACACATTTCAGTGCTTTTCCTCATGATAGTCAACATCGAATTTGCCTTCCCACTGGTCTTCCAGTGATGAATATTCATTGCAAGACAACATAATGGAGCACAATTACTGCAATGGAGTCTCCAGGAAGTCTCATGATGGTTCCTGTTACGATTCCAATAGTGTATCTTGGTAACTAAGAAAAGGCAGCAAATGCAACAAAGCACTTCAACTTTATGTACAATACAAAAGGCTCCTTTAAAAGACTATGCAAGCATTAGGCACAGTGATATGACACCAACATACACTTGGACCTTCCCTGGTGTTATTGTCAATAGCAATGCTAATAGGGCCCACCAAATGTCACTCATGACAAGAATACCAAGTACTGCCAACCTTAAATGTCAGAAGGCCAAGTGCTAAAAGATTTTTCTCTTTAATATGAAAACTCCCTGATGTTCATTTCACTTCCTTCTTGACCCTGAGTTTCCAAAAACCTCTAATTACAGGATTCAGACATATATTACAAAAAGGAAATGCCATGGTGCTGTAAACTGGTTGTACCCAGTGAAAAATGGGGATTTAAGTGTGCAAAACAAGCCATGCACCCAAACTCAGTCCACATATTTAGATGTCCTTATTTCAGGGCTGTGTGAGCTGACCAGTTACCTCATCCTAACACTAAGATCCGTTCTACACATTACACAGAATGAAGAGGAACAATTCTGCACTTTACTAGCTTAGCCTGCAGGTGTGGGGATTACATTTTGGAATGCTCCCCTATGCAAAAAGCTCCCTGAATGTAATACAGTAGCACATTAGAGAAAGGTTTAATCATCTCCTCTCCCTCACATGCTAATTTAATACAAGGAGATTTTTACATGTAAATTGAACCTGTAGTCTTTGACTTAATTCTGTGTAATGTGCCCACTGGTTCTAGCAACAGGGAAAGCTCACCTCCCCCTACCCTTTTTTCCCCTACTGATACAGGAGTGATAGCATTGTGATACTATGGCCCATTATTTCATTTCAGAAAAGAGGTATCACCACCCATCCTTCCTGGATGCTGCACCTTCTGACCTACTCAGATACAGTTTGAGTGACTGCAAGTAACTGCATGGTGCTTTAGAGAGTACAAGAGGACAGGTCCCCACCCTGAAGAGCTCGCAATCTAAACTTTGACACAGGGAAACAGGCAGGGCAGGAAGGGCTAAACAGGCAGGGCTAAACAGAAAAGGAATATGCAATGCCACTTTTTCCTGAGTAGGCTTGTATGAGATTGTACAGTTACACATACTTAAGCTTGGTTACAGCTGAGTTACCATAGGGCAAGGGAACTAGGTGTTCGTTAAAGTAAAGGCTTCAAAGAAAAGGAGGAAGGACTTGAAAAAAGTAAGAGAAGTAGCATCATTCAGGTGTACCAGGACTCAATTTCAGGCATTCAAGCTAGCAAGGGAGAAAGGGCAGAGTCTTTTAAGGGAAAAGGCCTTCAGATGGTTGCGGGGAATAAAGTTGAAAAAGCAAAAGTCACAGGAAGGGATGTATCAGGATGTAAGAGTAGAGAGATATGGGAGCCAAGGCTATGGAAGCTTTGAAGGTAAGAACAAAGAGCTTGTTCTGGATCCAGGAGTGGACAAGAAGCCAGGGATTTAAGGAGATTTAAGGAGAGGCATCATGTGAACAGACTGCGGAGAATGGTTTTGTCAGCAGAGTGCTGGAGAAAACTAAAGTGAGACAACGGAAGACCAGACAGGAAAAGGCTGCAGAGTCTAGGCAAGATATGACCAGGGTGTGGACTAGAATTTTAGCCAAGGGGACAGAGAGGGCAACAGATGGAATAAGGAGAACAAAGGAGTGGTAGTAATATTGTCAATGGATAAGGACAGCATATTTATTGCTTTATTATTTTTAAATATGAAATCCATATCCCACCTTTCTGCCAAAAAAAGGCTCTCAAGGCATATAACAGTAAACTTCCAAAAAACAAATACAATTAAAACAAAAACAGATCAAAAACACAATTCAAACTCATCAATAAAAATAAATACATGAGAGGAGGGGCTTGGGAAGAAAGATTAGAACCTTGATCTTGGACGCACTGAGTTTGAGACAAGGACAAAGCACCTGAGGCAGTTGGAGATGTGGGTTGAAGAGAGAACAGTTCAGGGGTAGAGATAGAGCTGGGTGTCATCTGGGTATAGGTGGTACTGAGAGCCATGAGATTTGATGAGGTCACCTAGGAATAGTGTGTGTGAGAAGAATAGGGGGCCAAAAACAGATCCCCAGCACAGAACAGGAAAGCAGAGGAAGAACTCCCCACTACAAAAACACTGAAATCATTAGACAGGTAGAAAGAGAAGACAGCATCACAGAGATGGAGGTATAAAGGGAGCCAAGCAAGAGAGTGATCAACTGTATCAAAGGCAGCAGAAACATAACGGAGAATGAGTACTGAATAGAAACCTTTAGATTTCGTACCAATAAGGACATCATTTTTGTGAGGGCACTATCAGTAAAGCAAATGGGTGGAAACCAGATCAAAGGGTAGCAAGTGTAGAGCTGGAGGAGAGAAGCTGAGACTGCGGGAATATGCAGCATGTTCCAGGAGTCTGAAGGCAAATGGCAGAAGGGAGACAGAGAGGTAGTTAGAAAGCAAGAACAGGTCCAGGGATTAAAAAAAAAAAAAGCAGAGGAGACAGTGTTATATTTACATAGTAGGGAAGGAGCCAGCAAAGCCAGGGAGGAGAGGTGATTATGTGGTGGAGAGCAGTAACAATGCCAGGGCAGGTGGCAATAGGGAGATGGGATGGGATCAAGGGGATGAGATCTAGGGCACACCTGGAGTGGTTAAATGAGGATAACAAAGTAGTCAACTCAGAATGCAAATGACACACTTGACACATACTTAGAGGCACAATCCTTTAGGTCTCATCTTCCAGATCTGAGCTCTAGCACAGATTAAGCCCTGCTCTCCACTCACTGCTGGGCGTCAAGCTTTCCTAGAAGCTGCATCCTCTGACTTAACCAGGAAGGTAGGTATTTAAGGGCGTAATCCCATGCATGTTTAGACAGAAGAAAGTCCTACAGCTCCCAGCATTCCCCAGCCAGCATAGCTTCTGTCTAAATATGCACAGGATCGCGCCCTTTAAGTGCCTTTAATGAAATACGAATCACTCTGCACGTGCCCAAGAAGCACTATCCGCGTCAGTACATGCTTCAAAGTTCTGAAGCGCATCAGAAAGTTTCCGGGGGCGGTGGGAAAGGATGAACTCCGGTCCAGCCCAGAGCGCAGTATCCCGGAGGCAGCGGACGTGCCCGGAGACCCTCGACGCCGCATCTTCCGGGGACTGAGCGCGCGCCCGCCCGCCCGCTCACTCACCCAGAGGCTGCTGAAGTAGTCCAGCCCTTGGCAGATGAGGCGGGCAGCCTGCGCGAGCGCGACCTGGATCCCGAGAGAGGTGCCGAGGGCGTAGAGCGCGTACAAGGCGGGTCCTCCGGCGCCCAGCAGGAGGAGGAGCCGGCGGCGCCGCAGCACCTGCCTGCCCAGCGCCTCGGCGGCGGTGTTGGCGAAGCAGAGCGGCAGCAGGAGGGCGGCCAGGAGCACCGGCGTGCCGGAGCGGCGGAGGCGGCGCAGCCAGCCGCGGCCCAGCGCCGTCAGCGAGTTCTTGAACGGGTGCAGGAAAGTGCCGCACAGCACGGCCCACAGCAGCGGCCGCAGGAAGGCCTCCAGGATGAAGTAGACCAGCACGCCCGCCCCGCAGCACAGCCCCGCCAGCACCAGCGCCCCCGTGTTGTAGAAGGCCTGGCGCAGCGGCTTCTCCAGTCGCGGGAGCGGCGGCGGCGGCAGAGGCGGCGAGGCAGGGCTCGGGCCCTGTTCCGGCTCGGAGAGCGGGTTTGAGGGCGGGCGGCCGTCTCCGCTCTCCGCCATAGCTCAGCCGGCCTACCAACGCTGCGCCTGCCGCCAACGGTCCCTCAGATTCGCCTCAGGGAAGAGAACCGCGCCAAACCAGGGAAAGCGAATACCTCGCAGGGGATGCTGGGGAGTGTAGTTTTCCAGGCTGGCCAGTGGGGAGTCGGTAGCGAGTGATTCTGGGAAATGTAGCCTCCGCCCCTCTTCTAAATTGCTTTGGGTTCTTCAGAGGCTTGTAACACGCTTGCTGCTCCCTCTTGCGTTGCTTGACCTTGGAGGCTCCTCGATATATTTAACAACAACTTTCCATTTTTCTCAAAAGAGATACATACGGGCACACACAGTCCTAACCACTGAAATGGCCATGCTGGCTGGGGATGATGCAGGTTGTAGTCCACATCTGGAGGTGATCACAGAATAGTCGGGTTGGAAGGGGCCTAACAAGCCCATCGAGTCCAACCCCCTGCTCAATGCAGGAATCCAAGTCAGAGCATCCCCAACAGATGGGTGTCCAGCCTCATCTTGATCAGGTTGGAGAAGGCTGGCTTCAGAGACAACATCATGCATCTGGCAAAGTAGTTGTGCCCATAAAAGCTTATGCCACAATATATTTGTTAGCCTTCAACATGCCACAAGACCTTTGTTGGCTTTGCTACCACAGACTGACATGGCTAGTTCTCTGGTAGCTCAAGAGACATACAGAGAGACAGTCCCCCATGGTATTTCATTTTCCTACTGCAACTACCACTTTCTTTTAGAGCCATAATATGTTGAACAGTGAAGATATGAAATCACCAGTTACATTGATGGTGCCTGATAATAACAAAATACTTTTTATTAAAGCTTCAGGCCTAATAAGCACAATTATTAGGAAGTTCTACTGAACTCAGCAGGATTTGCCTTATAAAGTTTATGATTGCTCTGTAAAAGGTATCACTGTAAACCAAAACAGCGGGCCCTAGTGCTAACAGCATCGTGCAGAAGGCATCATGCAGCTATTTCAATTTTTATTTTTTTAATATTTTTTCACTTAATGGATTTTCCACAGTAAGAAAAAAGATGGTGGAAAATCCATTAAGTGAAAAAAAAATTCCCACGGTAAGAAAAAATACAGATTTTTCTCTTTTTCTTCTTGTTGCTTTGATTGCTTTTATTTTAGAAAACTAATTATAATTTGGAAAACTTTTCTTTTAAAAAGAAAAGAAAAAAGTGGTGAGAAAACACAGGAGAGTCATGAGAGGAAGCTGTTGTCATCTGTAACCCCCATAAATACTGGTGTAGTTGTCAATTTTGACATATAGGCACTCTTGACAGTCGCCATAGCGACACCCCAAAAGAGTCCAAAAATCCAGGCTGGTGTGTTGATTCATGTCAACAAATGGGTTCTTGCAGTTTTTATCTCCATCTGAAGCAGGTGGACACCTTTTTATATTGAACATTTGGCTGCATTGTTTTAAAAAGGTATTTATCACTAAAACCTTCCTCACAGGCACATAAATGCAAAACCTAATTGCCATTTTTAAAACAAAAAGCATTTTCAGGAGGGCACAATTTGAAGGAGAAATGCAGGTGAAGGGAATATGATGCTTAAACCTTTCCCTGCCTATGCTCAAAATGGCCCCACACCCCCATGGGCAATTTAAGGGGGTCATGCCAATGCCTTGGATGGGGTGTGAATCCGACGCAAGTATCTCTGCTTTGGAGATGTTTGGACCAGGAGGCTTCTCAGGCCTGAAGTGGTCCAAGGCAATATGGGCTGTTCCAGAGACTTTGGACCCACCTCAGAGGGTTTTTGTTTGTTTGTCCCAATTTGATACATTTTTGCACCTCCCACAAGCTCTCCATAACCGAAGAATGCCGGGGGGGGGGGAGGCGGAGAAGAGTGGGTGTCGTTTTGTGACTGACAGCTCTAGCTTTGAATCAGGGAATGACCATGAGGGCTGTCCATTCATGGTCCTTTTAGGAGAAACGTTGAAGGAATGTATTCAGTGTTTCGGTGAATTATCTGCTCTTTGCACATTCTGTCTGACACAGCCACAACTAACTGGGAGATGTTGTCTGTCCCAATGCTGCTGTTCAGTGGATGGCCGACACCCAACTCCCTAAGTCTGGCCACCTTGTGAATGGCTGGGTCTCTACTGCTAACCCAGCCTTTTGAGCATCAGGTACGTGGAGTTTCACTGAGAGATTCCTCCTCAATCAAGCTCTGCTCTCTGGAACACCAGCTCTTTCTCCCTAGCTGCCCAGTGCAACAAGTGCACCACAGGAGGGTAGGGGGATCTTTCAACAAGAGAGCTGTTGCTGCTTCTTGATGAGGGTCCCCTGAGATTGCCCCCCTCTTATCCAAGGAGACTCACCCCACCAGTTAAAGCCAGTGATGAAATGGGCTTCTTAGTTCAGAAGCAAAGAAGGAGCCAAACCCAGTTGCTGGGAACACAAGTAGGAGGATGCTGTTGCACTCATTTCCTTCCTATGGGCATCTAGCTGGCCACTGCAAACAGAATGCTGGCCTAAATAGGCCTTTGGCCATAGCTCTACTTATGTTCTTAACCCTCTCTCTGGCTCTGCATGGAAGAGAAGAATCAGGTTTTGAGGGCTTTACAAGCAGAGAGGGATTTACAATAGTGCTTGATTGGTAACACAGTGACTGGGTTCACACATCTCAATAAGCCATGGTGGTTTATAAGCTACTCACAGTAGCCTATAAGCCACCATGGCTTATTGTGTCATCTGTGAGCGATTTTTCCCTGCCAGGGTGGCTTATTAAGCCAAAATAAGCCACTCTGATAAGACATGGTCTGCTGTAAGGTTTATTTAAATCACCATGGCTTATCGTGTCGTCTGGTGCTCCACAGTGGCTTCGAGAGTGGTTTAAAGGTCCCCTACAGAGTTGCTTGGCAAGAGTAGTCAAAACTGCTACCACCACTTTACTCCAGCTGGCAAAAGCTCTAAACCATCCCTGAAACACCGAAATAGCACAACCACGCTACCACGACTTAGTACAAAGTAAAAAAGAGCTGCTCTATATAGCACCAATCACCCTATCTCCCAAGTGCGCAATTGTGGAACTACGAAATAGCGCTACCATGATACCATGACACAGTAAAACGTAAAAAATACGCAGCTGTCAAAAGCGTGCTACTGCCAGTTGGGGGAATGAAAGGAATGGGATGGGGGAGAAGGGAAGCAGGGCTTTAATGGAAGATCAGGTGCTTCCCTGCTAGGAGAAACTATGAAGTTTTGTCCCAATCCTGCAAATTTCCAAGGGTTTATACATGCAGCCCCCATTTTGGTGCAAACAGGGTTTTTGCTCCTTTGGGCAGCTCTGAGAGAGGAGCTGCAAGGTGAGGGCAGGGAGTGGTATCCAGCGCAAAGGAAACCGGGATACCATCCTGGCTGAGCAGGAGAGCTGTAGAGGGAGGGGGGCCAGGGCAGGGAAATATAGTATCAAGGGTGGGGAGGATACAGTAGCTTATAAGCTACTGTGAGTAGCTCATAAACCACCATGGCATAAAGTGATGTGCAAATCCAACCTCTGCGTGTGTGTGCGCATGCACGTATGTAGATAGACAAGACATAAAAACACAGACTGCAATCCTATGCCCACTTACCTGGGAGTAAGACCCACTGAATGTCTTGAGTAATAATAAATTAAATTAATTAAGTAAATTAATATAATTCCAATTTGAATTTTTTAATCAGATTTTTAAATGATTTAAAAAGAGTTTTTAATCAACCCTGCTCCCAGATCTTTTTTTTTTTTTTTAAGGGAGAGTTATCAGGGTTCTCCCCTTCATGGATCACTGCCTTGTTGGGGTGAAGGGGCGTGCATAACTCAGTGAAGCCATAAGCTATGCCGTGCAGGGCCACCCAAGACGGACAGGTCATGGCGGAGAGTTCTGACAAAATATGGTCCACTGGAGAAGGAAATGGCAACCCACTCCAGTATTCTTGCCAAGAAAACCCCATGGAACTTATCACAAGGCTAAAAGATATGATGCTGGAAGATGAGCCCCTCAGGTCGGAAGGTGTCCAATATACTACTGGGGAAGAGCAGAGGGAATTTCCAAGTAGCGCCAGAAAGAGTGAAGCGGCTGGGCCAAAGCCGAATGGACACTCAGCTGTGGATGTGTCTGGTGGTGAAAAGAAAATCCGATGCTGTAAAGAACAATATTGTTTAGGAACCTGGAATGTCAGATCAATGAATCAAGGTAAGCTGGAGGTGGTCAAACATGAGATGGCAAGATTGAACATTGACATCTTGGGAATCAGCGAACTAAAATGGACAGGCATGGGCAAATTTAATTCAGGTGACCATTATATCTACTACTGTGGGCAAGAATCCCCTAGAAGAAATGGAGTAGCACTCTTAGTCAACAAAAGGGTGGGAAAAGCAGTCCTGGGGTACACTCCCAAAAACGATAGAATGATCTCAGTACGAATCCAAGGCAAACCATTCAACATCACAGTAATTCAAGTCTATGCCCCAACCACTGAGGCCGAAGAAGCTGAGGGTGATCGGTTCTATGAAGACCTACAACACCTTCTAGAACTAACACCAAAAAAAGATGTCCTCTTCATCATAGGGGATTGGAATGCTAAAGTAGGAAGTCAAGAAATCACCGGGATAACAGGCAAGAATGGCCTTGGTGTACAAAATGAAGCAGGACAAAGGCTAATAGAGTTTTGCCAAGAGAACACGCTGATCGTAGCAAACACTCTTTTCCAACAGCACAAGAGACGACTCTACACATGGACATCACCAGATGGTCAATATCGAAATCAGATTATGTCCTTTGAAGCCAAAGATGGAGAAGCTCTATACAGTCAGTAAAAACAAG
Organism: Heloderma suspectum; assembly: GCF_057233095.1. Lineage (NCBI taxonomy): Eukaryota > Metazoa > Chordata > Lepidosauria > Squamata > Helodermatidae > Heloderma > Heloderma suspectum. Next base: position 137,362,049 of record NC_139462.1, read on the forward strand.
ACCTGGAGCTGACTGTGGCTCAGATCATGAGCTTCTTGATGCAAAATTTCGGCTTCAATTGAAGAACGTAGGGAAAACCACCAAGCCATTCAGGTATGACCTCAATCATATCCCTTATGAATATGCAGTGGAGATGAGGAATAGATTTAAGGGATTGGACCTGATAGACAGAGTGCCTGAGGAACTATGGACGGAGGTCCGTAACATTGTTCAGGAGGCAGCAACTCAATCCATCCCAAAGAAAAAGAAATGCAAGAAAGCCAAGTGGCTGTCTGATGAGGCTTTACAAGTAGCTGAGGAAAGAAGGGAAGCGAAAAGCAAGGGAGAAAGGGGAAGATATATCCAACTGAATGCAGAGTTCCAGAGAACAGCAAGGGGAGACAAGAAGGCCTTCTTAAATAAACAATGCAAAGAAATTGAGGAAAACAACAGAATGGGAAAGACTAGAGATCTCTTCAAGAAAATTGGAGATCTCAAGGGAATGTTTTGTGCAAAGACGGGCATGTTAAAGGACAAAGAAGGCAGGGACCTAACAGAAGCAGATGATATTAAGAAGAGGTGGAAAGAATACACAGAAGAACTATACAGGAAAGATCTTAATGACCCTGATAGCTATGATAGTGCGGTCACTGAAGTGCGCTCATTTCACATGCCAGCAAGGTTATGCTCAAAATCCTACAAGCTAGGCTTCAGCAGTATGCGAACCGAGAACTACCGGAAGTACAAGCTGGGTTTCGAAGTGGCAGAGGAACTAGAGATCAAATCACCAACATTCGCTGAATCATGGAGAAAGCAAGAGAATTCCAGAAAAACGTCTATTTCTGCTTCATTGACTACGCTAAAGCCTTTGATTGTGTGGATCACAACAAACTCTGGCAAATTCTGAAAGAGATGGGAGTACCAGACCACCTTACCTGTCTCCTGAGAAACCTGTATGAGGGCCAAGAAGCAACAGTAAGAACCAGACATGGAACAACCGATTGGTTCAAAATTGGTAAAGGAGTACGACAAGGCTGCATATTGTCGCCCTGCTTATTTAACTTATATGCAGAGTACATCATGAGAAACGCTGGGTTGGATGAATCACAGGTCGGAATTAAGATTGCCAGGAGAATTATCAACAACCTCAGATACGCAGACGGTCCACCCTAATGGCAGAAAGTGAAGAAGATCTAAAGAGCCTCTTGTTGAGGGTGAAAGTGGAGAGTGCAAAAGCTGGTTTGAAACTCAACATTAAAAAAACTAAGATCATGGCATCTGGCCCCATCACTTCCTGGCATATGGAAGGGGAAGAAATGGAAGCAGTGACAGATTTTACTTTCTTGGGCTCCAAGATCACCGCAGACAGTGACTGTAGCCATGAAATTAAGACGCTTGCTCCTTGGGAGGAAAGCTATGGCAAACCTAGACAGCATAGTAAGAAGCAGAGACATCACCTTGCCGATAAAGGTCCGTATAATCAAAGCTATGGTTTTCGCAGTAGTAACGTGTGGCTGTGAGAGCTGGACTATAAGGAAGGCTGAGCACCGAAGAATTGATGCTTTCGAACTGTGGTGCTGGAGAAGACTCTTACGAGTCCCCTGGACTGCAAGGAGGTCAAATCAGTCAATCCTAAAGGAAATCAACTGTGACTGCTCATTGGAAGGACAGATACTGAAGCTGAAGCTCAAATATTTTGGCCACCAAATGCGAAGAGAAAACTCACTGGAAAAGACCCTGATGCTAGGAAAGATTGAAGGCAAAAGGAGAAGGGGACGGCAGAGGATGAGATGGCTAGATAGCATCATCGATGCAATGAATATGAACCTGAGCACACTCCGGGAGAGAGCGGAGGACAGGAAGGCCTGGCGTGCTATGGTCCATGGGATCATGAAGAGTCGGACACGACTTAACGACTGAACAACAACAATCAGGGTTCTGTTTATATATAACATGTGGTTGGCCCAGTCAGATAGATTATGATTACCCATTCAACTGCTTTCCATTTTTTTAGTTTAGTCCATGGAAAATGTGCTTCTGATCAAGTTGTCACTAGGATGATATGAGCAGTTTTTTGCCCCAACTTTGAAAAAATCAAAGTTCTGCCCCCGCCCACAGGTACTTAAGGCGGGGCTGCCAGAGGCTGCTCGGGAAGGAGCCTGGGAAAGGAGGACCAGCCAGCAGCTGCACCGGGTGAGCCTGAGCCTGAGCCTGCTTCTGCCCCCACCCACAGGTACTTAAGGCAGGGCTGCCAGAGGCTGCTCGGGAAGGAGCCTGGGAAAGGAGGACCAGCCAGCAGCTGCACCGGGTGATCCTGAGCCTGAGCCTGCTTCTGCCCCCACCCACAGGTACTTAAGGCGGGGCTGCCAGAGGCAGCGCCTCGGCGTCACGCCAAGTGCGACGCTAAGTGTACACTTAGCATCGCACTTGGAGTCGCGTAGGACCTGAAGACCTACCCACCTGCTTCTCCAGAGACACCAGCAGCCACAATACCAGCAGCAAATAGCGGCAGCAGAGGGCAGCAGCTTTAAAGACAAGGGGAAAGGGGCAAACATGGACTTTATCTGCTCCTTCTTAGCTGCTGTTCTCTTTTATCTCTTTTATCTTTTATATGCTTTTAAACTGTTGTGCTATTTATATCTTAACATTTTAATATGTGCCTGGGAGGACTATTGGGCAACTCAGGGAGTCAGAGAGGTGCCACCATAACTGTGGTCACGGGCAGGGGGAGGTATGGCATTTGGGGGATTAACAGGCCAGCTGAGGAGAAGAGGGGCTAGACACCTTACAGCTGTCCCCTCTTCTGGTTCTTCCCCCAACCTGATGGTTCCTGGCAGCCTTACCAGTCTGCCCTCGGGTCTGGTGGTGCTGCTGCTGAATGCCAGGTCGGCCCAAAATAAAATCTCCCTCATCCATGACTTGATTGTGGATGAGGGGGCTGACCTGGCATGTGTCACTGAGACCTGGGTGGGGGAACTGGGAGGGGTCACTCTCTCCCACCTGTGCCCTCCTGGGTACTCGGTGCAGCACCAACACCGACTTGAGGGTCGGGGAGTGGGGGTTGCCGTGGTCTATAGGAATTCAATCTCCCTCTCCAGGCTTCCTGCTCATTCGAGTGCAGATCTTGAGTGTTTGTACCTTGTGTTGGGTACCCGGGACAGATTGGGGATTCTGTTGGTGTACCACCCACCCCGCTGCCCATCAGACTCCCTGCCTGAGCTGACGGAGGTGGTCTCGGACTTGGTGTTGAGGACCCCTAGGATGATGGTCCTGGGGGATCTCAACTTCCATGCCGAGGCCACTGTATCCGGGGCGGCTCAGGACTTCATGGCCGCCATGACAACCATGGGGCTGTCCCAACATGTCATCGGCCCAACGCATACAAAAGGACACACGCTTGATCTGGTTTTCTCGACTGGGCAGGAGGATGGTGATCTGAAAGTGGAGGAATTAACATCTGTCCCTTTGTCATGGTCAGATCACTTCCTGCTGAGGTTTAGCATCCTGGCGACCTTTCCCCTCTGCAAGGGTGGGGGACCTATTAAAATGGTCCGCCCCCGGAGATTAATGGATTCCGATGGATTCCAGAGGGCTCTGGGGGATTTTCCTGCTGGTATGGCTGGTGCTCCTGTTGAAGCCCAGGTCGCTCTGTGGAATGCAGAGATGACTCGGGCGGTTGACACGATCGCGCCCACGCGCCCTCTCCCTCTGAGCAGAGCCCGGCCAGCTCCTTGGTATACACCTGAGCTGAGGGCAATGAAGCAAGAGGGGAGACGGCTAGAACGCAGGTGGAGGAAAACTCGTGCTGAGTCTGACCGAACACAGGTAAGAGTCCACTATCGAGCCTACTCTGTGGCGGTGAGGGTGGCAAAGAGACAGTTCTTTTCCACCAGCATTGCATCTTCTCAGTGTCGTCCAGCGGAGCTTTTCCGAGTGGTTCGCGGCCTGTTACATTCTGGGCCAGGGAGAGAGACGGTGGAACCCTCGGTAGCATGCTGTGATGAGTTTGCACGGCACTTTGAGGATAAAGTCGCTCAGATTCGTCATGAATTGGACACCACCATTAATGCAGTTCCATTGGTAGAGGCGTTCAGAGCACCATCTGGTCCAGTTTTATTGGATGAGTTTCAGTTACTGAGGCCTGAGGATGCGGACAAGGTGCTTGGCCAAGTCCGATCGACCACTTGTGTGCTTGACCCTTGCCCTCCATGGCTTATTAAATCAAACAAGGAGGGGTTGTCCGGCTGGGTCCAGGAGGTTGTAAATTCCTCGAGAGAGGGAGTGGTGCCTGCCGCTTTAAAAGAGGCAGTAATTAGACCACTCCTGAAAAAGCCTAACCTGGACCCAGAGGATGTTAACAATTATAGGCCAGTGGCCAACATCCCCTTCCTGGGCAAGGTGCTTGAGCGGGTGGTTGTAGGACAGCTCCAGGCACTGTTGAATGAAACGGATTATCTAGATCCATTTCAATCGGGCTTCAGGCCTGGTTTTGGAACGGAAACTGCCTTGGTCGCCCTGTGGGATGACCTCTGCCGGGAGAGGGACAGGTGGAGTGCGACCCTGTTGATTCTCCTGGACCTCTCACCGGCTTTCGATACCATCGACCATGGTATCCTTCTGGATAGGTTGTCTGGGTTGGGAGTAGGAGGCACTGCACTACAGTGGTTCCGCTCCTACTTGGATGGCCGATTCCAGAAGGTGGTGCTGGGGGATTACTGCTCTGTGCCATGGCAATTGTGCCATGGGGTTCCACAGGGCTCTATTTTATCCCCCATGCTGTTTAACATCTACATGAAACCGCTGGGGGAGGTTATCCGGAGGTGTGGGCTGAGGTGCCATCAATATGCAGATGACACCCAGTTCTACCTCTCTTTTACATCAAAACCAAGTGAGGCAGTGACTGTTCTGAATCAGTGCCTGGGCACGGTAATGGACTGGATGAGGGCTAATAAACTGAAACTCAATCCAGACAAGACGGAGGTACTGTTAGTGGGTGGTTCGTCTGCCCGGCTAGGTGATATTCAACCTGTTCTGGAAGGGGTTGCACTCCCCCTAAAGGATCAGGTTCGTAGTTTGGGGGTGCTCTTGGATCCAGAACCGTCACTTGAGGCACAGGTGAACTCAGTGGCATGGAGCACTTTTTATCAGCTTAGGCTGGTATACCAACTACGCCCTTATCTGGACAGAGATAGCCTTGCTACAGTTATCCATGCTCTGATAACTTCTCATCTGGATTACTGCAATGCGTTATACGTGGGGCTGCCTTTGAAAACGGTCCGGAAACTTCAGCTGGTCCAAAACAGGGCAGCAAGATTGTTAACAGGGACTGGCCTGCGAGCTCATATTACGCCAGTACTTTTCCAGCTGCACTGGCTGCCAGTCCATTTCCGGGCCCGATTCAAAGTGCTGGTGTTAACATTCAAAGCCCTTAACGGCTTGGGGCCAGGTTACCTGAAGGATTGCCTCCTCCCATATGTGCCTGCCCGGACCTTAAGATCATCATCAGCGGCCCTTCTCCATGAGCCCCTGCCAAAGGAAGTGAGGCGGGTGGCTACTAGGAGGAGGGCTTTTTCTGCTGTGGCACCCCGGCTCTGGAATGAGCTCCCTAGTGAGGTTCGCCTGGCACCTACATTGTATTCGGCGCCAGGTGAAGACCTTTTTATTTTCACAGGCATTTTAGCATTTTAGCTTTCTAAATTTTTATCTTTGCTGTTTTAAATCTGTATTTTAAACTCTTGCACTGCTGCTAGGTTTTATTGTGGTTGTATTGTTATATTGTGGTTTTAATGTTCTGTATATTTTAAATTGTTTTATTGTGTGTTGTTTGGATTTAATTTTTGTGAACCGCTCAGAGAGCTTTGGCTATTGGGCGGTATAGAAATGAAATAAATAAATAAATAAATAAAATCGATGTCAGCCTTGCTTTGTCAAATAAGGATCTTTGCAGGAGAATTAGAATATATAAGTGTGACTGGATCATATACATTTAGTATAAATTTAGTAGTGGCTGCACATGCACCTTGAAAACTGTATGGTTTGAATTCTTAACCATACAGTTGGGAACTGCAAGAAAAACCATCCATTGGTATTGGAAGAAAAACAATACCAATGGATGACAATAAATGAAGATCTATTTCATTGACAACTTATTCACATGAGATAAGCTCACTATAGTGGACAATGTCTTCCTTACTAAGGGACGTATCTGGAGCATGATAAAAAGGCTGTCATGGAGATCATCAACACAAGATGGAAGTTTCAAATGGAAGGGTAATTTGCATTACCACATTAAACACAGTTTGTGAATTAGCACTTGTGCTGAGGGCAGAAACACATTTTTAACCAATATGTGCTTTAATTATGTGAGTAATATCCCATGGGGATGGTGCTTGAGATGCACTGAGGTTAATGTAGTTAGATATTTTCATGGTATCTTAAGCAAATGATATTTGTGGAATATAAAGCCTGACAAAGAAAGCCAAGATGCAAACTTCAAGTTAAATATTATATTTACTTTACTCATCTCGTCACTCATATATCACACAGTAAATTTAACTTACATAATACTGATCTCTTTTCACATTGTTATGTATTGGCTATTTTGTAGTAATACACATTAGAGTTCCTTTTGCTTCTTCATTTGTATATAGGTACTATTTTATTAGTAATTTTAAGGAACAGGTGGTTCCGTGCATTTCCTTTCCATTGATTCCATGTCTGCAACATAAGCTATATTTGCTTACTCTTGAGGAAATAAATGGAAAATGCAAAATCAAATGGTATTGTTTCTTTCACTTGCATCATATTTATGTACACCTACAAAGATACCCAACTGAACAAACTGTCAAAATATATACAGACATAAACATGTTCTTTGTAAGTCACTTACCTGATGATATGGTGCTGCTTTTTTCAGAAAATGTGCTCTCCATACAAGAAAGTTCACTATTATTTTTATATGCTCATATATTTTATGTTTGTGGGCAAAACTTTCCAATGGCACTAGTTTTGTCTATTTAAATAACTGGTACAAATGTGTTTAAGAAAAAACTGATCTCTCCGTGACATATTCTGGTGCCAAAGTCAATTATTAACACTGTGTACAAAAAGTATGCTCTAGACAAGGAATTTTAAATGCTGGCTGGTTTTGGTGTCCTGCACACACTTTAAAGTTAGAAATTAAATTGTATGTTTCTCATAATATTCCAGTATCACACTCACAGCTTCTATTAACAGTGCAATCCTGTACACATAATTTTACTTAGAAAGGTAAAAACTTCATTAATTAAATCACTTGATTTGGAACCTAAATTATAATATACCAACATAATGCCTAATAATCTCATTAATATGATAAATGTCCCCTATTTATTGAATGAAAAGCAATTTAAAGTTAGAAAATAAAACTCTACATGTTTCTCATAATATTCAAATATCACACCCATAGCTTTTTTTAACAGTGCAATCCTATGCATGTTTACCTAGAAGTAAGCACCACTGTGTTCAGTGGAGATTACTGCCTAATAAATGTGTTTGGGAATGTATCCTCAATCTTCAGTGAAACAAGCTATACATTTACTAAAGGTGTTCAGTCAATAACAATTTTCCTTGATTATTCTGAAATAATTATTTGGCACATATCTATGGCTCAGGCAATAGCGAGCTCACTTATTTCTGTTGTTCGAGGAGTGCAAGCTGTCAACAAATAACTAAGTGTCCAGTAATATAAATTCCAATAGAAAACGCTCCCATCCTGAGCAATACTCACTGACAAATTGTCTCTATTTACCATACATACTGCAGCTGTCATCATGGGGTTCCCATCAATAAATAAAATGTCAATGCAACAATAAGCAGCAAGCAGAATGGAGAAGAGAAGGTCTGATAGGCAGCTGATGGCATAAAAATATCTTCATACTTGTAAATACTGACCACACGCTCTGAGACAGGCGGAGAATCTATGTCATGCCGAGTTATAGAACCTAAAACAGGTAAAAAATGGGAACAATATATATTAGCAATGTTGCTTAAACTGCTGATTACATATTTCTGGCTAACCAGTTAGTGTTTGAAATGGTCATCCTGATCCTATAGATCTACTTTTCTTGAAAGGAGCAACAAAAACTTGCATTGCCTCAATTCAAGCAACATCTCATCATCTGGTGGCAGCCATTCTATCAGACTGCAGCAGAGGGAGAAAAGGGAAGAAAGGCCATTCCATCAGTTCCTCCTTTCACTGACGTTTCCATCCTGGCTAGTCATTAGCATTGTACGTTGTACGTTGGAAGTGGAATTAAAGCAATGGTTACACACTGCAGTTAATATTGTTCTTCATCTTCATTCACATCCAGCAATTCCCATCCACATGGTGAAGGGTGCATGTGTGCATGCCTCAGGAGAATGAGGTGCACGAAGAATTAATCCTCCCTCCCCATGCTTCCTTTTTCTGCTAAAACTGCAAAAAAGGTGAAATATCTCACTGTTTGGCAAAGCACTCTGAGCCTTCATAGAAGAGGGTGGGATTTCCCCCCTTCCTTCTGTGACTTTAGTGGATGCATAGAGCTTTGAAACCATCCAGAGGTCCTGGTGTTTTCTTGGCTGGCCCAGTGCCAGTATGGGAGAATTCAAAGCTCTATGGCTCCAGGAAGTCACAGAAGGGAAGGGAGAATCCTCTCAGTCACATTAAGCCTTGGAGGTCTTTGCAGAACAGTGAGACATTTCATTGTTTTGCAAAGCCAGCTAAGTGCAATACGAAGTCCCTGTCCTCTCCACTCCAGGACAAAGGAAATAAAGATAATTGCTTCAGTGCTATAAAGAGAATTGATACAGTGCAATGAGTAAGTGGAGGATGGGGAAAATGGGATTGTATATCTAATGGAGGAGAGGACAGGACTGTAACACTAATGTTATTTACACCGGCCAGGTTTCCACAGCAATTCTGTTTTTTTGTTTAGAAATTGGAATACATGAGCTGGATAATCAGTAAACACTGAGTAAACAAAGGATGGTGATTCTGGACTAAAATTCTTGGATACTCCCAGATGAGACTTTTATAGTGCTATCACCCTGCCTCATTCACAGAATTTTATGGGGGTCCAGAATGAGTTGTCCTCAACTCATAACCCTCCCATGTTTTCCCACCACTTCTTCCATCTTTTCTCTTAATGCAGATAATCTGTTAAGAAAGAAAAGACAGAATAGCTGCACAATGCCTTCTCACTGGTATCACTAGGAGCCCTCCATCTACAAGCACCCCTAGTTTGAAAGTAGCCTCAGCCCCCAACAGATGTGTCTCCTTACTGCAAGGAGAGATATGCATGGGGCTATAAGAGCTGCCTAATGCTGGGGATAGCAAGGACTACTTGCTAGTACATAGGCATAGTGTTAATGAAATGTGTTCTTTACAGTGCAATCAAAGTACAGTTGCTTGGAAGTAAGTCCCATTGAACTTAATAGGGCTTACTGCTGAGTAAACATGCTTAGGATTGCAGCTTCCACAACCTGGTGCCCTCTAGATGTTTTGGCCGGCAACTCCCATCATCCCCAGCCAGCATGGCTGATGCTCAAGGATCATAGCAGCTGTTGTGAAAAAACACCAGGTTGCCTACCCTGTGTTCCACTTACTTGATGACTTGTTTAGCTGCTTTCACTCACTCTGGGACAAGACACCACATGCACAGTCCCATGCATGTTTAGACAGAAAAAAGGCCTACAGTCCTATGCTGGTTGGGGTATGCTGGGAGTTGTAGGCCTTTTTTCTGTCTAAATATGTATAGGATTGCACTTTAAATCTATTTAGACATCTACATTGTTGCATTTGTTTTGTGTGCCCATCAGAAAGCAGAACTTTCCAGTAATTATCTTTGAACTGAAGTCTTGTCAGCAATACTGAATATCAAACAGTATTTGCTGTGATAAATATCACACATCCTCTATGATAGTTAGAAAAAATATATGTTGCCCATGTTTGATATATTAAATATATTGGGGAAGATTGCACTATCAGGATGAGGAGCGGCAGCATGGCATTCACTCTGTGTTCTATATACGCTATAGCAGAGGGAAAGAAACCCACTCCATCAGGCTCCTCCTTTCCCTCAACTATTTCCATTCATGCTGATCATTATAAGAACTTCGTAACTTCAAGAACTGGTGCCTGAGTTTGGTTTTTACCAGTACTGGGGTGGGACGTTTTATACAATACACAGATTGTCAGGTGCATTCCCATTTACTAACTCACACATGTAGGCTGCTCACAGATTTCACGAAAAAAACACTGTAGGTTTGGATGGCACTCTTGCAGAACAAGCCATTTTCCCCTGTACTTCTTGTGGTAAGAAAGGATGAGTCAAGTCTGCAGTTAAGATTCCGTTAGGTGTGTCTTGGAAGGGGCAGGGGGGGGGGGGGGAGAGCAGCTTGTCTAACAGGAGGTGTGCCAAGTGTGTCCAAATACCACCAAGGAATTTTCCTTGCTGTTTCTGTTGTAGACCAACAGTGATTGCTTGATGTAGTAAAGCCATGCCAGTCCAACAATGCCAACAGTGTTTAGGAAACCAAGAGGGGAGAGGCAGTAGAAGCAGGGGGAAAACAAATCAGGAATGGGCAAGAGACACTGTGGTTTGTTTGTTTGTGAGATAATGTACGGCTAGATCAACAAACCGTGGTTAAAAAACAAATCCTGGTTTAGCATTATGTGCAAACACAGCAACAGACTAACATGGCTTCTTCTCTGGGAAAGGTTCCATGCTGAACACCATGTTAGGTCATTTCTGTATTGTAATATTTTGTGCCACCCAAAGATGTTAAACCCTAGTCAAAATGTATTTTTTTGAAAAATATTTCAATCATTCCACCTCCTAAGTGATAGGGAACAGTTTCATGCGTGGTTATTCTCCTATAATTTGAAAAATGGCACACAAGACCTTTTGCAAGCTAACTAGATTTACTTTCCAGCTAGTAAAGGGTGTTTTTGTTTTCAAACTTGTTCCACTCAAAGTATCCTTTCCACATTAATTTAACTATCAAAGGAATCCCTGCATATCTGCAATGGAACCCCTAACCAATGCAGAGGATTTTAGATGCATTCTACTGTGTAGTTCACATGGGACCCTGACCATAGGACCTCAGCATTGCCTGAGAGGAAGTTTAGTAATGGCAGATGATCTGTCTTTTAAACAGCTTGTCCACCACTACTTATCAAGGAACTCCTGACAAGCTCCTTATGGGTCCCGCTTCTACTTAAAGTAATGCAATTGTGCAGTCACAGAAACACAAAACAAGACCAACTTACCCTGAATTGCTGGGCCCCAAGCAAATAAATAGTACCAACTCAGATGAAGATCTACAATCGTTTCATCTCTGGGAACCCTCACTGGACGTTTGAATCGACATGTTACGCGATTGTTTTCAAAAATACCTTCTTCATCTCGGGCGGGATTCCTCTCGATCTCTCTTGCCCACTGACCAACATTGTAGAAGTGATGTATTCTGACTCTTCCATTGTCATCATGAACACAGGCCATGACATCATCTCCACCCTAAATTGAAAAACTAAGTAAGGATTCCACTGTGACATTATCTCTACCCAAGAGAAACCAAGGGGTTGCTCACAAATAACTATGAGATGAATAATTAACAATAATACTTTTACTTCTTATACTCTGTCTTTTAGAACTATGTACGGGCATGGGTAGAAAAATATCTCTGCATTTATAGATATTAGCACAGATGTCACACCTTAAGACGATGAATAAATAAGGGTGCAATTCTATGCATGTTTAACCCATTCTTGTGCAGTGAAGGAGGCTGGAGGAGCCAGTCAAAGCCTACTGCTTCAGCAGGTGGTACCTGCCCTCTGCCTACATACTGTCAGCCACTATCTCCTGCTCAATATGTATGGGTTTTTGTTGTTTATTTGGTCAGTCGCTTCCGACTCTTCGTGACTTCATGGACCAGCCCACGCCACAGCTTCCTGTCGGCAGTCGCCACCCCCAGCTCCCCCAAGTCGAGTCCGTCACCTCCAGAATATCATCCATCCATCTGGCCCTTGGTCGGCCCCTCTTCATTTTGCCTTCCACTTTGCCTAGCATCAGCATCTTCTCCAGGGTGTCCTGTCTTCTCATGATGTGGCCAAAGTACTTCAGTTTTGCCTTTAATATCCTTTTATTTTAAAGCTGCCTTATCCTGAGTCAGACTATTGGTTCATCTAGCCCAATACTGTTGACAATGACTGGCAGCAGCTCTCCAAGGTTTCAGGCAGGAGTTTTCAGGCTCCCTGATTCAGGCCTTCCCCTTCCTGGCTGTCCCCACTTGGGGCATCTCTGACCAGTGGAACCTAACCAACACTACAGGAAAGTTTGCAGGGCAGAGTTGGGCACCATCAGTTGGAGGCACTTTGGCCTCCTCTAGGCAATTTTATACAACCCTCCTGAAACCACTGTGATTGGAAGTATAATGATATACCCTGATAAAGTCATTCCCGTATTAGAAGCTAGAGCGGTCAGTCACAAAACAATACCGCCCTCCTCCGCCTCCCCATTATCTACTTGGTGATTTCCATTTATGGACAGCTTGGGGGAGGTACAAAAATGTATTAAATAGTGATAAAACGGTTGAGAAATGACAACACCCTTCCAAGGCTCCAGGACAGATTTGAATTCTTGGATCCAGTCCACTTCACCTCAGACCACCTTGGATCTGAGCCACCTTGGAATCAAAAGCAGTCTGAATATATCTAAGGAGGGATATTCAATTAGGACTCCTGCCTCATCTGAGGCTATTGCACAGCCCTAGTTTTCATCTCCAATTTGCTTTGAGCATCCAGCCTATCAATAAACAAGTGGACTTTGATTATAACACCGGAAAGGTTTTGCTCATAACTTTTTTTCCTTCCCCTTGACTAGTGTCAGGTAGGCCATTCTAGACCCACCTATACAAGCTGTGCAAATGGTTACATCTGCCATGTTGGTTATACTTTTATTCATAAGGCCTTTCCTTCTCAGAAAAAAAAATCAATGCTTATTTGAACTCATAACACTTCCTTACCATTTTCTTATCGGAGGAAAATCCCACAGCCACCCAGCCATCTGTCTCAGCGCTCAGCTCAAACTCTATGTCAGCTCCTATTCTGCGATAACTGAGAAAGTAATCGCAAGTCTCTGCATTACATCCTGGTTTACCATACCTACATGTGATAGAAGAAACAAAACATAACTTCTTGCAGTTCAGAGATATTCTAAGAACATTTTGTTGAGGTTTACCTATACTCCAGCTAAACAAAATTTGCTACTGACATGGGACTCAGTCTGCACAAAATTATCCACATCAAAGTCCCACTGAAATAAATGGTGAACAGAACTGCAGCCCTATATCGGGCATGCTTAGGACAGCAGTTCTAAGACATTAAGGACACAATGCTATGCGTGTTTAGACAGGAAAAATCCTACAACTTATAGCATTCCCCAGCTAACATGGCTGGCTGGGGAATGCTGGGCATTGTAGGACTTTTTTCTGTCTAAACATGCATAGGATTATGTCCTAACTCTCTTGTTGTTCTGTTTTGTCTTCTTTTGCCTTGGGGAAGTTCCTGTAAAGAACAGATCTATGCAGGAGGCCTGACCTGTTGGTTTATCTTGCAGATCTCTAATAATGTCTGTTCCTTTAAGCAAGTATTAAAAATACCCTGCCTTTCTAGGCAAAATGCTCATGTAAGGCAGTTTACAGTATCTTAAAATAGAACAAGATAATGTATAAACAAAGAATCAACCAACAATCAACCGAAAGAGCAAAAAAGGAATCAGAAGAAAATTAAGTAAAAAGCATCAGCCAAATAATAGTTTTTAATGCCTGCTTAAACGTGGGCAAAAGGGGTGGGGACAGGCAAATCAGTCTGAGTAGAATATTCCATAATATGAGTGCCACGATGGAAAAGGCCTGCTTTCTCATCCTCGCCAACCAACCTTCCGTCAGAGCTTCAGCCTGATTCATATGGAAGGAGGAAATTCCTGAGATATTCTGGTCCCAGATTATTTTACTTCTACAGGTGACTAGTATGCAAGGGTTCTCCAGCACAAGATAGATTTCCAACTCCAATAAAACTGCATGCCATTAAACTCAAGTTTACAATGTAACAGCCATAAATATATGCTAATGGAAAACATGGAGAGTCCCTGTTTGTAGTCCGCGATTTCTGTATTTACAAACTTACAAATAGACCTATGCTGTCCATACCAACCTAAAGCATCCTTTCGTTTTTCCACAATCATCCACTCTAATTTTTGCAAATGGATCCACCGGAGGAGCAGTAGGGAAAGGATAACCTTGAAGAATTGGAAGAAATAATTAAATAATTAATGTAGTGCAATATACCATCACAGTACTAGAAAACTAACTGTTATGATTCTAGCAGTGACCTGTTAGGGTCAGGTATCAGCCTGCAAAGTGGCATGCACACATGCGCTTATTGTGCTCTTATTTTCCCTTAGGTCTAGATGGAAGGCACAGTCCCAGAGCCAAAGTCGACATATTATTTATGATGATTAAGATCTCCACTGAAAAATTCAATAGCTAGCATCGGGAGGAGCTAAATCGGATTGGGGCTATGGCACTGGGGATGTTAATCTTTTCCCCATGTGCCATTTTCCTAATGAAAATTCTTCCCTGAGGATTTGCTATTTACCTTGAGACGGAAAACATACAGGAATCCATAGGTGTAGAGGGATAGAAGAAGCAGGAGGCTACGAAAGGAGGTGGTGGGAGTGGCTGAAAAAACAGTGGACTTAAAGAAGCGGGGGGGGGGGTTAAGAAAAAGGGGATGTTCCACAGAAAAGAGAAAAAGGCCAGAGGGGGGACCCTGGAAATGGGGTGTGAGGAGAAGAAAAACTGGAAAAGAGTTTAGGAAGACAGGAGAGGTGCCAAGGGCCAGAAAATGCAGAAGTGAAAATCATGTTGATATACTCACTCACTCACACACTCATTCACTCACTCATACACATACACACCACTTCTGCAAGCAGTGATAAGTTCCGGGGCACAGTGCTTACTCAGGTTTGGTTCCATTTCAGATCATAAAAGTATATCAGGAGATTGTGTTGCCTAATAACTGCTCCAAATACTACAAAAGTGTCACCTATGTAGGGAACTGATTTATAACATTTCAAGCAATTCTCAGCTTCTGCCTTTGTTTTACATTCCTTTGATACGGAGTCATTTTAATCACTCTATCTCAACGCATTTCTGTATTTTATTACAACCGAAGCAGTTCAAAACAAAGCATGAGAAAACAATGATCATATAAATACATCTAAATACATGTACAGTACATTATTATCTTAACATCTGCCTAGAAAAGATAATTCAAAATGATTTCATAATAGATACATAATTAAAAAAAACACACCTCACTATCAAACAAGTCACTCATAATTAATTAGTAATGGGAAAGGAGTGAGACACTCAGAAGGTGGTAGCAGCAGAATGAGCCTTTTAAAAAAAACTAACAAGGGAGTCCTCCGTCAAGGTGCTGTGGGAACAAGGTGAAACACTGTCTGGCCTAGTTGGCAAATGGCGAAAGCTCTCGCCTCTGTCAGGGTGGTCAAAATTTTAATGACACAGCTTTCCACCTGTATTTTACTAAGAAGTAAAGATATGGATCTAACTTCTCAGCATTCTGAACAGTGCCAAGGTTGCTAGATTTGCTCCCTTCATTCATAAAAATATGGAAAATTCCAGTCCAGCTCGCCTTTACTGCCAAATAATGAACTGATCAACTCTTCACAGAAGGGGAAACTATTTCTAACCACTTAAAAAAAAAACACTAAATAGTAAACATGCCATACTTTCCAAACAAGTCATAATGGCTACAAATGTACAGCATTGTACATAGCAACCAAACTTACATTCTTCAAAACCATGCTGAAATCAGTGTAGGTCTATGTGATCACTTTCACCCAATGGCTGTAAAATACACATATGTTCCATCTTTTCCAGAACCTCTTGCACACAAAAGAACTTCATAAAAACAGAAAAATGTACTAAGCTAAGAATATATTAAGAATATTAAGCTAAGAATACTCCAGCAAAGGAGATCGTTACCTTGTCGTGGTGCTGGAGCTTGAGCACCTCAATGACGTCATGCGCTAAACCGTGAAGGGACACCCAAGACGGGAAGGTCATGACAGAGAGGTCAGACTAAATACGATCCCTGGGGAAGGAAACGGCAACCCACCCCAGTATTCTTGCCATGAAAACTAAATGGATCAGTACAACCAGAGATATGTCGGTATACCATCGGAAGATGGGACTCCCAGGTCGGAAGATGGTCAAAATGCTACTGGGGAACAACAGAGGATAAGTTCAACTAGCCCCAGATGTGATGACGCAGCTAGCTCAAAGCTGAAAGGACGGCTAGCAGCCGATGGTGCTGGTGGTGAACGATGAATCCGATATTCTAAAGATCAACACACCATAGGAACCTGGAATATAAGATCTATAAGCCAGGGCAAATTGGATGTGGTTATTGGGGAGATGTCAAGATTCAATATAGACATTTTGGGTGCCAGTGAACTGAAATGGACTGGAATGGGCCATTTCACATCAAATGGCCACCAGATCTACTACTGTGGACAAGAGGACCACAGAAGAAATGGAGTAGCTTTCATAATTAATAATAAAGTGGCTAAAGCAGTGCTTGGATACAATCCAAAAAATGACAGAATGATCTCAATTCGAATTCAGGGAAAGCCATTTAACATCACAGTGATCCAAATATATGCCCCAACCACAGATGCTGAAGAAGCAGAAGTAGATCAGTTCTATGAGGATCTGCAGCACCTACTGGATAGTACGCCAAAAAAAGATGTTATTTTCATTACAGGAGATTGGAATGCTAAGGTGGGTAGTCAAACGACACCTGGAATTACAGGCAAGCATGGTCTGGGAGAACAAAATGAAGCAGGACATAGGCTGATAGAATTTTGCCAAGACAACTCACTGTGCATAACAAACACTCTCTTCCAACAACCTAAGAGATGACTTTATGCATGGACTTCACCAGACGGTCGACACCGAAATCAGATTGACTACATCCTTTGTAGCCAAAGGTGGTGGACATCTATGCAGTCGGTAAAAACAAGACCTGGAGCTGATTGTAGTTCAGATCACGAACTTCTTATTGCACAATTTAGAATCAGACTAAAGAGAATAGGGAAGGCCCACAGATCAGTTAGATATGAGCTCACTAATATTCCTAATGAATATGCAGTGGAGGTGAAGAATAGATTTAAGGGACTAGATTTAGTAGATAGGGTCCCGGAAGAACTATGGACAGAAGTTCGCAACACTGTTCAGGAGGCGGCAACAAAAAACGTCCCAAAGAAAAAGCAAACCAAGAAGGCAAGATGGCTGTCTGCTGAGACATTGGAAGCAGCCCAAGAAAGAAGGAAAGCGAAAGGCAACAGTGATAGGGGGAGATATGCGCAATTAAATGCAAAATTCCAGAGGTTAGCCAGAAGAGATAAGGAATTATTTTTAAACAAGCAATGCGCGGAAGTGGAAGATGATAATAGAACAGGAAGGACGAGAGACCTCTTCCAGAAAATTAGAAACATCGGAGGTAAATTCCAGGCAAAACTGGGTATGATCAAAAACAAAGATGGCAAGGAACTAACAGAAGCAGAAGAGGTCAAGAAAAGGTGGCAAGAATATACGGAAGATCTATATAGGAAGGATAATAATATCGGGGATAGATTTGACGGTGTGGTCAGTGAGCTAGAGCCAGACATCCTGAAGTTGAATGGGTCTTAAGAAGCATTGCTAATAACAAGGCAGCAGGAGATGACGGTATCCCAGCTGAACTGTTTAAAATCTTGCAAGATGATGCTGTTAAGGTGATGCATGCCATATGCCAGCAAATTTGGAAAACACAAGAATGGCCAACAGATTGGAAAAGATCAACTTATATCCCCATACCAAAAAAGGGAAGCACCAAAGAATGTTCAAACTATCGAACAGTGGCACTTATTTCACATGCCAGTAAGGTAATGCTCAAGATCTTGCGAGGTAGACTCCAGCAATTCATGGAACGAGAATTGCCAGACGTACAAGCTGGGTTTAGAAAAGGCAGAGGAACTAGAGACCAAATTGCCAATATCTGCTGGATAATGGAGAAAGCCAGGGAGTTTCAGAAAAACCTCTATTTCTGTTTTATTGACTATTCTAAAGCTTTTGACTGTGTGGATCATCACAAATTGTGGAATGTTCTTGGTGGGATGGGGACACCAAGTCATCTTGTCTGCCTCCTGAGGAATCTGTATAACGACCAAGTAGCAAAGGTAAGAACTGACCACGGAACAACGGACTGGTTTAAGATTGGGAAAGGTGTACAGCAGGGTTGTATACTCTCACCCTACCTATTCAACCTGTACGCAGAACACATCATGCGACGTGCTGGGCTTGATGAATCCAAGGCTGGAGTTAAAATCGCTGGAAGAAACATTAACAATCTCAGATATGCAGATGATACCACTTTGATGGCTGAAAGCGAGGAGGAGCTGAGGAACCTTATGACGAAGGTGAAAGAAGAAAGTGCAAAAGCTGGGTTGCAGTTAAACCTCAAAAAAAACCAAGATTATGGCAACCAGCTTGATTGATAACTGGCAAATAGAGGGAGAAAACGTGGAGGCAGTGACAGACTTTGTCTTTCTAGGCGCAAAGATTACTGCAGACGCTGACTGCAGTCAGGAAATCAGAAGATGTTTACTTCTTGGGAGGACAGCAATGGCAAATCTTGATAAAATAGTTAAGAGCAGAGACATCACACTGGCAACAAAGGTCCACATAGTTAAAGCAATGGTATTCCCTGTAGTAACCTATGGCTGCGAGAGCTGGACCATAAGGAAGGCTGAGCGAAGGAAGATAGATGCTTTTGAACTGTGGTGCTGGAGGAAAATTCTGAGAGTGCCTTGAACTGCAAGAAGATCAAACCAGTCCATAGTCCAGGAAATAAAGCCAGACTGCTCACTTGAGGGAAGGATATTAAAGGCAAAACTGAAGTACTTTGGCCACATCATGAGAAGACAGGACACCCTGGAGAAGATGCTGATGCTAGGCAAAGTGGAAGGCAAAATGAAGAGGGGACGACCAAGGGCCAGATGGATGGATGATATTCTGGAGGTGACAGACTCGACCTTGGGGGAGCTGGGGGTGGTGACGGCCGACAGGAAGCTGTGGCGTGGGCTGGTCCATGAAGTCACGAAGAGTCAGACGCGACTGATCGAATAAACAACAAGAATATTGTAACCTAAGTAGGTTGCAGATGTGGCCAAGTACAAGGATGGGCAACAAATAAAACAAACACATCAGTTAGCTACAGATTATAACACAAGAGTTTAACTAGGAAGAAGGTTATCCTTCGTTACTTGTAAGAATATTCATACTACCAACTTTGCCTCAAAGAGAGTGTACAAGGTCTCTAACTAAAGCTGTAGTCGTATGCACACTTACCTGGGAGTAAACCCAATTAAACTCAATGGGACTTCTGAGTAGATATGTCGGACTGCACAGAGTGTCAATGGAAATAACATGCATCCTCACCTGCAGGTTCCTCAAAACGTCATACATGTACTGCTTAACACTACAGCAGTGGGGTATACCCATCAAACACCCCCATACAACAGAGGCTACAGCTCCATTAATATCTGCCCACAGAATAAGGATTACTAAAATATATATTTCAAAGGCACTATGGAGATTATGGTGTGACTGTGTATATGTATCTATTCTCTTGGGATGGGCAAAGTTATGGGCATGTGTTGGTGGCAGGTTCTTTTACAGTATTTAATTTCTAAAATGAAAGAGAAATAAATCTGCATGGAGATGGCACCTTTTGGTCTGAAAGCTCTTCCAGCTGTCGTAGGGTTGTTTGCCAGCTACTCTAGCATAGTGGCTACAGGTGCAATCCTAATCCCACTTTCCTGGAAGTAATCTCTCTGAATGCAATAGCTCTTACTTCTGAGTAAGCATGCATGGTACAGGAATGACATGTTAACCAGAAGTTCCCTGATTTAAATGTCACTTCTGCTATGAACTGACTAGACTGTTTCAGGCGAGCTACTCTGCTTCCAGATGGAGGACTCCTGGCACTACCAGTCAAAAAGTACTGTGC
The DNA here is from genome assembly GCF_057233095.1 of Heloderma suspectum. NCBI lineage: Eukaryota > Metazoa > Chordata > Lepidosauria > Squamata > Helodermatidae > Heloderma > Heloderma suspectum. The sequence goes on from NC_139462.1 coordinate 137,382,189, forward strand.
ACCCATTCCATCTTTTCCACCTTAACTAATTTTTTTCTGCTAAGAAAAAAGCAGCAGCATGGGAAAACCTGGAAGAGTTAGACATAGAAGATGTCATCGGGTGGGATCCAGAGTCTGCCTTCCACAAGAGGAAGGAGCTTTCCACAAGAGAAAGAGCTCTGCTCACAGAAGGTCCCGCTGCCCAATTTTTAGGGATCCCCCCTCCCCACACATTACATCTCATCCCATTCAGCGGGGGCTCCTGACTCTTGGTGTAGCATTTTTAAGGGTTTGGAAGCAGGACCAGCATCAAGGGTAGGCATGGGTTGGCACCTCCCCAAAGCCCACACTCCAGCAGGGGCCCATTGACAAGAGTCCCCTGTACTAGCTCCCTTTCTCCACCTTTGCAAGCTGCTTGTTCACTGGCCTGTCACTCTGGACCAGACAATGGAGGTGGTGAGAAGGAGGAGCAGTAGATGCAACTGCCTACTTGCTCATTGGCCCTCTGCCTGTCAAGGAAGCAAGCAAGTAGTAGCAATGATGAGACAGAGGATGAGGAGCAATCACAGCTGGTGACAATGGCAGTGACAAGGTAGACTCATACAGGGAGGGGGCATATTGAGGGTGTCTTGCCCAAAGGCCCTCAAAAACCTAGAACCAGCACTGGTTCAAGGGGCTGCCATGGGAAGGAGGGGGCAGGGAAGTCCACTCCCGACTGTGCAGTTGATCCAGTTTAAATATGGATCCAATCCATCATCTGGACCCTCCCATATAATTCCATTTTTAGGCAGGTTGATTGCTGAATAGAAGCCATGTCTGGAATATAGGAAGCTGCCTAAGACCGAAACAGTCCTTTTGACTGACAGCAGACAATACCGAGTTAGATGGATCAACCCCGGTATAAAACAGCTTCCTCTGTTCCAGACATGGCTTTTATCATGCAATCAACCTGCCTCAAAAAGAGAATTTGACTGTTAGTGCTGGGAGTCCTCCTTCTGGAAACACCCAGAATAGCTTGTCTGACACAACCTAGGACTGATCTACATGTTTTATGCTGGTTCTTTAATGTCTGGCTCATGCAGAGGATGCACAATGCACACCCCAATCCAATGTGCTGACGCTGCTTCTCCCTCAATAATCTGTTGTTTCCCAAACCACAGTTTTCTGATGCTTATTTATTCAAACCTAGAGGTATTATAACTCTTACCAGTAGGAGTGGCTTTAAAACTGTAGAGCCTGTTTTGTCAAATTTTCTTCACCTTCTCTCCCCCGCCAGCTCCATTCCCACCCCTCATGTCTTTTTCTTCCTACTTTAATTCCCTGCTCTTACCTCCTGCTGATTTTTGTGGGTTTTGCAGGCAGGAAAAAACACCAGAAAAAAGCCATGGCCTCCCCTACTTCTCTCCCCACCCTCACATCTTTCTCCTCTTCCGTGATTTTTTGTCAGCTATTTTTGACTAGGTAAGCATGGAGTTGCACAGCTGTGAATGACCATAGAATTAATTTTTAAATCTCCATTGCTGCATGCCATCAAAGGTGTCCATGCAGTTAGCAGACTCAAAAAAAAAAGAGAGAAAGGAAACAAACAGCAGCACGTCCTCCCATTCCCCCTGCAATTGCATCACTATACTGAGGTTTGTCATGCACTTGCACTACAAACACAGACAGAACACACATGACCTTTCAAATTCTTCCTTCTCCCACAATTAGGACATTATGCATTTATGTGTGTCACTCGATCACATCATAAACATGGTAGATACTGTGCTGTATTCATTAGCATGTGACCCCAGAGCAACACTTGTGTTTTGAAAGAAAACCAGTACAGCAATGCCTCAGACATGAAAGGGGCTCTAGTGTCGACCCGCCCCATGTGTGTTCATGAAAGAAGTAAGATTTGAATCAGGGAATATCTGGCAGCACCATCTCTTTCTCTATTTCAGACCCTCAATCTGCAATGTGGAGATGGTAGTAAGCTACTTTTACAGGGCTGTAATAAGATAACATGACACACTTTGAACACACTAAAGCACTACTTAAAATGTATCTACTATAAATTATATATTATATATTATAAATATTATCTCAGTTCAAATTTGTTCCACACATAAACCACAACAAGCTCATATCAATGAGTATATAATTTAAATGTCAAAGCATCAAGACAAACAGCATTAAGTCTTCTTTTATCTGGCCTTTTCCCAAGCATGTTTCATTAGCCTGTTCTGGGGCTTTAGCTGCAATTAGGATTAGATTTTTGTGTGTCTGGGCTAGATGTTTTATTGCTGGTGTTTTGTTACTTTTATTAATTTTTGCTGTTTTATCATCGGATTTCATTATATGGGATCTTATTGTGTAGATCACCTTGTCTTTAAATGTAGCCTAGAGATATTTTTTATTTTCATTTTTAATAAATCATAATAAATGTTATTGCTATTAGTCAAAGTCATAAATTCCCATCCCATAAAAATAAATGTTCCTAATAACAAGCTGTTCAGTGTTCATAAAATGTGGTCTTAGCATATTTGGTAAAGGGTGCAACCCTATGCATGTTTAGACAGAAGAAAGTCCCACAACTCCCAGCATTCCCCGGCCAGCCATGCTGGCTGGAGAATACTGGGAGTTGTGGGACCTTTTTCTGTCTAAACATGCATGGGATTGCACCCTAAATATTGTTACCGGCCTTCCTCAGCGGAGAGGGGAACGGCGCTCTGCATGTTCTCAAAGTCACTCTTTGTATTATCAGCTCATTCGTTCCTGGGCTGAGAGTCCTTTGCCTTGGAGAAACAGAATAGGGTCCAGGCTCTAGGGAAGGGGCCGCGAGTGCTGGCCTCTCTGCGTGCGCGTGCTGCCCGGACAAGAAGGCTCTATTTAAAAGGTGCCCGACTACTTTTACCGTTGGGTTTTTTCAGAACCGTTGGGTTCGATGTAAGTCCTATGACGCACCGATTTGCCCGCCCGCCAACTGAGTCCATTTCCATGGTAACCGCGTGGGCCGTTAGGAATCGAGCGGGCCCTGGGTTCTAACGGCGAGGGGAAAGCTGTCAGAAAAGCATTTTTCTTGCCCCCGCCTCCAAACTCAGGTCTCCTCACAGAGGCGTCGCCACCACCGTCCTCATCATCCCGCACCCTGTCAGAATGGAATAGGCACAGGCCTGCCGCATTTCATAGACCCAGGGTCCTACTGACCCACGCAATTCAAGGCTCAGCCGTGGACAGCGAAAAGACTGGGCGTGTCTCTGAGCATGTGTAGAGTGCACCCCCCCCCCCTCCACAACGCAGCCTTCCAGGCGGAGGCTTTTACGTCCCACCCGGCCAGTCGCTGACACTGCTTGAAGCGCACGGCGCTTCGCTGAAGCCGGGCAGCGACTCGGCAATGGTGCGGGCAGGATGGCAGAGGCTGCGCGGCCCTCCCGCTGTGGGCTTGAAGTAGGACTCTCACGCACGCACACGCCCTCCCTTCCCCCGCCTCACCCTTCCCGCTCCCGGCTGTGGCCGGCTCGTCCCCTCAGGCGGCCGCTCACCGTCGTCGGAGAGGAAGCGCATGTCGTAAAACTCGCTGGCGAAGGTGCCGTATGAAGAGTCGTGGTACTGATGCTGCTCGTCAGGTTGGGCCCCGCCCGCGTCGGCGTCCCTCCCGCGGCCGCCCGCGGCCCTCGCCCCGCTGCTCTCCTCCGCCGGGTTGGCCCAAGAGGAAGAGGTGGCGGCGGGACCGGCCAGCAGCAGCAGCCAAGTCGCCCAGTAGAGCCAGCGCAAGGCTGCTGCAGATGCGGCCATGGCGGCCTCCAACCCGAGCCGGCTTCGTGCGCCGGCGCCTCAGCCTCCGCCTGCGCTTGCTGAGCGGCTCCCCCACCCCCACCCCCTTGCGAGGCTTCGTTCGAAGCCAGGACCAGTTGCTCAGCACCGGGTCTCAACTCCGGAGGATGAGAGGTAATAAAGAGGACTCTGAACATGTACAGAGTGCTTTTCCTTCACAACCACTGACTGACCACAAATAGACCCCCCCACCCCACCCCACACACACCCCTGAGATTTAAAGTAAGCCTGTTCTTCTCCACTGTTCTTCTCGAAGATGAACACTACAACTGTTGTTGTTGTAGTGTTCATCTTTGAACAAAAGGCTAGAAAACTGAAGATGCTTGTTGATGATAACTATTTAGAAAATTATAGAAGGGTAGCCCTGTTAGTCTGTAGCTTCAAAAGCCTTGTGGCACCTTAAAGTCTAAGATTTATTGTGGCATACGCTTTAATGGAGTAGAGTCCACTCACAGTGCAATCCTGGCTACTCAGACATAAGCCTCATTGAGTTCAGTGGGGCTTATTCCCAGGTAAATAGTACAGGATTGCAGCCGTAATCAGATGACTGTTATTCTCCAGTATGCATGCATGTGCGTATAAAGCAGGTATGTATATATAAAGAAAAAATAATCGTGGAGCTAGAAGACCATGAAAGAAAGAGGCTGCTGTGTGCCTGTGTGTGTGTTCTCTATGTCAGTACCTGTGTGTGTATGCCAACTGAGAATAACAGTTCATGAATCTGATGAACGGGGCTTTGGTCCACAAAATCTTCTGCCATAATTAAGGTCTTTAAGGTGCCACAACACTCTTGCTTTTATTTAGCAAAACATCTGTCATTATGATGGGGGGTGTTATTGAGGGGATGCTTGCTTCTTGGGAGCCTGGCAGAAGTATAAAGTATGGGCCAGGTACCCATTATCAAGGGTGAACAGCAGGTTTTTGCCTCATTGCAACAGAAACCTTAAATGCAGGGCTTTGCTTTCCCCCATAGGAGTGAATAACAATCATCCATTCATATGAGAAAGAGCTGCATCGAGGTGTAGACGTTTCAGTTTCCGTTTCCGTTTCTGGCATAGGGGGACCACTGAGCCAAACACAGGACCATAGAAAAATAACCTGGGGCCTGGGATGAAACAGTCTTGGGGCCCTCCTCCTGCACCCCTGCCCATGCCATCAGTTGATAACATAGCATATTAAATACATGGAATATCAACATAATGTATTATATAGTTTCATATGTAGTATTTAATGATTATAAATTAATTAAAAACTGTGAATGCCAATTCATGAGATAGGCTAACCTACTTATATGGAATGCAAAAGAAATATCAAATGATAAAAAATTAATTAAAAACTAAAAAAAATAGTTTAATTTATAGTAGAAGGTTTTATATTGCACCTTTCCACTGCTAAAAACAGTGCACAGGGGGGCTGACATCAAATTTAAAATCAGAACATACAGTATTTTTTGACATAAAAATCAATAAAACAGATAATCATAGCAGATAAGAACTACTAAAGACAACAGGTTCAGCAATACAAATCTCTAAGCAGACAAATTAAATGCCTGTCTAAATAAAAATGTCTTAATAAGACAGGGGAGTACAAGAGGAGATGGGGCCAACCAGGATTTCCATGGAAGAGAATCCCACAATTTAGATGGTAGCCACCCAGAAGGCTCACACACATCTTACCTTAGGATGCAGAGAAGAACATCCCCATCAAATCTCAAGAGTGGGTAGGATGGCATGGGAGGAGATAGCCCTTTGGGTGACCTGGGCTCAAACTATTTTGGGTTTAAAGGTTATCACCAGCAACACCTTGAATTATGGCTGGAAACAAATTAGTAATCGGTGCAAAAGAAAAATCTCAGGACTTTTCTGAGAAAAATGTATCCTGAGAAATTTTGGCTCAGCTCTAGTTGTCATTCTTCAGGGTTCAGCACCTTCCCCAGGGTCTTCCAAATGTTATATTTCTGAGGGGTGATTGTACATACATTTTGTCTGTAATGTAGGTACTGGCAACACCCCCCCTTTCCTGAAAGCAGGTGTAAGGTGGCAGGGGCAGGAAGTGTTATGCCCAGCTTAGGGAAATGCTGGAGCTAGTGCTGTGTCAAAATCTGACCTCTAATTTCCAGAAAGTTTCTTTCCCCATGAAAGAGGCTTCCATTTTTCTGCCTCATCCTCAGGGCATTTTATAATTTATTTTGAATTTCTTTTGGTGGTGTTTTTGACCTTACCTGATCACTGTGAGGTGGCTGAGAATACTTTTTCTTTCTGTTGCACATCTCACCATTTCCCTACAGTCTCCGAGGCTGCCAGCACTTCTGATCTGAAAAAGCCCTATGGGAGGAATTACCTCATAATGTCTTCCCCTGGCCGGGAAGTGTGGGAAGCCAAGGAGGCTACAGGTTGTCAGAGAGATGATTGTACAATGAAAGACAAGACACTCATGCACATTCCTCAGCCATCTCATAAATAAGGTCAGCTTAAGAATCCTGAACCAAACCCATGAGAATTTATCCAGAGTTTCTTCTCCTTTGAATTTCGTTTTGAAAGCCATTTCTTTTCTATCAAATTGAATGAGAATGGTCAAAAAATCTGTGGGAGAAATTTTTGGCACAGCACTATGAGTTATCGTGGCTAGAGTGTGGCTGTTTATATTCTTGGGTTCCACTCTTCTTCCAAGAAGCTCAGGGTGACATACATGGGTTTATTTCATTTTATCCTCACAAGAGCCTTGTGAGTGTGCGGTGCCCATGTTCAGGCAGGCTTGAGTCCTGCTACCTCTCTCACTTTAAAAATTATGCAGTGCCATCCTCTCCATCTAGAAAGCCAGAACTACTTAGAAGGCCCATTCACCAAAATGAGCTGCAGCCAAGAAGAACCACTGAAGAAATTAACAGGCATTGAGGGATTTCTGTAATTGCAAAGCTCCCTCCTGATTATTGTTGTTGGATCAAACTTCAAAAATAAGGGTCATGGTCTGAAATAAGGTATCTATTATGTACTGTGGAAGTACGAAGTGTAGAAATACTTTTTTATATATAATCTGGGTTAAGGAACATCCTTTAAAATAAAGGATTTGGGGCAATTTTGCTTTCGACCTAAAAGAGAAAACTAACCCTGATTAATGTATGTATGCTTGCATATGTTAAATTGATGCAAAATCGAGGAACCTATTTTCTGTTCTTCATACAGAACTGACACATTGGTGCAACAAATCTCTATGCGCTGTGCTGTGTTGTAGCTACAACTGGAAATGCCCCACAGGTTCTTGGAAAGGGAGATGCTTCCCACTAATCCACACCCAGCCAACTTCACCAAGCAGTGAAAATATCTCAAATCAGTTGTGTGAATAAGAACAGGAATAGTGCAAACTGAAGCCCCTGGTACATATGGACTGCAGTAAATGCATATGTGACCTCGTAGCGGTTGCCACTAAAATAAGTTAAGAGCAGAAGTGTTATCACAATATATTTACATGACCAATCTCCCCCACCACCGCCCCAATGTAATGGGACATTTTTTGTGATTGAAAAAAAGTGACTTTTTTTTTTTTTTTTAACATCCTGGTTGCAAACTGCAGTCACCATAACTTGACAGGCAGCCTGATCTTGACTCACTCATACAAGTATGCATAAGATTGCAGTCTTACTATGTTGACAGAGTATTCTGCCTTAGTTCACATTACAGCAGATCAAAAGGATGAGAAAAGCCTTCACAATTGTGTATCATATAATAATGGTTGTGTGGATAATTCACCTCATTAATCTTGTAGCAGCATATGTCTCTTATTCATGTTGCTTTTGTTAATAGTTCAGCATGTATTCAGATTGCAGCATTAACTCATGTACAGAGAGTTTTATTTTTGGAAAGCTTCAAAATGTGCTGTTCTGCAACTTAAATGCATGTTGAACCATTCACTCCAAGATGTATGTGTGTATCCTCTGCAAGGGAAGATTTATGAGCTGTTGCAGTGCCCCATAGGATCAGCATGTTCCTCTCCCTGAGTTTAAATCTAATTTCACAGATCCCTCATGGGCAGATGCAAAAGTGTAACAGACACCTAAAGACTGTGAAGGTGTAGTGGCTACTACATCTTTGAATGTGCTCACAGGCAACTCATGAAATTAGATTAAAGCTCTGGGAGACCAATGTCTTGAAGGCAAAGGAAACATGAAGTATACGGATGAGAAAGCACAAAAACATGACTCTGCTATGCCATCGTCCACAAATCACTGCAACTGCTTGATACCGCAATAAAATGACTCATATGGCAGTAGGGGTGGGAGACAAGATGTGTGTGGGGGGATGGGCTCCTTGAAATGAGCCTGGGTTTTGACTTCTCCTTTTGTACTCAGTGTTATATGATCTGTCATTTAGAGAAATAAAGCAAATATGGCATTTTTAAAGTACAATAACATTGTTGATGTCTTGCTTGAATATAGTAAAAGCAGTAAAGAGAGCCTTGTGGCACCTTAAAGACTATTTAACGTTATTATGACATAAGCTTTGTGGGCTATGAAGTGTTATCAAGAGTTTCAGGTATATATACAGTACACATGGTAGGGAGGGGGAAATTGTAAGGTCAGACGGAAATTAAATGCAGAAAGTACTGACAGCAACAGTCACATTCTGAACAGTGGCTTTTCATAAAACAGTTGTTGCTTATAACACAAACATCCGGGCATTAGGAAGGCCTGTTAACACATGGGGGGTATATAAAAAAGATTTATCCCAATTCAAGCCTCTGGCAATAGAATAGAACTCTTGATGAATTGCAACTCAATAGTCTGTTGCTCTAATCTCCCTTTGAATGTTCTTTGCTCCACAGGGGCCCCTAAGGTCAGCGAGAGTGTCCTAGGAGGCTGCGGTGTTCTCCCACTGATTTTTTTTTTTTTTAATTGCAATTTCCGATGTCAGATTTGTGTCCACCTATTCTTTTGCATAGAGACTGGTTGTTTGTCCTATATAGAATGCAGTAGCGCATTGCTGGGAAATGGTGGCATTGGAAGATGAGCACGTGAACCCCTGATGTTGTGGGTGACATTATTAGGTTCTGTAATATGTTGCCAGAGTAGCTATAGGGACATAGCATCTGGGGTTGTTATTTGGGTTGTTGTTTGTTTTGTTTTTTGCAGGATCTGGTCCCTGTGTGGATATCCTTGTTATGTGGCCTGTTCTTGCTAGTGAGTGGCTGTTTTAGGTGGGGGGACTGTCTGTAAGCAAGTGCAGGCCTACCATCCAAGGCCTCTGAGAGGGAACTGTCATTGTCCATTGTAGCTCATTGATGATACGTTTGAGTGGTTTCAGCTGGGAGCTATAGGTGACAACAACTGGTGTTCTGTCGTTTTCCCTTCTAGGTCTGTGCTGTAGTAAGTTATTCCTGGGTATCAATCTGGTCTTGTAGATCTAGGTATTTTATTTTTGTTTCACTCTCTTGGGTGGGTATTGTAGTTTGAGAAATGCCTGCTGCAATTCCTGAAGTTGTGAGTCTCTGTCTGATGAGTCTGAACAGATAAGATTGTGTGGTATTCTCATTACTCTCAAAATAAAATTATACAAGACGAAGACCAGCTTTACATTGCCTCTTAATGAAACAAATTATCTTGCATTGCAGAAGAGAAACCTGAATGGTAAAGGGCTAATATAAGATGCAGGATACCTTTTGCTTATTTTAACATTAACCACATTACCTGCATATAATGTCTTCGATGGAATATTTATATAAGAGCTGTCAGCTGCTCACTGCTGCCTCTAATAAAATAGACATTAAGGAACTTTGATCAAGAAGATGCTGCACAACCAATTTCGGATCATGCAGGTACTTGTAAAATATCGACATTAATTCCTAGAGTCAGCCTACTATACTTAGAGCATAATCCTATGGCCATAGGATTTTTCATTTTCTGGGAACCTACCTCAGAGCCAGTGCTCTGAGGGCAGTTCCCAGAAAACTGCCTCCCTGCCCCCTCCGCCACTGCCTCATAGGTGCCGTGCTTCATCCCCAGCTCTGGGCTTGTAAGTGCAGAGCAGGGGAAAGGGGGGCATTCCTGGGGGCAGGGAGGAGACAGTGGAAGTGCCAGTATGACGCTTCCTGTGTGCCGTCCAGCCTCCCCCGCTTCAAGTTGCCCTGGCTAGACAGCTGAAATCGGCCATCTAGCCGCAAATGCAGGGTGGCCAGAGCATGGAGGAGAAGATCCCCTCTGTACCCCGCCCATCCTGCATTGGATAGTCGATCACCTCCAAGTTTGGAGGCGGCTGACTATCCCCATAGGATTGCACCTTTACTTGCTTATACTTACTTACACATACTTACATTAACAGCAGCAAATGATCTGGTTCCAGCACTTGTCTTACTGTTATATCTGCACTTCTATGATATCTATGCATCTCTCAGTCACATATCTCCCCCTCCTTGCTTCTTAGGAGTTCAGGCTATGTACATGATGGATTATTACTTCTTTTTGGTTGTGGTGTTAGCATGTGTTTCGGGGCTCGGTCAGGTGGGCCTGATAATGGGAGGGGATCATGATTATGAATTTATGGGGGTAGGGGGATCTATAGAGGTGGGAGGAAGACATGCCTGTTGAAGGGAAGGAAGGTCAGACAACTTTATGTTGTCCCCCTTTCTAGTCTCCTTCTCAGATAAAAGTCTTCTGATTGCTCTGTCTATAATTCATTGCATCCAAAAGTGCTGCTACTCAGTGCCAGGTAAGTTAATAGTAAATCATCAGCCATTCAGAATTTGATCTTGGATGCGCAAGCTCCTGTATTATTTGTTGTTTATTTATTTAAAATATTTCTAGGCCACCTTTCAGGGCAGGAGATCTCCCAAGGCGGCTTACAACAATAAAATAGACTGATACAATTTCATAAAAACAACAATGTAAAAAACAACAATAAAGATACACACACACACACACACACGATTAGGGGAAGGCTGAAGTAAACAAGTAGGTTTTCGGAGCCCTCCTAAAAGCCTGCAATCTTGGGGCCTGACTGATCCCCGATGGCAACCCATTCCAGAGGTGTGGGGCCACTGCAGAAAAGGCCCTCTCTCATGTACTTGCCCACCTAACTGCCCTCAAAGGTGGGCAAGTGAGAAGGGCCTCTGGTGCTGTTCTTAAAGTGCAGGCAGGCTGATATGGGTGAAGGTGGGCATAAGAACATAAGAAGAGCCGTGCTGGATCAGACCAAGGGTCCGTCTAGTCCAGCATTCTGTCCACAACCAGCTGCCCACGGGAAACCCACAAGCAGGATGTGAGTGCAAGTAATTGTATCGCCAAAGACGTGGGTGGGTGAAGGAGGCAGGTAAGCTTCTCCCAATGGTGTTTGGCAGGTTTCTCAGTGCAGCAGCCTAGACTTGATGGGCACAGTTTCTGTCATCTAATGCGATTCTACCTCCTTTCGAGGTATCATGTCCACCAATTATCTAATTTCAAGTATATGTGCCTGGTGTTGGACTCCTGTGACAGGATAGGGATTCTGCTGGTGTGCCACCTGCCCCAGGGCCCAATAACTTGCCTGACTTGGCAGAGGTGGTCTTGGGGCTGTTGTTGCTGGAGAGCACGACTCAGCTGCCATTTTGTATGCCCCGCATGAGAATCTTGGAAAGGTGACCCATTAAGGATCTAGCAAACTAGAACACTTGAAGTTTGCACCTAAATCCTCTAGAAATGGAAATTGGGATGCCATATCCTGTACACACTAGCATGGGACCCTCTGCAACCTTAATTCCCGGCCTACCTCCAGTTTCTAATCAAAGTTTCACCTATCAGTTGGCTATGGAGAGCCCTGAGATTTCAAGTGTTCTTTCCCAGAAGTACTTCAGATTCCACCTAAAGCTTAGACCACTTCTTCCGTTATTTAGGAATGAGACAATAGTTCTTTCGTACACCTGGAAAGTGCCCTTCCAGGACTACCCTACATTGTTGTAACTTTTATTTTAAAGACTATCACTGGATTCCCGAGATTCTAGTGAGATTCCCAGAGAAACTGTATGAGAAGGCACAAGCGGTATGATTTCAGAAGCCTTTGGAACTCCCATCTGGATGCCTGTTTTGCACCTCTGAACCCTCGAACTCCAAGTGGTTCCAGAAAACAATCTTGCTGTGATAAACATAAGGAGAGGATCAGACCAAAGGCCAATCTAGTCCAGCATTCTGTTCCCACAGTGGCCAACCACAGGCCCCATTGGGAAGCCCAAAAGCAGAACATGAGTGCTAGTGTTCCCTAGCAACTAGTACTGAGAAACATACTGCCTCTGATACTGGAGGTAATATCATTTTTTTTAAATTACATTTGTCTAAGTTAGTGGAAATCTCTATATCTTGTGGTAGCAAATTCCATTGTTTATGTGCTGTGTGAAGAAGTTCTTCCTTTTATCTATCCTGAATCTCCCACCATTCCACTTCATGGGATGAGCCTGGGTTCTAGTATTATGAAAAAGGGAGAAAACCTTCACCCTATCCACTTTCTCCACACCATGCATAATTTTATAACCTCTAGCCCCTTGTTCATTTTGGTTGCCTTTTTCTGCCCTTTCCCAGCTCTACGATACCCTGTTTGACGTGCTCAGAGCTGTACCCAGTATTCCAAGTGTGCCACACCAGAGATTTGTATAAAGCAAGGGTGGGCAACCCACCGACCGTGGGCTGTGTGCTGTGTATGGCCTTCTGCTGCTCCCCATGAAACCTGCCAAGTGCCAGGCAGCCCGACCCACGTTTCCTCACAGCCCAGATGATCAGGTGGGCTGTGGAGAAAAGGCCGCTGTTCCAGCACTGCTATGAGCAATGCTGGGACAGAGATCCCAGTTGGGATCGTGGAGGCAGGGAAAGAGGCTTGCTTCCTCACTGCTAATGGCGGTGGGAAAAGAGTGATCCTGGAGGGAATTGTTTGGGGTTGGGCGAGGCTTTAATATCCCCATCCCAAGTGATCTCGACACTGCTGAGATTGCTATTTCTCTGCCACTAATGGCGACGGGGAAACAGCCATCTCAGCGGGGATGGGAGAAGCTTAAACCTCCATACCCTGAGCAATCTCAGTTGGGATCGCTGGGTGTATGTGTGGGGGAGGTGGGGGGACTCCACTCCCACCCCCACCCCAAAAAGATCCTGATGCTGCCAGGATCTCTGAGGAAACTGATCTTGGAGGGGTTGCTGGAAAGTGGAAAAGGCCCTGAGTTCCCCACCCCAAGCAATCTCCTCTTGATGGGCAAAGATTAAACCTGCCCATCCCCATGTTCTGAGATGTGAGGGTATGTGAGAGTTTGTGTGCCTGTGTGTGGTTGTGTACACCCATTGAGCTGCACTGCCTGCATAAGGAAGCCAATGGGCAGCAGAAGAGACTGCGTGCCGGCCACCCACCTAGCCGTACCTCTACACAAGCAAGGCAGCAGTGGCTGGTGCGCATTCTGTCCCCACGTGCCTTGCTTTAAAGGGAAATTACAGCTTTTTTGCCACTTCCATGCCACCAATTCGCCAATTTTGGTGGCAAAATCAGCAATTTTGTCAACAGCAGAGGGGGGCAGCCCCAAATGGGTCCCAGGAGGGGAATTGGCTCCCAGGCCCACCAACATTGCCCACCTGTGGATTAGTGCGTGGTCGAGAGACTACCTAGGAATCCTATATATAATGCCCAGAGTTCTATCATGTAGAAAAGGCAGGTTGAAATGTAATAAGTAAGTAATACACTGCAACAGAGTTATAACATTTTCCAGTGCAATGTTAACCATGTTTCCTCTGATGCATGTCCTATTAATGACAGTGGGACTTGCTTGGTGTTCCCTTCTTCTACCGTTGATATTCTCAAGCAAGTCAACATTCTTTACTGTCACTAGGGGGCAGTAAATAATCAGTGTGAAGGATACAACATTACATAAATCATCCCTAAACTGTGTTTTAGTCTGTATATCAATCCATCTTTAGAAAAAGAGAAGCAGGAACTGTCCAGGGTTTTGTTTTGTTTTTAAAGATGTTACTGAATGATTTTATAGTCTGTTACATTGGACAATATCAGAGACAATTTTATCTGATCAAGGGTAGCTTGCCTCCATATTAAGGGGAAGAAAACCTTACTTTTTATGTCCACTTTACTTTGCAAATATATATATATTCTCTGCTAGTTAAAAGAAAAAAAGATCAGCATCATTGTCATTGTGGTTAATTATTAGGGAAAGCAGCTTCTAAGGAGCTTCTATAAAACAAGATGGCAACAATATGTATACTGTTTAAATTTATTTATTTATTTATTACTATACCACCCAATAGCCGAAGCGCTCTGGGTGGTTCACAAAAATTAAAACGAAAAAGCGCAGGGTAAAACAATATAAAAGCATTAAAACCACAATAGAACAATACAACCAGAATAAAACCTAGCAGCAGTGCATAGAGTTAAAATACAGATTTAAAACACCAAAGCTAAAAGACTAGGAAGCTAAAATGGTAAAATGCCTGGGAGAATAAAAAGATTTTCACCTGGTGCCAGAAGGAATACAATGTAAGTGCCAGGCGAACCTCACTAGGGAGCTCATTACACCTGGGATGTCACAGCAGAAAAGGCCCTCTTCCTAGTAGCCACCCGCCTCACTTCCTTTGGCAGGGGCTCATGGAGAAAGACCGCTGAGGATGATCTTAAAGTCCAGGCAGGCACATATGGGAGGAGGAGGCGATCCTTCAGATAACCTGGCCCCAAGCCGTTAAGGGCTTTGAATGTTAATACCAGCACTTTGAATCGGGCCCGGAAATGGACTGGCAGCCAGTGCAGCTGGAAAAGTACTAGCGTAATATGAGCTCGCAGGCCAGTCCCTGTTAACAATCTTGCTGCCCTATTTTGGACTAGCTGACATTTCCGGACCATTTTCAAAGGCAGCCCCATGTATAATGCATTGCAATAATCCAGACAAGAAATTATGAGAGAGCATGGAAAACTGTACTAGGCTATCTCTGTCCAGATAAGGGCATAGTTGGCATAAATTGATTTTATCTGTATGCCACCCTGAGATCTTAATGATATAGGGCGGGATACAAATGTTTTAAATAAAATAAATAAATAAATAAATATCATGGTAGATGACCCTAATAACTGCCAACGAAATACTTTGAATGTTTTGAGGGGGTTTCTCAGTCCTGTCCTGCTGTCTATCAGCTAAACTCATTTGAGTCTAATTTGTCTCCTCTAGTCTCCTTGGTCTCCATCTCTGTGAACAGAACCAAGTAGCAGGCCAGTCAACAACAGGGTGTATTTGAAGTTCTTTGGTCTTTTATCTGGTTACTTTGTTCCTTTATCTCTTCTTCTCCTTGATTTCTCTTAGCTGCCCTAAAGTCTGCCCAGTTCTGTCTGGTTCTGTCTTCTTTGAGTTCTCCTGCCTCTAATACTTTCCAGGCAACTGATCCAGTGATACTGCTAATTGTTTTTTCTGCACAATCAGTCAAAATATGCCTCAACTGTCAGGTTCGAAACAATAGGCAAGTTTTTATCTATACTGCCTGGAGCTTGAAAATGCGTGGACAGTATCTTCTGAAAGCTTAGAAATCAAAGGCAGTCTTGAATAAAGGCTGAAGTGCAGTTATGCAAGAGAAGAGGCTATATTTGTTTGGACTAGGAACCTATCTATATGTCTGTAGCATGTGTGTGTAATGTTCTGGAGCAGATGATAAAGCAATCCCTCTGGAGACAAAGCCCTATGAAGAGAGACTGAAAGAACTGGGCATGTTTAGCCTTGAGAAGAGAAGACTGAGGGGAGATATGATAGCACTCTTCAAGTACTTGAAAGGTTGTCACAGAGAAGAAGGCCAGGATCTCTTCTTGATCATCCCAGAATGCAGGACACGGAATAATGGGCTCAAGTTACAGGAAGCCAGATTCCGGCTGAACATCAGGAAAAACGTCCTGACTGTTAGAGCAATACAACAATGGAACCAGTTCCCTAGGGAGGTGGTGGGCTCTCCCACACTGGAGGCGTTCAAGACGAGGCTGGACAGCCATCTGTCAGGGATGCTCTGATTTGGATTCCTGCACTGAGCAGGGGGTTGGTCTCGGTGGCCTTGTGGGCCCCTTCCAGCCCTACTATTCTATGATTCTATGAAGACTGTCTTTGCGTCCCTGTTTCCCAGCAGAATCTGTCCCTGGTGGAGAAGAGGGCACGCAAGACGCATGAGCTAGCCGCTAGACAAATGTTGCTGTTATCCATTGTGCTTTAGACCTTGCAGGGAGTGGGGAATCAACCCTTATTCCTTGTATTGTGTGACTATAGAAGTTACAGGAAGCCAGATTCTGGCTGAACATCAGGAAAAACATCCTGACTGTTAGAGCAATACAACAATGGAACCAATTCCCTAGGGAGGTGGTGGGCTCTCCCACACTGGAGGCATTCAAGACAAGGCTGGACAGCTATCTGTCAGGGATGCTGACAACTCTACTATTCTATGATTCTATGTTCATTGTTCCATATTTGCATAGAGCTGTCTTCTCCAACCAGGTGCACTTCCTGATGTGTTGGACTCCAACTCCTATAATTCCCAGCCTTTGGCCATGCTGGCTGGGAATTCTAATTATCCTGTATCAACCCTTATTTAAACATTAGTGCCTGATCAGTTTCCATGATTTAATCATCTCTCTTCCAACCTCAGATACACAGACATCACCACCCTAATGGCAGAAAGCGAAGAGGATCTAAAGAGCCTCTTGTTGAGGGTGAGAGTGCAAAAGCTGGTTTGAAACTCAACATTAAAAAAACGAAGATCATGGCATCTGGCCCCATCACTTCCTGGCATATAGAAGGGGAAGAAATGGAAGCAGTGACAGATTTTATTTTCTTGGGCTCCAAGATCACCGCAGACAGTGACTGTAGCCATGAAATTAAAAGACGCTTGCTCCTTGGGAGGAAAGCTATGGCCAACCTAGACAGCATAGTAAGAAGCAGAGACATCACCTTGCCGACAAAGGTCTGTCTAATCAAAGCTATGGTTTTCCCAGTAGTAATGTATGGCTGTGAGAGCTGGACTATAAGGAAGGCTGAGCGCCGAAGAATCGATGCTTTCGAACTGTGGTGCTGGAGAAGACTCTTACGAGTCCCCTGGATTGCAAGGAGGTCAAATCAGTCAATCCTAAAGGAAATCAACCCTGACTGCTCGTTGGAAGGACAGATACTGAAACTGAAGCTCAAGTATTTTGGCCACCAAATGCGAAGAGAAAACTCTCTGGAAAAGTCCCTGATGCTGGGAAAGATTGAAGGCAAAAGGAGAAGGGGACGGTAGAGGATGAGATGGCTAGATAGCATCACCGATGCAATGAATATGAACTTGAGCATGCTCCGGGAGAGAGCGAAGGATAGGAAGGCCTGGCGTGCTATGGTCCGTGGGGTCACGAAGAGTCGGACACGACTTAATGACTGAACAACAATTACTTCCAATTTTAGTCTTGGAGAACGAAATGGCAAGCTGTTTGTTAATGATTAATAGGTCTATCTTTCACCTTAACTTGATTGGAGAGTCCAACTCAAAAATCTGTAGCTGTTGCCTAGCTAGATAAGATGATTGCACAAACAGATACACCTGTGTTCCACAATTACACAGCTGCAGGTCTTTCTGCTGACCCAGCTATGTAACACTGCATATCTAGAAATGCTTGAATTTGGCACAGGAGGAGCAGCATCCGTTCTGTTTCCAAATACCTATAAAACTGGCTCTTCTGCTTCTCATTACCATGTCACGGAAGGGCTACGTGACCATTGATGTCATGTAGCCCAATCCCATTCTAAAGTCAGGATGCGCAATGCAGGATGCAACTGCAGCATCCCTCCCAGATGGTGGTCCAGCCTGTGCTTAAATATTCCAGCAAAGGAGAGCCCAACATTTCCCGAGGCAGACTGTTACAGCTGTTGGCATTGGGATATTTCTCCTAATGTTTAGCTGAAATCTCCTTCCCTAGAATTTCCACCTACTGGTTCTAGTCCTGCCCTCTGGAGTAATAGAGAACAGATCTGCTCCAATTTCTGCATGGCAGCCATTCACATATTTTAAGACCACTATCATGTCTTCCCATAATCTTCTCTTCTCCTGGCTAAGCATAGCCAGCTCTTTCAATCATTCCTCATAGCTTTTCAGCCCCCTTACAATCCTGCTCACCCTGTCTGGACACTGTTACCTGATGTCCTCTCTAGACATGCCTAAGGAACCTTTGAATGTTGGTCATAGTGCATCTTGGCAGGGGTGACCCACTGAGCCGCACGCACATCGGTCTTTGAAAACAGGAGAATTTTATTGAATGCACAAGAATTAAAAAAAAGCCCCACAGTATTTACTGTTGGGAATTAGCTGCTTGGCAATAGGTGATATATGAAGTCTAGAATGGACATATATTACAAACAAACCTATGTATAATAAACAAAGGAAACAAAAGGCAAAATGAATAGTCTAGATAACATGCACTGGGCTCAAGTGGTGGGGAAATTAGCTCAAAGGCCTTCTTGGTAGCTAAACCTAGGGCTGTGGTGCGCTAGTCAAGACTTCCAGCTGTAATTCAAGGGGTTTGACAAAAGTGGGGCACTAACCATTCAGGAAGGACAGCCAGTGGTATACACACCCATCTTTGGTGGCTCATAAGTAATGGAACAAACCAACATCATTTCAAACTGAAGGATCGCCTTTAATACCGGGATGAAAATCCTTTGCGGTCAATGACTGCCTGAAGTCTGGAACCCATGGACATGACCAAATGCCGAGTTTCCTCCCTCAAGATGCTTTGCCAGGCCTTTACTGCAGCTGCCTTCAGCTGCTGCTTGTTTGTGAGTCTTTCTGCCTTCAGTCTTGTCTTCAGTCAGTGAAAAGCATGCTCTATTGGGTTGAGATCAGGTGACTGATTTGGCCATTGAAGAACATCCCACTTCTTTGCCTGGAGAAACTCTTGGGTAGCTTTTGCTGTATGTTTTGGGTCATTATCCATCTGCAATATGAAGAGACATCCTATCAGTTTGGCAGCATTCGGCTGAATCTGAGCAGAAAGTATAGCCCTATACACTTCAGAATTCATCCTGCTGCTTTTATCAGCAGTCAGGCCATCAATAAACACCACTGACCCGGTTCCATTTGCAGCCATACATGCCCATGCCATAACACTCACTCCACCACGTTTGCCAGGTGATGTGGCATACTTTGGATCATGAGCTGTTCCTTTCCTTCTCCATACTTTTCTCTTCCCATCATTCTGGTACAAGTTAATCTTGGTTTCATCAGTCCAAAGAATCTTATTCCAGAACTGGGCAGGCTTTTTTAGGTGTTTTGCTGGCAAAGGCTAATCTGGCCTTTCGGTTCTTGAGCGTTACCAGTGGTTTGCACCTTGTTGTGAGGCCTCTGTATTTACATTCATGAAGCCGTCTCTTGACTATAGATGTTACAATGACATGCCTACCTCCACAAGAGCATTCTTGTCTTGACCTGGCTAGATGTTGTGAAAGGGTTCCTCTTCACCATGAGCAGAACTCTGCGGTCATCCACTTTAGTTGTCTTCCATGGTCTTCCAGGCCTTTTGCCGTTGCTGAGCTTGCCAGTTAATTCCTTCTTTTTCAGGATGTTCCAAACTGTTGTATTGGCCACTCCCACTGTTTCTGTTATCTCTCTGATGGCTTTATTTTGCCATCATCACCTCAGCCTAATGTTGGCCTCCTTCACTTGCGTGGACACCTCTTGGACCTCATGTTGGGAGTTCCAGTGAACAGCTACCAGATGCAAATGTAACACTCAGAACCACCTCCAGGCCTTTTATCTGTTTGATTGGTCATGGGGCACCCAGGAAACAGGCCACACCTGGCCATGCAGCTGCTAGTCAGCCATTT
The DNA here is from genome assembly GCF_057233095.1 of Heloderma suspectum. Taxonomy (NCBI): domain Eukaryota; kingdom Metazoa; phylum Chordata; class Lepidosauria; order Squamata; family Helodermatidae; genus Heloderma; species Heloderma suspectum. Next base: position 137,401,803 of record NC_139462.1, read on the forward strand.
GTTCCATTACTTATGAGCCACCAAGGATGGGGGGGATGCATGCCACCGGCTGTCCTTCCTGAATGGTTAGTGCCCCACTTTTGTCAAACCCCTTGAATTACAGCTGAAAGTCCTGACTTTGCTCCCATCTGGGTGTGTTTCCTTTCACCTTCAATGTGGTGGTGTACAGAGGCCAACTGCCAAAACAGTTATCCTTGTTCCAATATTTCTGGCCCTGCCTGTATGTCTTTAAAGCATCACCAGGTTTTCCTGGGCTTATACATACATTTGTCCACATTATTGTTATATTATTGAGTTTATAATTTCAGGTTTTCCCCTTTTATTTCCAGCACTCTCTCTGACAACAGTGGTCTTTGCTGACAGGATAAAACAAAATCTTTTAAACATAGAAAGATTAATTCATGCACGTTTATTCTCATGAAATGTCAAAGGTATTGAAGCTTTGACATTTGCTTCCATTTGGTGTGTGACATCAAATAGACAAGTCACCTTTAAGGCAATCTACAGGGTTACTCATCTGGCTTTTGTTGTGAATGATAGGGCTTTTGAAGAATCAGTGTGACTAACACATTCTGTGCATCGCCAAGATCCATTGACAAGGCTCTGCATCTCCAGCTGGAACAGACTCTGAAAGGAGCCTCTCTTGAAATCTAGAAATAGTTGATAGTTCATGCAGCCCAGTCCTCAAGGCACCTAATGAACAGCAGCTCTGGCAGGAGTTGTTTGAAGATTGGAACAATATATTTTGAAGAAAAACTTCTTAGCAGCCCAGTCTGATGAGACACTACACATAAAATATCTGACCGGGGAGCATAACCCAATATGTTGACTAGGCCTTGTGAATCTGGCTCGGTGTTAGGAGAATATTTTTATTTTATTTTTTATTGCATTTATATCCTGCCTTTTTTTCCTCCTTAAGGAATCCAAGGCAGCGTACATAATCCTTCTGCTCCTCCATTTTATCCTCACAACAACAACCCTGTGAGGTGGGTTGGGCTGAGAGTCTTTGACTGGCCCAAAGTCACCCAGTGAATTTCCATAGCCAAGTGGAGACTAGAACCTGGATCTCTCAACTCCCAGTCCAACACTCCAGCCACTACACCACACTCTAGCCTACACCACACCAAATATTGGTTTAGGATAGAGGTGTGACTAGAAGTACTAGATCAGGGGTAGGCAACCTGGTACCCTCCAGAAATTTTGGGTCATCACTCCCATAAGCCTCTGCCAGTATGGCCAATGGCCAGGGGTTCTGGGAGTTGTAGTCCAAAATATCTTGCTGGCCCCTGTACTAGACTATCTTCAGATCACTTCTAGCCCTATGATTCAGCAAGAAAAGAACTGTACAATTTCAAGGCTTGGTATGTTGCTGGATTAGAGTCCAATTTTTTTCCCCAGCTGGCGGACTGTGACTGGAGATGCTCAAGGATTTTGTTTGTTTGCATTTTTAAGCAAATCAAGTAGATTCACACTTCCCAGACTGATGCATGGGTTGGAACACACTCATCCTTTGGATTTCACGCTTCTCCAAATTTTGTGATATAGTTCTCAGCTCAAACAGTATATCCAAACGTATATAAAATTGTGAAGTACCCCATTGAGGCCATGGCTGGGTTCCACGATCAGCTCCCAAGTCTAGACCACCATTGCAGTGCCTGGTAGCAGATTACAACCTACGCATAAGTTAGAATTGGTCCCACAGGAAACGCAGAGCACTGGGAAACTGCTAACGAAAGGTCTTGAGTTGAACATTAAATTCCTCAGTGTAATTGGAAACTCTAAGAGAGGCTCCATTGGCAAGGCTCTGCATCTAAATCTGCTTTTAACCAAAATTGTGGTGGCTCTGACATCCCTATTAATGCCTTAGCTTCCATTGGACCCCCCCCCTCACCCCATCATTGCCATAAGTAACACGATTGTCAACGCCATTCTTTTTGGCTGTTTCTTGATCATTTGTTACTTAGGAGTGCTGTAAGCAGCTGGAGGCTAAAGCCCCATTTTTGCAATTTCAGACTAAGCTGAGAAACCAGAGGGCTGTCTGTGCTCACAGCATTTTTCCCATTTTGGGCAAACAACCAGGTAGTCATTTGTGTTCCTCTTCCTCTGAAGTCAGATAATTATAGCAGCTCCTTTCCCCCACTTCTCTGTAATGAATGTGCATGCATTTCTTTTTGGTAACAAAAAGTTGTAAAAAGAGACTTCACGTGTTTGGACTTTGAATGAATGATTGAGTTAATTTCCCACATTTGACTAGTAGGTATTCCCCATGCTAGTAAAAGCGTCGTGCATACATTCGCTGGGTGCACATCACACCTCTGTTTAAAGGCCCCCTAGTCGTTACATGTGTATACATGACAGTTACATGTTCATGGGAACAAGAATGCACAGCAACAATCGGGAAAAGTTGAAGACCATTGCCTTTCCCAATAAAAGCGCCCTAACAGCAGCTTTAAGAAATTCTATTGGGGATCGTTTTGTGCAGAGGCCTCCATTTTATTTGCAGTCCATCTTCTCCTTTCAGAAGGTTATTACCTTGTTTAAATTGACCTAACCTTTAGGGGGAAGGGGATGCTCCCAAAATGATTTTTAAGCAGGGGCTGAACACTAAGCCAATTAACACATTGCATTGAGGCACAGGATCCCTCCCATACCTTCTCCGTTCTTGAAGGTGAGGTGGTTATACACTGCTGAAATCCCTAATCTGAAAACAAATCACCATGAGATCATTCTTCACGTTTCAGCTCTTTTATTGCAGGCATGAATACAGGAACAGGTAAACAGTTCAGCCACAAAAAGCCTCTCTCAAGGCATGTTTCACTTACAGTCACCATAGCATGCTGTCTTCTGATCCAGGCTGCTATTCAGTTGGTACCATGCTGGTGTAAGTAGCCTGGCTCTGCAGCAACAGATCCCTTCTCCCATCGTTCTAGGATTCCTTTACAACACTCAAAATTACAAAAACACATGTTTGGGTCTGATCTTGCATGCAAAACAACAGATCAGTCTCAGTATATTTATTGCAAACTTCTTGAGAATCAGGACACTGGAAAAAAAAAAACCCACAATGTTCCACTTTAGTTTTCTGTTAACCAGAGAGGTTAGCAAGGGTTATATGAAATGGAGCCTCCAAAAATAGCTAAATTCAGGTATATTTGTCTGAAGCATTTTACTATAGTGTTTCAATTGGCTTTGTTGGCCAAACATGTCTGGGGAAACAATTCCTCAAACAGAACATTTGAAGGAGCAACCTAATGTAAAAATAATAGAATTAAGAGTAAGATGGACCATATCAGATGCTGATTTAGAACTTTGCACAAACTTCATAAAGGAAGTGTCTGTTTACTTCAGGAGGTTCAATGCTGGCCCGTGCAGAAAAATTAAACTCCTTCGACTTCCTGATTTGTAAGGAACCAGCTCATTTCAGTTCAGACTCCTGTGAGTTATATAATAGTGTGGAATATTATGCACACAAAAATCCACCCCACCAGTCAAAAACCCTGCAGTAAGTGAATCTCATTGCCTGGGATAAGCTGTTATGTAAAAGCCCTTCTTAGCACCATGACCATCCTATGAATCATGACCTCTCTGCAAAGACAGAGCAGAGTTCCAAGCTACATCGTGGAAATACAATACTGTAATCTATGTAGCAATGCACCCATTGCTTTCAGCCACGGGGCTACTGCAAATAGCTATGAAGATTGGAAAATAATGTTGACAAACAACAGAGCAAGGAAAATCTGGCTATGATATGCTTCCTATGAGAGGAGGGGATGACAACTGGGGCTTCATGGCACTGTGGTTCCCATCCCCCAAACCTGGGGATGTCCCTAACCCTATCCAAGACATCACATATAAATCCAGGCTAAGACAAGTCCAGTTGTGAGAAGGGAAATTAAGTATGACTATAAAGGGAGAAGATTACTTGCAGTGCATTCTGTGTGAGCACATCCAGCATGGCTCATCCACTAAACACTTTTGCTGATTCTCATTGGCAGTTCTCATAGAAAGACCACCTATGCTATATGTAAACAGCTGGGAAGCATCTGATACGACATTTGATCAGTGTGAGCCTGTGTCAAAAACCAGGGAAAGTATCCAACAGTGAGCTACCATGCTATTGATGATGTGCTAGCAGAAACCAAAGTTTGCGCAACATCAATAGTGCTTACTAGCACAATGGGGTTCCTGGGTAACTTGTGCTAGCAAGTGCTATTTACCTTGCACAAGTGTTGGTTTCTGCTAGCACAATGTCAATGTCACTGTTGGATCCTTCCCTGGGGTTGGATGAATCTGTCAGTTTCACTTTCTCCTGCTTTCAATTTTTTTAAATCTCAAATTCTTTTAGTCCTGTTTATGAAGCATTGAGTGGATTTTGGTAAGTTCTCAAAAAAGATGAACCAAACAAAATTCTCACCCATCTGCACCAGCCAAATTCAGTAGGTACAGCTATTCCCATTATGGAGAGGACCATGACATTCCTGCTTGCCATGTGGCTGTTAAAGATGAGGAGCCTGTCAGAAAAAAGAAGTGGCTACTCTAATTCAGTGCCACAAACAAACTTGGCTGAATAACAGGAATTAAAACCCAGACTTTTAAGAGCTAAGCACTCAAAGCTGTGTGCCTGAAAGAATACAGCTGTCAGTTTCAGTTTCTCCCATATTCAGAATTTTAAAATCTCAAGTTTTCCCAAGCCATTGAAGAAGAAATTTGTGAACATCATTAAGTTCTTATAAAAAAAATTAAAAACTGAACAAAATTCTCACCTGTCGCTTATCAAAACACATTAAGACGACATGCAAAACTATGCCTGCTTGGACCACACATTTTGCTAGTCCCTAAAAGGCTAGAAATGAAAGTTTCCCAGTCACTTGTTCAGCTCTTTCAGAGCACATGTAATGAGCGTATGTAATGGCGAGGGCAAGTTTCATCAAAACCTCAGTTCTGCAATTTCAGAATTAAAAGTTCTTATATACAAGGAACACAGTGCTTCGGTTAAAAATCAAATATTTTGCATCTGCCAGAAAAGCAGACCTCAAACTCAGTGCTTTGTCTGCTTATGGTAATAGATTCAAGAGTGGTCATCTCCAATTTGGAAGGGAGGGGTTAAATACTGAGGATGCTCTGGGGCCTTTGGTCCAATTGATCCAATAACAACAACAAAAGAAGGAAACTGTACTGTTCATGTGCTCCTAATTGTTTTGAGAAAGCACTTTGAAGCCATGTCTTACACTATCTGTGATCATCTAAGAGCATATTCTGACCAAAATTAAATTACAATAGATTCCTACAGTTATGACCTAACCAGGCAACTAAACACCCTGTCTGACAAACAGAAAATGCTCTTCCCTTTCGTGGGACTCTGTATTGAAGTATTCATAAATTTACCAATCCGGACTGGGAATTTGTATGTGCACAAAAAGAATGATAAGTGAATCATCTAATTGAAAGGGGTGTGAGAATATTACAGAAATTCAGGAGATGAGGCAAAAGCCTGCGGCTTACACATTCTTCATTCAGAGGTGTTGACAACTCTGAGACCTCTGAGCTTTCACTTTGGAGGATGGACTTTATGGGTTTATTATTAGTTTCCAGTTTCTGTGACAACTGTGATATATTTCTCAACTGTTCCAAAACAGTGGCAACAGGGCAATGCATTTGTTCTTCAGCTCATACTTTCTGAACACATTTGCTTGAGAATTAGTAGGTATAGTTTAGATCTCACCCTAATTGCCTTCTGTTCTCTGCTGTCTCTCCAGTTTGTTCTGCCACTGAAAATGTAGCAATGGAGCCACAGTAATTTCATCCAGTTAACAATTTTAGCTACTCTGTTGCTACCGCAACAGTGTGCAGCAGGAGAGTTGAACCTCAGAACTGTGAGCCAAATCTGGCCTGCCTGGGTACCAATCTGGACCTCTAGGGTGCTTCCTCTGGCCCCACCTCCAGGGATTAGTCCTCATCTCTGAAGCCAACTTCAAAGGTTCATGAGAACATTAATATCACAAGTCCCAAGCATGTTTACTGACAACTATATTCCATTAATTACTTCCAAGACACTATGCCCAGCATTACAGCCTTGACCTGCTTATCTCTTTACCCAATTTCAGTGGCTAGACCAGGGTTGAGCAACACACAGGCCACATGCAGCCCTCAGAGGCCATCCGGGCAGCCCACAATGGGTGCTCTGCCCCCCGTTCCCCCCTGCACATGCTGCCACACCTGCTATGCAGGGCACATGAAGAGAATTTTCCCCATGTGCCCTGTGTAGAAGCAGGATTGGGCTCCTGCCAGCCTGCCAATCAGCTCTTTGGTGGGCTGACTGGAGCCAGATTCTGCTGGGGAACAGGGATTGGAGGAAGCTGTGGAACCGATTCCAGGTACTTGCGGATGAGACTGGAGGACAGCCTGCAGAGGAAGAATCACAGGGGAACCTGCATGAGAGTGAGCAAGAGGCTCACAAGTGGGAACAAGCAAGAGGGAACAAGTGATACCGCCAAGTGGAGCTACGAAGAGATCACGTCAGACTTTGAAGCTTTGGGAAGGAAACTCAAGAACTTTGGGGCCCAGATAGTTTTCTCATCCATCCTTCCAGTAGTTAGAAGAGGGATAGAAAGGGAATGAAAAATACTCCGGGTGAATGATTGGCTACAAAAGTGGTGCCGACGAGAGAGATTTGGATTCTGGGACCATGGGCTATACTTCCTGGAAGATGGGCTGTTGGCAAGGGACGGGTTGCACCTCACAAAGGATGGGAAGAATGTGTTTGGCCACAGCATGAAGAACATCAGGAGGGCTTTAAACTGAATCCTATGGGGAAGGGAGATGTAATGTTGGGGGTAACAATGGACATAGGCGCATGCACTGCAATGGAGAGAACCGCTCTGATAGCACCCAATAATAGTCTTCAGACACACGTAGGAAGAAAGCCAGACTATGAAGCACATGGTCTTCGATGTCTATATACTAATACCCAGAGTATGGGAAACAAACAGAACGAACTTGAACTCTTAATACAGGAGGGAAATTATGACGTGATAGGTATAACTGAGACTTGGTGGGATGACTCTCATGACTGGAATACAGCAATTGAAGGATATAACTTGTTCAAAAAGAACAGGAGGAACAGAAAGGGAAGTGGGGTTGCACTGTATGTGAAAAATACATATCTCTGCACAGAAATACAGGAGGATGAGCTTGGTAGCCCCATCGAGAGCATCTGGATCAAAATAAATGGAGCAAAGAATAAAAGGAACCTGGTGGTCGGAGTCTACTACCAGCCACCCAACCAAGGAGAAGACGAGGATGAAACTTTTGAAAAGCAAATAGCAATATTTTAAGGAAGCATGATGTAGTAGTAAGTAATGGGGGACTTCCATTTCCCCGATATTTGTTGGGAGACAAATTCTGCAAAACATGGCCCCTCCAGGAAATTCCTGACTTGTGTGGCGGATAACTTCCTCCTACAGAAAGTAGAGGAAGGAACTAGAGGATCGGCTATCCTTGACTTGATCCTAACCAACAGAGATGACTTAGTGGATAAAGTAGCAGTTACAGGAACTCTGGGGGAAAGCGACCATGTTGCACTTGAGTTCTTGGTTCTAAGGGGAGCAAAAGCCGAGTGTAGTCAAACGCATACCCTGGATTTTAGGAAAGCTGATTTTCATAAACTCAGAACAATGATCAGTAAGGTCCCATGGCAAGTGACTAACGAGAAAAGGAGTCCAAGATGGGTGGGAGCTTTTAAAAAAGGAAATTCTCACGGTACAATCACAAACAATTCCAACAAGAAGAAAAGGTGGAAGACAACAGAAGAAGCCAGTGTGGCTTCACAAAAAGCTTAGGGATGACCTGAAAACAAAAAAGGACACATATAGGAAGTGGAAAGAAGGCCAAGTAACAAAGGAAGAGTACAGGCAGGTAGCACAGAATTGCAGGGATGGCGTCAGGAATGCTAAAGCTGAGAACAAGCTGAGGTTAGCAAGGGATGCTAAAAACAGCAAAAAGGCTTTCTTCAGCTACGTGCATAGTAAAAGGCAGAGGAAAGAAATGGTTGTTCAGCTATTAAATAAGGATGGCAAAACGATAACAGATGACAAAGAAAAGGCAGAGGTGCTCAATTCCTACTTTGGCTCAGTCTTCTCCCAAAAGAGGGTCTATGACACCCCTGGAAAAGGCGAAGTGCAGGCTGGAGGGGCAGGATTGCAGCTTGAGATCGATAGGCATATGGTCAAGGAACACCTCATTACTTTGAATAAGTTCAAATCTCCAGGGCCAGATGAATTGCATCCTAGAGTCATAAAGGAACTGGCAGAAGAACTCTCAGAACCGCTGTCTATTCTCTTTGAGAAATCATGGAGGACGAGGGAAGTGCCAGATGACTGGAGGAGGGCTAATGTTGTCCCTATCTTCAAAAAGGGTAAAAAGGAGGAACCTGGGAACTACAGACCAGTCAGTCTGACATCAATCCCTGGGAAAATTCTGGAGCAGATCATAAAGCAATCCATCTGGAAGCACCTTGAAAACAATGCCGTGATTACTTGAAGCCAACATGGATTTGTCAAAAACAAGTCCTGCCAGACAAATCTGATCTCATTTTTTGATCAAGTAACCTCCCTTGTAGACCGTGGGAATGCTGTAGACATCATATACCTTGACTTCAGCAAAGCTTTCGAAAAGTGCCCCATGATATCCTGATGAGCAAACTAGCTCAAAGTGGGCTAGATGAAACAACGATTCGGTGGATCCACAGTTGGCTACAGAATCGGACTCAAAGAGTGCTTATCAATGGGACCTTCTCAAACTGGAGAGAGGTAATGAGCGGGGTACCGCAGGGCTCAGTCCTGGGCCCAGTGCTCTTCAACATTTGTATTAATGACTTGGAGGAGGAGGTGCAGGGAATGCTGATCAAATTTGCAGATGACACAAAATTGGGCAGGATAGCTAATACTTTGGAAGACAGAAACAAAATTCAAAGTGATCTGGATAGACTGGAGCGCTGGGCAGAAAACAACAGAATGACATTTAATAGGGATCAATGCCAAGTTCTGCACCTAGGAAAAAGAAACCAAAGGCACAGTTACAAGATGGGGGATACGTGGCTCAACAACACTACAAGCGAGAAAGATCTTGGAATTGTTGTCGATCACAAGCTGAATATGAGCCAACAATGTGATGTGGCTGCAAAAAAGGCAAATGCTATTTTGGGCTGCATTAATAGAAGCATTCCAAATCCCGGGAAGTACGAGTTCCCCTCTACTCAGCACTGGTTAGGCCTCATCTGGAGTACTGTGTCCAGTTCTGGGCACCACACTTTAAGAAGGATGCAGACAAACTGGAGAGGGTTCAGAGGAGGGCAACAAAGATGATCAGGGGACTGGAGACAAAGCCCTATGAAGAGAGACTGAAAGAACTGGGCATGTTTAGCCTTGAGAAGAGAAGACTGAGGGGAGATATGATAGCACTCTTCAAGTACTTGAAAGGTTGTCACAGAGAAGAAGGCCAGGATCTCTTCTTGATCATCCCAGAGTGCAGGACACGGAATAATGGGCTCAAGTTACAGGAAGCCAGATTCCGGCTGAACATCAGGAAAAACGTCCTGACTGTTAGAGCAATACGACAATGGAACCAATTCCCTAGGGAGGTGGTGGGCTCTCCCACACTGGAGGCGTTCCAGACGAGGCTGGACAGCCATCTGTCAGGGATGCTCTGATTTGGATTCCTGCATTGAGCAGGGGGTTGGACTCGGTGGCCTTGTGGGCCCCTTCCAGCCCTACTATTTTATGATTCTATGAAGACTGTCTTTGCGTCCCTGTTTCCCAGCAGAATCTGTCCCTGGTGGAGAAGAGGGCATGCAAGACGCATGAGCTAGCCACTAGACAAATGTTGCTGTTATCCATTGTGCTTTAGACCTTGCAGGGAGTGGGGAATCAACCCTTATTCCCTGTATTGTGTGACTATAGAAGTTGAGCTGGGGTAATAGAACAAGGAAAATATCACTTTATGCAAAACTTTTCTGCTTTTGATTTATTCAAAGGAAGGTATATACGTATTTATACACCATACATTTAAAAGGCCTTTGATTGGCAGAACGAAACATACAAAGGCCACACTCCAGCTGAAGTTAAATATTATTGATTTCAGTTGGAGAGTACTCACATGCTGAAATCTGTCCCAGTGAATTCAATGGGATGTGAAGGTATATAATAGTCATTGATGCCCAAAGGGTGTACTACAAATGAAACTCATAACCATAACTAGGTGGTCGCTATGCCACTGATCCTTTTAGAAAGTGATAAAGCCGAGAACAAGGGTGGATGATGTGTGGCTCTCCAGAAGTTTTGGCCTACTATTTCTCTCATCCCTCACCATTGGCCATGCTGGCTAGGTCTGATGGGAGTTGTAGGCCAAAAATCTGAGGTCCCCCCCACCCTGGGTAGAGCATTATTAAAGCTTCTTAGCAAAGTTTGTCTTCACAATTGTAAGTGGTCGGTAAGAGTACTTTAATTCTGAAGCTATCATCAAGCAGTCAACAGTTATAGTGGCATTTTGAAGAGAAATGTTTGTTTCATATGGTTTAGGAACTATCTTTTTCTCTTGGTGATAATACTCCAAGTATCAGCAGTTTTCCTGATGGTGCAGTGAGTATTGTGTCATTATTGAATGCCAGCGGGTGGAACTCATTCACTTTGACTGCCATGGTAGCATTATTGCATGGAACCAGCACACAGAAAATGATCTTCTTTTTCAGTGTTTTTAAGGCCTCAAAATCCACCAACACTTAAACATATGCTTAATTTCTAAACATGTGAGAATTTCAAATGCAGTTTTCCACCATGAAAAATAGAAATTCATGCAGATGTTTACAGGATTTGAGTTTCACTTAAAAGTAGTCAAATTTTCACTTTTATTTGGTACGATGTGGGGACCTGTGGCAAGACCATCTGAGTTACTGGATATATGGTTATTGTAATCTAAAATGAAAATGTCTGTTTTTCTTCAGAAGGTGTAGATGGGTTTGTGCATTTCTTCCTTGTGTAATAATTGAAGCTAGGGATTAAAAAAAGGCAGCTTTTTATTTTTTCTATGGAGACTAACAGTCCTAGGATAAGATGGAATCATGATTCTCTTCCCCCCACCCACAAGGATTTGTTAACAAACAGCAGTGATTTTTCTTTAACAAACAACTGTAGCTCAGTTCAGTTATTAGATCTACAAAATGACCTTTTGTATATGCTATCAAAATATTCTGCGCAACATTTATCTCTGTGCAGATATTAACATATATACAGAACAGAGTTTCTGAATAGAAATCAATATATATTCCTTGTTCTTTTTTGTCCTAGATTTACCAAAAATTAGCGTCAACTCCCTTTTTGTAGTTATATAAAATCTGAAGTACTTGGGAGAAATAAAGGGCAGAAGGAAATCTCAGGCTGAGATCCAAAGAGCTACGTAAGCTCATACAGGGGGCTTGTGCTAGCCCAATGGAATTTTTAACTCCCCCTACCTTACCTCTACAGGAGCTTCACAAACTGTTTTTTGAAACTACTCTCAGTTTCAAAAGTAGTTTGCCATGCAGAATTGGGGGGGTGTTGTTGTTGTTTGGGGACGAAAAGAAAAAACGAATTGAAATCCCCCCTGCACTCGCACAACAAGTTTTGTGGTTCTTTGGATCCTGGCCATAGTATCAAATATACAAAGGAAGTCCTTGACATTTATGTAAAACTGTTTTTTAGCCAACGGTGATTAATCCAGGAGGACTGGATATGCCACATCGTGTACACAGAAGCAGAGGAATGTAAACAGACAGAAGGCACAGAAAAGGCCCCAATCCATTCTCCATGTGAGACAGAAGTGAGAATTTTCATAATTCTGTCATCAGCAGTCTTTTCATCATCTTTTCTCGCTCCAGCTCATGCCTCAAAGTCTCAGCACTGTGGAGTTAATGAACATACAAGCAATTATGGGAACAACATGCCCCAAGTTTCAGTTTAAACAGCATCAACCCAAGAGAAGGGTTGCCTTTATATTAAGCAAAAAACGCTGAAAATAGATCACTGTATGAATAGCATATTTGGCTGACATTTTGAGTTTAATAACAAATGCAAACCCAGCCAAGGTGCTTCCAGATGGAGAGCTCCTAGCGCTACCAATCAAAAGACATTGTGCACCTATTCCATCTTTTCCTCCTGAACAGATATTTTTATGGAAAGAAAAAATATGAGTGAAGTGGTTGGGAAAGACAAGAAGGTTAGAAGTTGAAGATGACATTGTCTGAACACAGACGCACACCCCAAATTCCATGAATGAGGGAGGGGGTTGCACAATCAAAGCCTCATCTGGAAGCCCCCATGTCTCTTTCAGAGATAGCTTCCCTGTGATTTCTAATGAATTACTGAGCCAGAGCAAGCCTAGAGCCTAAATTGACAGCTTAGAAAACAAGAGATGTGATCTGTACTTGGAAGCCAGTTGTTACTGAATCTTTAAGTAAGAATGTTTTTATGCTTGACCTGGATCTGAGATGTATGAAATGGTATCAGTTTTTTATTTTGTATATCAGGGGTGAGCAGAAGGTAGATCTCCAGACATTTTGGGCTTCAACTCCAAGGGCAGTATCCAGTGGTACTCCTACTCAGAGCAGACCCATTGAAGTGAATGGGACTAGTCTGGGTCGGACTACCATTGGATACTGTCCTAAGAAGCTCCTGCCAGCATGGTCAATGGTCAGGAATGCTGGGAGTTGAAGTCCAAAACTTCTGGAGATCTACTTTCTGCCCACCCCTGTTGTATATCATTTCTTTCTGTGTTCGTATGCCTTTTCTATTTTTGTATGTCCTTGATAACAGAGTAATTCTAGAACCTCATGATGAACACATTGCACTAATGTTTTTAAATTGAAAGGTGGGGCATATTTTAAAAATGGTAAATGAAATAATTAACACAACCCACAAAGCAACAAATATAATGGAAACACTCAGAAGACGCCTAAGTCTTTATTTCACATGAGACTGCATCAAAACATCCCTGTGCATTTTGAGCTTGAAAAGTTCTTCATTGGGCGGTGGGGGGGGGGGATATTGTATTTACTGGTAAGCTACTGTGCAAAACACCCAAAGGTCACATCAAGATGTAGCATTAAAAAGAAGGTTGGTAAATTCGCCCTGAACAGTGCATTCCTCCCCTGATGCAAAGGTTTCAACCTCAAAGAATGTTGGGACATTTTGATACACTATCCCAGGGGGTGCTTCTAGACAGAAGATGCCTGGGGCTACCAATCAGAAGGCATTATGTATCTATTCCATCTTAGTCTCCTCAACAGATTTTCTATGGGAAGTAAAAAGAGGGATGAAACAGTGGGAAACACCAGAGGTTTACAAATGGGAAACCGTGACATCTGGCATCCCCTGTAAAATTCCATGGATGAGGCATGGAGGTTGCACATCAAAAGCCCTGTCTGAAAGCACCCAGGGAATCAAGGCTGGGTCTAGAGCAAGACAGGCAAAGTGGTGCCCATGGACACCTTTCTTGGTGCTCGCCAAGCTGCCTACCCCCCTTTCTTTAAATTAACACATTTTCTTACCAGCAGCTGGGGTTGCTGAGACATAGGTTTCTGTTGGTGCTAAAAACTGTGGGTCAAAGGAATTGTTTAGTGTGCTGAGGCTCAGACCCTACCTCTGCTATGTACACAGTCTTTTGGACAGGTTATTTGCCCTTTGTGATTAGCTATGCCTCCCATAGCAGCCATTTTGTGGTGGCGCCCAGGACAGTTTCTCAAATTGTGAAATAGGACCACGGCCCAAAAAGATTCCTTCCCCCTGGCCTAGAGGGTGGCAAGGTTGTTGGGGACTCAAGACCAGTTAAGGGCCCATCAGCCCAACAGGGTCATTGATGTGTCCTTGCATGGGGCATCCAAGAAGGCTGGAGGCAACCCTCAGTTTACAGACCACACCTTTTGGAAGTTAAGGGGACCCACTGAGGAAGCCAAGTCCCAGTTCCTAGAGAAGTCAAAGCATGAAGTTAAGACTTCTGTGCCTTCTGTGATTTCCCACCACTTTTTTGGCTCTAGAAACTGACAATTCACCTTTTTTAAAAGTCAGTCTCTGACCACTCAGGCCATTTAATTCAATGGGCTGCTCCCTGCCCTATCTCTGCATCCTGGTATTGTATCGTCACCTCAAAATGTACAGCATTGTGATGTCAGCAGTGAAGGCAGCATCTCTTGTGCAACAAGAGCAAGGTTTCCCTGAGGTATGCCTTCATCTCTCACCTGGGGTGTCTGGAAATATTATGCTAGGAAGGACACTCAAAGGTAAAGGATGTGGCAGAAGATGAGCATAGGTTTGGAGGAGATATGGAAACTGAATATAAAGGAAGATGAAAAGAAAGAAATTATGGGTTGGATCAGATTTAGGCATCTGCAACTGGGATGGTGGAAGTGAACTTTCCTGCCCCCTCCTTCCCACAGCAGCCCCTCCCCCAAATGCTAAACAAAGGGACCCTGCTGAATGAGGTGAGCTGTGGAGTGTGTGGGGGGCAGATCCCCCCCCCAAATCAGGTGGAATGGGGTTGCCCATTTCTTCATCATTGGGGAAGTGTTGGTAGAACACATTGATCTGCTGGTGTCATTCTGGAGCGGGGATGGCCGGTAAGCGTTTCGTATTCTCATCCTTCTCGGTCTGTGTGTTGCCTGCATTGGGGCTGAACAAGGGATGGTCCTAATAACGTGAGGAGATGGAGGCATATTAAGGATTTAGGAATTAATGGGAGGAATGCAGAAATCAGGAGGGAACATTGGAATGTGCGAGAGTCTCCCTTGGCTGCGTAATAACGACTAGTAAATGGAGTGGGAGAGGGAGGGCCAGCCCTACTGTAAGGCAGAGTGAGGCGGCTGCCTTGGGCAGCAGATGTGAGGATGGATGCCAAGTTGTCACAAGACAGAGATGGATGTGTACCATGCAGCCTGTGCTGCACCCTGTAAGCTACTCTGTTGCCCTGAGGTGCAGTACAGGGAGCCAGGGTTGAAGTAAGGTTCAACTGCTGGTCTGGTCAGCTTCTGTGCATGGAATGTGGCGGGGGGGGGACCTTGTCCCTAGCTTCAGGCAGTGTAATGTCTTCTGCTGGCCCTGGGGAGAGGGTTTTTTTGTGGGTCTGTCACTCAACAGCCTTTTCCTTCCTTTTCATTTGTTTATTTCATTATTTATGTTAAGCATAACATTGCACATATATCTGTGCAACAAACTTCAGATGCCTGGAGATAATGAGGATATAAGCCCAAATATATATATATTCAGCTGGAAGGGACCAAGGACATTCTGAAAGGCATTGTGGCTGAGAAGTGGGATAGTGAACAGCTTGAGACAATTTCCAGTGGGTGCTTTTCTTAGGGTCTTTTTGAGTTCTTAATATGTTTTTGAAGGAAAAATGGGAGCTTTTTTACATATATGAGTTTATCAGTTCAAAATTCCTCCTGTTCCAGGTGTAACCTAAACATTTTTGGAATGGCATACTTTTATACTGTGAGAGGTTGAAGATAGTGTGAGAAAATAATACGATTGCTATTATTTATTGTATAGTGCCATCCATGTATATGGTACATTACAAAGAATGAGATGACGGATCCTTGCCCCAAGGGGCTAACAATCTAGAACAGGGGTCCCCAAACATTTTGGGCTGGTGGGCACATTTGGAATTTGATAGAATGTCATGCATGCTCTCACAAAATGGCTGCCATGGCGACTTGCCCAGTCACAAAGTGGTTGCCATGGGGGACAACCTGGTGAGGCTAAAAGAAAAGTAACTTGTCCAAGAGACCTAGAAAATGAGACGGGGGAGACAACAGAGGAAGGAGAAGGAAACTGAGGAGGGGAAAACAGGGAAAGAATATAGCAGGTACTATATTACTATATAGTAATATATAGTAATATATTATACTATATTACTACTATAATCCTTAGTTACAGTAGGGCAGGAATGAGGAAACTCTGGCCTGTGGGCTGGATGCATCCCTCAGAAGCTTCCTATCCAGCTTGCAGGACCCCTCCTCCTATTCCTACCCCCTCATCATCATCCTGTGTGTCAGCTGTGGAGGGATGAGCTTCTGTTTCTCAGCACGGAAAAGCAGCAAATTGCAGACTCTGGGGACCCAATCCAGGTCAGGACCTTGATGTGTGCAGGAGGGGGGCTTTAACACTTTGCCCTTTGCTGTGGTCCTGATCCAGATTGCCCCCCACCCGTGTCTGCAATTTGTGTTGCCAAGAAAGGATCCAGTGAAATGAATGGAGCCTCTTTTTTGGAGGGCAGTGCAAAAAAGGGGGAGACTTGCAAATGGTTAAAGCCCCCAAGCCCCCATGATAAGAGTTCCAGTCCAGACATGGGTTCCCTATGTCTACTGGGGGAGGAAACTCCCATTGGAGTGAATGGGTGTTTTTGCCCCAATGCAAATTGCAGTGAGGTGTGTGTGTGTAGCTGGATGTGTGTGTGGGTGTGAGAAACAGAATGGGTGGATGAGGGATGGATGGGGGGTGCATGCGCATGAGAGTCTGAGTTGGCCACACCCACTTTGGGCTCCATTCATGTTCTGTGCTGGTACTCCGTCCCAACACAGATGACCCCCAAAGGAAGTTCTCCACCCCTGTAGTAGGGTATGGGGACCAGGGGCTGTGCCAAGGGCTTCACAGAAGAGGAGGAATTTGGATGGAATGTATCAGGGGTAGACAGACTGGTTTTTTATTGCAACTCCCATACTCCCTGACCATTGGCCATGCTGGCTGGGACTGAGGGGAGTTGAAGTCCAAAACATCTGGGAGGTGCCATGTTGCCAACCCCTGGAGTAATGAATGAAGAGGTGGCATCACGGAAGCATTCTGGGAGGCACTGTGAAGCATAAAGGGCAGCAGGTGAGAAAAGGTGGCATTACTTGAGGACACCGGAGACCTTCAGATGGCTGCAGGTGGTGGAGCGGGATGAGCAATGATCACAGCCAAGAATATGTCTGGAAATAAGAGTGGAGAGATATCAGGGGTGGGGCAAGGCCATGGTGGATTTTGAAGGTAAAGACCAGAAGACTCTGTGCAAGATCTTGGAGCAGAGAGGAAGCCAAAGTGGGGATTTAAGGAAGGGTATCAGAGCAATAAGAAAGGGGAATGATTTGGGCAGCAGAGGTGAGGGGACCAAGGTGAGAGAATGGAAAACCAGAGAAGAGACATTTCAGAACTGAAGATGAGAGGGTGCGAATCAGCGTTTTGGCTGAGGAGACAGACAGGAAGGGCTTTGTAATGGGCTTTGAAATGTTGTAAAGAGAGAAGCAAGATAATATGGCAATACATGGTTCCATTTGGTAGAAGCAGGCACTTTCATGGGCTACAGACACAATAAATCTAGATACCCATTTGTACTGAAGAGAACAAGATGTTCATTGGCACCAAAAGGCTTCCCTGATGTAACACCTTTACACCCTCCCTGCAGTTTTGTCAGCCACCATCCAGCACGGCAGTTGGGTTGCCATTGCAACATCATTATTACTGCGCCCCAGTGCTGCAGCAGAGTCAGGGCCCACAGGGCCAAAGCGCCAGGACTTTTTGATTAGCAGGGTGATGATGTCATCTGTCATCTCCCTCAGGTGTCCCTGTACCCTCTGATGTGAGCTGCAATCCTCACAGTAGCTGGCGATGGGGGCGGTAATGGATTTTCCCAGCAACACTGTATTATTGTGAGGTATCCCTGTTGCAATACTGTGGCGGGGAGGGTAGCTTGGTCTCGAATGGGCAACTAATAGTGCAATCCTGTGCGTGTCCACTCAGAAGTAAGCCCCACTGATTTCAGTAGGTCTTATTCCCAGGTAAGTGTGTATAGGATTGCAGCCTAAGACCCTAAGACAAAACACCTGCTCCCTGTGGAGACGAAATTTGCTACAACTGGTTTGTTGATACAGATCAGCACAGCTGCCTGCATTTGGGGGCTATCCTTGGGGGTGTGGCTGCGAAGTGAGTCAGGATGAGCATCTGCACTTCAAAATTTAGCACTACAGCACTGCTGAGGGCAAACATTCTGAAAAAGAGAAACAGTTCGATTCAGCATTTTGGAAAATTAGGCAAGTCAGCGGAGCCTTTGCTCTCCCCCTCCCACATCCAAGGTTCTCCATTTCCTTGCCACTGCATGTGTGAACTGGCCCCAGGAGACATACACATTGACTGTTGGGAGACCGTAGAAAGCAAGGCGCATGCTATTTCTGTGGAAGGATCACCCAGTACCTGTCTGCCAGAGAAATAGGTTTGTGAGATGAATAGATGGTCTGCACAGTTGGAGTTGGAATGGTCTCCACCAGAGACTTTGTTGCAGGTGTTGGAATAACTGGCGATAACATCTTTGGAGATGACTGTACAACACAGCATTGTAGCTTACTGTCTATAAATTCTGCCTAGAAATGAAAGCAAAAGAGATAAGAGATGTTGCTGTATCTTTCCCCATTCATAGTTTCATCCACACTTTCCAAATCAGCAATCCTCTTCTAAACATAAGGATGAGCTGGAAATCAAAATCCAGGGAAGAACCAGAAAGACATTTGACATAATAATTGTGCTGAAGAGGAAAATACACGGGCAAAGATTCCTCAGCGTCATGCATTGCAGAGAATAAAATGCAATTTTATTGTTATACGTTTCTAGAAAACCTCTGGAGAGCACCAACTACAAGGGCTTCCTTGAATCCTGCAAAATTACCCCTTTTAACTAGAGGATTCTTGTGGTAATTATATCATAAACTAAATACTAAATTCCCCCGACTGACTCCTAAAGTTCAATGGATTGCAATGAACCATAGGAGATGGATGCTGTACCAATATGTAAATTATGAAAACATAGAAGAAATCATCAGACTAGGGCTGACTTCAGATTAAACAGTGGCCTTTACCTTTGGGCAGAGGTGGGGAACTGTTTAGCCCCCAGAATCCAGATTGCTTTCTGGCTCACCCTCTGGGGGCAGGAAGAGATCAGGGAGTGGACTCTCTCCCTGGATCTCTTCTCCCTTCCCCTGAAGTCCCACCCTCTGACATTGTAGGGGAGTTTCTCCATACAGACAAAAGCACAGAGTGATTGTTCCTGCCTCTCGGCATGGAGAAACTCCTTTTCTCTGTGCAGGGGGAGGCAGGAGCAATTGCACTGTGCCTTTCTCTGCATGGAGAAACCTCCAGCCTCTCTCGGCTGCCTTTCCCTACTGTCTTTCTCTACTGCTGGCAAACATCACTCTTATCTCTGATCAGTGACTGGAGATAAGAGCGAGGTTTCCTCTTCCTGCACTAGAGAAAGCCTGCCTTTCTCTAGCACTGGGAGGGGGATGGTGCTTGGAAGAGGACCTGTGTGGGCCAGATCGGGGGGTTCCCCACCTGTATCTTAGGGCCTTGGGAATGTGTGGGGCCAGAACTGGGATTATGGCTGGGAAGGCACCATTTGTGAGAACCAAGACCTCTACGGGGTGCTGTTCACATGGACACTGCAGCTCCAAGAAAGAACCCAACATGTGTGAGGCATTCTTATAAATGGCACACCCCTGTGACACTGGCCAAATCACAGTCCCACGGCAGCTGTTCACGCCCCTGAAGTTCTCATGTGGGGGCTGCTGTTTTATCTGAACAGGGCTTAGGTACTCCCTGTGCTCTTCATGCATCCTAGATGTTGATATTGCCTATTGTCAAAGGAGAAGGCAATCTGTGTGGTGGTAATGTACTCTCATATATATACCCTCCACTGCCATGCATATTGCAATGAAAAAAGCAACCACAGTGTAGTTCTGCAGATTACTGAGCTGAAAGGAATATTCAGTCATTGCTATTTAGGTGGTTCAGAAAAGTCAGCAATCCAGGCCAGTTCAAACGGAAGGATATGCTCTCTCTCTCTCTTTATTACACCCAATTCTTCATAGGTTTCTAACCTGAGCATCAGCACAATTTAAACCAGGTTTTCACACACACAGAGAAATTTCCATTTGCTCTTTAGTAACATCAAGATTCTAAAAGCAAAGAAAAGAACCACAAAAACATAAATATTTTCTCTGCAAGCCAAAAACGAGACACTTTAAATGAACATACACTGAAAGGATACACAGATACTGGCAACTAAATGTGATCAAGCATGATAGCAAAACATTCAGGCTGGGGAGCTGGACTACAGGAGCTCTGCCTGTCTTGGAATCTGTCCTTTAAATACGATTCTGTCCTTTTAGCAGGGGTTATAAAATGCTGTTGGATATAGAATGGTTGGGGTGTCACCACAGAACAGAAAACAAGGCAGTTGCAAGCACTGAGCATGACATAATCCGTAATACTATACTTCATGTAAAACATATCCTCAGATGCACTTCTTCTATGCTGATATCCTATATATTGATATATGCTTACCGTTAAAAGTTGCTTAAGGTAATGCTGAGCTGAAAAAAAAAGCAAAATGCCCCCTCCACATTTACAGTGGTTATTTTCCCCACCCCGCTATGGAAAAGGCTACCAAAGTGTTTGTGAGAGGATGGGTGTGGAGGGAAGAATCAAAGGAACCCCACTGGCAAGACAGACTAACATCCCTTCACCCAATCCAGCCATAAAGACTGTTTGGGGCCAAATCTGCACAGGATGCGCATTTGGATGTGCATCGGGAATCATATGGATTTATTTATTTCGATGTTAACAATTCTGTCTTGCTCTATAATACATCATTTAAAAACAGAAATATTATTATTATTACTAATAATAATCAGAACAATATGAGCCAGATTGAATAGCACTTTACAATTCAGCAACCAAGGTTGCAATCTTAGAGTCCCTGCAGTGGCATCCCAGCCCTGGATTGGATTTAAATTCTTTCCCTCCTGTTGTGAGAAATGGGAAATCATTGTGTGTGGGAGCGGGGTGGGAAGACACCGGAATAAGAGCTGCGAATGCTGCTCTTCCTGCCCTGCTGGCAGGAGCCTGACAGGATGTTGGATGTGTTGGCTGCTGTCATAGAATACTTTCTTGGTATTAAGCCCCATTGAACTCAGTGAGGCTGATGTCTGAGTAGACATGTATAGGATTGCATTTAAAAAATCCCTTACCTAGTGCCAGAAAGACCTGGGGAGGGACTTCCAAAGTTGGGGTGCCACAACTGAAAAGGCCCTCTCACAGGGCCCCAACCATCTAACCTCTGAAGGCAGGGAAGGGGGGGCCAACCCAAAGAAGGGCCCTTGAGGAAGATCTTCACCAGGCGGGCTCAAATGGGAGGAGCCAGTCCTTAAGGTGATCTGGTCCTAAGCTGCTTGGTATTTTAGTGCACCTGAATGTACATCCCACCAAAAATAATGTGTAGATGGATGACATCCTCATCTACGTGCACATCTGAATTCACCCTGCGTTACATTCAATGGAATGTGCATTTGTATATGCATCCCCATCCATATTCTACTGCAGCTAGCCACAAATAAAGATGTGTGATTGGATGAGAGTGAAAGTCTTGCCACGCAGTGCTGTCATGCAGTGAACCCAACCCGTGAGGTATCAGCCCAGTTTCCTTGGTAATGGGGATGCATTATGTCTTCTTCCCATCCAGAGGGGGGGTTGTGGCCATCATTTGTCCTTGCTGTTGTCCCATAGCCAGATCTAACTGGCTGCATGGCAGAGTGATGCCTTCATGTTCACTGCATGATCCCTGACTGGCTGCAGTGAAAAAGCTTTTCAAGTAAAATAAAACATGGCACCACAGCAATAGCAGACTGAGCAGACGGGGGCCGCGAACAAGCAAGAGAAAAATACGTGAAAGTGCGCAAAGCAGTATTTTTTGCAGATCCTTTCACAACTCCAAAATGCCAATTTTGCATCTAAAATTCAGCACAGCACTAGTTTAAGCTCAGGGGAAGCGCTTGGACATCTGCAATAACTGACAATGGCTAACGTTTTAGAGGTGTTATCATTTTATGTTGGATAATATGGAATTGCACCAGTATATCCAGTATCAGAAATGTGTAGCTGCATCCCCCTCATGGCTGCAGGCTCTTAAAGAAGCAGAAAGGTTCTTTGGGTCTGGTGTTAGCAGAAAGTAGATCTTCAGACTTTTGGACTTCACCTCCCAGCATTCCTGACCATTGTCCATGATGGCAGAGGCTTCTGGGAGTTGAAGTCCAAAACATCTGTAAATCTACCTTTTGCCCAACCTCTGCTCTAGGTTGCAACCTGACAACCATGACCATCATAATCATGCTAATAAAGCAGGTAAGTTATCACATTGTTCAGATCACAACCACAGTGAGGGCAAAAGCCCCCCTTCTGCCTACACTGACTATTTGTGAAAGAAAAATCTTGCACTCAAAGGCAAGCCATGTGATTAATGTGTAGCTTGGCCCCAACTACTAGAGTTCCAAATCAGTTTTCATTACTATTCGCTAGACAAGAGAGATTTTGGTATGTTGCACAGTTAATAAAATGTATAAATCATTTATACCAGGTTTATGCCTGGCGCACAATTTTTCCTACTCTTTATTCTAAAAAAGCAGAACTTCTAGCCTGTGTAAAAGAACAGATGCATTGTGGTCTCTTTAATTATTTGACAAATTTTACCTTTAATTCTTTAATGCTTGGCCATATTTAGAGAGTGCCTTGGACTGTAAAAAGTTAATGGACATTGTTCTGAAATAAAGTAGATTTGCAAGTGTCATGTTAAATGCAGTTTTTCAGTTGCATTTTCTACTTACAGAAAACTGTGGTAGTGTTGGAAAAGGATCGAAAAAAGGATTAGATGTAGCAGCAGGGAATGTCTTTATCTTTAAGGAAGATAAAGAAAAAGATGTTACTTTCAGAACATACAAAGGAAAAAAAATGAAGCAAAGTGCTGCAAACCCCAGCTTTATGTCTGACATACCAGCACAG
Source organism: Heloderma suspectum (assembly GCF_057233095.1). Taxonomy (NCBI): domain Eukaryota; kingdom Metazoa; phylum Chordata; class Lepidosauria; order Squamata; family Helodermatidae; genus Heloderma; species Heloderma suspectum. The sequence goes on from NC_139462.1 coordinate 137,424,679, forward strand.
TTTAACAGCACTGAAATTAACTGACACACCCGGACACATGTGCAAAAATTAATGGTGAGGATTCAAAGGTCAACAGAAGGGACATTTGCACTCCTTTGATTCATGCCATCTATTAGGGAATCATTCCCTGAAGTAGATATTAGACTGACTGTATGCAGTGTATGTCACAATTGCAAAGTTGTTCGAGGTGATTCTCCAACTCGCGTTAATCCAGATCTGCCCAAGAATAATAATTTTATAGTGTTATGAAATGAATGTCCGCTAAATTGGTCACACTACAAATCCACGTTTTCAGTTGTTTTAGTTAGGAAAGAACATAGAACAGACCACAGATTCTCAGGAAAAAACACTCGCCCAGCCAATACACCCTAAGCACAGTGGGTAGCTTCTGTCCCCTATTGGCTGTATCATGAGTGACAGGTCCAGAGCTTGCTGCTAACCAAAGGAAACACTGAAAGGCTGAGTCAGTAATATGAATCAGCACGCCCCAAAATGAGTTTTTAACATTATTATTATTATTATTATTATTATTATGTTGAATGAAATCATAAGCATGCATGATTGGGAGAGCTTCTGCCCTGAAAGGCGGCCAAGAAATAGATGATAGATAGATAGATAGATAGATAGATAGATAGATAGATAGATAGATAGATCAACTCCTCGGATACCATGTGAAATAGTGATGTATCCAAAACATTAAGAAAAAACGAAGGAATAGGCACACGGAATTAATGAACACCATTAAAATACAAGAGCAGCATTGCTTTACAAGACAGTCAGGCTGGACTAAGACCCAGTTATGCATAAATACCACAAGCAATTCAGCAAGGAGGAAACCAATGGAACAGCCTCATCGAGATTAAGACCATTGGTCCATCTAGCCTGGTACAGTACAAAGTAGGATGGCCATTTACACATTGCCAGAAAAGAGGACAAAAGAGAATGGGGATTTGAATAAAATTTGTATATCCTAATTTATATGCACGTAGCTGCAATTTATAATTTAAATAGAAATGCAGCACATGTTATCACGGTGGGGAAGACAGTGCCCAGGTGACCTGCTGCTCAGGGCTTTTCTACATGATGCAATCTTCATGCACTTGTCATTCCCTACTCACATGGTTTATGGGTTCTTTAGATGATGTAGTGACCCTTCAGTTTAGCTTCTGTATCTAACCAGCACTTTTGGTGAGTTTTTTTTTTAAAGCAGGGAAAATACGGCATTTAACTGTGAAAGCGAAAGAAAGTGCAATTTCCTCTTGTGTAATTACACTATTCTGCTATACCACCGTGCCACCTAGGGGTTATGTAATAGAAAAACAGGAAAGGAAACACTTCTTGTGTAGTGCTTGGATTTCAATTCTGTAACAAAACCGAAAGTAGATACAGCCGATTAACAGCTGATTAACAGCCACATATAGAAAAGCGCCAAATCTGGTGTCCAGGTGCTACTAATTGTTGATGCGCAGCTTTAGGAAGGACTGTCCTCTGAAAAGTAGGGCACATGGCCACCCTTGTGCAAACTGGCAGCAGTTCTCCAAAGCTTCAGGAAATGAGAGGCTAGACTACCCAAGATCCCGCTAACTGGAGGGGCTAGGGCTGGCCCAGCCTGGCCCAAGACATTTTGCTGCCTGATGTGAAGAACAAAATGGTGCCCCCTCCCAATCCATGTACAAAAGCCAACTGGACTAGCAGTTGAATCTTTCTTCAACTCTGGCAATGGGACAACATTCTCCGCCAAACCTGAAAGCAGCGAACCATTTTTTAGGGGGTTCAGGGCAGGCTGCATGGCCCACAGCTTTCTTCTCCCACACTGTGCTGAGGGCTCCATCTGCTGCCTGAGGCAGTAGCCTCCCTGCCTTATGGTGGGCCTGGGCCTAAACTGGGATCTTCTGCATGGAAAGGATTTGCTGGGTGATTCATTGCCTCAGGAGCTAGCTGAGAGGTGGTTGACCCATAGCACCCCTCCGCCTGCCCATTCCTCACTGACCCTTGGGAACTCACTGTCCCCTGGGGAAACTGTGTTATGGTCCTTGCCTGAGGGCTTCCAGCCTCATTGGGCTGGGCAGAGAGTTCAAATGATCAGAGCAGGGCTGGCCCAAGACACTTTGCTGCCTGCCGTGGAACAGCAAATGGCAGCCTCCTTTCCCAAGTCCAGATGCACCCAAAAGCACTGAGTCATTTTGGCACCTGAGACAAACATTCACCTCTCCCTGGGAGTGAAAATACAACAAAAATGCATAAATTATTTGACACACTGAATCAGCTATCAGAGGCAGCAGGCTCACTCTGTGTAACCAGGCAGGGAGGAGAGCAAGCAATTGGCTGGCATCGTCTTCCATTCAGGGATAACATTTGATGTTCAATCGCATGGGATTCGTTGTGAAATGCCAACCACCCAGAGACAGTTAAAATGCATTTGAGCTTTTCACAGTGATGGGTACAATCATCGAACCGAGTAGGAAAAGCACCACAAATCCTGTTAATATTGCTGATCTCCCTCCCTCTCCATTGAATTCTTGTGTTTTGTCATTTTGGAATGAAAAACTGGGCAGGAGAGAGAGGTTTGCAGGCTATGCTGTGCTTAATTTGTATGTGTGCATGCTTTGAAAAGATATGGGCGTAAACGTTTGTGCCAGTCGCCAGAACATGGGGGAGGCCAGTAATGGCCTGGAAAGGCAGGCAGCAACCCACCAGCGCGCACAGAAGCTCTTGGCCGCACAAGCAGCTGAGAAAGACCTGAGCCGTTCCCAAGTGGGAATGCCCAGATGCTATTCATGTTTACTCCACATCAAGTCCCACTGATTTCAATGGGATTTACTCTCAAATAAGTGTGCACTGAAGTTTTGCTTCAAAGACAAGATAATTTGGGGAGGGGGAGGTTTAGCTTATCTATGGTCGCTTGAGTTCTACCTCCTGCTGCTGTCAACCTTTCCATTCCTCCCCTTTATGAGCTTTTCTACATGAGGCATTTCTCATGCACTTGTCATTCCCAGCTCACAGTAGTTCACGGGTTCTTTTGACAATGACGTGATCCCCCAGTTTCACTTCTGTGTTTAATCTGCACTTTCAACAAGTTTTTTTAGAGCAGGGAAAATGCAGCATTTAATTGTAAAAGTGAAGGAAAACATTCTTTCCTCTCGTGCATTTGTGCTATTCTGCTATGCTGCAGTGCCACCTAGAGGTTATGTAGCAGAAAAGCAGGAAAGGCAATGCTCCTTGTGTAGCATTCAGACCTCATTTCTGTGATAAACCAAAAGCAGGTGGAGCAAATTAACAGCCGATAAACAGCCTTGTGTAGAAAAGCTCTATTTCACCCCATCAACGAACAGCCACCAGCCATGGTTAAAAGATTGCTATTTTTTAATTGTTATTCTTTGGGGGGCATGTGTGTCTCTGTGTGTGTGTACACGCACACGCGGTTTTTGCATCAAAACCCTCTTGAGGCTTACATAAAGTACATGTGGTGGGGTGGTTAGGTTAGAGTGAAGGGATGGGGAGACACTGGGCAGTGTAAGGAAGTGTGTTGCTCATCAATAGTTGGAACAACTACAAAGCCACAATTCTCCCCACTCTATTTTCCCCTGGAAGCCTATATTTTCGTTCTTTTAGAATTTAATTTAAACAATTTAATTCAAATGTAATTTAAACAATTGGTTTTGTTTTTAGTGTTTTCTCATTTGTGTGCAGGGTTTATAGGATTGTAGGGTGTGTAGGATTAAAAATATTTTGGATGCAGGGGGTTTGAATAACCTTTTGAACATAAAATGAATATGCAACACTTCAACCAAACAGTCATGGTAAAACAGTTTTATAGGCTTTAGTGGGCCCAGTTATGTAAATAAAACCAGTGCAGCAGCACCGGGTGTGGTGATGCCCCAGGGGCACACCCTTTGGACTTGCCCATTTCGTGCAAACATCAGCCAAGGCCACGAGATTATGCCCATTATGAAATATATTGTTCATCAGGAATGTGAGGTAAAGTTGGTTTAAGGTGGGTATTAAATAATTAGGGTAATCTATATAAGTAAAAAGAGAAAGAGAGAGAGATGTAAGACCCATAGAGAATGACAAAAAGAAATAAAGGAAAACAAAAATACCTTTAACAAAAGATCAAGACAACTTTCACTATCAAATTGATAGTGAAGATCTGAACAAAGACTGACACAACAACTGAAAGAAGGAAAAGAGGATTTAGAGAATAATATAACTAATACATATTGAAAAGGGGTGACAAACATTGGAAGAGGGATGTTTTCCTGGTAGTTGGGAAGACTCTCTCTCCAGGCTTTGGCATGTAATCATTGAGAAGGTGACACACATTTCTCTGAGCTAAGGAAAGAGGTGGGGGGAAGCCTGGACCAAGTGTTGCAGATTGACTTTGAAGAGTTTGGAGCTGCCAGTTGCCAGCAAGTGAAATACACTGGATGTAGTGCTACTGGATTCCAGAGTGGCTTGTTTCCAATATGCTTAGCTAGCTTGGCTAAGGGCTATATTGGGCCTGACTGGAAGCTGCAAGGCGCTTAGCTGATGCTGATTTCCAGGATATTACCACACTAGTGTTTAACTGTCACTCTAATGAATTGTATAAAATCTTTACTCTATATCCTGGGAAATTGCCCCCATATTAGGGCCTCCACTTGTTTGCATTGCCTCAACGGACTTCTAATCAAATGCAGACTGAATACTTTGCAGCTGATGGAAGTTAAGGGGCTAGTTTGCCAAATACAGATAGAGAATGCCCTAATGGCTGTAGGAAGATAGAGGATTTACCCCATTTTTTCCTAGAATGCTCCTTGTACTCAGATTTAAGAGTTTGATATCTTGACCCCCTCATTGATTAGAGAAGATACTTCTTTAAAGAAAATTGTATTTTTATTAGCAGGAGCAGATTCCTATGCATCCTGAACTGCTAAGTATGCCAAGCTGGCCTTGGCAAAGAGAGAAGTTTTTAATCTGTCTGGTGCTAATATATATCCTTAGAGTTATCTTAATTAACAATTATCCATTCTGTACCATGTTTATATGTTGATATTAACTTGCGTATTTCACTTTATTTTAATCATTGTTTTATCATGTGTTTGGCTTGTTCCTCATGGCTGTGTGCTAAAGGCTGGTTGACTAGTGCATAATAAATCTGACTGATATGCTTAGCTTGCATTTTTGTGAATAAAACAGATATTACACAGACCCATAAATCTCTAGTGCTCCGGGAAACAAAGGGTTGTATACAGTGTTAATCCTACTTAGAGTTATCCCATTGAAATGAATGGGACTTCAGTTAGATGAAAACTGGATACAACCCAGAACCTTATAGCTCGTAGGATTTCTCATTAAACCTTACAAATTAGAAGTAAGTTAGAAAACATATAGTATACATTGGATACATGCCCATTGTTTCTCCATTAGAACAGAAATCAAAACGTATTCTAGAGTTATTCAATGCAGCTGTCTTCTAGCAAATATTCCGAGCAGCCTGAAACTCAGCAGCCTTATTCCTGTTTTGCCCAACTGAATATAAATAAGAAACTAACTTCTGTTAACATTTTTCACTCTTGCATGACTCAGTCATGCAGCAGATGTTTCTGTTTTTGTTGTGGTGCAAGGAAAGAGTCATTTGAGAGTCAAAGCTAGGTGCCAGCACTCATCACATTGATAGCTATTTTGTCTGAGAAATATGTGTGCTGCAAAGAAAATGCACGTAACTGCCATTCATTAAACTCCAAGTACAATTGCCACTAATCACAATCAGGAAATGAGAGATCATGAACGTTATCACTGAAGAGACAAGAGGATTTTGTCTATGTTGGATACAAATAGAGCTGGAGAGTTGGTATTTAACTTGAAGACTCTCATCGCACTGATCCATGCATCCATATGGTGGTTCTGTGTTGTAGCTGATGTCCTTATATACATATATAACTGATTTTGCAGACATCCATAGGGGAATTGGTCATGAAGAGATAGGATAAATTCAACTGTTTTAGGGTGCCATCCTATGCACGTTTAGACAGAGAAAAGGCCTAAAACTCCTAGCATGCCCCAATCAGCACAGCTGGCTGGGGCATGCTGAGAGGTGTAGGTCTTTTTTCTGTCTAAACATGCATAGGATGGCACCCTTAGAGCTCAATCCTATGCATGTTTAGAGGGTCCTACTGTTCCCAGCCAGCCATGCTGGCTGAGTGTGTCAGTCTATTGGCCCATCTAAATGTGACTAGCAGCAGCTTCTAAATCTCTTGGAGGAGTCTTTTTCCAGCCCCATTACCCAAGATTCTGTGAATTGGAGATTCCAGGGGTTGTACCTACGGCCTCCTGTTTAGAAAGCATGTGCCCCACCCCTTCAAAATACAATTAATTTGAAATAGATGCAAACATGATTATCCCCTTTCTTTATTTCCTCTCCCAAATTCTTGGCTAATCTCTAGAATTCATTGTACTAGTATACGGTAATATTTCCCCAGCATTAACAACCATTGCACAAGGATCAAACGCATTCTGGGAGGGGAAGAATATATGTTTTGATATGGTATTTAAAATGTAATCTAACCTAGTGATCATCTCCTGGTCTTTTGCATACAGATAGTGCACACATACAATTTAATTATTGCCTTTGTGTTAAGATCTTAGATGAAAACAAAACATGTGCTGTTTCTTTAAGTTAAGAATTTGAAGGTGGCACAGGGAGGGGGTCACTCCTTCTCACATTAGTATCTAGGGGTGTGTTTCCACGCTATTGGTTTCACTTTGTTTGCAATCTTTCCTAGGGGTGTGCGAAACACTTACCCCGTTCCGGCCGGCAGTCCACGGTGGGGGGGGAGGTGATCCATCCCTCCCCCCCGGAATCCTTTCTGGCTGGCTCCGCTCTGCGGCGGCTCCGTAGAGCCACCGGCCAGGGCCAGGCGCAGCCAGAGTTCCGGCGGCAGCCAGGCTGCTATGGCCGCAAACGACGACCATCGTAGCGGCTGCCATTTGCATCCTTGCAGGCAGCCATGATAGGCTACATAAGTATTTAAAACTACGTAAGCCTGTCACCGCTATGCCATTTGCGCCCCTGCTCTTTGCCATGATAGGCTACGTAAATACTTAAGTAGCCTATCACGGCTCCCTGCAAGGACGCAAATGGCGGCTGCTACGACAGCCGCCATTTGCGGCCGCAGCAGCCCAGCAGCAGCCAGCCAGGAGACCAGCCAGAGCCGCCACCACCAGCGGCAGCGGCACATCCGCCCCAGGTAAGCTCCATCTTGGGGGGATTCCACGGGGTGGCAGGGGGCCGTTCCGCCATGGATTCAGGGGGGCCGGATTCTAAAGAATCCGGCCTCACTGGAGTCCGTGGCAGAATTCTCTGACATCCCTAATCTTTCCCCAATCGCATCTTCTCCTTTTCCAGTTTCCACAGCCCTTAAAGACCCAGCTTATCATTGCTGTAGCATGGAGCTCTGTGCTGTTTCCACTGAGCTGTAATCAAATTATTTTCTTGATGGCTGGGTGGAGTCTGAGTGGAGTCTGGGTTGGGTCTGATTACCTCATCAGTGTTCCCGCCTCCTCGGCCGTGTTTCCAGGACAACAGAAGGAAAAGCTAATGGAGGAGTATGGGATTTTTAAAAAGGAATCAGCTTTGCTGTGAAAAGAGGCTTTTCCCCTCTCCCCCACTTTCTCCTTTCCCCTGAAAGTCCAGATGTACCTGAATTTCAGGAGCTTCACTGAGCACAATGGGAGTTACTTCCGAGTAGACACAGATATGCTTGTGCTGGGAAAGGGGGAGGGGAGAACACAAAGAGGGAAACTAGTTGCCATTTTAACACAGAGGACCTCATTGACCACAATGGGAGTTATTTCTTACAAGACAGTAATGCGTTTGTTGTGGGAAAGAGACTGAAACCAGCCCCCATTTTAATGCACATGATCTCTATTTGGAAGCTGTGAATGAGTTACGTCCTAAGGCAATGGACCAAAACCTCGATATCGTGCTTAATCGCATTTAAGGAATTGGTCTTAAAAGCGTGCCATTTCAATTGAGGAGGGATCTCTGTAAGTTCTGATGTGGGCATTCAAAGGCAAGCCACATTCAGCACAATGGGAGTTACTTCTGAGGAGACACTATTGGGTTTGTTGTGGGAAAGAGAGTAGTAAGAACAAAGACAGAATCCAGCCCCCATTGTAACCCACAGGATAGCTGTAGCTGCGGAGCTGCGAAGTACTTTCTTCCTAAGGCAATTCATCAGAGCCTCGCTTGGTTTGGTCGCTTAAACACATTTAAGGAATTGGGCTTTAATGTGTGCCATTTCAATTGAAGGGGAACCTCAGCCTCATCCACCTCAGTGGGAGTTACTTCTGAGGATACAGTAATGGGTTTGTTGTGGGAAAGAGAGTGAAACCAGCCCCCATTTTAACACACAGGATCTCTGTATGGAAGCTGTGAAGGAGTGAGAGTCCTAAGGCAATGGACCAAAGCCTCGAGATCGCACTGTGTCAGTTGGAGGGCTGCTCTGTCATTTCTGTGGTCACTGGGAGGGCAAGCCTCATGCAACACAATGGGAGAAAACACCCCTTGACTGGAGTCATGGGCTGTGTTCTGGTGCTTATTTTCAATGATGTTTTAAAAGTTGCTCCTTCAGCATCCTGCTCCAAAACAGCGATGAAACTTCCTGAAAACAGGGAGGGAAAGGGTTGGGTCACTGAGGTCAGAGCAACACACCCACAAAGGCTGGGCTACACGCCCTATGGGCAGGACTATGATACCGGACCCAGTGTGATTGTGGAAACAGGTCACTAATGAAGCTGCGGTAAGCTGGAAAAGTCGGACTATAAGCAGTCTCAGAAGAAGTGGTTGATCAGCAATAAAATGCAGGGCTGGTGCTGAATGGCCACAACATCATGGAACCACAGAGACCTCATTGTGCAGCCAGGTTGGAGTAAATAGCTGGTGGAAATATAGCCTAGGATGGAGAGATGCAAGTTCCATTCTCTCCAGAATCTGTTTGATCCTTGTGATAAAATGAATTGTTTTGCCCCCATCCCTAATGATTCATTCATGACACTGGTAAGTTCAGTTATCATTCCTGGGACTTTGGCTTTTTAGGTTTTATTTGTCAGGCTATTATTTTCCTAGTTGTTTTATTTAATTCTATACCTCCATCATAGGTTCAAACTCCTCACTGGCATTTTGGGTGTTTTCTGTATCATTACTTGGCCTCCTTCTTCTTCCAGCAAGTTCCTAGTTACTGGTCTGTCTCTTGTTCCAAAATATGACTTTAGGTTACCTTCCTGGACTGGGATTATTCTCTGGTGCAGCCTCTTTAGTTTTGGTGTGGTTTTTGATGAAATCTTCACATTGGGGGGATGGAGCTCCAAGTCAATCTGCCATGTCTTGCACTCCACCCACCCTGAACTAGGCATCCCAGCATACCCCTTCCCATCAATAGGTGGCATGTGTGCCCCTAACAATCCCTGATGTAGCATGGGAAAAGTGTGTGCTATTAAGAGCAGCAAGAATGAATTCTAAGGGTACTTCCAGGTGGAGGACTCCTGGTGCTACCAATAAAAGGGCATTGTGCAACAATTCAGTGTTTTCCTCCTTAACAATTTTTTTTTCTGATAAGAAAAAAGACAGAAGAAGCAGTGGGAAAACACAGGAGGGTTAAAAAATGAAGGTGGCATCATCTGGACCCCCCATAAAATCCTGTGAGTGAGGATGGGTACTAACAATAAACACCTCATCTGGAAGCACCATAAGTTGGTATAGCCACAAACATTTTAGAAATATATTTAAACATGCCCACACCTAAACTGAACCTTGAAACTGCACTACAGAATTATACAAGGAGAAAAACTGAAGTCTATTCATATATGCCAGAGGGGGAGATTTAATTGTGATTTAATATATTTAATTGTGTTTACATCCGATCACAAACCTTCACTATGCTACTTAAAAAAAAAAAGATTACATTTGCTCTTCTGATTTCTTAAATAGAACAAAAGGCTGGTGCATTATATTCCTGGAGTATGGGTTCTCTCATCGTCCCAGGTAAAGCTCTAGTCACTGATAAATGAAGAGTTAAAATGTGCATAGTTGAAGAAGGACATAGATGTGGATTCACATCAAAAGTACACTGGAATCCCTTTTAAAGCAATAAGGTACAGATAGACTGTATCCTCCCTCAGGTATGTAGTCCAATTTGTTTATGCCTATGGATTCCAATCCACGTGATAAGTGTTTATAAGCCTGTTTACACATATGGATCATCTTAGCTAGATAAGGCAATTACCGTCGGTTTTGATCAGCAATGAATGCAACTTCAAATTAAATTGCTTTGCTAGACTTATCATGATTTTCCAAATAAAACGCCACTTTTTGTCTCCACACATTACACTTTTCATCACATCATCCCAGTTCATCAAGACAATGGAACATGCTGATCTCCCAAGAAGTGAATGGGTACTTCCTTCAGATGGGAGTGTTTTTCTTAGGTTTCCACACGTGGAAGAAAGAAAGAAAAAACACACCTCCACAAACATTTGAGAGAGAAAACAACATTGTAAGGACTGTTTGTGTCAGTCATTATATGAACGGATACTTTTTATTTCCCTCCCTGTAACCTCTGGGACTTGTTACCTTCTTAAGGAGCCGATGTTTTTGTCATGTAACATGCAATGCCAAATGCACTGATGCAGACAACAGATACATTGCAACATGCAGTTTTTAACCAAAGGAAACTGAGTGGCTATAAACCTCCCATAGAAGAAAATTCACATTCGGAGAACTCAACGTGCATTGATGGTTTCACCGTCACCCGTACAGAATCTCATTAAGGAAATGTCATTTTAAAGAATGCTTCAGCAGTGAGAGACACTCCAAAGAAAACAAGCCCCATGAATAAGTATGTTGGGACATGAATGAAGCCAGTGAGAAATAGGATTTGTGTATGTTGTAATAAGATTGAACATCCAATGAATATGAACCTGAGCACACTCCGGGAGAGAGCGCAGGACAGGAAGGCCTGGCGTGCTATGGTCCATGGGGTCACGAAGAGTCGGACACGACTTAACGACTGAACAACAATAACACATTGTAATAATTTTGTTCCATCCAGTCTGATCCTATTACAAAAGGGAAACTTTTCATGAAAGGTCAGGCTGCCTATTATATAGAGTTGGTACAATTTGTATCTGCCAAAAGAGACTGTGAAATGAAGGAATCGAATGTTAGACAAGCACTATTAGCAATGCCAAGAAAGCGCGCAGTCCGTATAGTTCTTCCACTGTGAACCAATACAATTACACTGCAGTAAGCTGTTACCATGCGTCCTGGATCACATGTTGACATCTAATGCACAAGTAGATCAGTTATCCATTCTGGATGGGGTTGCACTCCTCCTGAAGGAACAGCTGTGTTGTTTTAGGGTACTCTTGGATTCGTCTTTGTCACTTGAGGCTCAGGTGGTCTCACTGACTAGGAGTGCCTGTTACCAGCTTCAGCTAGTACACCATCTGTGGCCATTCCTGGACCACAATAGCTTAGCCACAGTAGTACAGGCATTGTTAACCTCAGGACTGGATTACTGAAATGCGCTCTATGAGGAGCTGCCTTTGGGCTTTGTCCAGAAGCTGTGGCAGAATGCAGCAACGGAGCTACTAACTGGGGCCTCCTTCCAACAGCATTCTACGCCCTTGCTGAAAGAACTGCACTGGCTGCCAATAAGCTATCAGAGCAAGTTTAAGGTGTTTACATATAAAGCCCAAAACAACTTGGGACCAGGTGACCTTAGGGAGCGCCTCAGCCCTTATATCCTGTCCTGATCTTTGTGATCATCAGAGGAAGCGCTCCTGAGGTTTGCCTCAGGAGCACTGCAGTAGAGCGTTTAGTGACCAATGAATGAAGTCAAAGCAGTGGTTAGCACCACCCCTATCTGAGTGCGTTAAGCCTTTTGGAGGTCTTCCCTGTTAAGTAGTAATTGCAGCCTCATTTAAAAAAAAAAAAATCCAGGAGTTTAGTGTAGTTAAGTTTGAATGTGCTGTTCAGTTCTCAGGACCTTCTACTACTTTGTGTAGGCTCCTAAATATCATGGAATGTGCTATTAAGCAACAAAGAGCATGCACAAAGGAAGTGCGCATGTGTGTTGAAGCAGCACATGCCATGTATACAAGTTACAACCACAAACTGCTGTGTGCTGCAACTTTGCCCCCCCCAACACACACACACACTGGAAAAATTCCTGCAGATCGGTTCAGTGTCACAGCACCCACCCTTTGGAAGACATTACCAACTGTCATTAGACAGGCCACCAAAGTTCTCGCATTTAGACATCTCCTCAAATTCCATCTCCTGACACAGGTTTTCCCTGAAGTGTGACCTAGCCAGCTATGGTCTGTAGCACACAACAGGGTGCGCAGTTTTATCGGTGATTAGTATTTTTGTGTGTGTGTGTCGTTTTATTGTTATATTTTATTGTTGTGTTGATGGTACGTTTCTGTATGTTCACTACTTTGAAAATTTGTGGGAAGGGGTATATAAATCTGATTAATAAAGAAATAAGTGTACACGTTGTAACCAAGTGACATGTGTAAGTATAGATCTTGATAAGCTGTGGGGAGGTTGAGCTCTTCACTTTTATCAAGAGGGTATTAGTGACTGAGTACAGATCAAGGCTTGAATAAAATAATGTAGGCTTCATTACAGAATTTACAAGACTACTAAATAAGTGGCTTTAATATAGAATGGAGAAGTTGGTTAGTTTAACACAGGGGTGGGCAATTTGTGGCTCTCCAGATGTTTTGAACTACAACTCCCAGCATCCCTCACCACTGGCTATGCTGGCTAGGGCTGATGGTAGGTGTAGGCCGAAATGAATGGAAGGCCACAAGTCACCCACTCCTGGATTAACACTTAGGGAGCAATGCCATGGCCACTAGACACTGCCGAGAGGGCCATAGGTTTTTTGGTTTCTGGGAACCAAGGTCAGAGCCAGGGCTCTGAATGTGGTTACCAGAAACCACACTCCCCATCCCTCCCCCACCCCCTCATAGCTGTCATGGTTCTCTCTGTCCCTGCTATGACTCCGTGCTTGGAAACGGAGCATAGAGATGGGGAAAAGGGGGCAGTCCTGGGGGAGGGGAGGAGACTGCAGAAGCTACTTTACGCAGGTTCCTGTGTGTCGCATGGCCTCCCCGCCCCGCCCCCGGGTGAAATTGCCTGTCTAGCCAAAAATGCAGGGTGGCCAGAGCACAGGGGCAAGGATCGCCTCTGTGCTCCTCCCGCCCTGCACTGGATAGGCACAGTCTCCATAGGATTGAGCCCTTAGGCTTGCAGCAGCAACTATTAAAATAGATACCTCAAACAGAAGTAGAAAGGGAGTAGCGGAGGTGGAGGAGTTACTGCTGCCAAATAAGGGAATGGGGAGAGCATTGAGGATTTGGCAGGCAGGGTTGGAAGCTGAGTTGCCACAGGGCATACTCAGAATGTAAATGGCATGGCATTGGGCAACATGAGGGGTAGAACAGAGAGTTGCCAGGATCAGGAAATAAGGAAATAAAGAAAATGTAAGAAAATATATTCACGTGTTTCAGAGGAAAGGGGTCATGGAATAGTAAGGTTGGAAGGGGCCTACAAGACCATCAAGTCCAACCTCCTAAGGAGGGTCATTCCCAAAAGTTAATGGTGATCTGGGAGTTTATCGGGGATCGGGGGAGCTCAATCAGACAAAATACATCTAAAAGCTTAGATTAGAAATGCAGGCCTCCTTCCAGAAACCCAAGAAGAGGGGGCTGCCCCAGCCAGATAATGCCTGAAACTAAGGGGAAATAGATGCTGAGAAACAGCTCAGCATCACAGAACCGGATTTGCATGGGTCGGAATAGCACTTCGCTTGCTACGGTGAAGCCGTCAAGCAAACTTATGCAGCTGTCAGAGATGGACACATTGTGCCTGCCCTGTCTGAGTGAAGCCATGCCCATTGGCACTCACAAGCACAGCTCCTGCCATGGTACACCCCAATGGCCCCTGAGGTCTCGCACTCTATTCACCTAGAGTGTGAGAACTCAGGGGCTGCCCCAGCAGGGGGGAGGGGGCAGCGGTATAACTCTGTCCCTAGAACTGCCAATCTCTTCTGGCTTTAAACTGTATCAACTGCAAAACTACGCGCTGATTAGGGAAGTCTACCACCAAGTGACTGAAGATGGTACTGCAGGCTTCAAACACACAGACACATTTAAGTTAATTAAAATTAACTAATGCATTTAAAAAACAAAATAACCCTGAGGTGCACATCCCCAGGATCCCTGTAGTATACATCACATGTTTCAGTTATCTGAGTTTCACGGTCTTGGCGCTATGGTGCTGACAGACAGACAGATACACAGACATCCTCTTTTATTATTATTATAGATAACAACTTGGTTCCTGGTTCCTTTCTACTGCCAGCTTTCCTGTAAGTGCAGCCTCTCTCTCTCTCTCTCTCTCTCTCCCTCCCTCTCTCAATCTCTCTCTCTCTCCATTCCACCTACTTATGCATTGCACTCATAGTTCCCAGATTTATGTGTGTGAAGTCAATATCAGAATTACACAGTCAGTACCCACAATACCCAGAACTCATTCTGGTGGGAAAAATAAATTTTAAAAATGGCATGCAGTATTATCAATAATTATAATGCTTTAAAGAAATACTTTATGTCTATGAATGTTGAGCTCTTTAAAAGATGAATGCAAGCTGTCCAAACCTATCGTAGGCTCCAGAATGGACTCGAGTTATTTTAAATGTACTGGGTGAACATTCTTCCTCTGCACAACGTGCTTCCCAAGATGGTGAATGGAAATGGAGACAGAGCCTCAGAGATTAACTACATGTTGCACACAGTGGAGTCTGGTGGCTCCGATGTCATGGGGTGGTGCATCCACTCTGGGTTTCAGTCAGAACTCCCCTAGAGTTCCTTTAGAGTTCCAGATAACTGCTTTAGAGTTCTGACAAACCCAGAACGGATCCACCACCCCACTGACATGAGAGCCACCAGCCTCCACTGGTTGCACATTAATGTGTGTCAGGGAGCCCCAATGCTGCTTTTTTTAGACCAGACCAGACGAACAGTTTCATTTGGAGAGGAGAAATGTCAGGAGGAGGGGTCCTTCACCCAACGGAACAGAACCTCAGGCTCGAGGGCCAAATTCAACTTTCCTGGGGACACAATCCAGCCCTTCAGAGCTCCCTAGCTGGCCACATTCTCTTTCCCTGGTCCCACCCCTTCCCCAGCCACCGATCGTTTGGCGGTTTCCTGGCTTTTGCCCGTTTTAGAGGTTGAAATGCCTCTCCTAAAGCTTTGTTACTGGCAGGAAGAGCTTTAAGCTAAAATATGCTGCTATTTTGGCTCCACCCCTTTTGCCTTTTGCCCCACCCACCACTGAAGTGCAGCCCTTGAGAGCTTCTCTGAAATGGAATTTGGCTCTCAGGCGGAAAAGGTTTAACACCCCTGGTTTAACCATCCCCCACCCGTGGCTTATGCCTGACAACTTGTGCCCAGCTGCTTCTCCACTACTTCTCCACTCCAAATCCCCCTCTTGAAGCAGCTTTTCGTTAAAAAAAAAAAAAAGCATTGGTGTTCTAATGCATGCATTAGTAACATCAAGTTACTCCTCATTCACCACAAGCATCATTTTCCAGCACCCTCAAGAGCAGGGCTACCTGGGACAGGAGGCTCCTCCTGCTGGCTGTACCTCCACACACTTTGGATGCAATCCAGAGAAAATTAACCACAGAGTTAAGTTTCTTAAGCCCCATGGGTTTAATGGGACTTAAGTGCTTATCTCTGGATAAAATCTGGTCCATGCAAGCATGTCAAACAATGGCAAGTTAGGGAAATGCCACAGTGTTCAGCTTCCTGAGATTCTAATTACAAACCACACATTTCTAGTCCTCTTGAATGTACAGAAAATGTAAAACGGACTGGCAGTTATCTGATAAAGGCTATAAAAACAAGTCAAAGGGGGAAGTGGTTGGGCATGCTTTCTAATAGTCAGGGCTCTCCACTCACCAACAACTCCAACCTTCAACTTGTACTATTACATTGGACCACCTCCTACCCCAGTTTCTGCCACCCACATCCTTGTAAATGTATTCCAAATGTTGTGCAACATCTCTAAATTTCAATCTGTCTTCAATGCATTTCTCTGCTATTTCTTGCATCATTATTGTAAGTGTAAATGGCACAAAATATAGGGAGAGGAAGAGACAAAAGGAGAGCAGTATGCACTTGGCTCTCTTTATCGTTTGCTCACATAGGGCATTTCTACACCAGCCTAAAATCCTGCATTTAAAACAGGGTTTTCTGCTTCCATTTTAAATGCAGGATCACGATGACTCCCTTTTCTGCCCGCTTCCTTCCCCCCTCCCCTTCCCCCCTCCTTCTCCCCGTATCTGAGTCTTCCATATCTTTCATTGATCTTGCTCCTCTTCTTGCCACGTTTCCTCTTTTCATGGAGGGAACTCAAGCAGAACACAACAGGGTAATTTGATAGCTCATTATCTGCAATCTATTTAAAAACGGAAGAAAGGGCATTTAGTGCAGGAGATGCCCTGGACGTTCACGGTGTCATGTAAAGAGCCTGCAAACTTCCATGATTGAGTCAACTCAATCGCAGGATAAAAGCTCTGTGTGAAGCCATAGTCAAAGCCCCTGGCCCTCAAAAATTTAATTTGTAGAAATTTGCAGTACAAGGAACACCAGCTCATGAAACTAACAGGCATTCCCAAAAAAACTGCTTGCAAAGACAGACATACCAGAATTGCGTAGTGCAATGCACAGCCTGATGGTATCCCACAGAGGAAATGATTCTAAGTTTAAAACAAAAACAGACATTAACAATGTGGCAATTCCTACTTGGTCTGGTTTCGAACATATTCAGATGGAGGCTGTGAAGTTGAAGAAATGGCCCAAAGCAATAGTTCATTGCCTTTGTTTTGTGAGATATCACTTTCCATCACACTCACGATCCTGTCACAGGTTCAAATGAGACGAAATGTTAAATGTGTCTATGCATTTAGGGTGCAGTCCTATGAGACAGAAAAAGTCCTACAATCCCGCAGCATTCCCCAGCCACCCATGCTGGCTGGGGAATGCTGGGAGTTGTAGGAATTTTTTCTGTCTCAGCGTGCATAGGACTGCACCCTTAATGTGTCTTTTTTAATTAAAAAAAAAGCTGCAAGGGGAATACTATCAGAATTGGGACTGCTGTACAAAGAATCCCTTTGCCCTTTGTAATAGCCCCAGTGAACCCCCAAACCTCCCCAAGATGGAAGCTACCATTGGCGAATGGAGCACAAGGGCAAAAGGACTTCCAGACCTTGAAATCTAGAACAACCACTGTGTTATTATCCAAAAAGAGAGTGGTAAACACATTTTAAAAAATCAGATGAGATCACTGGGATGACATAATTTCCTCCAGGTTTGACAATATAGAAACGTTTGTCAGAAGTCTTAAACTTTTTTTTAAAGTGCCAAAATCAACACAACAAATCTGTCCAAATATTACCCCCATTTGTAAATACATAAAGCAGAATCATAAGACACCTAAGGCAATGACATCATTTTCCAGATGATTACAACACTGAGCATCATCACATTTTGCCATGATGATTTAAGAAATTCTTCTTTAAGACTTAACTTCCCAGGCTGCAAATTGAGATCATTTACCATAGGGGTGGCTTCCGTGAAATCCATCAGCAGATCTCCAGGCTCCAAGGCAAATGTACTTCCAGTATCTGTGGGGCTCTGAAGCACAGCCAAGAATTCAGTAACTGTTAATGGGTTTGAATTCTAAAATAAATATTTTCATTTTAGCAGATTACCTTAATAAAGTATAAACCCTATATTTACTAGCGGTGTCAGAGCCACAATATTGGGAACAGAGGAAGTAGCATACTTCCCAATTGCTTGATGTCCTGGAAAAAGGCCCAGTTTAGACATTTGCTTGTCTGGAAAACTTCCAGCTGGTGGAAGAATAGACAGATACCCCTCACCTCTATAACCCACACAATATAACATATTGTGCTACATGGAAATATGAATGAAGGCTTCATTTCTAGAACTCATCCATCTCAAAGAAGGGCGAAAGATCACACAAATTAAGTTTATGGATAGACAGGCTTCCACATATAGCACTTGCCTCAGCTACTTTACTTTGTGTGTATGGTGAGGGGTGGAATCCACAGATGTTCCTCCACCAGGTGAAGATCCCGGGAAATGTATGAATTGGGCCTATGACTGGTTCAGATATTTACCAAGTGGCGACAGTCTGTGTGTGATGGTGAATGGTGGAGAGTTATGACAATCTGTGCATGCCACGTGGTGGCCTGGATGCATCGCCACACAGTTCTTCCCCATCAAGAAAAAAAGGCAGGGGAAGATTGGCTGGCTGTGCTTATCATCCTCTGTGTTAAGCTTTTGCATTAATCTAGGACAGGGGTGGGTAACTTGCGGCTCTCCAGATGTTTTGACCTACAGCTCCCATCATCCCTCACCATTGGCTATGCTGGGTACAGCTAATGGGAGTTGTAGGCCAAAACATCCGGAAGGTCACAAGTTGCCAGGGTGGCCACTTGCGAATAGCCAAAAATTGCCAAAAGGACAATATGCATCATCAAAGAAGAGGGCACCAATTTGGATAAAAATTGCATATGCTAATTTATACATATAGATGCAAATTTAGAAATCATTCTTATAATTTAAATAGAAATACAGTGCATCTCACCATAGTGTGGAAAACTGTGACCAGGTGACCCATGTGCCTTGCTCATTCTGCTCTGCAGGTGCTGTTGAGGGACAACTTCAGGGCCCCTGTTCTCCTTTCTGATGGTGGTTTCTCTTTAAATTGGTCTTGGACTGGACAGCCCTTCAAACAACGCATGGTCCTCTGTAAAAGAGGACACCTGGCCACTGCACAAGTTGCCCGACTTATGCCACTCCTGCATCACGGACAGCCTGTCACCACTTGGTAAAAATCTTAAGTGGTCCTCTGTTTCCTCTAATCTACTACTAACTATATTTGGTAACCATTGGATTTTGTAAGAGACAACCACTCATTGCAGACTGGTGTGTTTTTTTTTTATAACCTTTATGAGTATCTGTCATTGCTGTAAAGAATTATGACTGGGGGCACATTAGTCCACTTGAGTTTTTCTGAACATTTCTTTAACAATATGCCATTTATACCCTTTCAAAGTAGCAGCAGGGTACCAACAGTAAAATGTCTCACTTCTCTACTCTGCACACAGTCACTTCAGCAGGGAGCACACATTGCCAGTTCCTCTCTCTTTTGTCCTCAGGCTGAGAAGAAAAGTAGAGGTGGCTGTCCCATATTCTCCTGCATTGCTTATGGGAGTATGAGTGATGGTTCTGCTTTTGAAAAAGGCACTACTTAACTATTTCTGCCCAGAAGGCTTGAAATATTTGCCTTTTACTGAAGGAAGGGACTGAAGGTTTTAATGTATGAACTATGATTTTGATTTCCGTTTTTCCCCTCTTCCTTCTGTAGTCTCAAAAAAAGAGACTACATCATTGAGGTTTTGTGATTTCTAACATTATTTAAATGTACTTAAGTACATAAGAACCAGACAGTTAATCAATTGTTTTAATTGGTCGACAGCCCTACTCCAGAACTAACCACCCTGTCTCTTTCAAGCACTTAGGACAAACAACAGGAAAACTCGGATATCTTCCAGGAGGTAGTACAATCCAGTAACGGGTAAGTACAAACAGCCGTAATCTGGAGAATAAAACAGCAAAAGACAGCCGGTTCTAATATACATTGAATGTATGTATGAATATTCAAGATAAGGGTGGCTTGTTCCAATTTGATGAGAGAACTCTAGGTTTCTAAAAACGGGTGCACTGCAACCATAATCTCTACAGTATCCTTAAATATAGCACCAAAAGTGGGGTCATTGTTACAGAGCAGCCTTCCTCAACCTGGTGCCCTCCAGATGTGTTGGCTATAACTCCCAGAATTCCTGACCATTAGCCATGTTGTTAGGGCTGATGGGAGTTGACGTTCAAAACAGATGGAAGTCACCCAGCTGGGAAAGGTTGTTACAGAGTGAATATCAATGGAGAACGATATATCTGAGGAAAGTTTGCAAACCTTTATGGACCAAGGATATTGCTCCATAGATACAACATTAGAAACCATGGCAGCCTATAATTATCATCAATGTAAAGAAGCTATGGACTGACTCAGGCTGTTTTTCACATGGTTATGGTACTTTCACACCATCTAGAAACAAGAATTTTGGCACACAGGAAGACTGAGATACTCCAAGAACTAGAGAAGTCTGAAAATGGTGCATTTCTACATATTTCCCCAAAATTTAAAAGTAAATTAAAATTAAAGTATTTTCACTTTAGCTAGCTAGCTAGCTGAAACTTCATAACAGATTACCTCATAATAGCCGATGGTAATGCATCATCGTACATTATCTTG
Source organism: Heloderma suspectum (assembly GCF_057233095.1). Lineage (NCBI taxonomy): Eukaryota > Metazoa > Chordata > Lepidosauria > Squamata > Helodermatidae > Heloderma > Heloderma suspectum. The sequence goes on from NC_139462.1 coordinate 137,445,140, forward strand.
TGACTTTACCGCAACACAGATCTACACTCCAGCACAGGGGAAGACAAGTTGAACATAGGACAGAATGTTGAATTTTGGGAGACTAGTTGGCATTTCATAGGAAAGGGAGATTTTCAGTAACAGCCAGAAATGTGTATCATGCTGGGAGAAAGCAAGCTGAATGTAATATCCTTAACTGCTCTTGACCTCATTTAATGAGCCTTTTCTAGTTGTCTGCATATGTACCTTTGCACATGATGAAAAATGTCCTTCCGATGTTGTTTTCTTTGACACCGGAGATGCGGACGAGAGTGGCGGAGATGCTGCTACTGCTGCTGCCAGCGCTGGGGGAAGGTCATCTTCATCACTGTGTTTGTTAAAAGTGCGTGAAACTTTGTTTGTTGCAATACTGAATACAATTTATTTAAAGCACTCACATTCATGGACAGGATAACCCGGAAGATGTTTTCAAGCCCCTCCTTTTTGCTCATCCTTGATCTCCTACTGTATTTTCATCCAGGTTTTGAAATTGTATTTTCAAAAGTGTAGGGCCTGATCCAGCCCCATCCTTGCATACGGCAATGTGCATGAAGAGCTCTGTGAACAGGAGTGGGCTTTCGCCACTTGGCAAGGTAATTATGGCAATTAGCCCTCCCTCCTTAGGCAGGTAGATAAGGTGATAATGAGGCTCTCAAGTGTTACTATTTTTTGTGACAAATTAGATCAAATTCAAAAGGTAAAGCCAAGATTAGATCAAATGATTAGATCAAGATTAGAAGAAATCCAAAAGGCAAAGATAGAGCAAGCCCCAGCCATTCTCCTTCTCTGTAAGAAAATGCTTGTTTAGTTGTCTTATCTATGGCAATTAATTGGAGCAAACAGAGAACCTGATTAAAGACATTCAGGGCGGGGGCAGCGGGGGGATGAAGGGTGCAGCTTGATTCTCTCTTTTGTTCAGCAATCCTTGCACTTACTGAGAGAACTGAAAGCATTTTTTTCCCTAGCTGATGGTTTCAGACTTACTTCAGACTTTTTGGAAGATTATTTGCATTTCTAATTAAAAGCCAGACTTTGCCTTACAGCTGGCTGAAGAAGATCCTTTACTAAAGCTCACTGTGACCAGGTTCGCATGATCAAAACAAGTCGCCATGGCTTTTGGTGAGCCAAGCACATGACCGGCATGATTTGCATAGCAATCCATGGGCTTTTGTAGGGCCATCAGAGGGTTGTTTAACCCTCCAACAAGCCATGCCATCCAGGTTCAGATGACACAATAAGCCACAGTCAGGTGGTGATTATGCAAACTGTGCCCAGCATGCACCGACATACTCCATGGCGCACAAGAAGCCACTATGGCTTGTTTAAGCCATGGTGGCTTGTTTTGATCATCTGAACTGGCCCTGTGTTTTACTAGTTAGATCTGTGTATCTAGAGCCTAGCACCACTGACTTCAATGGTACTCACTCCCAGGGAAGTATGCAAAGGACTGCAAAGCACGCTACACAAAAAAAGTTTAGTCTTCAAGGTACCACAGGAAAAATGGGTCATTCTTCCTTTAATTTTGTAGTAAAATTGCTTAAGACTGAAATTGAAGTAGGCATCTTACTAGCCAAAATCCACATTTCCCCACATTTTGAGGTTTGTACCAGAAAATAACAATGTCAGTGCTGTTTAATAATTCATTTTATGTAAAACATACATATTTCGGGGGGTGGGGGAATAATCCTAAACCTCTAAAAGGAGAAAAAAACTGTTGAAAGCTGGGGAATGAATCACAGGAAAAAGTAAAAAAAGAAAAAGAAATGTCATATTTCATTTCATCAACCTCCGTAACACCTGATGGTGCAATCCTGCACATGTCTACGGAGGAATCAGTCCCATCAAGTTAAATGGGATTTACTCCTACATAAAAGAGTATCAAATTACAGTTTCAGTGTTATAACGTCATCGATTTCATCCGACAATATCTGTGTGGATAAACGTATATAATATTATTGTGCTATCATGGTGGGATTGGACTTCGGAGCTGGCTAGTAGAAACTAATGCTGGACTACCAAGCCCAGTCCTAATTTGTAGAGCCCCTGCAGAGACAGCTGCTAGTACATGAATGTTCTCGTGTACTGGGTGAGCTGTATGGGGCGGGGGGGCGGGGAGATGAATGCTGAGAAAGGGGCTATTCATTTATTTATTATTTGTATTGTCACCTCATAACGACTAATGTATTATCTGATAGGCAGAGTACTATCAAAATAGATTATAAAGCAAGATAAAAACAGGAACCATAATACAAGAAAAATGAACATTAAAATCCAACATCAGCTAATAAAGATAAAACAATAGCCAGCACAGAAGTGAATTAATACATAAAGAGCTGAACACACACCTTCAAAACTAAAACCACCCAACCAGCTAGATTGGGCCTTTCATGTCTGCTTGCTACCCCCTCCTACAATCCTACTGTTTTATTCAGTAGTATCGACAAAGCACAAAATCTTTTTTAAAGGATTTTGTTCAAGAGAATGTCAAATGACAATATAAAAGAATAAATTTTGCACACCAGTCACAGACACTGTATTGAATTTCAAGCTCTACTTACACATACTACAAATACAGTAATAGTATTTATGGACAGGCAAAGAAGAAAAGAAGAAGCAGCAGCAGCAGCCATTTCTTGATTTCCCTAAAGCTATTTAAAAAAAGTAAGCTTTTTGTTTCAAAAGTTAACATCTTACAATTTCTGACTCTCATCAAATGTGTTCATTATACCAATTCTGACACATTTCATGTTTAAAAGCAGTAGAAAAGAGATTTCAAAAAGCCTTTCACTCTTCCCCACTTCCGGAAAACCCTGCCTACCTAAGCTCACCACGCACACCATCTTTCATAGGTTAGCTTCTGTTTAGAGTAGACCAGCTTTCTCAAGCATGGCATCCTCTAGATGCTTTGGACTAAAACTCCCATCAACCCCAGATAATATGGCCAGGGATGATGGGAGTTGTACTCAAAAAAGCTGGAGCTGGACTACACAGTCCTTTGCCTTACTGTTGCTTTGCAGTTTCTGATTCTGTCTCAGCTGTTGGCTGTTCAGCTTGCTTTAAAATGGTTTATAATGTATTTTAAATGTGGCCTTTCATTTTGTATCGTGTTTCTAATGGTATCATAAACGTCCTGGAGAGCTCCTGTAGGGCCAGTTGTGGGTTGCAAATTTTAAAAGTGAATATGAATACATTAATAATCCCTGCAATATATCACACACAAAGCCATGCCTAACTGTATGTTATGTGCCTCAGATAATAACTAGGATTCAGTTATTGCTTCAGTGTGGGTTTCCCAGCTGCCATAACATAATCTTTTGCAGAGCATGTTCTTATTCACACAAGTACAATAATTTGTCAACACACAGGACTCACAAAAACACTTTTTCCTTGTCTATCAGAAAATAAAAGGTCTACTCTGTGAATTCATTAGGCACTTTATTAATGCAAAATGACAGATTTTGGCTCCTGACCTAGTTAATCCTTATTTTGTACCAAGGCTGCTGACATGTTCTTTCAGACTTTTCCATTCATACACAGCAGGGATACTTTGGCTTTTCCCCCACTCTTGCTAGGTGAATGTGTTTCCTTATAGTACTCATTTGTATGGAAGTGGCATTTTCTCCCACAACATGCCAATTCAATAATAATTTGCAGCCACTTCAAAACAACAACTGCAGGTTGGGAACTGCAATCTAGTTCCATAGGTGCTCTTGCTTTGCATTCTGGCTGCAAGCTGGAGCACCAAGTGACATCTTTTGAGATACGAGTCCCTTCATTTGAACCATTTAAAGCCAAAGATTTAAAAAAAATTACGGTGTGTTCAGTGTATCTTGAATATGTTCATTCTTGCATGCTCAGGATGTATGCATGAAGTTTCTTTATTTATATATTTATTATATTGTTATTCTGTCTGATAACAAAAGGTCTTGTGCAGACTTGTGCATCTACAACTTGCACCTGAATTCTTCTACATGTGCTAGCCCGATTTTTGCATATATTATGATTCCTTCCTTTTTGGACTCATAAAAACATCTGACTTTTTTTCAAATGGCTATCACAAATATTTGTGACGGGCACAGGCAACGTGAATGGCAACTCAAGAATCATAGTCATTGCAATTTAAAACATTGCATGGGGAACTAGTTGCCCGGGGGGGATTCTTGATAATGTCTGGATACAAACCTAGATCCCTTTCCTTACATGAGTTTCTGTCAACTGACACACGCTGCATTTCTCATCAACCCACTCCTCTCAAGCATGTCTGAAGCCTTAGTCCCCTATCCCATGCCTTGACTTAAAATCAACAAGATTCTGAATTCAAATCCTGTTTCAAAATGTTGTAAAATAGTTGGGGGAAAAAACACCCAGTGGATTTCCTTTCCCTTCACTCGCATTAAATACATCTGTCTAAAGGAAAGCGGCAAGGGGCCCCTGAAACTGACTGAACCACAGCCTTGAGGAATGCTCCTTGAGGTTCAGTTGGGAGCCTGTCTCCCACCCCATCTCCCTTTGCTGAGGGGACAGAGCTTCAAGGAGGCTTCATCTGAGGCCTTCACAGGCTGGATAGGGAAGCTTGGTGGACTGAATTTGGCCTATGGGCCAGAGGTTCCCCACCCTTGCTCCAGCACATTTTATCTTGCACTTATTACCATTTTCCAAAATGGTTCTTAGCTTTTGAACAGTTCTTTCCACTATATGTAGAGGAAGTCTCCTTTTACAGTGTCATGGGTCCACCAACTATCATTAGCAGTCTGATATAACTTGTAGCGTTCCCAAGGTGCTAAGTACCATTGCCTAGCTATTCTCTGAAACCTAAACAAGGAACCTAGACCTTAGAGCCTTTATTGGAAATGATGCTGTGGCATTCCTGCCTAGGTTTCACCTTTTCCCCAGCCTCCTCCTCTGAAACTGAGAACCAAACCCCCCAGGAACGCCTGCTTTCACTCTGGGACAGCTGTACCCACTGTCCCACAGTTTCAGCCCTTTCACCCTCTGTGGGTTCCAGAGAAACTCAATATGCTTGATTGGTTCTCTCAACCCGCTACAGGAGAAGTAACCAGTAAACAGATATAATAAAGGTAGCGTAAAATCAAAAACATGTGGGAATTTGGATTTTTTTAAAGAAACAAATAAAATTTTATTTAACACAAGAAGAGTTATATGTTGTTATTATTAATTAGTTTTGTTCCTAACTTCCCTACTTACTCTAGCCCTTCTAAAATCCTGTACACAAACCCCACTAACTAGATGTTGCTTCCAGGATCCCTAAGGCCCTGTCTGACGGAACTGTCAGCAAATTTCTTATATAACCTCGGAATCCTCACACCCGCTCAGGCCTCTCCCACCTTTCACTCACTCTCTGGCATACTATTAACCCTATCGTACCTGGGCTAAATTTAACCATATCAAAACAAACATTAAAATAATAGGCATACGTTTCAGATGCCTTTATCGTGCCATCTCCAACTTCCTTAACAGCTATTGTGTCTTCAACCATACCTATCAATTACGCATAGAGGGGAGTGCCCACGCACAAGTGGGAGTGACCACACGTCCAACAGGGATGTAGCTGTTCTAAAAGCAACCTAAAATGAGCAGAGATGCTCATTTCCAGAATGGGGCAGGTCAGTGGAGCTCACAGAAGGGAGCTCTACTGACCTGCCCTGATCCAGAAATAAATGTTTCCACTCGCTTCCAAGGTTGCTTTTAGAACCGCTAATTCCCTGTTGCGCGAGCCGTTGCTCCCACTGGCATCACACAATAAGTGGGAGCACAGTGGCCCGGCTGGGGACCACCCCAAATTCTTCAGCCTTTAACTAGTTGAAATGACCTAAACTTTGCATGGTTCATGCCATATATAGTCCCATTTGAAAAGCACATCTCGAAGAGTAAACAGCTTCCATGATCAGAACTGCACTTACAAGCTGTACTGCCTCGTCAGTTTCCTCACACGGGATACTTTAACTTCTTGCTTATCTGACACACTGCTTGTCTGTGTTGTCTCTGGTCGTAAAGGAGCTGGACTTCTAAAAATAACAACAAAAATTGGGACTGTTAGCAGATTAAATAATTTCAGGTTGATTGGTTAAATTTAAATGAATTTACATATTACCAAAATCCCAATATAAAGTGCCTGTTTCAGATATCAAAGGTAGCATAAGCTACCACTCATTCACTGTTGGAAGGACAGGTCACTTATCTGTTGATGTTGGTTTTTTTAAAGATGTTACTATCTATTATACTAACATGCTAGAATCAAAATAACTTCCTAAAATAAACATTATGCCCTTCACCTTCAGCCTGTGATGTCTTAGCTTTTCCTGGAAAGATCTATAAAATAACATTTATTTCCATGGTTGGCTTATGAATTCTACAGCAAGATCATACCAGTGAAAATGAATATAGATTTTCAAAAGAGATAACTTATAATTACTTTGGCTGTTTGTGACTCTGAAGTCTAAAATCACAAAGAGCTAAAGTAATTACAAGTTATTGCTTTGGAAAAAAGAAATCTGTATTCAGCTTTCCTTTCTCAGATCACTACTAATTGAAATGTCAGGAATAATGCTTGACGTACTATGAAACATCTCACCAATCCACTTTACATTTAAAAAAACCTCACCAGCCTACAATTGCTGAATGTTGTATTTTCAGAAATATGAATTTGCAACAACAACAACAACGATTTCTGGGGAGTGCACCCCCACAGCTACAGAATTCAAAAAAAGGAAGATAGTGGACCAGCACAGAGTATCTTAATGATCTGGCAGACAATTTGAAAAATTTGTCATGTCCCGGTGGGAAGGATGGTAATGGGATTGTGTCAGCATGCTTCCGCCTGCTGATATGCTATCTAAAGAAGTTTAGAATGATAGATAACACACTTTTTAATAGCAAAAATCAAATGTTGTGAGAAGGAGGCTTTAGCTGCTAGGCCTCTTCTAATACCATGTAATATTTTCTCTCAGGACTTAGAGCCAGAAACAAAGACAGGATGACTGTAAAACAATTGCACATATTCTATGGAGCACAACTAAGAAATGTAAGAACATCAGAGCAGCCTTGCCGAATCAGAACAAAGACCTGTCTAGTCCCGCATTCTGTTCCCATGGTGGCCAACCAGATGCCCATAGGAAGCCCACAAGCAGGGCACAAGTGCATTCCCACTCATGTTCCCCAGCAACTGCATGCTTCCTCTGATCCTCGAGGCAATACATAACCATCGTGATTTTGGCAGTTTAAAAAAATCTATTGCTTTTCAGCAGTTTTTCAGTACTTAAGAAGAAGAGGAAGAGGAAGAGCACTGATGTAAGACTTCCATGTCAGTTTATTGGACCACATCCAGTCTATTAACTTGCCCAAGCATTGGTTCAGAACATCAACTGCCTCACCTGTGTAGGGTGAAAAGGAGAAGTAGTGCTGGGTGTCAGCCACATATTAATGACACCTCAGTCCAGATAAACCCTTCCAGAGGTTTCATGTAGAATCTACACTGCAGATGTTGAAAGGCACGGGGGATAAAATAGAGCTCTGTGGAACGCCATAGCATAACTGCCATGAGGCACAGTAATAATCCCCTAGCACCTTCTGGAATTGGCCATCCAAGTAGGAGCAGCACCATTGCATTTGAGACCCCCACGTCCCAACAGGATACCATGGTCAATGGTATCAAAAACCACAGACAGGTCCAAGAGGACCAACAGGTTCACACTCTCCTTGTCCTTCTCCTAGCTCAGGTCATCCCACAGAGTGACCAAGTCAGCTTCTGTTCCAAAACCAGGGCTGGAGTTGGATTAAAATGTATCAAGAAAATCGTTTTCATCCAAGAGTGCCCAGGAAGAGAATGCTGGCAACCAGCCTAATGGCAATAATTGTTAGCCAAACTGTGCTTGAAATAGCAGATGCTAAAGTAATTGCTAAGAGCCGCAAGGGCCACATTTAAGCATTTAATTCATTAGCAGAACAATATTCAGGCCATCATAGCAATTAGCAACAATAATGCTATAATATCATACAACACCACACTTTCTAGGAAGTGTCATTTTTAGAATATTGCTCTGCCCATTTCTATGAGTGATAAGAAGTTTCAGCGGGATGGTCTTTTACGCAGGTTTTGTGGGAGAAGACATATGCTTTTTTGGTAATATTTCTTTTAAAATATGCACATACAAACACATGTTGAACATGGGGAAACTAGGCATCAGGGAGCCCGGCAAGCAGACAGAGACTGGGTTTGCACGATCAGGAAGGGAAAATAAGTAACTGTGGCTTGTTTTCCAGCCCCATGCATGCTGTTCGCATGCCACCTAATTACCAATAATTACCCTTGCCAGTCACAGTTTGTTGTGACATCTGAACCTGGTGAAGGTGGGTGGTGGGGGTGGTTTAGAAGCCACCCCAGAACCCATAGCTTGTTTTAGGGTTGCAGGGTGGTTTGTAAAACACCCCAGCCCAGTTCAGACACGACAGGCCATGCTGGGCAAGGGTAATAATGGTAATTAGGTGGTGCGCAATCAGCACGCACAGGGCAGGAAAATAAGCCGTGGTGGCTTATTTTCCCTCCCCAATCATGCAAACCCACCCAGACAGACATTGGCTGGGTTCGCATGATTGGGGAAGGGAATATTTATTTGTTTGTTTGTTTGTTTATTATTTAATGCATTTCAGTAAGCCATTGTAACTTATTTCCCCTCCCCACTTTTGCTGGTCCCATGCCACGCCATTACCGTAATTACTCTCACCGGGTGCAGTTTATCATGTCATCCGAACCTGATGAGAGTGTGCAGTGGGGATGAGTGACAAACCACCGCACAACCCTAGAACAAGCCTCCAGGTTTGGACAACACAACAAACTGTGCCCAGTGGGGGTAATGATGCAGCATCCGACCGGCACACACAGGGCAGGAAAATAAGCTACGATGGCTTATTTTCCTTCCCTGATCATGTGAACCCAGTCAATGCCAATCTTTAAAGCAGCATCGGGTCCACAAAAGAAAACAGCCTTGAAACCCCACTTCAGCCTCCTTTGCTAAGTAGTCAAGTGATGTACATGCATGTGTGAACCCATCCATAATCTAAGATAATAGTAGATAATATGTTTAATCCTTAGTCTGATATCAAGTACTTCTGAATGATACATTTAAGAGGACTGAAAAGTACAGGAGAAGTTTCTATCTCTCTCATTTATCATCCCATCTGCAATATAGAATAATAATACTGACCTATCTTTCAGGGTTGTTGAATAGATTACTGAGATAATGTGTGTGAAGCACTTTGAACAGTATAGAGCACTTTAAAAGTATTGTGTTTAATTAATTTTTACTTTGCCATATTGGAGAGGGTGTTAGACAGACCAGGGAGATCTGGGTTTAAATCTGTGCTCAGCTATGAGATTTACTGAGTGGCTTTGGATTAGTTGCTTACCATCAGCCTAACCTGCCTCACAGGATTGTTGTGAGGACAAAATAGCCCATGCAGGTCTTGCCAATCTTGTTGAAGAAGGGCAAGCCATAAACATGACAAATAAAAAGCTCTATTCTTTATATATTATTATGTATTTGTTAATGCTTTCCCACCACAAACAGTGTTACTGTTGTTGTTGGTAGTAGTAGTAATAGTAGTAGTAACAATAGAAAAAGGAAGGCCGTATCTCAGTGACAAAAACACCTCAGTGCCTCAGCATCTCAGTGACAAAAACACCTCAGTATCTCAGTGACAAAAACACCTCAGTATCTCAGTGACAAAAACACCTCAACATCTGCTGTGTCCTCCTGCCTTCTAGCTCCTGCTGGAACTTCTTTGTATGTAGGACACATATGGAGTTGACGCAGAGACAGATTTTGAGGCTGGGCCATGTAAAGGGTCACTGAGCACAAAGGGAGAGGAGACGAGGCTGCATTTTTTCATCCTCCTCCCTTGCGAATTCTTTTTAAAAAATCAAAATCCAGATATACAAAGCACTTCTTTCAGAATAGCAACTTTCCAATGTGCCAGAACACAAGAAAACTCTTCTAGCATACCAAAGAAATGCAAATGGGGGAAGTTTGGTGTGTATGAAACCCCGTGTTCTCATTCCAAATATTTAAAAAGAAAGAATTCTAGACAACAGGGAAATATAAAATTCATTTTTTAAAACAGAGTAATATTCTCACTGAAAAGGCATAACGACAGTTAAATAAATAACAAAATAGAGGATTTTGTAAAAGCACCCCTGGGTTTTACTCAAAACTCATCCAGAATGCCTTTTAATTAACACAGCTTAAGAAAAATGCCAAGTTCCCCAGTTTACTTATTCAACATATACCTCATGGACCATCAGATGGCTTCCAGGTGATCTTCCACCCAGGCAGGTTACAGGGCTAGACTTGCGTTGCTTCAGCAGTAGCCCCACCATGGGCCTTGGCAACATCCTATGAGCCAGGTATGAGCAGAGCTGATGCATGGCTCCAGGGGATATTGGAGTAGATGGGCATGGCACTTGTCTATGTAAGCCATTATTAGGACCAGTTTAGAACACTCACCTGGCCAACTGCAGTCTTTGCATTGTGGATGAGAGAGAGAGAAGAATGCAGGCCTCTCACTCCCCTGCACACATAATGCAACAGCCCAATTTGGCCCATTACAGGCAATTCTTTCATCATCTTTAGGGAGGTACATACCACAATTTGGGCCAAAGTTTGGATTGCCTGGGTCACACTATTACTATCTCGTGCAGTGTGTGTGTGTGTGTGTGTGTGTGTATGAGAGTGAGAGACAGACAGGAGTTCCTCCACCATACAGGGGAAATCCATGACATTTGCTTCTCCAACTCCAGCATCTACAGCAGTCTGAAAGCCTCCTCCTCTCTCAAATGACACTGCCTTTTCTTCTTTTCTGCCCTTTATGCCCAGAGCTCCTTCCCACAAAAACCGGTATTTACTTATTTATTTATTTAAAACATTTGTATCCCGCCCTATATCATTAAGATCTCAGGGCGGCGTACAGATGAAATCAATTTAAACAGTATGAAACAATAAATTATGTAAACAGCTTAAAACATATTAAACCATTAAACAAGCTAATTCCAATGAGCTTGACACTGCCTCTCGCTTTTCTTTCAGATCCCTCCTCAAAACTCACCTTTACTTTCTTAAACTCACCTTTACTTTCTTCCTGTGGCACTACCACTTAGACCTACTGAAACTATGCCTCAATATACAGAACTGAAAAGAATGCAAATTCTTCTCCGATTTAACCTCAACCTCATCTTCCTACCCTCCCTTCTGTGTCAATTTTTAGAATGGAAGCTTCTCAGGTCAGGGATCATTTTTGCTGTGACACTGTAAAAGGTCATGCACATCGATGGCATTATATAAAACAGCAGCAGCAACAACACATTAACTGTAAGACATCCATGGCCAGGTGAGCAGGTGAATTGACTCCTGGTTTCTCCCTGCCTGATAGTTGAAGCTTGGAATTAATGCAACAGAACACACAACCATGAGCAAACATTCTCACTGAAAATGTATTCAGCAGCATGGTCATGTTTGAGGTAGTAATCAGGATACATAAAAATATTTTAAGGAACATTTAGGAAATATGGTCTATATAATGGACTAGAGATAAAATCCTGTCCTAAATTTTAAATCAAATTCAAGTATTCATTTCCATCCAGCAAAATTATAATTCTCGCAACACTGTAAACGTTTACCCCAATTTGACCATATGCAACGTGTTTCGCTTACCATTCATTCTGTTCCCATACTTGCCTCTCTTCCCTGCCACCCAAATTTGACTGTGTTTAAAAATTAAAATAAATCTAAGTAAAGGTTCAGCTTTAATCAAGAACCAAATGGAGGGAATTATATATGAGCAGAAATGGTTTTGCTATGATCTTCTTCCATCCTTCTTGGGGAGTAAATCTCATTCCTGCTGAGCTTAACGCAGACGTGGGGAACCTCCTTCTGCCTGAGGTCCGGATTCAATTTTAGAGAAGCGCTCAGGGGCCACGTTCCAGTGGTGGGCAGGCCAAACTACCCTAAATACCAGTGTATGGAAGCATAAAGCACTTACTGCTAGCAACGAAGCCTTAGGAGGGACATTTCATCCTTTTATAATGGGGGGGGGGTGCATGAAAACTGGAAAACCACAAAATGATTGGTGATTGGGGGAAAGAGGGCAGGGCTAGCAGAAGGGGGCGCAGCCTTCTGGGGAACCCCAGAGAGCCTGATTTGACTGAGGTTCCGCACTCCTGACTTGACATTTACTCTAGAACAAGCCCATGGAGGGCTTTTCTCTGCTACTCTTCATGAAAAAGGGACTGTGGCTCAGTTCACAGATTTCCCTTCAAATGAGGGGATGCTAGTACAGAAGTCCTCCTCTGCTTATCTGTGATTCTTAAGAAAGGAGGGCTGGCTTCCATCAATGGTCCAAAGTATCTCGAAGGGGCAGGGGAGATTTCCCCCAAAGAACAGCAGGAGGAGGAAACTGCTTCCGCCTCCCCACGCCTACTCAGCAGCTACAAATGTCTGGCAATTCTTTGTGTGCACCATCTCCCTTCACCTGTTCAGATGAGATCAGCTGCTGCTAGAGCACACAAATGAACTGCTGCTTTAAAGAAGCCAGCTGCAGCAGCTGCTATGTGGATTGGGGGCAGGGGCAGCTTGTGCTACTCTCTTCTCGGAAAGGGTGAGCTGAGGTCATGGTAAGCTAGTCCTTGAAGCTTCTGTGGCCCCCACTGGTGCTTCCGATGGCTATTAAAATGGAGCCCCCTCCATTCCTTGGCATTCCAAGCAGATAAGGGAGGACTCCCATCCATGTGTCCCCTCATTAGAAAGAAGAATAGGAGAAGTGAGGCATTAAACAGCTCATTGTTAGCTCTGTTTATTCCAAATTACATCCGGCTAAATGTTATACACACCACATGGCATCTCTGCCTGTTGAGAATTCTGAAATCTGCCACACTAAGTAGCTCTCGTGTGTGCGTGCACGCACGTGTGTGTGCTAGAGAGAGAGAGAGAGAGAGAGAGAGAGAGAGAGAGATTTTTGTCCCCTCCAGCTTACTCAGCCTCTGAGTGTAGGAGGCTTCAGAGTTCTCAGCCAGGGGTTGCGTTCTTCTACCATGTAGCCAGGCCCTGAGAGGAGAGAGCTGTGCAAATAAGCCACCCTTCCCCAATTCCGAGCCATTATGGGAGATGTACTCTAACACATCTGGAGGGTGCCAGGTTGGGGAAGGATGAAACAAGCTGTTATTACCAACATCTGTCATGGAATGTAATGGAATACAAAATAACAGCAATAGCCATGATTCCTTTACAGTTAACACCTGCAAATATCAATGGTCCATCCAGTTTCATAGCCAGCCATGTTTTGGGATCTCTAATCTCTTATTTTATACCAGGTGTTGAGAAAGGGGGAAGCAGCAAGAGAGATGCCTGCCATTCCTTTCCTTCTTTAAAGCCCAGGGCAACGAGATAGAAAGAACCCCCAGTGCCTCCACCCTCGAAGCCAACCATGCATGCCAGATAGGGTGGGTACTTACGCATTGACATAGAAGTAGAAATGCATTGCCAAAATATAGGACAAAAGAGGACACTGGTTGGCGGAAGATTTGCAGATTTTAATTTTAAATGTATAGTGGCAAATGTAGAAATAATTACTATAATTTGAGTAGAGATACAATACTCCCCATAATAGGAAAGACTGTAACCAGGTGACCTCAGTCTTGGGTCCTGGTGCTAACTGTTGACAGGCAACTTCAAGGGCCTTCCTCTCCCTTCTTATAGTTTTGTTTAACCTTTAAACGAGACGTGGGGCTGGACACCTTCAAATAGAGGACTGTCTTCTGTAAAGTAGGCTACTTGGCCACCCTAATGCCAGAAGATTCGGTGACAGGACAGAATCCTGTCTCATTGCATTTTGGAGGAGTGAGTAGCAGAATTAATCTCTCTTCCTGATTCTGCCTTCTCCAAAAGCCTAGTATGAGTGAGAGATCAACACACACACACACACACACATCAAGTTCTCTATGGATGTACCGTTATGGGTCTTGGGAAGGGTGGGAGGGTGGATCTCATGCCTGGCATAGTGAAAGATCCCTGTCCTTCTGAGTTCTCTCATTTGTAGTGTGTGTGTGCGAGCGTGTGCACGCGCATGCTCGCACACAATGCAAGGATCTGTGTGCCAAGTATCCAGGGCATGGGTGGTTGCCAATGTAACTGATTTGTGGAGCCCTGGCAAGTATGTACTACATTCCTTGAATATTTCAGTAACATCTGTTCATAATCTCTCAACCCTACAAATAAGGAGCAACAGACCTCACATTAGAGTCCTGCAGGCTGGAAGTCTTGGTAGGGTTTACCAGGGAAGTATCTTCTTTTTCAACCTGTTGAAAGAACACCAGTAATTTAGCACAGTGTAGAGGCAGCTGCGAGTTGAGGTGATGGTAGGCCAGATCCTGACACCTCTTTGGCCTCCACTGACAGTCCTGATGGTTTTTAAAATGGAACCCCCTCCCTTCACTGGACAGGGGAGGACTCCTATCCACGCTTCTTCAGCTGGAAGCCCTACTGTCTGCAACGGGGCTTGCTCTCCAGTATGCTTTTTGAGGCAGCAGCCGGAATAATGAGGCACGACAGTTTTTGGTATGCTGGTATAACAAGAACCAAGATGTTTATTAGCATGTTGCCATATATACATACTTGCAAGAATACCTGTGGTTTAGTAATGCCTTTAACATTTACTGATGATATTGCGCGTTAGAAATATTGCATTATGTCATTTCCAGCTCAATAATGAAAGGCCCAATTAGAATAATGGGGATACCCTTAATTCTCCATTCTGCCAATATATAGCCATTCACAAAACAATCCACTTCTGTTCCTAATCTCTGACCCAGTTCATATTTGTACGAATGCAGTTGTTCTATGTGACCCTCTCAGGAGCGCACAGTGGCTGCTTAAGGACCAACAGCATGTGTGTGGGAGCCATTTGTGAGAACCAGTGCCTCAACACAGAGGAGCTGTCTGTGCTGCTGCCATGACTGGTGTGGCTGTTGTTTCCTCGAGGAAGGGGTAACAGAATCACACAGAAGTCACCAATATCAATGCAATCTTTTATGACTGCTTTGCCTCAGTAGCTCACAGCTGGAGCAAGTGCTCATACCACCAAATTGTACTGACTATGAGAGAAAGTTATTTGCCTTCACCTGCAAAGTATCTTTGTACCATGGATGCTGTATGCTTCCTTATGGCCATTCTAGTCAAACAAATTCAGTCCATCTCAGTCTTATCATACTTCCAGGCTTCCTACATTAGTAAGATTTTAACTGGGGCCGGCCCTACCATTAAGCAGAGTGAAGCAGTTGGCTCAGGTGTTAGATGCTGGGTGGAGGCAGCAAGTGTTGGAGGAGAGACCTGTGTGCCATGTGGCCTGATGTGTGCCTCCTGAGTTAGCCTGCTGCCTTCAGGGGCAGGAGAAGATGCTGCCTCATCATCAGTGTTGAAGACAGATCCATCTGCTCGTTCAGTTGGGTTTTGTACATGAAATGGGAGGCGGAGCCATCCTGTCCTTTGCCTCAGGCAGCCAAATGTCTTGGGCTACTCTGATTGTAACTTTTTCCAGTATAAATAAACTGAATTAAATCCTATTGTTATGAACAATTAGATTTCTGATGTAATAGTGATAGCGGTGGGAGTTGAAACTCTCATAACAATATCTTCCGAGTTAATTTGAGGGGGGGGGATATGAATGCTGAGGAGCTGAATTTATTGCTCATCTGAGTAGGTGACTAATAGCAAAGTTCTCAGCACTGCAAAGCATTGTGTGCAAAAACACAGTGACAGTGGGGGAAGGGCACAATACTACTCAACTGTAGAGTCATTGTTAATGGAATGTAATTAGCTGGCTTGTTGGCCAAAAGTTGTCTGTTCATAATGCTCACTGTTGTCATGAGCCTGGATCAATTTATTACGAATTCGCTATTGCTTTTGGAATTGATTGTGAGCCTTGGAGCATGCGTAGTCTGCCCCATTTCTGCACATGTGCTGAGTTGGTTGGTTTAACCTTTGAATGATCCAGTGCATCCTCCACTCCTCATCTATGCTGCCACAGCTGTAGCACTCTATAGGTCCATCTTCCTCTCTCCTCCATATACTGGCAATTGGTGATGCAAAGTAAGCATCTCATCACACGATTCCAAACTACATCTCCCAAGATGCACTTTGATATTGGGCATGCACAAAAACTAATATACGCGGAATGAGATCTTGTATTAAAGCAGAACTCTCGCCCAAGCTCACATGGAAGAATTCATTACTTTCAAAGGAAATAACAAATTAACTTGGGGTAAGTTCACCCATCACTTGTCCCTGTTCTTATTTCTGTATCTCCTGTGGTGAGATTATCAGAGTAATTGGCTTTTTTACAATATGTACAAATCTTCACTAAGAAATCATCAAACATGCATCTCTTCCCATTTTACACTCATATGGCCTGTGTGTGAATGGCCATTCCTGGTGTCTATGCATCCATTATTATTTCCCAACAATATTTTACAATCACACCTGCATGGATAGACATTGCACAGGATTTGGACCTGGGTTCAGATGTTATGGACCTCATTCTCTAAACCATGGGCTCAGGAACATCTGGGGTCATATGCTCCCTCCTCTTCTCTCACATGGTTTCTCTCATCCACGTCACTATTTTTGCTGACTTATGCTTTGTTTAAATACTTTGACCTCTTTGAGGCTATAATACAACTGAATAGGCCAGAGGCCTAGCTCCAGTGCTGCTGTGGGCCCTGCGGTTTGGGAATCAGCATCTGATTCAGACTTAGAGCAGAATGATTTAGAACCCAGTCCAGTCATGCGAAGCTCAGGGTCTGATAGCTTGGCTCTGCCTGGCTTCCCATCTGATTGCAGTATGAAGCAGGGTGGTACTCCCAAAGGTTGAAGAGCCTTTGCTGAGAACAATGTCTTACTTGCTTGGAATAGGCTTTTGCCTGGAGTTATTGTGAACTCTGGTTTGCCTTGAATCTTGTATTGCTAAGACTCTGACTTGCAATATACTGTTGGGACTCTGACTCTGCAGGAATTCCAGCCTTGGGACTGTCTCTTCAACCAAGCAATGTGCCAACAGCCTTTTGCCTATGATATCTGATTTACTGGGGATTAGAAACACTGTAAGCTCTGCCATGAAACTATGGAAAGTTGATCTGTGTAACCTGATCTACTGTGATAAACAGCTTCACTGTTATCAATGATCTGTGTCAATTTGCCAGAGAACATTAGAAAGCTGGGACTGACACTTAAACAGTTGTGGTTGCCTTGGTTATGGTGGCTTATGAAGGGAGACTTCAGGCTGTTTAAAAAACCTAGGAGAAGTAACCTTTGTTTCGATTGGTCAGGTGGGTCAACAAAGATGATTGGCAGTTAGAGGTCCCATAAGGAACATGATTGGCTGGGATATTTTTTAATTATTGTTTAAAAGGCAGGAAGCGATCTGAGACTGTTAGGGACAGTTAGAGAATAGGTGACAGGAGCTGGAGTTACTAGTGGTGAGCTGAAGGGACCAGTGCTCAGAGAAAGCCAGTCTGAGAGAACTCTTCTGGAGGGAGAACTGGAAGCTGGAGCTGGTGGCTATGGAGAGCAGGAGGCTGGGCTGTGATGTTGTGCTAATACTTCAGGCACACAGCAGAGTCCAACACCAGGGGGATTCAATCACAGGTCTGACCAGAGGGAGCTTCAGCAAGTCATCCCTGATACAGTATCATCATCCCAAAAGCCAGAGGCAATGGGAAGGGCCGAAGGCAGAGGAAGACTGCTGCACAGCAGCCATTCCTGGTTGTGAGATGGAATTTAGGGGAATTGGATCTGGGGGGAAAGCTACTGAGAGCTTATCAGCAGGGAAGACTCTCTTTTAGGTATGATAACCAAGGATATTTAATTTAAGTACGTTAAAACATTCCCATCCTATTATTTGAATAATAATCTATCCCCTTGTGCATATTAATCCCTTAATAAACCTCTTAGTTTTGTTCATCCTTTATTAGCTTTTATTGTTGTTTTCATTGCTATTTTACTGTGTTTATGTTTTTATAATTTTTAATATTTTAACTGTCTTTATGTATTTCATTGCTGTAAGCCGCCTTGGGAGAGCTTCTGCCCTGAAAGGCGGCCAAGAAATTTTAAAGAAAGAAAGATACATTATCTCTAGTGGTGGTGTCAGTCCCATGCCTATGCCTTCGCTACCAGGCTACTGAGGTATATAAGATACAAAGGGTTTATTTTGTTGGCAGCGGTTTTATGATTAAAGTTTTTTATACTTGAGATGGCCTTGTGGCAAGGAGTTCCATGGGCCCCAATTTTAAAGTATTTGAATAGGGGATATTGGCCAAAACCCTACATGGTTTTGTCACACTGATCTAACCCGTTTTCTGTGATATTCAAATTGGTAGACTATGGGTAGCTTTTTACTTCAAAACCATAATTTAAAACCATGATCTGAAGTAGGCTTGCAGGCTATACTTTGGAGGGATCTCTAACAATAATGAGCCAGTTCATATGTCATGGCAAACCATGGTTGGAGAAAACTAGGAAGTGGAGGAGGGAAGTGGAGTGAGAGGGTGTTTTCAAAGGCAGCTGACATCGTTACACCCACTGCAGCCACCCTGGAGATTGAGCTGGTATAGTAGTTGGTGTTCATGGAAGCCCACCTTCCCCACCTTGCCTTCCCCATGCTGAACACCTCTGAGCGAGCACCACCCTCACTCTGCTGCTGACGCTTGCCGCCCTTGCATCACCTTCCTCTACGTTGCTACATTTTTCGGTTTGACTGCACTTTGAAAGCTGCGCCTCTCCAGTGGCGTGCCTCGTCTCTAATAATGCAGGGGCTGTGCTCGCCTGGCAAGGGTGTTTCTTACTCCAGTTAGCTGCCTGCCTGCATAGTGCCAGGCTGAAGTGGACTTGCCGAGCATCACACTCAGTGCGTGCCAACTCACAGGCCGAAGGCACCCGTGCATCGGGCCCTCGCTCTGCCTCAGACTGCCTGCTGCTGCCTGCCGCCCCCTCGGCTACTCTGACGGTGCAGTAGTGGAACTCTAGCTTAGAAAACCCTCCTTCCTGTCCACGTGTGGTGCCTGTGCTAAGACCGGGACAGTGCCCACCAGGTAAAGGTGTCTCCTCCTTCAGTCTTTCAGCTGGCTATCTGTCTGCCTCTCTCTGCCTGCCTGGTGTCAGGAGGACGTAATGGAGCACGGTGGGTGTCGTGCTCAGTGCGTGCCAATTCACAGGCTGAAGGCATCTGCGTGCCTGGCACGTATTGCTGCCCTCCTTGTCTGCCCACTTCGCCGCAGTAACTTGGCTCTCTCGCACCTTTTGCCACTCTAGCATGGTGCCCCTGCGCTGATACAGATTTGGGCAAGGGTGTTTTCTTACTGCACTTAGCTACCTGCCTGCCTGCCTGCCCCTCTCTCTCTGCCTGCCTGCCTAGTGCCAGGATGAAGTAGCAGGGCTTGGTGGGTGTGCTGCTGGACACGCCAACTTATGGGCCTATATGGCAGGGGTGGGGGACAGTTTAGACCCCAGGGCCAGAGAGCTGTGTGGCTCACCCACCCACCGACCCCCGGGGAGGCCAGATTATGTCGGGGGGAAGCCCCACCCTCCTGAAGCCCCCCCCCATCCCCTGAAGCCTCACCCCCCGCCATCCTGGGCAGGGAGGGTTCTCCATGCAGAGGGAGAGAGAGGAGCGACTGGTCCATGCCTCTCTCTGCATGGAGAATTCAAATTCTGTGCAGAGAGAGGCAGGCTCCCCCCTTGTGTTCCCTGTGTGGGAACATAGTGGAGAAGCAAGGCTGAGCTGGCTCAGTCCCCTTCCCACCTCTCTCCCTTCTGAGGGGAGGGGCTTCAGCGAGGGGGAGAGGGCTCACCTGAGAGCCCACAGGCTGGATGGGCTGGCCTGGTGGGCCTAATGGCCCTGGGCCAAAGGTTCCCTATCCCTGCTGTATGGCATCCTTGCACCTGGCACTCAAGGCTGCCAGCCTCACTCTCTGCCACTGCCACCAACTCCCGGCCAGAAGTTCTTGGACTACAGTTCCCATCACCTTACCATTGGCCATGCTGCCTGGGGCTGATGGGAGTTGGAGTCCAACAATGCCTGGAGGGTCACAGGTTCCTCCCCCTGCTGTATGCACTTACTTGGGAGGAAGCCCTATTGAACTGAATAGGACTTACTTCCGGGTAAACATGTGTAAGATTGGGCTGTAATACGGAGTTAGCCTACTCTGAATAAAAGGATTTTAAGTATGGAAACAATTTCATATTCTTGCAGCTTTTCACTCCTCTAAAAAAAAATCAAATGAGAAGTCTCATGCAAGTGGCGAGATTAGATGTAGCTTTCCATTTTTGTAGCTCCCTGGTGATTAATTATGTGGAAACTGTGATATGCAGTCTGGCAGCTACAAAGTCAAGGGCCCCTACAGTACAACTGAAGAGTCTGTGGAGAAATATTGCTGGTTTGCTACAGTAAACCCATACAGCCACTGCGAGCTACATTTTCCTGACATGTATGGGTTTTATCACCTCTGTCACTTGCCGAGTAACATACGTGTACGTGTGATCATTTTGGTCTCCTTCTCCACCCCTTGCTGCTAACTAACAAGCCATACTGCATGAACATCTTCCCCCTCTCATTGCTGACAACATAGGCCCACATTTCTTTCTATGCTTCAGTTGCTATGCCAAAAGGTTGTTTAGTGTGTTTACCCACTAGACAGCTGCAGCTCCATTTCCAAGCGGAGGCTGAAAGTAACTCACTAGAGGAAAGTGCAAACCTACCAGAGGGTAAGGGCAGCCTGCACCTACCATAATGCAGGAACAAAAGGCAATAGTTCTGAGATAAAACTAACGTGCCTGAGGTAATTGTGGCGAAAGCGATGTGCACACACCTTAGATTAATTTAATTCCTATTTGGTTTTTGTTGCTCCAGAAATTACAGTAAAAAAGCTGAACCCCGAAGCGTATTGTGTAGCTAAGATATTGTTCAACAAACTGTGGCTTGCTCGTAACTTCTTCCATGCTCTCAACATTTTGGTTCCTCCCTTTTGCCTCCCTCCCACGACCAAGCACTTCCCCATTTCTACTGCTTCTTCCTTTCCTCTCTGTTTATTGCTAAAATATTTGTCCATGCTCTGAATCTTTTCATTAGGAGCTCTTCACCGCCAGCCACATCTACCACATTTCTTTTCATGAAATTCAGAACACCTGTGATAAAGGAAGAAAATCCTCCACCTCTTCCCTTGAGGTCAAATTTAAACGTGAGGCCAGCCACTTGACCCCACTAATATGTTTGGGATTATTATTTTTTACACACTTAGTGTTACATTTAAGCCCAGCCTTGAACTCTGCAGTGGCTCTATATCACTCCAAGCCCAAGCTGCTTTTTCTTTACTGAAGCCCTCTCCTCTTCAGCTGTCAACCAACTACAGGATTTTCATTGATGAATCATTTCACTTTTAACCAGTTGATTCATTCATCAATTTGCATTCATACATTTGCATATTAATACAATTCTCAGAATATACTCGTTTTTGAGATATGGAAGGAAGTGTGATAATTTAACGAACAAAAGCTACTTTGGTTTTTCAACCAGCTATGACTATATAACTCATTTACTATTGAGGGACAATCCGTCTTGATTATTCTCTCTCTCTCTCTCTCTCTCTCATATTACAGCAACACATGGCAACTACAAAGTAGCTCAAAAGCTAAACGACTGCACCAATAATTCACAGCCCAGCTGATTAAAAATTTTCCTTGCCAATTAAAATGTGTTCCATCAGCTAGATTGGTTGATTAAACTAACACTGGGGTCCAAAGTACAAGGGACAAAGTACAAAGCAAATATAATGTTTATGACATACGGAGCACATTTACTGAATTTTCAAATTGAAATAAAGAAGTGCTATATCACCCCATGACTCGTGGGACGCTATGGAAAAATATTTTGGGTTACAAAATATACAAGATCAAGATCATACGGAGAATATTTGTAATCTGTTAACTACTACTCGCAAATTAACTGTGATTAAGTATTAATTGTTTTATAGTTGGAAAATGAATTGTCCTTTGTAATTGTTATATTTATTAAAATAAAGAATTTAAAGAGCTAACACTGGGGTCCTTAATGCGGTCCCCCTCAGGGCCACTGCACCCATGGAGATGTCCCAATATTTTCTGGTTTGTTTGGTTTTTTTACATTTTGGAATGTGGGGAGCGCAGCAGTAGTTGCACATTTGAGGCTGGACAGTTGAAAAGGGGAGCAAGCGATCATAAGCTCCACTTCTATTTCCTGTGTGGGACAGGAAATGTAGAAGGTGAATTGCTGTTTCTGCCAAGGTGGAGACTGTGAAGGGGCAGAGAGCCTGGAGTGAGGGGAAAAGACTGGCTGCAGCAGTGGGGGGATGACCTAGCATTTGCTGGGGCCCAAAAGTGGCAAAGGGCCCACCACCCAAACATTGCTATTTTCACTCTGACTGAGAAGGTCAGAGGTCATGTAAGAGCATTATCCATCTTCAAGGGGGCCCACTGAGGCTGCCTTGCCCAGGGGCCACCAAAATTCCAGAATCAGCACTAATGTTGGGCACTTCCATAATCTGTACAACTGTACTGGAGAAAATGCCTCCCCACCTCAGAATCCATAAATGCACCATCCCTCATCCAAGGTATTTCAGTGTTTGGGAGAAACGTATCTTTGCCCCATAGGGTTTAATGGGATCAAGCCATTCTAGAACTGACCTACTTCTAATCCTATATGGTGCCAAGGCAATTTACCTTTCATCTTAAATCTGTATCAGAAAATGAGAGATAATTACATCAGTTACAGAGTCAAACCCCTGGGGGAATCCAACCTGGCCCATCCATCAGCCAGCGAAGGAGTCATAGCAGGAAGCACACTTCCCCATCCCTTCCAGAAAAAGCACTCAACTCCAGCTGACAGTTGCCCTGGGACTACAGAAGGAAGGGGAAAGAATGCTCTGGCCCCATCCATCAACCAAAGGGACAAGAGCCACCAGTTGCTATTCAAAGAGGAAGACCAGCAAGGAAAGATCAACCTGGCCCAAACTGCATTTAAATGCCAGCTTATAGCTCACCACCTTGTTCTGGCCTTGAAAAACTGATCTCCCTCCTCTTCCTTTCCCCTTCCCTGGTATGTCTTCTCATTTTAGTTTGTAAGCCTGCTGGCATGGCCTGCCCCCCACCCCTTTGATGTGAGCCACTGTGAGAGACAATAATTGTCTGGAAAGCAGGATAAAAATGTTGTAAGTATGTAAAAAATAAAATAAACTTGCAATCGAATGCATGTGAACTTACTCTAATGAAAAAAGCATTCTAAGTGAGGTGATATGAGAGTTCAGACTGTAGTTCTATTTCTCTTATGGCCCATTCAACAATTAAAGTCATCACTGGATGTTGGAGTCATCAAGTGATCAACATAGCATAAAAGAGAGTTTAAGAGAGCAGTGTACACACACCTGAGCACCCACTCGAAATGCGGCTTCCACTTGAGCTTTAAGGATGTTACACTTCAAATGGTCAGGTACTGAGGAAGGTGACACAGGATGGTGCTGGAGGCTCTTCTCTGATGTTTTCTTATCTTCACTCTGCCATTAATATAAGAGGGTAGGAAACAGATACTGGAAATTAATTTCAGCCTGTAAGAGAGATTTATCTTTACCCCCATAGACTTCAGTATAATGTGTAAACAGTTACAACCTAAATACACAGTTGTTTCCTTTAGTAGGTTCTTGATAAAAATCAACTCCAAGCCTGTATCAGCTGAATAAATGAAACAAGTGACTAAACTAGTTATGTTAATAAACAGTGTATATTAATAATGGGGAAAGGGTAGAGGTGCATTTATTCCAGAACATAAGAAGAGCCATGCTGGATCAGACCATTCACACAGTGGTCAACCAGCTGTTGACCAGGAACCCGCAAGCAGAACTCGAGTGCAAGAGCACCCTCCTGCCCATGTTCCCCAGCAACTGGGGTACATAGGCTCACTGCCTCTGGTACTGGAGGTAGCACATAGCCATCAGGACTAGTAGCCATTGATAGCCTTCTCCAGGTATTTATCTAACCCCATTTTAAAGCCATCCAAATTGGTGGCCATCACGACATCCTGAGGTAGCGAATCCCATCATTTAACTATGTGCTGTGTGAAGAAGTACTTTTATCTGTCCTGTATCTCCCACCAATCAGCTTCATGGGATGACCCCGGGTTCTAGTATTTTGAGAGCGGGAGAAAAATGTCTCCCTATCCACATTCTCCACACCATGCATAATTTTGTAGACCTCTATCATGTCTCCCCTTACCCTCTTTTTTCCCAGCTAAACAAGCCCAGCTGTTGTAACCACCAGGTGAGAGGACTGAACTGGCCAGATAAAGTCAAGTGGGTTGGAGAGTATTAAGTTCTGTCCCCACTTCTGGCCCTCTCCCTTGCCTTGGTAATCAGAGCAGTTCTGCCAGCTTACCTTTGGACAATCTGGTGCTGTTAAACCCTGGTCGGTCAGTAATCAATCAGCAATTGTCCATGATTTGATCTGAGAAGAGGGAGCCAGCTTGCTTTGCATCGCTGAGACCTGGGCAGAGGGACTGGTAGAAATTGGTCTCTCCCAGATGTGTCTGCCTGGGTTCTCACTACAGCACCAGCATAAGCTCAAGGGTGAGGGGAAGAGAATTGCTGTGATCTGCAGGGATTCCATCTCCCTCACCAGGAGACCCATCAAAACAGGATCCAAATTCAAGTGTTTGTACCTACTGTTGGGCTAGAGGGACAGACCAAAGAAAAAACAAAAGGAAATCCAACCTCACAACAAAAACAACAAAGAACCAACTATCATATTGGAGTGTATAATAGCAAAAGGCGTTGGAAGAGTCGAATATCCCCAAACAGCAGGTACATAGCTCAGGAGTACTCCTTGACGGACCAGGTGGCGAATGCCATCCAGCAGCTCAGGTGGCAAAAGCCATTCAGAGTAAGCAAATGTAAAGTTGTTGCAGAACATAAATGGTGCCGTGACTCGGATACGAACCGAGGTTGCTGCGGACACAATGCAGAGTACTAACCACTATATGATATGGCTGCTACAAAGTGATGTACTTTGGGGGATAAATCCTAACTTCACCTGGTCACTGATGGGGTCTGAGCTGGCAGTGACTAACCAGAAAAGGTATTTTGGGGTTGTGACGGATAGCTCAATGAAGATGGTGACCCAGTGTGTAGTTGCTGTGAAAAAGGCAAATCCCATCTTGAAGATAATTAGGAAAGGAATCAAAAACAAAAATGCCAATATCATAATGCCTTTATACAAATCTATGGTGTGACCACACTTGGAATACTGTGCACAGGTCTGGTCACCACACTTCAGAAAGGTTATTGGAGAGCTGGAAGAAGTGATGAAAGGGCAGCTCAAATGATCAAGGGACTGGAGCAACTCCACCATTAAGGGTTGTTTACAACATTTTGATTTTTTTTATCTTAGAAAAAGGGTAAGAGGGAGGGATTCTCCCTCACTCAAAATACTGGAACCCGGGGACATCCCATGAAATTGATTGGTGGGAAATTCAGGACAGATAAAAGGAAGCGCTTCTTCAGACAGCGCATAGTTCAGCTATGGAATTAGTTACAAGATGCAGTGATGGCCACCAACTTGGATGGCTTTAAAACAGGTTTCGACAAATCCATGGATGACAAGGCTCTCAGTGTCTACTAGTGATGATAGCAATATATTCCCTCCAGTATTTGGGGCACTATGCCTATGTATGCCAGTTGCTGGGGAACAAGAGCAGGAGGTTGCTATTGTACTCATGCGCTTATTGTGGGCTTCCCACAGCTGTCTGGCTGGTCACTTTCAGAACACAATGCTGGACTAGACATGCCTTTGGTCTGATCCAGCATGGTTCTTCTTATTCTTATTTTAGTCTGTGACCACAACAAATTCTTCTTCCTCCTCTTCTTAAATACTGAAAGCTGCTGAAAGGGGATGGATTTTTTCTAACTGCCAAACCATTCATAACAAACAATTATTTTGTTTTTGTTTTGTTTCAAGTTATGGCTTATTTACTGTATATGTACCACCAAAGACATTTCTCCTTGGTTTTCTGCAGTGAAAGTGGGTGTCCTCCTGTGTAGATACATAATGTTGCTTGAGATTACTCATGCTTTTAAGACAACTGCCTGAGTTCGCAGTGTTTTTGGAGAAAGTGTCAGAGGGAACCATAGTCTTATACTCTTCAACCCACCTCTGCACACCTTTGATGTCTCATGTGTATTAATTAAAACTGTTCGATAGCGAAGAGCCAGCAGAAGAATTCTGTTAATGTGCACACTTTTATTTTGCTTTCTCTCATGTTGCAATCTAGTGTATTATACTAATACAAAATATCCACAATGACACAAATAATAGACATTTGGATCCCTGTAATTATTCAGTGGCATTGTTGCCACATCAAAGTTTTTCCTTGGAGGGGTCACAACTATCTGTGGCAACATAGTATTCTATTAAAAAAAAAGGAGTATTTTCTGTGGAATCACTAGTACTATGGAAGTTCTAATCTTCCCTAGGAAGATTTGCCAGGCCTGCTCTGTCAAAATCTTTTGGTGGATGGTGAAAAATGTTCTGTTCTGCCAGGCCTTCGGAGTTTCTTGAGTGTTGATTTTATCTTTGTTGGGCTGCTATATTAGTTAAATTTGTGAATTAATGAATTTTAATTGCCTGCATTTATTGCATTTCTTCTTGCATTTTAACTGTATTGTCTAAGGTAATTTGGGTGCCTCTTATGAGGAGCTCGCAATCCAGGGTGAGTGAGCAGGGAGTTTTACATGGGCGTGGTGGAAGAAGCAAAGAGTGGGCTGAGCTTGTGGAGGTTTGCTTGTGTTTTTGAACTCTTCGGGTCTGTCTGTTGTTCAGTGGTTGTTTTTAGCTGCCCCTGTGGGCTTTAGCACATTGTCCTGCTGGGCGGGGCTTCTGCAGGAGACAGGCACATGGAAGACTGTCACACACAGGAGTAAGTCCATCAGAAAGGATGCCTTGTCTTCAGAGCTTTGCAATCGATTCCAGCATCTCCCAATCAAAGTTAAATATGCTAGGGTGCAGTGGAATCCGCCCGTGATACTCGTAAGGCTCTGAACTCAGAGGCTGGTGAGTATTCAGTGCAGAGCGGGAGGCATGACAACGGTGATGGTTGCCTCCGTGGGGCCTCCTGCTCTGCAATTTAGCTAGATGGGCTAATTTTTTGCCCATGTAGCTGAGGCTTTGGGGTAGGGGGAAGAACATCAGGGAAGCCTGGAGATACGGCAGTGGCAGCCCTCCCCGACTCTCCCCACCCACCAGCACGCCCCCTTTCCCTTCCCTCCAAGGTCACCGTTGCAACCTTGGAGAGGCGGCCAGCGTGGCTCTCTCTGCGCCAGCTGCGAGGTGGAGGCTGTGGGGAGCTCGGACTCCTGGATCCACGGCTGGAGAGCCATCTATGGCCTTGGATCCAGGAATCCAAAGTATCCTATGGCCCCCCAGATTCTGTCTAAGGGCCACAGGATTGCTCTCCCCATGTGTTATGTTTTGGGACAGGGACTGATGTGTGAATAGTTCAGTGTAGGAGAGAAAGAACAGTCAGTGTCTTTAACTCTTGGCTGGGGCCAGGGAAGAGATGCAAGCTTAAATGTTATGTCGGCAGTTGACCAAGTGACAGTTAAACTGACATGGATGCATATTGTTACCAAGGAGACGGCTAGCTTAGGTGAGGTTCCTGCTTTTTTAGACAGCTAGAATCATAAAGTGGTCAGTTAGTTTGTGGGCATTCCACTTTAAGTCTATTGCTTGTTTCTTAGAGACCAGTGAGAATTTGGAAATCTACCCAGATGAACTGATTGGCTTATATATAATTATATAAAAGTATAATGAATAAACGATGCTCCTTCTGTTCCACAATGTCTTTATTTTGAAAAGCCTTAACCTGAGCCAGTAGTTCTCTTAAGCCTCTAGGACATGTAATACTATCTATGGCTAATGTAATAATTGTTGTTGTTCAGTCGTTCAGTCGTGTCCGACTCTTCGTGACCCCATGGACCATAGCACGCCAGGCCTTCCTATCCTCCGCTCTCTCCCGGAGTGTGCTCAAGTTCATATTCATTGCATCGGTGATGCTATCTAGCCATCTCATCCTCTGCCGTCCCCTTCTCCTTTTGCCTTCAGTCTTTCCCAGCATCACGGTCTTTTCCAGAGAGTTTTCTCTTCGCATTAGGTGGCCAAAGTATTTGAGCTTCAGTTTCAGTATCTGTCCTTCCAATGAGCAGTCAGGGTTGATTTCCTTTAGGATGGACTGATTTGACCTCCTTGCAGTCCAGGGGACTCGTAAGAGTCTTCTCCAGCACCACAGTTCGAAGGCATCAGTTCTTCGGCGCTCAGCCTTCCTTATAGTCCAGCTCTCACAGCCATACGTTACTACTGGGAAAAGCATAGCTTTGATTATGCGGACCTTTGTCAGCAAGGTGATGTCTCTGCTTCTTACTATGCTGTCTAGGTTTGCCATAGCTTTCCTCCCAAGGAGCAAGCACCTTTTAATTTCATGGCTACAGTCACTGTCTGCAGTGATCTTGGAGCCCAAGAAAATAAAATCTGTCACTGCTTCCATTTCTTTCCCTTCCATATGCCAGGAATTGATGGGGCCAGATGCCATGATCTTAGTTTTTTTAATGTTGAGTTTCAAACCAGCTTTTGCACTCTCCTCTTTCACCCTCAACAAGAGGCTCTTTAGATCCTCTTCGCTTTCTGCCATTAGGGTGGTATCGTCTGCGTATCTGAGGTTGTTGATAATTCTCCCAGCAATCTTAATTCCGACCTGTGATTCATCCAACCCGGCGTTTCTCATGATGTACTCTGCATATAAGTTAAATAAGCAGGGCGACAATATGCAGCCTCGTCGTACTCTTTTCCCAATTTTGAACCAATCGGTTGTTCCATGTCCGGGTCTTACTGTTGCTTCTTGACCCTCGTACAGGTTTCTCAGGAGACAGGTAAGGTGGTCTGGTACTCCCATCTCTTTAAGAATTTGCCACAGTTTGTTGTGATCCACACAATCAAAGGCTTTAGCATAGTCAATGAAGCAGAAATAGACGTTTTTCTGGAATTCTCTTGCTTTCTCCATGATCCAGCGAATGTTGGCGATTTGATCTCTAGTTCCTCTGCTTCTTCGGAACCCAGCTTGTACTTCTGGTAGTTCTCGGTTCACATACTGCTGTTTGCTTAAATATGACAAAGGCAAAAGCAAAATATTTCTACAATGTCTCCCTCTGTGGTGTGATATGTGTGTGTGTGGGTGTGGGTGCAAGTGGGCACCTCCAGCCCTCAGAGTTCAGCTCCACTGGTCGGTGGACATCATAATTCAATGTAACGAGATCTGGATCAAGTTGGACATAAAGCCTCCCCACTACACCACGTACACCCCACAGAAGGCAATGCTATAGAAATTTTAGTTTGGTAGATTTTACTGAATCAAATTACACCCTCCCTTGTCTTTCTAAAATTAACCTGCACATGGAATTAGACAGACTGCATATGTAAAAGGAGTATTTTTGTAGCACTTCTCCTAAATGCTTTCCATACATTATCTCATTAATCCTTACAAAAACAATGGAAAGCAGGCCAGTATTTGTATTCTCAGACTGTGACTGAGAGACAGTGGGGTTGCCTACAGGTACCTAGATTTGAATCTGGGTCTTGCTCATCCATAGTTTAGTCTTTTCACCAAAACACAACAACAGCTTTTGGTGCCATGGGAGCCCAGAGTGGTCTAGAAATTAATTTTAAATCTCAGCTGCGATGGTTTCACTCCAGGCGGAAATTCTCCTTCACTGCCACTGGAATGGCATGAAATACCCTTACAAAATGCTTGCTCCCTTTCTGTTTCACGAACTGCTAACACAGACTTTCCCAACCTTTCACACCAGGTTGGGGTGGGAAGGCTGTGCTGATGGATCTGTGGTTCAACACATTTTTGCTAAGGGATTACAGCTCAGAATGAGCAAAACCTGGCCCTCCTGCCAAGGGCAAGGCCTTGGTCTAGCTTCACACTCACAATGTCCTCGAGTGAATCATTTTACTGTCTCCCACATACATGACTGGCTGCCATCGATTCTCATGGAGGAAAACATAATGCTACACTGGTGGACAACACTGCAGTACACTCTGAGCAGTGTGCGAAGAGAAGCTGTGCAGCCTCGTTCCCACCCCCTGGTCTCTGCACAATCCTTCTAACCTTGTACACTGGGGGTGTTGAACCTCTCCCAGTCTGAGGCCTGGATTCAATTTTGGAGAAGCTCTTCGGGGCCACATTCCCGTGGTGGGTGGGTCTGAAGGCAAAAGGGGCCAAAAATTCCAGAAATACTAAAAATGCCAGCATATTTAAACTTGGAGCTCTTCCTGCCTTAGGAGAGGCATTCAGCCCTTTGGAATGGGGAAACACTGTGCAAAAGCCAGGAAACCACCAAATTATTGGCAGTTGGGGGAAAGGGGGCAGGGCCAAAGGGAAAGGGTATCATCATCTGGGGAGCCCCAGAGAGCTGGATTGGGATCCCAGGCACCCTGGATCTGGACCATGGCCCTGAGGTTCAACACTCCTGCCAGACACCCTTCTCATCACAGTCAGTTTGCTACACAAGGAGCCCCTAAGCATATCTTTCTGTGCTGTACCTTGTTCGTACCGATGTGCAGAGCTGGCCAAGGTCTTACAACTTTCACAGTTTCCACTTCCATCTTCTTTAAATGGAGAGAAGCTTCATCATAATGGCGAGGAACTCCTGGATGTCCAAAATTAGGAAAGAAAACAGCCTGAAAGCCAAGTACAAAAATCCTGCAAAGAAAAACCACTTTTGGGACAGGGCATCTAAGCTGATTGTCAAGTTCAATTCTTTCCCTTTGGATAACAAAGCTATGTGCACCATTTGTAAAACACACACACACACACACCAAAAACCCCCCGATCTAAAATGTTCTGTAAAGGATTGTTGGCTTTCTAGCAAAAGGCGCTGTTGCTGTTTCTCATACCGACCAGAGGATTCACCTTAGACCAGGGGTGCAAAAAATACAGGCTGTAAGAGGCACGCGGCCCACCGAGACATTTCTGGTGGCCCAACAGGCCCCCTTGCATTGTCTAAGGCCTAGATAATGGTAGCAAGGAGTGGAAGAGTGAGGCGAGCCTGTAAGTTTAAGGCTCTCACTTTCCCTGGGCATATCTAGATAACAGATTTATATCAGGGTTAAACCAATTCCACTGGGCTAGCAAAGGCTTTTGGCACAGAGCAACATCAATCTTGTCATAGTTTTTCCCCACAGTATGATGCTCAGGATGCAATGTTATGCCATCCGCTGGCCTGAAATGTGTGGCACTGATTCCTCCTATAGATGAAGTACTGGGTTATGTTGATCATTATGACAAGCTAGTGTGGCAGGATGAATGTTCTTATAATAGGGCCCTGTAAAAACCAGGATCTTGGGCCGGTAAGTATGAATGGGGCCTTCTACCTACAAGCCCACCCCTATGACTGATGCAGTCAGTTACATCAATCAGTGCCACCAGTTCTTCATTTCAAAAACCTACTTCCGGTTCCATGAAGATGAAGCTATGCACTGAAAATTATTGAGGCAAACCAGTGAGTAAATTACAAATGCTCTTCAAATGTAAAGGAGGTTTTTACTACTACTACTACTACTACTACTACTACTAGATCCTGATGGGGGAGGGCAAGGTAGTGCATGAGTACACACATTTTACTGGAACCCCATTTTCAAAGTTTTCCTAGAGTGGAAGCTCTTTTCTTTCTTTTTTTAAGGAAAATCCTGTGTAAGCCGTGAGTGAGCACTTCAAAATGCAAACCAGCTCATGTGTCCCTACACAAATATCCTTGCAATGCAGACAAATTCACTGTACAGAAGTGTGCATATAAAAAAGTATCGGCAATGTTATGGCCAACTGTAGTAGACCAGAGTGGGGCATATTAGGGCGAAGCACAGGTTTGGCCCTGAGTAGCTCCACTGTGGAATTTTTGAACGGGTACATACCCCCACCCACCCTCCCTCTCTCCAAAATATGCAAAATCTACAAAGTTCTGAAAAGCAGTTTGCCCAACCAGGAAAAGTTTCTATATGTGAACAAGCCAAATAGAGAACTGCCTGTATGTCACCATTCTCCCGACAGGCCAGCCAACGGTTTAAGAACTTGTGGTTAAACTAGACTTCCGTTTGAGTCAACAAGCATTCTGCACATGATCAGGTGGCTGTGTAACCAGTTTCCCAATGAAAAGCTAGCAGTGTCTAGCATGCGGGAAGGAGTTTATTTCCCTTCGCAGAGAGTGAACTCCTTCCGCTGCAGCATTGTTTTCTCCTTCTCAATAAAGGTGTGTTGTACCTGAAAGTGTCTTCAATTGCTAGGCCAGGACAGCAATATGTTTGTAACAAAATTAACTTCTCATAAAACAAAGAGAGCTCCATTTCTTGGAAAACAGTTTCCATAACAAACGGCACGCAGGTAACAGCATTTCATGTTTATTGACTCTAGCTGCTTGTTGGAAAGCAGGGCTGGAGAATCCCAAGCCTGGAGGCCAAATCCGGCCTGTCTGGCACCTCAGTTTGACTCTCTGGGGTTGCCCAGATGGCCACACCGCCATGCCCTGGCCTCACCTCATCCCCCAGCCACCAATCATTTGGTAGTTTCCTGGCTTTTGTGAACTTTCCCCCCATTCTAAAAGGCCCAAATGCCTCTTTGGGGGCTTAATTACTAGCAGAAAACTTAAGGGCACAATCCTATGCATGTTTAGACAGAAAGTTGTAGGCCTTTATTGTCTAAACATAAGGATTGAGCCCCTAAGCTAAAATAGGCTGGTATTTTTGGTATTTTGACCCGGCCCCTTTTGCCCTTAGCGCTGCCCTCTTTGGCCTTTAGCCCCACCCACCACTGGGATGCGGCCCCCAAAGCTTCTCCAAAACATAATTTGGCCCTCAAGTTGAAAGAGGTTCAGCACCCCTGTCAAAAAGCATCCTCTTGTCGGCAAAATCAACCTTCCAGTTCAGTCTCATGGCTTTCAAAAAAACCTTCAGGAATAACACTGAGATGGCATTAATTTCACACTTACTATTTGGACTTGGAATGACAGCAACAGTGTCCTTGCTGTCAGGAGGAGCAAGTGCTCCATAGCTGGAGTGGTGGTGGTGGTGGTGGTGATGGTGGTGGTGGTGTCTTCCAGACATTTTCGTAGCAAATTGTGTTCCACCATTTTCTTCAGCGTTAAATGCGTGAAGTTCAGTATTGTTCAAAGGGTAACTGTGAGACACAGGTTTGGTCCAAATTATAGTATTAAAAGAAGTGATTAATTATATTTGAGATGGAACAACATTAACAACCATCTAGTAATCTATAATGAATAGGCCTGTCACATTTATATTGTGCACTTTCTTCAAGTCCATCATCCTATCCACACCAGACTGGGCTCTCTAATCATCATGGACAGATAAAATTGTTGCTAAATATGGCATCACATCATCATGTGAGTGTCCATAAACCTCTGTCGAAAAATGGAAGTGATCACCACATGGATATGTCCTCCTAACTGACTCCAAATCTCATTCATTTCCTCTATGAGTTTGTTCATTGTATTTCTGTACCACATTTCTGAAACCAACCAAGGCGGTTTATAAACAGTTCAGAATACAAAAACAATAATCAAATAAAAACATAGTAAAACATTAAGGGCACAATCCTATGCATATTTAGACAGGAAAAAAAAGCCTACAACTCCCAGCATGCCCCAGCTAGCCACGCTGGCTGGGGCATGCTGGGAGTTGTGGTCTTTCTTCTGTCTAAACATGCATAGGATTGTGCCTTAAAAACAACTTTTAAAACCCTAACAATTTTAAAAGTTACAAAGATGTCTTAACTCCCTTCCTGAACACGGAGATAGTGGGGATGAGTTGTAATTCCAAAGCGAGTGCATTCTAGAGCTTGGAAACACCACAGTTCCAGGCCTTGCCCTCACTGAGATGATAAACCTGTGTCTGGGCTGTACCTTTTCAGATGGCAGATGAGAGTTCAAGTGACTGAATACTCCTTCACTGAAGAAAAAATAAATCCCGGCACACAGAAAACTAGCATATCAAAGATAAGGTTTCTAGCTTAACCTTCTCCCCAACATAGTACTTTTTTCCTTTGG
Source organism: Heloderma suspectum (assembly GCF_057233095.1). Lineage (NCBI taxonomy): Eukaryota > Metazoa > Chordata > Lepidosauria > Squamata > Helodermatidae > Heloderma > Heloderma suspectum. The sequence continues at coordinate 137,479,398 of NC_139462.1, forward strand.
CTGGATATTTTCCCTATAGAGCATTCTACCTGCAGTCTGAAACTGGATAGTCCAGACCAGGGGCATCATTAGAAAAGGGCACACCTGGGCACAGGCCCCGGATCTTTTGAGCTGTGCCCCAGAACTTTTGAGCCGTCCTTATTGCCATTTTTTTTTACATTTTCCCATTGACTTGCACTGGAAAACACAAACGGCCATAACGTTTTTAGTTTGTATGATAAATACATAGAATTTGGAGGCTTAGTAGCCCCCGTGGAGCTGATTGAATATGCCAAATTTTGGGCAGTTAGGTCCAGTGTCTTTTGTGCTAGTCACAGGTAAAATTTGCTTTTTTCAAGAAAATGTGTCAAAGCAAAGAGCTACACTTTTTTTGTGCTTCCACATATGTGTGTGGAATTTGGAGATCTGGCAGCTCCTTTAGAGATGACTGAACCAAATTTCAGACAGGTCCCGTGGCTTTTGCGTTAGCCGTGCATAAAGTTTCCTTTTCTCAAAGTCTAAAACAAAAAGTAAACACTGTCAAGTCAGCCAGGGGATTAGAGATCCTAATCAGAAGGTCTTTAAGGCGACCATTAGGAGGTCACTATCCCTAATCTCTGGTGTAGGGTTTTTTTGAGGTGCAAAAAACCTCTCTCCCCTTACTTTTCTTTTCTGCTCTTACATGCCCACTGTTGGGAGCTTGCCCGCAATGACATTTTGAAGACGGAGAAGGAAGGGAAGAAAGAGCTCCACGTGAAATACTGGTATTTCACACCGGATCTGATTTTACTGCCCCAAACTGGAACCTTTGGCTTCTGCAGAAGTTTAATAGCTTCAGTACAGCAAAGAATCCAATCAGCCTCAACAAACGTCTTTCTCCCCCTCCACTTTAATTTCTCCTAAATACCTTTAGGACTCAAATAACCCCAAAGGGAGGGTTAGGCCTATGTGGCGTCATGATTGAGAAACTGCTGGGGCTTTTAAATAGGTTCTACAGTTTTAAAAAAGCTAGAAAAAGCCCTCAGCCACCTCACCTCATAAAGTTCATTTAAGTACATACAATCCTTACAAACCCTCCACAGCCTCCTAAATTCCTCTGAAGTACTGCCTTTCTGAAAGGAGCCACTTGGCTTAGGGAATTCTCTCTACCCCCCACCCCCGTGCACATTTCCAATCACCATTCTTCTTTTCTTCTCCCCTCCTCTCCCCTCCCTGTTCGTTCTCTTTCTTTCTCTTTCTTTCTTTCTTTCTTTCTTTCTTTTTCTTTCTTTCTTTCTCTCTCTCTCTCTCTCTCTCTCTCTCTCTTTCTTTCTTTCTTTCTTTCTTTCTTTCTCTTCTTTATTCCACCCAGAGCATATCTTGGGGAATTCTTAAAGAGAATTCCCTTTGGGGGGCAAGAGAAGTTCTGAACTGTATTTGACTTTATACAAACAGACAAGAGGGCTGGTTTTTCTCCTTCTCCTCACTCAAGTCTTTGAGAAGAGTGGGTTCACATGGTCTCAGAGAAACAAACCTGGGGCTGTTTTGTTTGTCAGTTGCCATTATCCAGCAACAGGAAGGGCTGTAGCTCAGTGGCAGAGCACATGCTTGGCGTGCAGAAGGTCCCAGGCTCAATCCCCAGCATCTCCAGGTAGGGCTAGGAAAAAATCTGGCCTGAAACCCTGGAGAGCCGCTGCTGCCAGTCAGTGTCAACAGTACTGGGCTAGATGGACCCAGGGTCTGACACAGTATAAGGCAGCTTCCTATGTTCTTATGAATAGAAAGCTTTAATTTTAAAAATATGAGATTTTGCTTTGTTTTTTAAGTGGAGGGGAGAGAAATATTGCTAATTTATGCAATCCTATGTATGCCTACTGAGAAGTCCCATTATGTTTAATGAGGCTTACCCTCAGGAAAGTGTGCATAGGATTCCAGCACAAGTTACTTTGCAGGGAGGATTGCACCCTGATGTTCTGCATGTTTACTCAGAAATAAGTCCTGAGCTGTGGGCATGGTACTGCAGGCTTAATACAGTGCCTACCCAATTCCGTCTAATGAATTGACTACCCTTTCAGCTCAGTCCTATGCATGTTTTGTCATTTGTGGGTTTGGGTGTTGTTGTGGTTTTGGCATGAACTCTAGCTTCAGTGGTGAGGGAAAGGCACTTGGTACATGCTCAGCGCTTCTCCATAACTTAGCCCTAGTTTTGAAAACAGACTCATTGGCTGGATCCTGGTGAAGTCTTGGCACAAATGAAGTCATGGGGAGGAAGATACAATGACAGCTTGTGCATAACAAGGAGGAGGTAGAGGAAAGTTGCACGAAACACGACAACTGTTTTGATGAAGAGTTGCTGGAGGATGGTAGGATGAGGAGGGATGGTTGCATGGAAGGGAATAGAATTGGTAAGGGGAGAATAAGTGCTCAGTGGTGAAAGAAAAACATTCTGCACATGCTCAAAGGCACTCTATATTTAAGAACATAAGAGCTGTGCTGCATCAGACCAAGGTCCATCTAGTCCAGCATTCTGTTCGCACAGTGGCCAACCAGATGCCCATAGGAAACCCACAAGCAGGACATGAGTGCAATAGCACCTTCCCACCCATGTTCCCCTGCTGCTAACATTGGTGAAATGTAAATAAATTCTAGTCATTCTAAATTTGCATGCATGTATATCCTTCAGAAACTTTGCAGGTTTCTTGCCTGGGGGACACCTCTAATGACCTGTGCATTTTCACAGAAATTTATCCAAAAAATATTGGGGAAGGGGTGAATGGAAGGGAAAGCAAATCACTCCCTCCCCCAAATTGGAGAACTCCCCTTCCACGTGAACTGCTGCACCTATCCTTCCGAAACTTTGCCGGTTTCTAACTTAGGGACAACTCTAGGTGGTAATTTTCAGAACAATGGTCCACAAGGAACATAGGGAGATAAGTATGTCCTCTTTTGGAGACCTCAAAATGTTAAGGCCACCCTTGCACAAAAACGCTTGTGGCTAGCATTCTGAAATTTGGCAGACATGATGTCCTTTGACGGGGCAATGAATCCTGAAATGTTTTATCCAATTCTTCAAGGAATTAAAATGTTATTGGCAGTTCCCTTTAAAAGAAAATCAAAATATAAACCCTGCACCTATTTTTCTGACATTGGTTAAGTGTAATCCCCTTCTGGGGGCGCGGTGGCTTAGTGGTTAAGACGCTGAACTGCAGACTGGAAGGTCGGCAGGACAGCAGTACGAGACCCGAGCGCTGCATGATGGAGTGAGCTCCCATCTTCAGTCCCAGCTTCTGCCAACCTAGCAGTTCGAAAGCAAGAAATTGCAAGTAGAAAAATAGGTACCGCTTCGTAGGGATGTATGAGACCCTGCTTACCTGGCTCCGCCGGGTTCCGCTGGAGGGGGGGAGGCACTCTGTCCCTCCCCCCAGAATCCTGCCCGGCCAGCTCCGCTCTGCAGGGATTCTGCAGAGCCACCGTCTGGCTCCGCCAGCAGCCGGACAGCCGGCTGCTGGCTAGCGGGGACACAAATGGCGGCGGCCATAGCCACCGCCGTTTGCGCCCCTGAATTCAGCCGTGATAGGCTACGTAAAGACTTACATAGCCTATCATGTCTGGGTTAAAAAAAACCCAAAAACGTGTATGCAAATGGCGGCAGCTACGGCCACCACCATTTGCATTCCTTATTTTTGGCCGTCTTAGTCTACGTAAATATTTACGTAGACTAAGACGAAGACAAGAAAGGGGAACGCAAATAGCGTAGCGGACGCTATTTGCGTTCCCCTTTATTTTCGCCGTCTTAGTCTACGTTAATATTTACGTAGACTAAGACGGCCAAAAATAAGGAATGCAAATGGCGGCGGCCGTAGCTGCCACCATTTGTGTACGAGTTTTTTTTTTTAACCCAGAAGTGATAGGCTACGTAAGTCTTTACGTAGCCTATCACGAATGGGGGGCGGGGAACAGTGAAGCATGATTTCGATGTATGGCCTATCAGTGGAGGCCCTGAACCAAGTCAAGTCTGTGATATAAAAGTCAAAGAATAGAATACATGGAAAGGTCTTCCAATTGGATACTGCAGGGCTGCATAACCGTAGTACCAGGGACCAAATGCAGCCCTCCTGGGGTTCCCCAAATGGTCCCACTCCCTTTCCCCCAACCACCCATCAGCATTTGTATGTCTGTCATCATGGGAGCACTGAAGATTAAACACATTATGTTGTATTGCTCTTTATATCAAGGCACATAGAACCAGATTCCTGTCTAGTCTCCTGAGTACTCACCATGAGATTTCAGATACTGGAAGGAGAATCACATACGTTCAACAGATTGCAGTTGTTTGTTCTGGTGAAAACCTGGCGATTTTGAATTATTTATAGCAATTGCTCATGTTTTTGGCATGCTTAGTGACATATGGGTTTATTTGGGTTTGGTTCCCTGTGTAATACATAGTTTTAGTTACTCAGGCTCATACCTGTATATTATTTCCGAGATATTTATATTTCACTGTGAGATCCACTTGGTGATGGCTTGCAGTTTAAAACAAATAAAAAGAATGAACAGAATAGGGGCTGCGTTTGGAATTGAACCAGGGTTGAACAGGAGGTTCCCACTATCTCAGTCTCCCGCATAAATAAAGGGCGATCCCTTGTCTTTCTAGTGTGAGTAGCAGTAACAGAGCCCTGAATAGAGCTCTCTTCTTACTATTCCACCAGTCACTCAATTCCCCGTTAATGTGGATCAGCTGAAATCACAAGCAAAAATCAGGCGATGAAAACCTACATGACTGAGCCAGGCCTGCCTCCATGGTGATGGGCCTTTATAAATGTTACAGCAGCACTGTGGGACGCGGAAAGCTTCTACCACACCATTGGTTTAATGTCTAAACGGTACTATAATGAAATAGGAATGAGCAGTTGAGACGCATTAATTATCTAAACCTGCTGCAGTCAGACTTGAGACCTACTTTGGGGAAAGAAACTGCCTTGGTTGTGCTGGTGGATGACCTTGCCCAGGAAAGCCACAGAGAATGTCCCCCTCTATTGGTCCTCCTAAATCTTTCAGTGGCATTTGATACCATCAGCTCTTGTATTCTTCTGAACCACCATGTATTTACAGTGTTTTTACATTGTATTTACTGTGGTTCTGTTCCTGTCTGATAGGTTTCAGAAGGTGGTGCTAGTTCACTGCAGCTTCACCCCATGCAAGCTTCCATTCTGTCTACCCTGCCTTTTAACTTCTATGTGATGCCTCCGAGAGAAGTCATCCAAAGATTTGAACTGGGTAGTCTTACCAATTTGCAGCTGTATTCACATTCCACTAAGGAGAGGAACCAGAGATCTGGGGCTGGAACCATACTAAAGCAGTTATTTGTTTTATGGATTAAAGCATTTCCACCCCAGGTTTCTAACAAATATTCAAGCCAACTACTTTCTACTCCTGAGGACCATTCAACCACTAAGGAAAAAACTGGAGTAGTAGTTCTGAATGGTACTTAAAGAGTAGCAGCTTTAGAACACTTTGCCCCCATCAAACTTGCTAATGGGTAGCCAAATGGGTTGATATTTTTATCCCGTTACAGACTTTCTCTAGGAGTTTTCTCTGTGCATTATAGATTTTTGAATACATGATTTCCCCCCAAATTTTCAAAGCAGACACTGGATAATTCACTTTTACTACTAAGTTTTCAATTGTTTTCAGAATATGGAGGGTATTGCATGCATGCTTTATTTTGGAACTGACAATTTTATGAATGGTACAGTATACAAGCTAATGCTCAGTGTTACTAAAGTTTATAATTATTTGCACATACACACATTTGACGTGTTATAGATAATTACGATACTTTTAAACATGGATATAAGAATCCTTTTTTAAAAGGGTAAGTTTGCATGTATGGTTTGTGTTGCTAAAGACTTTGGCAATAGACCTCATATAGCAAAAATGGTTGCTTAGGGTGTATTGGACCCCTACTTGCTTTCAGGCTTTAGGCACAGCCACCATGGACAAATGCTGGAAATACGGATCCTTGGGGGTACATCTAACCCAACGGTGACAGGCACTCACTGGCTGGACTGCTGCAAATTTGCACATTTACCTTTTGCACGCCATTTTCATGGAAGATCGTTGCTTAACTATGAGACAGCACTTCAAATGTCTTGATATGGACACTCCAATTGTGAGAACATTTTTAGACGTCTGGGCCTGTATTTCCTTTCTGGTGGGCATATTTGCTCTCATACCTTCAAACAACATGGTGTATGTATGTAGTAGCCATGAGAACTAGGAATTTTGTGTGTGTGTGTGTGTGTGTGTGTTTTAAAAGTTTAACAAATACACTGTGGATTTATGTGTTGTTTTCCAAGGCTGGTAGAACAAAAGGGTGCTGAATATATAAAATGCCAAAGACGACGGAAAATATTCATATTTATTGTTTGTACTTCACATGTACAAAGATCAAAACAAATGTTGGAATAGCATCTGTAAACATACTTTAAATAAAAAAATTAAACTATCATATCTTTGCTCTGAAAGATGTAGGCTTACCCCTATTTATAAAATTAGATTCAGTAAAATTGCATTAAAAACACTAACACTTTAAGATATCCCCAAAATATAAATATTCCTTAGTCCAATCACTCTTTTTCAAAATCACAGCTTTAAGGCCAAATCAACATGTGAACTAAAGTTGGCACTCTTATTTCCACATTCAGCAGAAACAACCCTATCACAATTTCAGGTTTACATGTTTAAGGAACCTGAGTGAGTGTACAGAATTCAGCTTTGTAGAAGCTGAACTTATTTATGCATATCTTTCTTCAAAATATATTAGTCTAAACTAAGGATAGGCAACCTGGTGCTCTCCAGATGTTTTAGACTAAAACTCCCATAATCTGTGATCACTGGCCACACTGGCTGAGGCTTATGCAAGCTGTAGTCCAAAACACCTGGAGGGCACCAAGTTGCCTGCCCCTAGTCTAAACTGTTTTTTAGAATCAACGCTGTAGGGCCCACTCAGACCTCTGATGAGATCAGTACTGGGACTTGGGAACTCATGCTCTTCCTCTCTGTCCCTACCCGACTCCCAGTGCAGAAGGTAATGACTGCACAAAGGAGCAATGACTAGAAGGGAACATGTGGGACTGAGACCTGGCCCAACCTGGTCCAAATAAATATGGGATTGGGGGAGAAGCAGCATCTGAACAAGGTTTTGCATGAAAAGCTTCAGCGGGTTAAGGTATTCTTTCTGCTGCATCTCTATTATCTAAGACCAAGTTAACAATGTAATGAAAGGCAGCACTGCCTGCTATTAAGGCACTGTTTCTGACATCACATGGATATTATATTACATAATAGCAGCAAGTATTACATCACTGATAGAAATTGATAAAATCCGTATGGTCAGATGCACTACATAAAAAAGTATTAAAACTCTAGTGGTTTCCTCGTACTTGTTAACATGGCACAAGAACCTGTCCTTGGGGATAAAACAGATTTTTGTTTTACTTGAAGCATTTGATTAGTTACCTGGATCCCTTTATCACTGGCCATTAATTCATGTTTGATAACTACAATTATCCTGACTCCTGATTGCAGTATCTCTCAAAGCAAAAAATAAATTAAACACAAAGTGATTATTGCTGGATTTGATTCATAAATGAAACCACAGAATAAATGAATTAAGCATAATGTGCAAATGGCAAAAAATAAAAATTAGATTGCTACATAAGACTAGAATGTAAAAAACAAACTACCTGCAACATTCCAGAATTTGGGGCAGCGGAATGTACCATATTTCTTAGCTCTTTCCAAAGTACAGGAAATACAACTTGCAAGAATGTCAACATATTATGGGTTAGGACACCATTTTTACAACTTGTTTTGCAATGTACACAGAACATTTTATGGAATGCAATGAGGATTTGAGATGGTGCATGAAGTTAAAAGGTGGTGATTTCTCAAAGGGTTGTCATGAGCTTATCCTGATAGAACAGGCTCTGGGTCCCACCTATGTTCTTCTGATTCTGTTCCTGGATAAACCGTAAACTGCTGTCCTCTCCACTTGGGGATGGTTTCCAATAGTGTGTGCCATCATGATAGGGTGGCCTGAACCATACACACAGTGGTAGTGAATGAGAAGCAAAAAGTAAAAACAGTTATGAATGAAAAAATAAATCAGCTTATCACACATGTACATGGAAAATGAGATAATTACGGAAGACTATATGAATGGAAAATATGAGTAGGGAACAAATCTAGGTGGGGAACTAAGAACTGAAATCACACATAGGGCACAAGCCTTCAGGAAGTTTACCTGTTGAAGCCGCGCTGCAATGAATGGGAGCCACATAAGAGGCCGCTGATGTCTTGTGTGACTCCCATTCATTGGGGTTTGTGCAGAAGAACTTCCCAGAGGACTGTGTTCCATGATGCTTCTCCAACATGGAGATAATCTCCATGCAACAACATACACAGTCACTTGTGAAGTACATCATGTCTATTTTGCCCCACATATACCAGTTGGGAAACTGACGTGAACAGCACGATTCTCTCTACACAGAGATTATCTTAATGGAGAAAAATGTTATATGGAACAGCCTAAGAAGCTGTCGTCACTGAGAGCCATTTCACACCTTATGCAGGGGAACAAGTTTTTAGGTGTATCTTAGAAAATAATAACCTAAAAAAATAATGCGTGAAATGGCCCATGTAATAAGCTTTGGTTTTCTTGAAAATGTGCTGAAATAGATGCACTCAAGACTCAGCGGACTGCAAAAGAGGCTTCAACTACATTACACAGAGTGGCAGTGCACATTATGGGCAATGTGGAGATGCTGCAAAATATGGTACCCCTGCCCTATAATGTGTAGCAACCCATACTAGCATTATGCCATCACATTATGCACTTCTCCAGGCTTATCATCCTACGATGTGGAGTAGGAAGTGAGGAAATTCACAACCATGATAATGACTAAGTTACATGGAAAGAGCTGGGGGGGGGGCAGGGGCACTGTTTTATGCACCATTCCCATATCACCCGCAATTTGTTGTTGCACCCAAAGTCTTTCCAGAATAAATTTAATAAAACCTACTGATTGCTGTTTATTATTAGATATTTATAATGCAATAGCCTCTAGGTACAATCCACCAGGAAAATATCTCTTGCACATGGCCCATTGAACTGAATGGAACTGTGCAACAATCCAATCACCAAGAGCCTTTTCTCATTTCCCTTTTTGCCCCCAGATACAGACCAGACATAGTTTTTATTCAAGCACTGCTTTTTGAGTATGCAAACTGCTTCCCATACATTGGGTTGGATCCAATGGTAGTCCCACTTAGACCTATCATAATGAATGGGACTTGAGTGGGGTTGCTGAAACAGATAATAGCAGTTTGTGTATTGTCACATAGCAAAATTGTGGCTGAACCCAGGACTTCCTGGCACACGGCGCACATGCTTATCCTCTATGTTACACAGATTACCCACATGTTGTGCACGTGCACACAGTCACATATGTATAAATGCAAACACTGCTGTCTATTCACCAACCAATGATCACAATATGCTTTTCTACGCTGCACAAACTGATTCAATGTCAAGACAGGTCAACCACTTACCTTACAGTCACAGGAGGGTGGGGGTGCCAGTGTGATTGGCCGGGAAGCATATTTGGATGATGCGGGGGCTGGAAATAAAATGCGAGCCTAGGTTACATAAATACGTGCAATTGCGCTGCACAGGCTGAATTGTCTATGGAAGAGGAAGAAAGAACCTTGTTTTATTCTCAGGACAGGGAAAAGTTGCTTATAAGCCTGCTATTAATGCCGGTTCTGAGCAAAAACAAATTCAGAAGTTTACTTTAATTATGAGGTTTCTTTTCACGCTTAGCCCTTTGAAAACGTTAGGCTGTATCGAGATGTGCGCTGGGTGGGGATGAAGTGGTAGAGTCCTGAGATGTGGACTGCTATACTTCAGACTGTAGGGGACCATTATTTTGAACATTCCTCTTCATAAGAAACATCCCTAAGCTCCTGACAATAAAGAAACAAGCATAGTAGGGAAGAGGCCTGAGCAAGAACCTTTTATCCTTCTGTGCTAGTTTTCTGTTTGCAGTGAGGATTAGCCACATGGAGAATCATGGAGAAAGCAATTCCACCACTTGCCGCCTGAAATGGTATGGTCCACTCTATTGCTGCAGGAGTCCATATATACACTCATCAGCTGCATGTACAGACCCAGTCTCAGAGGGAAGCAAGACTAATGGCTTGCCCTAAAGATACATTACTCTTGTAAAAATACATGTTTTGGGGGCTAGCAAACTTATTTTCAATTTATTACATTGTTATACTGCCCATTAACTGAAGCTCTATGGACAGTTCACAAAACAGAACTTAAAACCATACAGTACAATAACATAGCAAAACATACTGTAAAAACCATACGTATAAAACAGAAGAAAAGCAAAGTAGGAACCAAGATAAAAGCCAGTAGCAGTACAGAGATCTAAAAACGCATTAACACAGTTTTTAAAATTGAAGGACTAAAAAGCCTGAGAAAATAAAAAGGTCTTCACCCAGCACCAAAAAGACTACAACATAGGTGGCCAAGCGAGCCTTTCTGGGGAGGGAATTCCACAACTGGGATGCCACCACTGAAAAGGCCATCTCCTTAGTAGTCACCAGCCTCACTTCATTTGCCAGGGGGTGGGGGCAAAGAAGGGCCTCTGAGGAGGATCTTAGGGTCTGGGCAGGTATATATGGAAGGAGACGATCCTTCAGGTAACCTAGCCCAAAGCTGTTTAGGGCTTTGTAGGTTAATGCCAGCACTTTGAATTGGGCCCAGAAATGGCAGCAGGTGGGCAAAATCACTAGCAGAGTCCTAGAAGGATCATTTCTTTCCTGGGTAATTCTAAATGGCTGTGATATCCTAGGGGAGGCAAGGGGATCACCACTAACTTCTGTAGTGGGGAGGACCAGCTGTATAGTGCATTATAGAACTGGTCACCCATCTACTATGCTTCTTTCAATAATGTTGTGTGTAAAACAGTAGGGAAAGACCACGGCAGTACTTGGGTACGCTTGTATACAGACACGTATATATGGGATCAGACAACTGTACATGTTGGGGATGGCAATCTCGAAGGATTGAGAGTGTCCCCCAAGTGATTTTGATGAGTCTAAGAGGTTTCACACATTACCCAGGGTAAATCCGATCTTGCCACTGAACTGTCTCCCTAACGACAGTATGTTTACGATACACTGATTTGCAAGCACAAATTTGATCCCACTTCTTATTCACGCTTCCACATTTTCAAGTATGCTCTTTGAAACATATTAGATGTACATTAAACACACTGTGTGAACCAGCTTTGCTGGATTATATTCATAACCTAATGAAAAAGAACTTTCTTGCAGTCTTTCAGAGGAGCTCCCCGGGTCTCCAATTAAAAAAATAATCCTTTGAAGGCCAGTAATCTCTCAAATATGGCCTTGATTAAAAGTCCACCTAACTGGCACACTAAGGTGAAAGGTATGTAACAAGCGCGTGCGCACACACAATATTCAAGAACACAAATGGCAGCGAGAAGGTGGACAAGCAGGTGCCTATCAGTAAGGTAATAAAAACAAATCAGTATTCCTCTTACCTGATAATTATGGATTTCTGCATTATTCTTAGCACTAAAACAAAAAAAGATAAAGGTGTTTTGTTGTTGTTTTTGCATAGCTATCATACAAGCATGTCTCCACCATCAGCAAACCAAACTAGGCAAGGAAAATGTTGCCAGCAGGCAACATCTTCTGGTGAAAGCTCGTGTTTCCCCTCCGTTTGCCTCCGATATTTCAGCAAGGACATTTGAATGATGTTTGAACAAGCTGTCAAGCTCAAGCATGGGGATGGCAGCTCACGATGCTACAACTTGAGGTGGTGTTTTTGTAGCTCACTCTGCATCCATTACCCTCCCTCCATCTCTCACACACTCCCCCATTCACAGTATTCACAATACTCATTCTCTCCCTGCCAACAGCACATATGGCCATCTGTCCCTAGACTTTGTGCAACAACAGTTTTCAGCCTCAGTTAATCTCAGGTTCTCCCTTTTGTCAGATTCTTTCGCATTCTTTTACTATAAACTGACCAAACTGCTACGTTTCTGATATTCAATGCTTTAATTTGATACCTCATTTGTCACTTCATGACCATAGGAAGCAGTCAGAAAGATTACTGCAAATCGGCTTTGACTTTGCAAACAGATATACAAATGCACCTCTTGTAATACAACTACTTATAGCTTGCTAGTTTGATGTGTTCTCCTTGAAAAAAAATGTCCTGTACTGCTTGGAATAAATTATTCATTAGTAAAAATAGTAGCCTGGGCCCATAAACCACACATTTAATTCCTTTTTTCCCTGTGTAATAGAATGGTATTTTGGATATTTCCTTAACACCTGGAATGTAGAAAAGCAAGTTAAACAGGAAAATACTCATGTAAACAGCATCAGCCCCGATTTTGTGCAGTGAGGTATGACAAAAACTATTAGCTTGCCTTTATGGGCCCAAAACACTAGGCAGCTTTGTACAAAAATCTATCTGAATTCACATGACAAGGCTAAATATTGAGAAAGCTGGAAGAAACAAGACTGTCAAGTTTTTGGTAGGAAACAACATTTGACAGAATAGCAACAAAGACTTTAATAAGACACAGCTGATTGTCACTTTTAATTATAAAGAGAAAGTGGACTGCCCCCCCGCCCCTAAACAAAACAGGCAAGCCCACATGTTTTCCTGGGCCTACATCTAGCAGAAGACAGCCACTGAAGTGACACAGAATTCTGCCAATCTGTAAATGTAACTATTTAAGATTCTGCTTTACTCAAAAGCTTGTACATGTTTCCACTAATAGTTTTCAGTATCTTCCCTCTCAAACATAAATTTTGTCACTCCTCCTGACTTAATGATCAATAATGAAGAACTGCAACACCACTGACTTTACCCATGGTTAGGGCAAAACCTGATTTGCTCTTAAACCAAGATTTTTTTTAGCCAATTCCAAATTGAACCCTGGTTTAAACTGACCATGGTTAAAGTCTCCATCAGTGGCTGGGGAAGGGGGATTCACACATTGACAGAGTAAACAATTCTGCAGCCTGCTCCATAACCATGAATCAAGAAACTGGGAACATCACATCTACACCATGAATTAAAGAAAGTGTCCTCAATGCAGTGCCCCAAAGGGTCTTGTCTCTCCCACCCCACCCCACTGTCCTCACCTGAACAGGTGGCAGTGCTGCAGTGGTACACTGGGCAATGCATTTTGGGGATTTTAAAGGAGGCACTGCCTCAGGAGGATAGTGATTTTGTTGGCATCTCCTATAATTGTGATTTTGTTGGCATCTCCTATAATTGTGATTTTGTTGGCATCTCCTATAAAATTCATGAGGATCGGTGCGTTGGATCCATCTGCCATGGCAGCGTCAGCAAGCATCGTATCTATGATAGTTTTTTACAGTTTAGTCCACAGAGACAAATGTAGTTTGTTATTTGATGGTGGTTTGGGGGTGACATTTTGGGTAAAAATGCAAATTTAAAGAGGCTCCATTTTAATTCTTTTGGATCCAACTATTACCGCGGTGGCTTTGTGGTTAAGACGCTGAATTGCAGACCGGAAGGTCGGCAGGACAGCAGTTTGAGACCCGAGTGCTGCGTGACGGAGTGAGCTCCCGTCTTCAGTCCCAGCTCCTGCCAACCTAGCAGTTCGAAAGCAAGAAATTGCAAGTAGATAAATAGGTACCGCTTCGGCAGGAAGGGTAACAGCATTCCGTGCACCTCTGTGTTCAGTCATGCCGGCCACATGACCACGGAAGCATCTTCGGACAGCGCTGGCTCTTCGGCTGAGAAATGGAGATGGGCACCACACCCTAGAGTCGGACACGACTGGTTGGGGACACCTTTACCTTTTACCTTTATTACCCAGAATCTGTGGACCAAGCAGTGCAGTGCGTGTATTCGCTCACATGCACACACTTTCTCAGTGTGCACGTTGGATGTGGGCAGGGCAAAGATGAGCAACTAGGGTGAGCACCCCCAGCGTTTTTTTGAACATTCCAAATGTGTCCACAAACAGTTGGGGACCCCTCAATTAAGAGATCAGGATCATCGCCAGCCCTGGAATGTCTTTCTGTACCTATTTTGACATCTTATTTCCTCTGACCCACAAAGTGCCCACGATGACTGAGAGCAAAGTGGCACATTTGGGCCATGATCCTGCACTACAGGCTTCTAATACAGTACTCTCATTACAGGCAACTTTCCCCAGGTCTCAAGACATGGGTAGCATGATGCCACACCAAAAAATGAATATGAACGCTGGCTAACACTTACCAAAGCTGGGATGCTTTGAGAGCGTTGCTTGCTTAAAAGAAGAAACAAAAAAGCAAGGTTAAATATCACTACCTTGAAAAAACAACACACACTTTTATATACAGGTCAACATTTCAGCAATGCATAATGTGCAGCAAGTAAGGGTCCAGAAGGGTGGGGGAATGAATGGGACCTTCTGCCTTCAGTTTTCATGGACAGACATACTTGGTCTCTCCTCCATCCACTCAACTCCTACTCATCTCACATCCACAATCGATCTCTCCTGACTTCCTAATCTGGGCACACAAAGGGAACTTAATATGGGCCCCACATCTAGTACTGAAAAAGGGATCAAATAAAACCTTGCAAGAAAACAGTGAAAAGCTAATGCTTAGGGTCCACCTTTAAGAGACAACTTGTGAGAGCGCCTAACGAATTCTGAAAAATAGCTAGTATAGCAAGCTGGAAATATACTCATGTACATATGCTCCAAACCATTAAAAATCTCAAATGGGAGAATTTGGATTGGGCTATCAGGAATTGGAGCACAGCCATTCTTAGATCTGAATTTTTATCATCTTCTCCAATATTATCTGATTAGTCTGTCTCAAGGGGTGATGTTTCTTCACAATGAATAGTCCATTTCTTTAGGGTCTCTGTCCTGTTTCCAAATTGGTGAACAATGTACAAAGGAAGGCTCTGCTTTTCAAGTGCTTCTGAGAACAAATGGAACAGAAAAAGAAAAAAAACTCAATCAAAGCAAAATGATGGAGGCAAAACAAAAGGGACATGGTTGTGATGGATTTTCAATAACCCAAGGACACTATGAAATGGGAGGAGAAATATGTTTTTAGTACTTCATCTCCACCCCTACTCCATCAGAACTGAAATGAAAGTTGTGATGAAATGAAGCCATTTACATTATGTTATGTGAGGAGAAAATGAGTTCTAATTCAGTTAAGCAATTTGCTTAATGAAAATGGCATAGAAGTGGATGGCTGTGAATTCCAACCTTTGAAAGTTGAATGCCTTCGGGATGGATACCGCTTGCTGGGTCGCCTTTCAAACGTACTGGTTCTGCGTAACCTGGATCCATGTGTCGCCTGGTACTCTGTTCGACCACTTAACAACAGAAAAGTCACTAAGATTATAGACTTACAGTGGAATCCTACACATGTCTAATCAGAAGTCTCGGTAAATTCAGCGGGTGAGTGGATACAGGATTAGGCAAGTGCGTGCAGGTTTACAGTCTAAATTAATTGCATGCCACACTTCCAAATGCAAAAGCTACACCTCCTCGCATTCACATCTCTCACCCCCCCACACACACACTCATATACATACTCATTCATGGAAGGAAGGTGGATGGTGGTAGGTGGTATATGGCATATGTGATTAATGTCAATACATTTTATTCTCCTATGTGAATAGCTTATATTTATACTTATAACAGCTTTATATTTATCCTGGTAACTTCTGGAGAAAGAAAGAATAGCTTTGAAATAACCAGACTGGAAAGCTTTCAGAAGCTGGAAGAGTTGGGTACACTCCCCTGCTCTGCCCCTACCTTGTTAACCCCTTTGCAAGGCTGCATGCACAATTAAGTACCTGAATCGGAAACGAGATCCCAGCCTGATAAAATCTGATCGGCTAGATTTACTGTTTGCAGGTGTGCGCAACCGGAAGAAGGCATGATGTTCCACTGCGCATTTCCAGAGGTGCTTGCATGTTTTAGCATTGTCTAATCTGAAAACAAACGTGTGCTCTTGCTCTCTACCCTACGAGACAAAAACAGAAGCCCCGTAAGTTTGCCATATGCAATCACATTTGAATCAGTGTCACAGAAGGAGAGCTCGAACCAGCAATGTGCTGAAGCCCATCGTCAAGATCTGCTGAAGTCATGGGACTCTGGACGTTGCTAGACCAGGCACAATGCAATATGAAAAGGTTACCTGTTCATCGTCTTCTACCACCACAAGGGTCAGTTTGCTCTTTTTGAAGTCCATTTTAGTGATTTTAGGCCTGATTACATAGGAAACAAGTAACAACAATGTTAATTCACAAGAGAGCTAAAATACATTGCCTAAGCATTTAGAACACACTACCTAACCATTTTAATTGTATATTTCTTCATTGCTTTAGATATCTTTTTTGCTATTTCCCCAATTTATCGCAAGACCCCCAGTATTGAGGAATAGTTAACTAATACATTCTTTTTTGTTGTAACATGGCTAAAACACTGAGCTATGAATGAGGAAGAGCCTGGCTTATATCTCACCTCAGCTATGAATTCACTGACAGGGTTCGCACAATTGTCACAGCCAACCAACCATGGCTTATTTAAGCCACAGTGGGTGGCAGCGCATGCCGGTGGCCATTTTGAACATTCAACCCCCAGTGGGCATTGCCATGATTTGTTGGACAGCAGGGGTCCAAAGTTTATTGTAGGGTTATTTGAGGGTGGTTTAATGCTCAGACAACCCCTGCTGTTCAGGTACGGACAACATGACAAACCATGGCAACCCCTTGCCAGGTTTTGAATATTCAAAATGGCCACCAGCATGCACCGCAACCCACTGTGGCTTAAATAAGCCACGGTGGGCTGTGGTGATTGTGCGACTGGCTCACTTTGTCACTGTAGGCAAGCCAGACTCTCATTCTTAGACTACATCCCTCCCACCCCCTAATACCTATAATATAGGGAGGATAATAATGCTGGCTGCTGTAACAATTGCAGAGAATATCTGATCATACATGCCTTAGTTACAGCTAGACTGGATTACTCTAACATGCTCTACACAGGGCAGTCTTTGAAAAGTGTTTGGAAATTTCAGCTGGTACAAAATGTAGTAGTTAAGGGCGCAATCCTATGGCTGCTAGTCAGCGGCTAGATGGCCATAGGGTAGGTCGGTTCCCGGGAGCTGACCTTGGAGGCCACGCTCCAAGGTCGGTTCCCTGAGAACCGACCTCCACCCCCTCATAGGCAGAGCAGATCAGACCCACACTCCGCGCTCATAAGGAAAGCATGGAGCAGTGAAAACGGGGCGTTCCTGGGGGTGGACCGGAGCGGGCGGAAATGCCTTTCTGATGCTTCCTATGTGTCATCCGGCCTCTGCCCCCCTCACTCCAACTTCCCATGGGTAAACATTTAATTTCTCATTTAATTTTTTTTTAAATCTTCCATCCCACATCTTTTTAATGCTTTTGTTTTTATCTCATCCATTATGCACACCACTTTGGGTGTTTTTTCAAGTTGAAGCAAAGCCAGGGTAATAATGTTAAAAATAAATAATGGGTAGTAAGTACTTTAAACACAGAAAAGTGCTCTAGCAATGCCAAGGAGCATTATTACCTACAAATAGCCAGAGCATATTAATAAGAACATAAGAAGAGCCCTGCTGGATCAGACCAAGGGTTCCTCTAGTCCAGCATTTCGTTCACACAGTTGCCAACCAGCTGCCCATGGGAAACCCACCAGCAGGACTAGGGATGTTGCGGGAGTCTGAGAGGGGGGTGGGGTCTGATGGACCCCCCACACACACACTTGCCAAGCTGCCACACGCTTACCAGACCATTCGCCACATGGTCCACAAGCGCCCAGCAGCCACTCGTCCCCTTGCTGGACCCCCACTTTGCAAAAAAATGGTGGCTCACGGTTTTCTCTAAAAGTAATGTTGTGCAAATGGCGGCTGTAAAGGGGCTGTTTACGCAACATTACAGGTGTAAATGGTCCATTTATGCCTGTAATGTTGAGCAAATGGCCCCTTTATGGCTGCCGTTTGCACATCATTACTTTTACAGAAAAACCCGAGCTGCCACTTTTACACAAAATAAGGGGCCAGGTGGCCACTGGGCACTTGCTGGGCTGTTCATCAGCTCACGCAGCACGGTGAGCAGGGCCGGGAAGCAGTGGTGGTTCGGCAAGCAACGTCCGTTCATCCCTAAGGAGGACACACAAGTGCATCAACACCCTCCCACTCATGTTCCCCAGCAGCTGGTGTACACAGGCCTACTGCCCCTGGTACTGGAAGTAGCACATAGCCATCAGAACTAGTAACCATTGATAGCCTTATTTTCCATGAATTTGTCAAATCCCCTTTTAAAGCCATCCAAATTGGTGGCTATCACTACATCTTGTGGTAGGAAATTCCATAGCTAAGCTATGTGCTATGTGAAGTCCTTCCTTTTATCTGTCCTGAATCTCCCACCAATCAGCTTCATAGGATGACCCAGGGTTCTAGTATTATGAGAGAAGGAGAAAAATGTCTGCCTATCCACGTTCTCCACACCATGCATAATTTTGTACACCTCTATCATGTCTCCCCTCACCCTCCTTTTTTCCAAGCTAAACAATCCCAGTTGTAACCTTCCCCCATAGGGGGAGTTGCTCCAGCCCCTTGATCATTTTAGTTACCCTTTTCTGCACTTTTTCCAGTTCTACAATATCTTTTTTTTAGGTGTGGTGACCAGGACTGTACACAGTATTCCAAATCTGGTCACACCATAGATTTATATATTGGCAGTTTTATTCTCAATTCCCTTCCTAATTATGCCTAACATGTTGTCTGCCTTTTTTACAGCAGCCACACACAAGGCTGACATTTTCATTGAGTTGTCCACCACAACCCCCAGATATGAGTAAGAGTAAGCATAAGTAGACATGACTCACCAAAAAAATAAACCTATTTTGTTTGATCCCTCAAAGATCAAGATACCTGTTGGCGTCAATCCAAGAGCATAGTCACAACCATCTCTTCCCTACAAGCAAACAGATGATATTGTATTAAATGCCAAGTTTTAGCAACAATACTTAATTGGGAAAATGAAATAAGTGATGAAAGGAGTTGACAGGTGTGTTTTTTTCAAGTGTGATGAATTTAGAGAAGAAATGCCCACACACTGTGATCACCTTTCCCATTCTCTGCAGAAATAAATTGCAGAGAATATCTTACCTTAACTATGTGCATATCAACCCCATACATTTCTAACCATTTTGCTTTGTTCAAGTAGCACATTTCTGCCTGGGCAGGGCTCTTCCCCCTATGAAAATGAAAGGGAAAAAAATCAGTTTAATTTTGAATATTTTCTTCTTCCTTCTAATTGTCCTTAGGGACTCAATTTTGCAGGTGTGAATACAGAGACTTAAGTTCATGTCTTCTTGTGGTCTCTTTAAAAAAAAATCTAATCACATGCTAAATTGCCCCCCCAACCTCCCAAAACAAGAAAAAAACAAAAACAAAACAAAGGACCCCAAACCATAATCCCATATGGCTACTGTACCTGAACTCTTTCCACTTCTGAAAAATTTCAAATTCCATTGCTTCGGTTTGGTTAGGAGTAAATCTGAATTCTGACACGAGTTCTGGAGTGTGTTCAGGAAGTTCACACTCGCCAAGCTCAGCTACCAAAATTGGAAATTCAAAATAAGACATCACTCCAAATTAGATTAAAACTATCATCATTAACTTTTCCCTGAAAGCATCCCAGGTAAGATGTTTCTAGAAAATACCTTCTACATTTAAGACTTTTTAACTTAGACAAACTCAGAGTAAAACAACATTAATCAAAGGAGAAAATTAGGATATAGATACACAGATCTCGGTGGACATATTTCTGATTCAGATTTGCAACCCAATTTTATTATTCAAATTATTTTTCTAACAAAAAGTCTGGATAAAACAATTAGTCTCCAAAGGAAAAAGGAAAAAGTAACCGATGTTCAAATTCCAGATAATACAAAACGAGGAAGGTGAGACAAACCGTCATCAATACAACAAATATGAGTATTAGAACCAACCCCATTTACTATCTTTGTGAAACGAGTATTTCATAGAAACATTGATAATAATTTGGGACTGGACTGAAGCCCAGCATAATTCAGAAAAAATTATGACTTTGTTATTCACTTTCATGTATTGGTTCCATTAGTCCCCTATAAGCAGTCAATCTGTAAGTGTGGCTGAATGAAAGGGCTTCAGAAGGGTTTTGATCAGCCTCTGTGATGGGCATGGGCCATGACAGAGAAAGAAGTAAACTGCCCACTCTAAAAAAAAGTCAAGAACCATAGAGCCTGTTATGCTTTTCTCTTAAGGTCAGTTCTTAGAAGCAAGAAGGAGTGTGCTTGCTTACACCATTCCATCCCTATGCACAGGGTCATGTGAGAAACATACTGTGTATACAGGCAATAGGTCTGTTTACTCTGTTTGCAGCAATTCCAACGATCTCAAAAGCTCTGAAACCCAGCCAATGTGAAAGAGCAGCCAACGTTTTGAACAGACCAAGTTGGCAACAGACGTACCTTGGAGGCACAACGCTGCAAGTTCCACAGCAGTTTCATAAGGGCATTTCAATCTTTAAAGAAAGATACATAATACTTCAGTCAATAACAACAGTCTCTCCCAAAGAAGAAGCGTTGCTCTCCTTCATTAAATGAACTTTATATCTTAAGCTTTTATGAAATATTTCAGAGGAACTCTCAGAGATGGCATTCAAAAAAGCCAACAAATCACTCAAAACACAATTGAAATCATTTTGAAAAACCATCAAAAAATCTTATTCATTGTATTTAGACTAATTCTATCCTATGCTGTATTTAGACTAATTGCATCAAGTTGGAGCAGAGGGAGAGGTGGAAAGCAGAGCCCATCCATTGGGCCTGCTGAGAGACCAGCTGGCTCTTCCTGTCCAAGAACTGTTTTCATTCCAGCTAGTCATTATGAGAACTACTATTTAACATTAAGAATTGGTCCCAGGGTTTGCTTTTTTCTTCTTCCCTCCACATCCCTTTTTCCTTCTGTGTCATTGCATTTATATTATAAGCCTGTGGGCAAGACTGTCTTTCTTTACTGAGTGTATGTAAGCCTCTCTGGGAGCCTTTTCAGATGAAGAGCAGGATAAAAATGCTTTAAAAGAAGTACATGCATACATACATAAAACAAGCTGAATATCCATGCATAGTGGATATAATCCACCCAAGCTCTACTGCTGCTAGGAATGCATGAGAATTCCACTGGATGGTGAAATTATTCTGGTTTGGCCCTGAGGATTTCATTCCATTTCCTCCTGCTGGCATTGACTCGATCTGTAGCAAGTCGAGCCAAAATGCAGATTCTGATTTTTTTTTTAAATGGTGGCAATTTGTGCAATTGAGGGGGGGATCTTGAAATTTGCACAAATGGCATTGTAACTTTTTTTTATTGGCGACCTTGCAGAAGTGCACCTGTCCATATTCTGTACTTGTCAAAGAACTTGTCAATTCCCTGGCCCCTCCTTCAGGAAGTACCGAAGTGGAGGATGAAATTGATAAGTTCTTTGACAAGTACAGAATATGGTTTGCTGGGCTAAACCAAGTAGTTATGGAGAGTATGAAACTGACAAGGCTATTTACAAGAGGGGAATATGCCTCTGTGTGGGTATATAGTGGACAGGCGCACTTGAAATCATGTGCACTTGCACAAGATCGCCAATAATTTTTTTAAAAAATGACACTATTTGCACGAATTTCAAGATCCCCCACAAATTTGCGCAAATTCTAATTTGCGCAAATGACAGACACCCCCCCCATGTGTAAAATACTTCCAGAATTGGGGCAGGGGGAATCTACTACACTCTGCTGCTGTTTACCAGAATAGAAATGCTGCAGAATCTTGTTGGGCTTAAACAGAACGGAATTCCCAGAGTCACACAGTCTGTTGCACAGTCTTTATTTCCATGAGGTTTGCACAGGGCTACATTTCAAGAAACACTGACATGAGATTGCTCAAGAGCAGTAAACATAAAGAGAGCCCTGCTGATTCAGACCAAAAGTCCATCTAGCATCCTGCTTCTCACTGCGGCAAACCAGGTGCCTCTGGGAAGCCCACAAGCAGGGCCTGAGGTCACTGGCCATCTCTGCAGCTGATCCTCAGCAACTGTCATCAGAGGCATGCCGACTCTGGCCCTGGAGGCACTGTGTAGCCATCATGACTAATAGCCACTGATAGCCTTACCCTCCATGACCTGACCAATCCTCTTATAAGAACATAAGTGCCTGGGGACTGGACTCAGTGACAGTTTCTGGGAAGCAAAGCATGCTTATGTTCATTACATAGCCCAAACCAAATGCATCAGCGGTACTAATGTCAGGGGTCCATGCAATTTTTGGCTGACCCTGGCTATGGTTGCCGCCGCATGATGACACTCTGCTCCTCTCACTGTTTTTGTGAGCCCTAGTTCTCGCTGAGGTAGTAAATCTATGTCTGGGTAATACCATCCCCTGCACGTAGAAACCCAACATGTTAGAGAGATGGATTCTAGCCTAGATTTCTCCCTGTCATGCTAGTTTTCCATGTGCAGGGATGGTTTTGTAAGGAGGATCATTCAGGCATATGAGCACCTACTCGCAGTATGAAGTGGTGCAGTCCAGACACAGGTTTTCCACCACTGTGAGACATAGGCCACAATGTCTCCAAAGTGCAGCGCAACTGCAATGACGAGCTTTCGCCATTCTCCCATTTTGTGCTTGCTAGACTAAAAGATATGATCACCACTGGCAACCTGTCAAACCCACTTGTGGATCCCTGATTAGTATGCCCCTTTGGTGCCCCTGTTTAGCCTTATCTATGAATAGGGGGAAAAACAGGGCAAACTGACTTTACCCTTCAATTACTGGGATCCCCACACCCCCGTAATTATATTCATAATAGTATAGCCATTGCCAGACCTATGATACCAAGCTAACAGTAAGAGCTTTTTATGTCCATTAAAATCTACAAGTAAAATATTTATTAGTAGTAAATATTACATGTTAATTCATTTATTTTCACGAGGAAGAGGAAAACTGGTCAAAGGGTTTTACATGCCAAGTTTAACCATTTTCTAATTAAAAGTTTCCCTTTCAGAACCTAGTGAATCTTGGGGACTCAATGGAGAAAACTTTTTTGTTGATTAAGGCTGCAGTCCTAAGCATACTTATAACAGAGTAAGCCCCACTGAACACTGTTGGACTCTGGTCCAAGTGAACATGCACAGGACTGCTCTGCAAAATTGCCCTATTTTATGAGATATAGGTAAAAAGTAATGAAAGGTTCCTTAGCTTCTATTAAGGCATCATCATTTCAGCTTCAAAAATCCATTTTGGGGCACATAAAATGGAATCAAGGTGGGCATATTGTGAACTGGGTTAAGTATGTTATTAATGTTGACTATAGTAGAGATAACTTGAGGGACAAGTTTCTCTTACAATGTATAACGGTTTTCTCCCCTATAAACCTGCCTGTCAATTGAGATCTTCATTTGGGCATTTCTCCAGTAGCCACCACCTTCAAAGAACAGGTGGGAGGCTACCAAATTTGCCTGGTACTACCAATACACTTTCCATGCCAAAATAAATCTATCCTGTTTGCCTGTGGGTTTGCTAACAATTAAGATTTATTGGCCATGTTTGCGCTTTTTCTGTGTTTGTACTACTGGTTTCATATTTTGTTCTGTTGCTTTTTAAATGTATTTTAAATTATTGTTTATATTTTGTATTATATGAAGTGAGGTTTTGTAAGCAGTGTTGAGGGCTTTTTTAATGGAAAGGTGAATTAAAAACATATTACGGTTATTTATTATTACATAACAAATACTATATGTATTTACAGTTATTAAAAATCAATCTCTCTCCTCCTCCGGTATGCAAAGCAGTGAAGCTCAAATTCTCCTATCATTTTAGCTCAGTGTAATCTGAATAAAGGAAGGTATTTAACACAAGACAACAGTTATTAAAAATCAATCTCTCTCCTCCTCCAGTATGCAAAGCAGTGAAGCTCAAATTCTCCTATCATTTTAGCTCAGTGTAATCTGAATAACGGAAGGTATTTAACACAAGACACCACGGAAACCCTGCTTTGTCAATTTAATATTTCTCAATGAATGAATTTAAGTGAACATTTTACAGCCTGCCAAAGAGAGTATTTTGAGCAATCAGATTTAAGATTTTGAGTTTTCTATCTAGCTGGTTTTATGTTTTAAATAGATGAGTTTTGCATTGAGTGTCTCCTGGCAGAAAAAGTGTTCCACGTATAACAATGATAAAAATGAAGATGAACTTACTTTCCTGAAAGAATATCTTGCCTTAGCTGTAATACAAACAGGTACCTAACAAATATATAAGCAAAACGTTAGCCACAATTCCCACCATCTCCGTGAAATATCATCATTTTGGATCAGAACTTTTAAAAAAGGTTCTAGCAGTAGTTCCCAAGTTACTTACCAAGAAGCTTTTCTAATAAAACCAACAGGACCACTTTAATGTAGGCTTGGCACCCCTGTACCCCATAACTCAGGGGTTCAGAACCTATTTTACAAGGGAGGCTGGATTGCCCCCCACTAGGCCCTCTATGGGCTGGATGATGTCAGTGGGCATGGTCACACCCACTGATGTGATGGCCTGCCCGCACCTATTTTCAGTTTTTCCATTCTGAATAGATCCTGAGTTTTGTGCCTCTCCTCAGCATGGAGAAAGGAACTTGGCCGGCACTGGGAAGAGCTGCTCCTCTCAGCACAAGGCAAGTTGTGTCCCATTGGGGGCGGCAAGAGGTGCGTGAAGGAAGGCTTCCCAGTGCTGGCCAAGTCCCCCGCTAGCCCAGGACCTGCTGTTATCGCTGATCTCAGATGGGAGATCAGGGGTTCGCCGCTCTCCTTTCCAACCAAGAGGGGGAGCCATGTCCAACTGGAGATAACAGCAGGGATTCCCCCAGGGGTGAGGGTTCGTCTAGGTGGGCAGGGCTTGGAGGCCAAGATCTGCCCCTGGAGGAACCCCAGAAGGCTTGGTGGGCTGGACTGGGGAGCCTGGCAGGCCCGATTAGGGCTGTGGGCTGGTTGTTCTGCATCCGTGCCATAATGTCTGACTGATTTGTATCTCCACGGAAAGATTTATAACCACTGGCCATAATCGAAACCAGGACACACATTTTCTCACCCTAGACCAATTTAGATCATGCCAAATCTATATAAAGCAAGAATGGCTGATCTGATCCTAACCTAACTTTCAGGGTACATTCAGCTTAAACCAGGGAAGGTTTCTTTCCAAAAATTATGTGCTGTGGGTAAATCATAAATCAATCTTGGCAAGTAGAATATGAAAATTTGGTTATGCTGTCCATCTAACACTGTAATATAGTTATCCTTGTCGGGCCCTTATTTTAAATATTTCTTTTTATTTTAATTTAAGAAACATATTTCTGAATGCCTTGGAAGATCTGCAGAAACTGCTACCTTATTTTTGGGTAGCCCTATTTTGTTTACAAACTGATAGGCATTCAACTTTAGAGGGAGTTACAATGATGTAAGATTATCCTGAACGACAAGACACTATCACCTGTGCTAGTGGCTAAAACCTGAACATCAGCACGCCAAATTCAAGTGCAGCGTTGAATGGAAATCCAACAGGGGAAAGAGAATAAGGAAGACAGTCATTTGATGCTATTTATGATATAAAGTTCAGGAGGAAGGAAAATAGCCAGGGGATTATAGTGGAATCAAAGGGGAAAAGGAGCAAGTAAGAATGGAACCGCTTTCAATTATCCTGTTATTTGAAGGCTAAATTAAGCTAGGAAGGACCGTTTTACTTTGAATGTTAGACATGGCTATCTAAAGGCAGAGCAAGGAGGTAGCTCTGTATATGGATAGGCACATGGTCTGCAGGTTTTGGAGATTCCTGGGCAAGAAGCCGTCTGGTGCTCCCCCCTCCTTCCCCAGCACCAGCCACTTGCTTGCCCAGAATGCTGACAGGTAAGCAGATTGTGGCTGCACCTCCTGCCCACTGGGCCCAGTCCTCACTGCTGCTGTTGCCTGCTCACCTGCTGGCTCTTTGTGCAAGTGAGTGCATGGTGACAGGGCTGAGTAGCAGTGGAGGGTCAGTGGTGGTGGGGCGTTGGCAGCTCAGGATTCCAGTCCATGATGTCAGCTCTGGATAAGCCGAACGAGGGTTGGGCCTTTCTTAAGAACTCCTTGAATCTCTTCTCAAACAAGGCAGAAGTACTGGCTACAGATGACTCGAAGGAGGAAGATGTGGTCTCAAAGAAGCATCTGAATCACGTTTCAGTTTTAGCCAGATAGCTACAGCCTCACTCAAGAAAGAATTAACGAACAATGAATCCATGCCAGTCACGATTCCCCTTCCACAGGAGATGAGCTCGGGAAGGACACTGAGGTTGAGTAAGGGGGGGCGACTCTTATACCTTTTGGAGGGCAAGGGGATGCTGGGTTAGGCAGTGAATATCACAGCTTTATAGGAAATCAGAAGGGAGGACCTAAGGAATGTCTCACTGCAACAGAACTAGCAAGGATAAAATAAGGGACCAGGAAACTCTGTAGGGAGGATGCTACCATGTCACCTTTTCCAACATGACCTGACCAGAAAATGCCACTCCAAATGCCTCTCTCATGGTTTGGACTCCAGACCATGATGGGGTGGTTACCTGCCTTTGGAGACGACAGACAGAAAACCCATCAGTCAAGACCTTTTTACTCTCCCAGGCAGATGAGCTAGCACATGTAACATGTACCAAAGCAACATCCCCATGTGGAGGGCAAGAACACCCCCATCTGAAAACCATGACCCAAAGACCCAAACATGAGACTACAGGAAGAGGATTTAGGACAGCATCATCCCACTCAAAGCAACCCCTGGGAAGACTAAGCCTCCAGCTTTCTCTACACATTAAGGTGTGCACGAATGACAAGATGGCCACCGTGCACCCTGTTTCCTTGAGGCAGCCTTAGAAGGCTTCACCTTGAAAGGCAGTATAAACGTATTTTAAAGAAATACATTAAAAAATAGGATTTATTTATTATAAATCATGGACAGAATGAGTTATAAGCCTGTAAGCCATGGCATCATGGACAGAATGAGTTATAAGCCTGTAAGAAACGAGGATACCAGCTGCCTTGTAAAACTCTCTGATACAGAGTATAACCCAGCATCCTCCAGCCATGTCAAAGATATGGGGACATGAGAGTTGCCCTCCTTAACTATTGGTAATGCAGAGTGCCAGCATCCTCAAACGTTTTGTGAACACGGAGTCTAGCATCACAATTAGGCCAGAGAAACGGGTGTCAAGAAGAAGCTACTATGAGAGGTTCTTTTAACCATCGTTATGAGAATGCCAGCCCTTGATGCTCTGAAGATACAATCACTCAATCAAAGGAATTCTGTAACAACTGTAACATTTTCCCAAGATTCCGTGAACAGGAATAAAGTCTTAATTACAGGAACCAACTTTGATAAGAATGCAAAACTTGCAATACCCAAGAATAGCCAATTTAACACCTATTTAAGCAGAAGCTGCATGCCGCTCTAAAGTAACTTCAGAAAAGCACAACGCTTCTCTTCAATCCCACCCCCATTTGAGATGTTAGAGTTGCAACTTAAAATTACTTCCTACCTTGTGAATTCCTCATGGAGGTTGTTTGGTTCTGATGAATAGTATTTGATTCGAAACTGAAACATATACGGTGGCCCAACTATATGAAGAAATATTTTCAGAAGTTAAAATTAAAGGCTGTGCAGTAACCAACATAAAATGTCTAAATTATAATGCAAAGAGGGTTTTGTGAGGATGATGAAGCCTCTGGCATGAGCAGGGCTGATCGGGGACGTCCTCACAGACAGAGCAGGGAAGGGGTCAGCACCAGGGCAGCTGTGGAAAGAGGAGCAGAGGAAGCCACAGCCTGAGAAACAGGAACCTGACAGTCAAACCAGATGTGACAGTGGCAGCCTCATCTCCTTATTCATGCATCTGCCCTGTTCATGTCTAAATTCTGTGTGTGTGTGTGTGTGTGTGTGTGTGAGAGAGAGAGAGAGAGAGAGATTTGAACATCAAAGGGAGCACATGGGTGAGTTGTGCTGAACTCTCCCCCCTCCCCCGCAATTGATCTCCACTCAGTGGTTGCAGCTACGGCTGAGCCTTGGGGCTGAACCTTGGGGCCTCACAGCCCAGTCCCCCACCCCATGACCACCCAGAGAGTGGCAGGTGCAGAAGCAAGCTCCTCTTTATTCCTGTAGTCATTATGTTGTTACGATGTAGGTGAACTTAAAATGCAAAACTGCACCTGCTTAGAGCATTTTTAAAAATATAAGGGGTTGTTGTTGTTCTAACATCAGGAATGCCGAGGCAGTTTTAAAGCAGGGGAGGACAGTGTTTGGCCCACAGGCCTAATGTGGCCTGCAAGATTGCACAATTCGGCCAGGAGAACAAGGATGCTTGGAGTGGGGCATGAGGGTTTGCACATGTCCTGTCCCAACCTTAGCCCTATTCATGTTGCAGGCAAATGCCTGCATAGGGCTGTGGTCATTCACCCAAACTACTTTTCCCCCAGTCTAGTTTCTGTACTGGAAGTGAATTCAGCTGCCACTATCCGTTCACCTTTGATTCTGGGGAGGGGACAATACTGAAGGCAGAATGGGCAGAAAAAGCAGGAAAGGAAGAGTGAAGGGGGGCGTGGAGCACAGGACAAGTGGAGAAGGCTAAGAATAGGAATCTGGAGTGTGTATGCTACTGGTCAGAATTTGCTTCAACTGGAGACTAGGCAAGTAATATATTTTATATGTCTTCATGATAAATTGATATGTGAGCACATTGTACCTCAAAATAGATTAGAAAATGTGTATTTTTTAAAAGATACATTTTAAAGAAATTCATCTGCGCATGCATTTACAATGCATATAAATTTTCCAGTTTGCATTCACTCCACATCCATATTCAATTTAGCTATCAATCTGGGCCAAAATAGAGGACATCTGAAACAGTCAGGTTAGTAAGCATTTAGAACAGAAGTGGGACAAAAGTAGACCACAGAGGTCCACCAGTAAATTACTAGCCAATTGCTACTCCTGGGATTCTTGTCACAAATGGTAGGCTGGGTAGACTTTGGTCAGATTCAGTAAGACACTTATCCCATTCTAAAGGAGAGGTAAGCAACCAGATGTTCTCCAGATGTTTTAGACTACAACTCCCATCAGCCTCAGCCAGCATAGCCAATGGTAAGGGATTCTGGGGTTGTAGTCCAAAATATCTGGAGGGCACCAGGTGGCCTACCCTGTTCTAAAGCAAGAGTGTACACTCATGGTCACATAGCACAGATTAGTTAAGGGATCCCAAGTATGCATTCTTGCTTTGAAAATTCACAAGACATTGGTGGAACACAGGTATTCTGTTTTGTTTTTGTTTTTTTAATAGACCATACAAGACTAAAGTTGGTCCGGCTCTGATTTGGAGTACAGCTTTATATATACATTTCCAATACATTTAAAATGTGTGTGTTTTTAAATATTTCTATCCTGTTTTCCTTGGAAAACAGAGGGCATGTTGTAAGTACTAACAACACAGCACTCTTGATGGTCTTATATCAAGGAAATGATCAAGAAAAATGCTTATGGATCCATTACATGCAAGCACATTCTTGCTTTAAATGCCTTAAATATATTAGAAAGCAGCCAGTGATCAATTCTAATCTGTGCTTGAAAGTACAAAAGACTCAAGATACAGATTTGTCATACTTACTTTTTATTTGCTTTTTTATGGGTTTCGAATGGTCCAACCAGTGCTAGGAAAAGAAAACCCTTGTTTAAAAAAAAATAAAATGGCAGGACGTTGTACATCTTTTACAATTTAGAAAAGAAAACATGCTATATCTCCCTTTGCCCAGAGAAGACCATGCTCAGTAAGCATTTGCACCGATCTTCATAGACTGCTTTCTACCCTAGACATCTTGTGTGGAATTGCCACTCTTAATTCACTCACATTTTACAGGGCATCTGCACAACGCTGTCATTAAATAATAATCATCCTGCATTTTCCTTGCATTTCTTCCTTAAAAAAAAAAATCACACTGAAGAAAATCCAGCATGTTGTTAAAGACTGGAACAGCAGTGCAATCTCCTCAGGTGTAGATGGTCCTTAGCACTGCTCTCCTGTCTTTGAGAGGAGTGCTTGCAACCAGGGCAGTGATGTGTCAAGAGCTAAATCCTACTGCCATGCCTGTTTAAAGGAACCAAGAGAGGGGAGAAGCAGGGAGGAATAGGCTTCTATTTCCACTTTAAACAACAACAACGAACCTTACAATTGTATACAAAGAAATTGTATCAGAGGCAGTATACCCCTGAATACCAGTTGCTGGGGAACATGAGTGGGAGGGTGATCTTGCACTCATGTCCTTCTTGTGGGCTTCCCACAGGCATCCAGTTGACCACTGTGAGAATGACAAGTCTCTCCACTTTATTTTCTGGAAAAGTGGCTACCCACATCTTCTGTTTGAGACAGCTTACAAAATTAAGATAAAAGACAATTAATCCTACATTTTAAAAAAAACCCTTTACAAGCAACAAACCCAGCAAAGAAAATGATGGCAGGGGAAAAAAAGACAATAAAAACAGGAAGTAAAGAGCTACTAGCATTCACCTTTCCATTTTCAATCACAAAACATCTGCAAGAAAAAGCCACCAAATACCTATACATGAAAAGACTACCATAGTACAAGCTGAACTTGCTCATAATGTAGACTTATGAACAGCATATTTTTTATTCAAGCGCAGAGTGTATGATTGTGTACAACTTCAGAAATGCAGACACATGTTCATTCATGCTGTCATCCAGCTAATATGGCCAAATCTTGTACAACTGGAGAGTGACATTTTGACTAAAAAATTAATACATCAACTATTTTGTTAGTGGCTGCATTTTTAGACCAAAAAGATTTTGGCAGTTGTCAAGAAATCCATTTTTCCTTCTGTGTTTTAGCAGCCTGTACAGTTCCATTCCTTCAGCCTGGGCCTGCATGTCTTTGATACGCCACCTGGGTGTGTTATCGCCGGTGGTCCTTGGCCTCATGGCCACAGTAAAACCTCCCCTAACTGGGATGACATAATTCAGCTGAGGGTTGGTGAGAACGTTCTGCCCCCCCCCGCCCCCCGGTGAAAGCCTGGGCACACTGTGTCCAGCTAGCTGTTGATTGGCTAATGGGGATCACCTCAGATTTGCTGAAGGCTTTGGAGTATAAAACCGAGGCGGGGGGAAGATGCCCTGGTCTTTGCTTGTTTTTGTTCTGCCCTATCCAAGGTTTGCTTTGGATAGCTTGCTTTCTGAGGTCCTGTTCTACTGAAGACCCATGCCACTGATACGTATAGACAGGTTTAGTCAGTTCTGTTGTTTTGCCCTGTAACTATTGCTTCCAAACCTTGCTTCTTTTGTATGTTGTTCCCTTTCTGTATATAAACTTGCCAACTACCGTAACTGAATGTGTGCACCTCATTCCAACTGGCCTTGGTATTAAGCCCAGAGCTTTCCTCTCAGTTATTGCTACTGTTTAAGGTTTCAGGCCTAGGGCTCTGAAATAGAAAGTGTCAGCTTGGACCCTTGTTTCATAAGCCTTAGGGGTGTCCTGAAAGGTCTGAGAGTCCCCCGACTCAGGCTGAGCTGGATGTCAAGGGTGGTGGCAGCCTACTTTACTGGGTTGGTTAGGGGATCACATCCTCCCTTCACAGCAGTATTAGCGAAGTACACGTGTTTAGCAGCCTGCCACATTTTTCCATAAATGCAAACATATCTAATACTGCCCAGTTCTTTATGGCTAAAAATAATGTTCATAAATCTGCACTGATTGAGATTTGGATGGTAACACAAGGAGAATTGTTTTCCAATGCTCAGAAAAACCACCGATGTTGTTAATGAGTGCCATTACAAAGATTGAATATAAAGAAACATGTGCCTAGATTAATAGCTGTTCTCCAGTCTTGGCATTCTGAACTCAAACACACACAGAACTAATCAATAAAATCACTCATTTATTTTCCTTACGCTACTTGAGTAACCTGAAATTACACTGAGCAATATATTAAAAAGTAAACACAGAAGTTACAGCAGCCTGGTGCCCTCTAGATAGTTTGGACTACAGTTCCCAGCATTCCTTACCATTAGCCATGGTGGCTGGGGCTGATAGGCATTGAAATCCAAAACAGCTGGAGGGCACCAGGTTGGAGAAGGCTGATCTCATCAAACCCACTGTGGTAGACTACAATTCCCAGCATTCCTGACCATTAGCCATGGTGGCTGGGGCTGATAGGCATTGAAATCCAAAACAGCTGGAGGGCACCAGGTTGGAGAAGGCTGATCTCATCCAACCCACTGTGGTGGACTACAATTCCCAGCATTCCTGACCATTAGCCATGGTGGCTGGGGCTGATAGGAGGCTGAGTTATTAGAATCAATTTGCAATTAACTTCACATATACTGAATCCTCTGTACCATCCTTCTCCAACCTGGTGACCCCCAGATGTGTTGGACTGCAACTCCCATCATTCCCAGCCAGCATGGCCATGATGGGAGTTGCAGTCCGACACATCTGAAGGACACCAGGTTGGGGAAGGCTGCTCTACACTTTACCTCATGAATGTAAATAATTTTACAATGTTTTTGCAAGATGTAAGCTGCTGTGCAAACGTAATCTCTGTAAACTGCCCAGAGAGCTTTGGCTATGAGGCGGTATAGAAATGTAATAAATCATCATCATCATCATCCTTGGAATCAGTGGCCAGGTTTTTAAAATGTTACACTTTTTAAAAACCAAAAAATCAGTATTAATTCATGAAAAACAAGATGCTCCAGCTTTTATCCTAACTGCAATGCTATGCCATGCTCCTTTACAGTACAAAATCAAGAATCAACAGAAGAGACTGATATTTGTGGGGCTTGCTGCACTGGTCTCTCCCTCCCTTTTAGCTAGGATACGACAGGGAGTAATATTGACAAGTAATCTCTTGATACCGATTTGGACTGCAATCTTATACACACTGAACTCAGTGGGACTTACTTCTGAGTAGAAGTAGGTCCTGCAACTGGAGACAGTCCACGTAAGAAGGCCCTATAGCCAACACCCAACTTTCAAATCCAGCAGTAAGTGGTCTTCCAGAACCTATTTCCTTTATCGCTAATATAATGGCCACCTTTAACACATACTCCCTTTGAGAAGTAGATCTCCTTTCACAGAAACTCCTTTAAGATGACACACGCCATTCACCAGTGGTGTAGTGGAGTCAGGGCTCAACAGGGACACAGCACCAGCACTTTATTATTAGCAGGGATGCTGCCTCCATCTGTCATTCCCCCCAGACTTCCCTGTTCCCTCTGGGCTTAGCTGCTCAGCAGGTGGGGGGGAAATGAATTTTCTCAGTAACCATATATATTGTTCCCTGTTGTAATGCAAAGCATTTTGGGGCAGCTTTGTCTTGGATGGGCAATTAAGACCCATTAGCTTTACCAAAGACTAGCTGCTCCAGACGAAAAATACTAGAACTGGTCTGATGATATGGATCAATACAGCAGCCTGAAATTTTGGACTCTCACTGGAGGGTGTGGCTATGGGAACTGTCATGAAGAGCGCCTGCACTTCAAAATTTACCACTCCACAGCTGCCCTTCACCAATGGGGTGGGATTACAACTATTTGCTGCGATCTGCTGCGAATATTTATACCATAAAGTAGGCTTGGATACAATAAATCAGGTACTTCTGGGTTAGAAAGTCTGCATTACTGGGTTTCTGCTAGGTGATACAAATTCAAGCCCCAAGTGTGTTGATTTCTGAAGAGTTGAAGTCTGATAATGAAAAACAATACTACAACCGAAGTATTTACTTCTATATTCAGAAAGAACTCAGCGTGGTATTTTTGGAAGTGACAGTTTCAGACCCTTTATACACTAAAACTGCAATCCTATGCAGGCTTAGACAGAGAAAAAGGCCTACAACTCCCAGCATGCCCCCAGCCAGCTAACTCTTCCAAGTTGCTGGACGATTAATGCCAGTGGTGTGTGTCTCACACACATTTTACATTTTTAACATATTTTAAGCCACAGCCACTCCCCTCCACAATTATGTAATTCTAACAAATGGAATATTCATATCAGAAGTTTTAATTTTGGAACTGCACTACTACAAGCACTCTCCTACCACTTTATTTGAGGTTCTCTGAGCTGTTAAGTAGGGGGGGGGGCAGTTTCCCAGCTTTGGAGGCATGAAGATCCCCAAAGGGGCATGCCCTGGCTACTTTAGGTGTCTCCCATCTGGCATGTTGAAGATGTGCCCCAGGTGCCACACCTCAATCAGGCCTGGGACAGGGCAGAGTTTTAATTTTGTGATTAGGGCAATCTTTTGCTATTTGGTCCATATCGTCCCAGCCTCATTTCCATCCCTTCTCCTTTGTAACACATGTACAAAAACTCTCCATAACCTGATAAGCGTGGGCAGATGAAAGTGGAGCATGGATTGCTGGGAAGAGGTCTTTGAGCCACTTTGCCAAACCAATCGCTTTGCAGCTTATATGGCATCAGAGGGAGACACTGCAGCCGTCGCTAGACCCCAGGTCCCCTTCCTCCCAGGAAGTAAGGGCAGGGTCTTGTCTGCACCATCACAATCAGATTTGGAGGTGTCTGAAGACCGTCCAAGATCTGGTGCAACAGTGGGAGCACCCACTCACTTCCCCAGCTCCAAATTGGATAGGCAGGGGTGGGAATTTGTCCTGTTGCTCTGAGGCCTGGACAGCAGTCAGGGGTCCCACCGTTTTCTGAGTCACTTAGCTCAGTGTAATTCCAGTGAAGGATGGAGCTCACAGCACACTTCACCAGAGGTAAGCTGGCAAACACACGTCTTCACCCTTCCCATCTCCTAGGTTACTTCCCTGTGATATATAGGACAGGAGGCTCCCAAGAGACTCCCCAGGCACAAAGGGGGGGGGTCACAAGAGCCTTATAAAGACCAGAATCCACCAGGAAAGCCATGTTGAAAAGGCTGCTGTCCTGTCAATGGCTGTAAAATTCATGTTCGTTTTTAAATGCAGGTGTTCAAAATATCTCCCTACACTCCTTCCAAAGAGTTATGACAGCATATAGATGAATAACGATGTACCCCATTTGCTTCACATTGGACAACCCACACTGGACTAATAATCATACAGCGGCTCTGCTGGTGCCTGCCTAACATCATGTTAATTGCCTCTAATTTGTAGTTATCCACTCCCCAAGGCTTCCGGCATTGTCACTAAAGTGAGGAGAACAACTTACAACCAAAAAGGCAATCTGCCATACTAACTCCCCTAAGGAGACCACCAAAGAGCTT
This sequence comes from Heloderma suspectum, assembly GCF_057233095.1. NCBI lineage: Eukaryota > Metazoa > Chordata > Lepidosauria > Squamata > Helodermatidae > Heloderma > Heloderma suspectum. Next base: position 137,514,842 of record NC_139462.1, read on the forward strand.
CTGAAGCACAACCCAACTGGCAAGGGGAAGGACAGTCATGTCTTCATGCAGCCTTTCAGGAACCATCCATGATCAAACCTGCAGGCAAGCTCTCAGCTCTAAAGCTCTTAACAAAAAAGGCTCTGGAACTGCTGGGGGGGGGGGTGTCAGTATCCACTCTAAAGGCTTTCACAGAACAGTTTGCGGACTACAATCCAGCCCCAAGCAAGAGTCACTGGAAGCTCTTATTCACCAGACTGGCACTTTGCTAGCTACTTGAACAAGCAAGAGAATTTTCCTTAGCCCATTTGATACTGGACAGGAATAGCCACCACTACAAACGTTACCTCACAAATAAAGGTCTGAGCTGAAGAAGAAACTGAAGGATAAAAACAGTCTAGATGCCACTTCACTTATATTTTATTTATTTATTTCATATTCTTATTGCTGTGATTTTTATATAAAATATATTCTGTGCTGAAAGACTGCATTCTCCCTTTTGAGTCTATCTGAATTTTAAGATCCTGAGGACCTCAAGGCGATTCTCTTTGTCCTGCCAATGTTGGGACGCACGTTTGGAAAGAATGCAAGAGAGGCCTTCATGGTGGCTGCTCTCAGCTTCTGGAACTCCCTGCCAAGGGAAACAAGGCTATCTCCATCTTTAAGCAAGTAAAGGCTTTAAAAAAATGTAGGCTTTTCACTGTTAAGCACCTTTGTTTGCTGATCTAGCTTTTAACCAGTGGGTGCTGTTATTTCTTATTTACTGCTGTGTTTTAATGTGTTTTTAACTGATGTGTTTTACTTGTAGTTGTTGTTTTAATTAAGTAACATTTTATCCATATTTCATTATTGTTAGCCACCTTGAGCACTATTTTTAGTGAAAAGGCAGGATGGATGTACATAATTTATTTACAATATTTATATATCACTCCACATCAAAAGATTTCAGAGCGGTGAACAACAAGATAAAAGAATAAAACCCCATAATTAAAACAATTAAAACATTTTAAAAGAAACAAATTCTGAACTTAATAAGCCGCGGCTGGTCACTCAAGGAAAGCTTCTTGAATAACAATGTCTTCAGGAGGCACCCAAAAGCAACACAATGTTGGCACCAGCCTGACCTCCAAAGGCAGGGAGTTCCACAGGAAGGGGGACAACACACTGAAGGCTCTTTTCCTGGTGGACTCCAGCCAGGCCATGGGTCCATGTGGAACCACCAGGGACATGCTAATATAAATATATAACATGCAAAATAATATGTAATAATATGTAAAAAAAAAAAAAAGCTAAATCAATAAAACAATGAAATCAAAGCAGCAGTAGCAACAACAATATAATGCCATTAGAACAGTGTAACAATTAAATCCTATAATCCTGTTCTGCGCAGCCATGCTCTGGTAGGTTACTGTTATTGAACAGACTTAACTCTACGTGAAATATGGGTGTCCCTTCATGTTTGTATAGATGGCAGATTAGTGGTGAGTCAACTGTTGCCATTATCTTTTCACAAATGTCAAAAAAGAGAAATTTTCTTATTAAAGATCCAAGACTTAAAATCAACCCTCCAGAAAGTATGTGCCTAAACATTAAATGCTTCCTTTTGATAAATGGGCTGTTTCACCACTACAGGATAATGCCAACTGAAATAAATAAGGCAAGAGAGAAAATTATTAGACAATTCAGCCATGTAGCCAAGACGGAATACATTTCTATAGCATCTCACAACCTCTCTCAATAGAATGCAGCCAGGAAAGAAAACATTTCTGTTGGCTCTCACCACAAAGTATTTCTTACTGGTGAAAACAGGACCACACCCAAGAGTCAAAGACACATTCGTTTCAGCAGAGCAATTCTGGGTTCTAATTAAGCTTGCAATTGTCTATGCCATGAGAAGTCATAAATGGAAAATGATACATAAGTGTAGATACATTGTCCACAAATTAATGAAGCGCATGTATGCATGAGAAAATGTCAAACATGACACTCAACTTACATCTAAAGTTCAGAACAGTTATGCAACGAGGTATCAGTTTTATATGTGGACACAGAATGTTTGCATGTCTGAAATTGGTTGGTGCCAGTTTTCAGGCTTAATTGGAAACAAAAGTCTAGCAAAGAAAATTTTATAAACAAGCTCTTCTTTTCTGAGATTGCTGAGCAGATCACAATATAAAAGTCACATACATACCATAACCTGGAATGTATCCATGAACTGTAGGCCAAAGTAATCTGTTTCCACAAGGTCCAAATGATATACAATCTGATCAAACAAATCTTGTCCTTTTGCGTGTTTCTGCAAGAAAAAGACAAAAACGGGAAATAGAGCTATATGTATGGGAAATAGAGCTATATGTATATATCATGCAAACAAGATGCACTGCTTAGATGTCAAAGAGGCTGAATGCATCTGTACATTGATTTCCTAATAATCTCTGCAGATGTGCTCGGTTTAGGCTATTTAGCTATCTGATTTTTACCCTGCCCTTCTTCCAAGGAACTCAGGATGTTGTATAGCCCCCTCCCCCTTGCTCTAAGAGGTAGATTAGGCTGAGAGACAGTAATTTGCCCAAGATCACGCTATGTGCTTCATGACTAAGGAAGGATATCATCCTGGATATTGCTAGTCTCAGTCCAATACTCTTAAACCACTATACCACATGTGATCTCAACCAGACAGGAAGCAGAATGGAGGCATCAAAGGAGTTCCCTACTCCACTCTGGAAATAAATTTTAAAAATCCAGGTCTGCTATAAAATGTGAGACATCGGCAAAAAACGTCTGGGAGCCTGTTTAATTTCAAAATTTTCACAACTCAAAATTCAACAAGAGGGAGAAACAGATTGTCTTCTATTGTTCTGTAATAATATGCAAGCATTTTAGTAGCATCCTACTAAATCTCTGAAACTTTTGTTATCTACTGGGAGCTGCCAATCAGCCGTAATGATCCACTGCCATTACTCCCCTCCAAACACAAAACAAACTAATGCTCAGTAAACAAATTAATAGAGATAAGAACAAAAAGGAAACTTTTGATAGGCTATACTACTGGGCAGTTTTGTATGTGAATTACCTAAAAGAAAGCCAACAAGCAAAATAGCAACTAAAAGAATTGCTTGGCAGAATAATAGGCCTGCACAAGACATGGAGGTGGTTTTTCTGCACTTTGGGATGATCCCTCCATGTTAACAGAACTCACTAGCAAAGTATTAGTAAGCAATTCTGTGTAGGTACCGTAGTGATTCACAAACAGTGAGCCAGGGCACATTAGTATCCTACAACAGGGGATGGAGCATGCCTTGAAAGATTGAGAGACACCATGGCCTTATTCAGACATCACACTAAGCCATGATGGTTAGGAGTTTTGAGCTAACCATGTTGGCTTAGAGTGATGTCTGAACAGGCGTCTGTCCCAACCATGGTGGTTTATTAACCACAAACTAACCACATTAACTAACCACTGGCTGCAAGATGGTTAGTGGGCTCCACTATGGCTTAGTGTGATGTCTGAAGAGCCTCCGTGGTTAATTGACAGCTCCTATAGAGCTCTGTGGCAAGAGCGGCCAAAGGAGAAGTAGCTGCCGAGCACCAAAATGGCTGGTAGTACCAAGCACCAAAATGGCCGACAGCGCAAAGGCCGCTGGGATGCATGGCTGCCCATCTGAAGGACTGCGGGTTCTTGCAGGAGGGTGATTAGAGAATGGTTAGTCTAACCACGTTGCGGAACATTGTTACCTGCACGTGTGGCAGTAGCATTCGCAGTGGTTAGCGGTAACCACCATGCACCATGGTTAACCTAACCACCCTTCCCCAACATGTGTCTGAACATGGCCCCAGTGTGCAAGATGTATCGAGCACTCCATATCAAGAGCAGGAAAGCCCCATTCAGGATTGATTCTCCCTCTCTTCTGTACTAATATATGGTAACATCACCATACCAAAGAAAATGGAAGGACACACCAGGATCGACCATGGTATCCTTCTGGATAGGAGTTGGAGGCACTGCATTACAGTGGTTCCGCTCCTACTTGGATGGCCGATTCCAGAAGGTGGTGCTGGGGGATTATTGCTCTGTGCCATGGCAATTGTGCCATGGGGTTCCACAGGGCTCTATTTTATCCCCCATGCTGTTTAACATCTACATGAAACCGCTGGGGGAGGTTATCCGGAGGTGTGGGCTGAGGTGCCATCAATATGCAGAGGACACCCAGCTATCCCTCTCTTTCTCATCAAAACCAGGTGAGGCAGTGGGTGTTCTGAATCAGTGCCTGGGCACGGTAATGGACTGGATGAGGGCCAATAAACTGAAACTCAATCCAGACAAGATGGAGGTACTGTTAGTGGGTGGTTCGTCTGCCCAGCTAGGTGATATTCAACCTGTTCTGGAGGGGGTTGCACTCCCCCTAAAGGATCAGGTTCGTAGTTTGGGGGTGCTCTTGGATCCAGAACTGTCACTTGAGGCACAGGTGAACTCAGTGGCACGGAGCACTTTTTATCAGCTTAGGCTGGTACACCAACTACGCCCTTATCTGGACAGAGATAGCCTCGCTACAGTTATCCATGCTCTGATAACTTCTCATCTGGATTACTGCAATGCGTTATACGTGGGGCTGCCTTTGAAAACGGTCCGGAAACTTCAGCTGGTCCAAAATAGGGCAGCAAGATTGTTAACAGGGACTGGCCTGCGAGCTCATATTACGCCAGTACTTTTCCAGCTGCACTGGCTGCCAGTCCATTTCCGGGCCCGATTCAAAGTGCTGGTGTTAACATTCAAAGCCCTTAACGGCTTGGGGCCAGGTTATCTGAAGGATCGCCTCCTCCCATATGTGCCTGCCCGGACCTTAAGATCATCATCAGCGGCCCTTCTCCGTGAGCCCCTGCCAAAGGAAGTGAGGCGGGTGGCTACTAGGAGGAGGGCTTTTTCTGCTGTGGCACCCCGGCTCTGGAATGAGCTCCCTAGTGAGGTTCGCCTGGCGCCTACATTGTATTCCTTTCAGCGCCAGGTGAAGACCTTTTTATTTTCCCAGGCATTTTAGCATTTTAGCTTTCTAAATTTTTATCTTTGCTGTTTTAAATCTGTATTTTAAACTCCTGCACTGCTGCTAGGTTTTATTGTGGTTGTATTGTTATATTGTGGTTTTAATGTTCTGTATATTTTAAATTGTTTTATTGTGTGTTGTTTGGTTTTAATTTTTGTGAACCGCCCAGAGAGCTTCGGCTATTGGGCGGTATAGAAATGAAATAAATAAATAAATTCCCTGATGCAGCTTATGCTACAGCTGACAAACGCAGAGAAATCAGTGAAGCATCAACATTTCCCAGAAAAGCATGGTACCATCCCTAAACCCTGACTGACCTGGCAAAGGGAAGGATGGCATTCCAGAAGCCAATATTAACTGAGGTATTCTGCAACTGTAAGGGAGATACCTGGCCACAGTTCTGCAAGCTGATCAAGAAACTCAATTTAAGAGTGAAGTGTGCATTCCACTTTAATCTAGGAAACAAGCATGTCTCCCAGGTATCAACAGTTTAGGAAACAGAAAATTGCAGAATATGGACTGGGTTTCTGAAAACAATCTTTAAAATGATCTTTTGCATTACAAGCCTGCAAGATCTCAGGTGAGATTCTATACAAAGCTGGAGTTTGTTCCTGCTTCGCAGTTCCTTATTTTAACACACAGCTGAATAACCAACAATAAAGCAGCTAGCCTAGAACCCTTCTTCCCTGATACCAAGTTTTTTATACAAAAGGAATTATTTCGTATGGAGGAACATTTAGCCATGTGAGCCCTCCACCAACTGCATTCTGAAGTGTCACACACTTCTGAAGGTCGTTACACACACGCGCGTGTGTGTGCACGAGAGAGAGAGAGAGAGAAAGAGAGAGAACAAGGCCATATTAACAGGATTGTAAAACTGACATTTCATTATGAAAAAGGACACATTTTTGAAGGAGAACAAGAGGGCCAGTTAAATCAACTGAAACAGTATGTTTTAAGCTAGTCTCTATAAACAGGTCAGATGTCACAGAACACAAAGTTAAAAAACAAACAAACCACTCTCTGAAAGCATAGCACTCTCAGATAGCACATACCAAAGGACAAAGGGAGAGGTTCTCGATTTTCCAGAAAACTCTAAATGTATATAATTAGCAGTACTAACGTAAGCAAGACTCATAACCCTCACGAAGCTCACCACTGAACTTACACAAACCTGCAACAACACATCCAATAACAAGCCAATTGAAAGAACTTTGTGACATCACAGAGCTCCTCTAGCTCCAAGATTAGAAGAGCTGTAAAGCAATTAATTATGATATTGGGAAAGACATTTACAGCGTAAATACAGCATTCTGACTTCATATTTTTATCAGTATTAACAGCATATATTATGTGTGATATATGTGATTTGAATGTTCAAAAGACTTCACAGTCATTATCTCAGTAATTCTCACAAGTGCGCTGTAAGGTAAGTCATGGTTATTATCCTCACATTGCAGACCTGGGGCTGAGAGAATAGTGGCTCATCTAAAAAGTATTTGTTTACTACATTTATACCTCATCTTTACTCCAAGGAGCTCACAGCAGTGTACAGAGCCCCTCCTCCCCTATTTTATCCTCATAATAACCCCCAGGAGGTAGGTGAGGCTAAGAGAGAGTGGCCCAAGATCAACAGTAAGCTTCATGGCCCAGCAAGGATTTGAACTCAGGTCCTTCCTGGCCCTAGTCCAACACTAACGACACTGGCTCTCACCTAATATGTGGTGGAGGGCAGATTCAAGCTGGGGACTTGACAACTCACAGCTGTCACTCTTAACTATTATGTTACCCCAGCTATATCAATCATGTGTCACCCTCAAAACAAACATTTATAGGCCCTTGAAAACTAAGAGACAGAGGCTATCTTCACTCCATTGTATGAGATTGTGGCATGGGTGTGTCTGACCTAAGGCTTCACCAATACGGGGCCCCAAGTAATGACATGGACCCGGCACGGGTGATGCTGCAACTAGATGTTTATTTTGTACAGACAAATAGTCAGATAGGTATTATCACTTCAGAGATGGTGTATAATATCACCACCTTTGCTGGGTCTATCCCTGGGTCTGACTATCAAGCATCCTAGCAACCTATTTACTTGCACTGCAACCCAATATGACTGTAGCAAGACGGGGAGGGGGGAGGACTCCTTCTCCCCACCACCATCTCCGAGGTCGTTCTCGCACTAATGCTAGTAGTCAACAGCCATCTGATGCTTCAAGATGACATCTATATTCATATACGCCTGCAATTTCCAATGGCGTTGGAAAGGAAACAACGGAGAAGTCTTCCAAGCTTTTCTGACATTTAGTCTCAGTCTATCAACATGCGGCCCATTTTTAAATCTATCGAAGATGTCTGCCTTTCTGTCCCCCCTGCCCTTTCCTCTCTGTTTTCCTCCCTTTCTTTTCCTTCTTAAAACGACAACAACCCCTACAAAACCAGACAGTGGTGATGGCCCTCACCCACCCACTTAATCCAAAGGATGCGAACACTGCACAAGTGAGACTAACTGAGCCATCAAAATGATTATTGCTGGTAAAACTGTGTAAGAAAATGTCCCGTTTGACTCCGTTGCAGTGGGATGCATCTTCTGACTCTATACTGAGCTACTTCATTAAGGACTTATGCATTGTAAGCCTAGGAATATACTGAATTCACAAGCAAGTTGTCTTCAGCTTTTCAGTATTGTTTCCTATGTTTCCCATTTCTTTAAACAGCATCCCTGCCGTTCCTGTCCTTTTATTTAAGTAAGTCATATTTATATATGTATAGACACATATACATACAGAGGCATGAAAATTCATATGCCCCCTTTCCTATACCTATTTTTTAGGGGGGGAAATCTGGCAAATTGTTTCATTTGGAATTATGAACTATTTCTCAGTCACCTTGTTTAATGAGTAACTACAATCTGGACTAGAGAAACCTGTTGAGCTTGTTATTCCACCCAACGGACAGATGACCGTGATGAGTTTGTAATTTTAAAAGTGTAAGATTACTGCCTGATAAACAACACAACATATAACAAATGCTGTTGACTGATCTGGAGGGCAACACCTTTGCCAACATTATTATTGTTGTTGTTGTGGTTATTAGTTCAGCGGTTACCTCACTTTTACCAAGGCTGAGGAATCCCATATCAATAACATTAAGAAAAGCCTCTTGGGATGTTATAGTCACTGAAAAAGATAACCAGTAACTCTCTACTAGGTTACGTTGAAGGTGGTTTTGAATTATCTAAAGAAGCAAGAAAGGGAGTGAGGGCAACTCATGCTTCCAAAGGTCACCAAAAAGTGGAAAGGATACATATAGACTCTGTAGCTCAGTCGCTGGGGACAGGATGAGCTTAGGTGTTACAGACTTCTGAATTCTGCATGAGTTTAGCCACTGCCAAGCATTAAGCTCTGTGCCCTGGTTGCTATTTATTCTGTGACACGTGCTGGTTTCTTCAAGTTTAATTAAAGTTTGCAGAGTAACTTGAACACGTCATTCCAGCTCCAGCTGCCAAAGACAACACAACCTAGCTGAACGAACTGCGGCTAAGCTTTCAAAACGCAATGAAGCTACCAAGCGTTGCTGTGAGTACCAGGAACTCACCTTCCTATGCTGAGCCCAGCAGGCATGCTTTTCATTGCACATGAGTATAAATGCATGAGTTCAGATCTCAGCACGGTATTTCAACATCCAAAGCGAAGAAGACATTCAGGTTTGTACTGATTATTCCATGTTAGTTTTTGTTAGCTAGCGACGTATCACTGTTACAAGTTATAACTGGTAGAAGCCTGCTTTTCCCCCTGACACTGAACATGACAGAGCTAATATTTCCTGTAAAGAAGAGAAGTGAAGCTCAATACCCTAGTCAGGCTGTCCTGCACTGAGGGACTCAGCTTTCCCTCTGGACAGATGCTCTGTAGTCAACCATGAAACCAAATCTACCTACATTAGGTACTCTTAAAGCTGATATAATCGTTGTTTTTAGTATTGTCTTACAGGACTCCCATTGGGCCTTTTACTAACTCTACTTTTGGCAGCTTGCATTGCAGAGGCAACAGTTATGGGAAGGAAATTATTAGTTGGTTTGCAAATTTAAGATCCTCTTGCCATAAATAAGAGGGTAGCCACCTTCTTTATTATTGGGGACCACTCTATTCCCTTGACTGTAGCCTACGGGCCAGACATGTAAGTACTTTAGCATATAAACCGATCCCTGCACGGATGGCTAGGCAGGCTCAAAAATTAAAATGGTGTCATCCCATATGAGGCCCATATGTGCCTGCCTGGACCTTAAGATCATCATCAGCGGCCCTTCTCCATGAGCCCCTGCCAAAGGAAGTGAGGCCAGTGGCTACTAGGAGGAGGGCTTTTTCTGCTGTGGCACCCCGGCTCTGGAATGAGCTCCCTAGTGAGGTTCGCCTGGCACCTACATTGTACTCCTTTCAGCGCCAGGTGAAGACCTTTTTATTTTCCCAGGCATTTTAGCATTTTAGCTTTCTAAATTTTTATCTTTGCTGTTTTAAATCTGTATTTTAAACTCCTGTACTGCTGCTAGGTTTTATTGTGGTTGTATTGTTATATTGTGGTTTTAATGTTCTATATATTTTAAATTGTTTTATTGTGTGTTGTTTGGTTTTAATTTTTGTGAACTGCCCAGAGAGCTTCGGCTATTGGGCGGTATAGAAATGAAATAAATAAATAAATAAATAAATAAATCTCTCATATCATAGAATCATAGGGTTGGAAGGAGCCTACAAGACCATCGGGTCCAACCTCCTGCTCAATGCAGGAACCCTGATTCCCAGACAGTCTCCTAACCAAGTACTAACCAGGGCTGACCCTGCTTAGCTTATGAGATCAGGTGCAGTAAAAGCTTTCACAGTTATTCTTGTTTTCCTTACAGGAATTTGTTTTTTCAACCATACCTCAATTCATGTTTTGGTAGGTCCAGATGGCCACCCCCTGCTGGAGGTAATATGGCAAGCATCCAATTTTAATATGGATCAATCAAGGTTAGCTAAGAGAGTTCACACAAATTATTAATAGGATGAAAATGAGAAGTAGAGAGGAAACTACGAAGTTTGTGATGAAGTTTGGCCCCACCTCAAAAAAAATGCACACATTTGGAAAATGTGCAGAAAAATGCTTTATTCAATGGAAAAATCGCTTGCAGAAATTGTGTACACTTGAAAATATGCACACAAAAATGCATACTTTTGAAAAAATGTATATAAAAATGCTTATAATTTGAAAAAAATGCATGCATTTTTGTGCATAATTTTAAAAAAAGAACGTTTGCGATCGGCTGCAGAAATGGAATAGGACCAACTCAACAGTGGAAAAGTGGGAACCTGAGCATAATTGAGCTTGATAAGATTTTCCCATCCTTCCATTTAGGCTGACATTAAACACACATAAAAATTAGTGACACTGCACATGCGCACTCACACCCTTGGCTGCTAAACCAAATGGATAAGCCATAAACAGCAATGAGGAATTCAAGTGATACAAAACTCTGCAAGGCAAGCTATACTGTATTGTGGCCACAGCAGTGATGCCTCTGACACTCATTTGCTGAGCTGGTACAATGGTTCAAAATGGTTCAATTATTCAGGGAACTTAAACAGTTTTCAGTCCAGTTTCTCTGCAGGAAGGAAACACTGTCAGTTGGATGGGATTAAAACCTCCCACGGGGTAAGGCTGAGATATGGCAACAGGTCCTGGGACACAGGGAAGCTAAGGAAGAGAGTGTCCAGAAATAAGGAAGCTGAAGGAAGAGTGCAGAGTAAGCAACAGAAAGAGCAAGAATAACTTGTACGACAGGTTGGCAGAGAATGAAGCTCAAGAGGCAAGAAGACTGGGAACAGAAGCAAGAAAGGGCTAATAAGAGAAGAGACTCTGTAGAAGAAGCTTCACAGTGGTTAAGATCAGATGGACTAGGCTGAATGCTAGGGGTAGGCAAGAGACAAAAGACCTAAGAGAGGCTGATCAAGAGATAGGGTGCCTAAATGAAGTGTGGAAAGTAGGCAGGGGCCTAAGCAGCAGACACTTGAGGCATTAGTGGGCAATGGAGATCCAGAGCTGAAGAAAAAAGAGGCTGCAGTTACCATGGGAAATTACTGCAGATAAACCTACCATCCAGGAATTAATCTTATTTTATTTCTTTAAAGCCATTGCTAGTGTGGAGCAATGGATACCATTTAGCAAAATGAATCACTAATAAAAAGGTGTTGCCCAACTGTCGATGCTGTAAAACAATGACCCAACATTTACACCTGTTACAGCTCTTCATTCTGTTATATAAAATGTAACACTATTTTCAAACTTAAATGTGATTTGACCTGCTGACCCGGTTTGCGTATTATGGCAGCAAATTGTGAATTAATTAACCCATGATTTGCTGTGGTGCCTGCTGGGTGAATTCTGAGGCCATTATGAATATTTAACCCCGGATCAGGCCACAGGAGGTTGAATCAGGCTGTGGTTAACCCAGGTAAATTACAATTACAAAAAGGTTGAGGGATACTCCCGACATGTGCTGCTGCAAACCGTGCGTTAATTAACCCACGGTTTGCCATGCTTATGTGTAATCAGCCCTACTATCTACAGAGCAAATTATTATTTTGTTAAGACCATAATGTGAACAGGTAAATCCAGCATGCTAAATAGAAAGAGCCAAGGTAATAAGGTAAAAAGGGGTTCAATATTGTTATTTCTATAGTTCTGATCCTGTATTAGTATAGTGTATATTACACACATACACGTACAAAATTTAAAAAGAAACAGAATTCAGGTTATAGCTCTGTAGTAGAAGGAAGCAAGATCTGATTCTCAGTTGTGGTGGTGACCTGAGACGGGAAGCATGTTTAGTCCCCACTCAAATAGTGCCCCCAAACTGCAACTCTTCATTTGTCCTATAGGAAGGAATGGTTGCCCTTCATTCCTACAAGGAAAAAGCTGCACTTGAGATTAACACTAGAGCAACAACAAATCTGCCCCTCCCTCTGCCCCTCGCACTTGTGGCCTGGCCCTAGTTTACAGAGGGTCCTGCACCTCCCAGGGGAGTTTGCAATATGCAAGCCCTTCCACACAAAAAAGCTACATGAGTCCATTGTTCTTCATATAAAACAGGTGATTAGAATAGTCACATGCACTAGGGGGTTATTAACTCACCATTTATGCTGGAATGGAACTCAATAAAATAGGCACACAACAGTACAAAGTGGTTAGTGAATTGCCTCCTTTGTATGCAATTGTCATAGGCGGCATTTCCAATATCAACATAATCCTTTCATGTGTTAATGCTTAACATTCCATCTGGCTAAAACCAAATATCACTAAGGCAATATCAGTTTAACCCAGACTTTGACTGCTATTTTACTGTCAAGATTACATGGTTCAACCGCCCTTGCTAGCAGGACCAAAATTGGATACTTTGTTCACACGCCTAGAGTAAAATTATGCCATTTTGCAACACTTGCTAAGTCTTGTCCTTGTAGCGGCAATTAAAAACAGTGTGTGTGACAATGAAGTAGGTCTTAAAGGAAATAAGCTTATTTAAAATACAATTTTGCCTCACCTTAAATTCATGTAGCCAGTCTGAGATTGAGAAACGTAGATATGAGCAGAATTCAGTGCAAAATGAAGGGGCTGCGCAATTGCTAAGCCAGCTTGCAACACCGTGGTTAAGTATGCCACTGCAAAGCTGATAGAGTGAAATGGGCTTAGCAACAAACTGGATGCATACTTAAGCCACCATGTTAACCTATTCCCCAAGTGCCAAGCAGCACCCTGGGGGCTCACACTGGCACAAAGGGATTGGGAAGCCTGGCTCCACCCCCCAAGTATTCAATCAGGTGGACAAGAACTGAATGGAACTTCTTCGGGGTGATCCATGTCTTCTGAAGCCAAATTTCCAACCCACAGAACAGGTGGTAGCTACAAAGGGCCCCGGGGCCACTGAAGAAGCTTCAAACAACTTTCTGAGAGCTGCTTTAATATAATTTGTTCCATGGACCTCTGGGAAGACTATCTGGATGGATTACAGAAGTTGTGCTCAGAGCAGCAAGGAGTCTTCAGCCTTTCCAGAGCTTCAGGAGGCAAGGCACAGAAACCTCAAGGCAATGCCATATGTAGGCACTGCCCATGCGACTAGAACTACCTTATCATAGGAACTCAGAGTAACTGAATCGTTAGGGACCGACTATACTGGAAAGGTATAAAAATCAGTGATGTGGGCTTTCCAGAAAATTTGGAACTAGAAAATTTCCTGATACAAATTAGGCTAATTTGTATAGGGTCATTTGCACTACAAATTTTTTAGTTCGCATCAGAAAATCACTACAGAGCGTCTAATTTAGCATTTTTACTAAATACAAGTAAAATTAAATAAAGCTTAACAAATACCCCATGTTAATTTTTTGTGCCAATACACCACAGGTTATTTGACCTGAAATATTTGAGGAAAGATATTAAAGCACTCTTAATGTGATTTAAGGAGCAATCCTATGGCCACTAGACGCGGTCTACAGGGCCATAGGATATGCCCATTTCTTGGAACCGAAAACCAACCTCCCCCCTCGTCCACGCTGCCTCGGAGGCAGCGCAGAGAAGCCCCATCCTCAACGCTTGGAAGACAAGCATGGAGCAACTGAAAAGGAGAGGGGCTGGGGGTGTTCCGGGGCAGGGAGAGTGGAGGCTTTCCTCTCCCAGTCCCCCCCCCAGGGGAAAATAGCAAGGCAGGAGAGGCGCGGAGGGAACGATCCCCCCATGCCTCTACTGCCTTGCTTAGGATAGGCGGTCACTTCCGAGTTCGGGGGGGGGGCACCTATTTTGATAGGATTGCGCCCTTAAATGTTATATTATGTAGACACTTTTATTGGAATACTTGTAAAAATTTAAAGCATATACTTCCCTTATGTTTAAATGTAAGAAAGAAACAAAGGTGCTGAAAACTGTTGACACATTGACTGGGTTCGGACAATTCCCTACTTACCTGTGCTGTGTTGCAGTTGCCATGTTATCCAAACCTGGCACACGGCACAGTGCGGCTGACTTCTTACTCACCCTACAACCCATGCCTTGCAGTAGGTGTTGTGAGGTGTATGAGAAGCCTCCCCCGCCATGCTGCAGGTTCGAACAACATGGCAACCCACAGTGTGGGTAATAGGGAAATACTGGTTGTGCAACCAGCACCTGTGGGGGGAAACAACCCATACTGCATTGTTTCCCTTGCTAATTGTCCAAATGCGGCCATCCCCAGCCTGGTGCCTTCCAGATACTTTGGATTACAACTCCCAGCATCCTTCAGTCAGCATGGCTCCCAACGTATCTGGAGGACACCAGGTTGGGGAAGGCTGCACTAATTAATTTAACAACCCAAAGAACCCATGATATGCTGACAACCATTCCTCTATTTCAGCAGAGTTCAACTCTCTTCCGCTAAGGTTGTTGGGGCACCTTCAGTTTTGCTGTCACTGCTGCTTAGTTCCATTTCACAATGAGACATATATGTATTTCAGTGACACATATGTCTCCTCTCACATACCTGCTACTAGGGATAACCACCTGAAAATTAATTGCAACTTAATTAAATACAACTTTGAAACTGCTAAGCTTGCCTAATATTGTATTTGCAATGGGAACTTATGAAACTGAAACTTTTCTGTGGAAAAATAAAGCACTGGAAAATCTTCTACTGTGAAAAATTTTCCGTCCCACACCACTGATGAAAATTATTAACAGCAAGACCCCAACCATCTCAAAAAGAAGAGCTTCATATGAAAGCCAGCTGCTTGTACAACTCTTGTTTGCAAGAGCTGTGCAAAAGTACCAGAAGCTTTTTCTCTTAACTGCTATTCTTTAGCTAAATGCTTTCATGACAAGATTTACAGCTTTCATATCACTCATAATAGCCTGGGGGCGGGAAAGCAAATCCCACATATAAATCTGTCACCTGAAGTGATCTGCATAACACCTTCTCAACAGTCAAGCTGTTATTAACCACAGGCATTCAACCTGTTCTTCGAATTCCTGAATCTTCTCTTTTACCCATCCTGGCACATGGAGACATGTTGTTCTTCCCTTGAAACTGGCTTATAATTCCACACAAACAAAATCATCCTAGATCAATCAGGCTTCAAAAACCCACTGTGTAACCTTGCAAGAATAATAACTGCAAGGGAAGATGGCAGACCTGGCAGCAAGCAGCTACCTTGCATTGCTTCCATGCGCCTCATTGAACTGTCTTGCCCTAGGAAGTTTGGAGAACTTATGCGGGACTGATCTGGAATATATTCTGTGACATGTGAGAGGTGAACTTGAGGATGATCCGTAACCTTATGCATGGACTGAGTTCTCTTCAAGTAGCTGCACTGCTGGAAAGTCAGTTTTAAGATCAACCTGCTTCTTCAGCTACCAGAGCAGCTGGTTATAATTTCAAAACAAGTTTTGGCGAGTATAGTTTTCACCCATTGGTGTGTATATTCTGCTTTATGTTACAACCTGCCAAACATCCCCTCCCACACCCACAGCCTCTCACACATGAAAACTCAGTCCTGCCTGAGGAGGCTTGAGGCCTACACCTATGTAAGTCACACCAGCTTCCACCACAAATCGAGCATGTATTTATTACCATACATGCTGTGTTGCCCAACTGTACAAAATCTAGGCTCCCCTCTCTTATTTACTACAGGGACTCATCCAACCTCACCACCACCTGTTGTTCAACCTTCAGAAAACCAAGAGGCAAACTTAGCATGCCGAGGTCAGTTTCCTGAAAAACCCAATTTTGGAACCAACTCTCTGGACTGTAAACTAGTGACCTCACACTGAGGTAGATCCCCACCCCCTCCCTCCTATGGCAGCCCCCTGAAAATGCTATGCATATGGTGGGGGACCCTGGTAAATGCAGCAAGTTGGGGGTTGAGGGGGTATAGTGGAGATGCAGGAGATTATTGTATATCATGGAACTAGAGGTGCACCACAATTGTTTGCTTCTATGCCCCAATTGCATATGTCTAGCCTACATCTGTGCCTGGATTTCTTGTCCAGGCCTAGTGGGCCCTTGTGTATTATGACACCTCAACTGCACACATTTCCACAGCTGCTAGGTTTAGATGTTTGCCTGGGAAACATCTACTGCTTATTTGCGAAGACCCAAGATCGGTCATTGTTTGTTATCATCTGCCTGGGCTCCCTGCCAATGGTTGAGGCTGGTTCTTTCTTCCATCTTGAAGATGCGGGGTGGGTGATGGTAGCCAGATGCTGCTGATGACCATTTGTGATGAGGTTTGGGAATGGGGGAAGAAAGAGCCCACTAGGTGTATGCTTCACTATATAGAGCTCTGAGGGAGGTTTGAGGGGCAGAGTCTCCACACAGACTCATCACGAAGGTGCTGTGTACATGCCAGGCTGATTCTCGAGGTGTGCTCGCTGGGACTTCCAGTAGCTGGAGGGGCATAAGCATATTAATCTTGTCTTGTAATTTCTTGGTTTACAAGCGTAAAGCCTGTGTCGCCATGGGTGCTAGTAGTCTGAGAATGATTGGATGAAAATGTTTGTCCGTTTCCCTTGTGACCATAACAAGTTTTAGGGGGCATTTCCTTCTTTTCCTCCCTCTTCCTCTCTCAACTTGCCAATTATGTCCCGCATCACCTTCCCTTCAATGATCACCCCAATAATATGACCTCTTCCCACTACATTAAAGCAAGCTTCCCATGACCACAGCAAACAGGATCTTCTAACCCACCTCCCTCCCTCTCATTCACCCACACAATTACCCTCCCTCCTTCCAATAAGAACCCCCTCCTATTACATGAAAGTATAGATAGATCCACCACTCCTCTGTTCCAGGAAAAGGGGGTGTTCCAAGCCCCCACCCAAGAACATCACCCCCACCTTCACCTGGGCCTGAAAAACAAAAGATGAGATGGGGGGGAGAAAAGAAATAACACCACCTTTCTCTCACCTGCCCTGAGCTAGAGCCATCGACTATGGTGTCAGTCTTGTACCCTGCCCATTCCTGCCATGTTGCTCCCCCCACTGCCCCCCCTACAAATACACCAACCCCACCTGCACACAGAACATCACAGAAGGAGCATAGCAGCCCCTCCTTCCTCACTCTCTGATTCATCCAGTTCAAAACAATACACTCCAAGGGAGGGAGCACTGCTGTTCCCCCTAGCAACAGCCCCAAGGCCTAGCAGCACTTCATGAAGCCTGCCTGTGAAGCAAAATGAACAAAAACAAACCCAAACATAAACAGAAAAAAGGAAAGTGGGAGGATGCAGGTAATGGAGGTTGAAAACACAGGGTGTCAGATCAGGTGCTGTTTGGTGGAGATCAAATAAACCAGAACTCAACTGTAGAGCAATAGGAGACTATTTGGTGTGGAGCGCATAAACATACTGTTTTGCTATTAAAGCTTGAGCTTTGAACCTTTTCAAAGTTTCAAAATTTTCTGCATGTCTACTGCTCAAGCTTCAGTTTTTTTTAAAAAAAATGAGCAAAACCGGTCTGGTAGATCTCTAGCAATAAACAATACACTACCATATTCTTCTATAGATAGAATATTTTAGCTAAATAAACTTCTTTCCTTCACCTGTTGGTGAATGTGAATGCACCAATAAACATTAGTGCTTCATTGCCTCTGAATAGCCAAAAAGAATAATTGTCTACTGACAAAACAATTGACAAAACAGGGGGAAGGGGAGGAACCCTGAAACCTGGGTGGAGCCAACTTCTATGAGCAGTGTTCCACTCACGGAAGGTGCCTCTGCCTGATTTTGGGGGATGCCTCCTTCCCCGCCTCTAGCACCACAGCCTATTCCATTCAGCAGCACCCCCTACCCTCTATATAGCACGGAGGGGGGAGGGGTTGCGGTGGCAAGAAGAGGGTGAGACAGTCCATTTCCACCAGCCCAGTTGCATGTGCCTAAATCTGGATCCAACCTTCTAGAAATAGTAGTCAGTGGAAATTGTAGTAATTATGTATATCATATTAGAGCTGGGAAAAGGGCAGAAAAGGGCAACTAAAATGATCAAGGGGCCGGAGCATCTCCCTGTGAGAGAAGGTTACAACAGCTGGGACTGTTTAGCTTGGAAAAAGGGAGGGTAAGGGGAGACATGATAGAGGTGTACAAAATGATGCATGATGTGGAGACTGTGGATATGGAGATATTCTCCCTCTCTCAAAATACTAGAACCTGAGGTCATCCCATCAACCTGAGTGGTAGGAGATTCAGGACAGATAAAAGGAAGTACTTCTTCACACAGCCCATAGTTAAACTATGGAATTTGCTACCACAGGATGTAGTGATGGCAACCAATTTGGATGGCTTTAAAAGGGGCTTGAACAAATTCCTGGACAAAAAGGCTTTTAACGGCTGCTAGTCTTGATGGCTATGTGCTACCTCCAGTACCAGAGGCAGTGAGCCTATGTACACCAGTTGTTGGGGAACATGAGTTGGAGGATGCTGTTGCACTCATGTGCTGCTTGTGAGTTCCTGGTCAACAGCTGGTTGGCCACTGTGCAAGCAGAATGCTGGGCTAGATGGACCCTTGGTCTGATCCAGTGTGGCTCTTATGTTCTTATACTGTGCGTGTATTTTCCGTATTTGATAATAAAAAATAAAGTTTCAGTTTTATATATGTTTTTCTTTTTAAAATAACCTAGTTTAAAATGAAATCTAGACTTAATGAAAGCATACAATCACCTAAAACTAAACTTATGACCCTCTTACGAATTTATGAAAAGGCTTTGGAAGGAATGAACTGTGGGGGAAAACACCTTCACGACAGATAATGCACTGATATTATGGCTTGATACCGAGGCCAGGGACAAGGAAACCAACACAGATGCTAGAATCCAGGAGATAGAATCCTTTATGTCACCGAGATCACCCAATGAACCCATCTGGGTATTTATTTATTATATTTATATCCCACCTTTTTAAGGAACCCAAGGTGGGGTACATAGTCCTCCTCCTCCATTTTATACTCACAACAACAACCCTGTGAGGTGGGCTGGGCTGAGAGTCTGTGACTGACCCAAAGTCACCCAGTGAGCTTCCATGGCCGAGTGGGGACTAAAACCCGGATCTCCCGACTCCCAGTCCAACACTCTAGCCACTACACCACACTGGCTCTCTTGTATTCCCATTTTATGCCCCACTTCTTGAGCTCTGCAATGTGTTCAGTTCAGAAATTATTAATATTTATCACTCTGCCAAACAGCATGGCCATTCACTTTCCACCTCGTGAAGAAACAGTTTTTTCAGCCTTGCATTTAAGCACCAGCCTGGTAGCTGTAGGTGACTAGGAACTGCATGCAGGCGAGCAAGCGAGCTGGCAGAGGAGGGGCACTCTGACCCTCCTCTGTGCCCAGCACAGAAGTGGGCTGTTATAGGAGAAATCCCACCTCCACACCCAAGCATAGAAATGAAATGCTATCCCTCCTCTTCCTCTGCCAGCCCTCAGTAGACTGATAATTTTTTTTTGCAGGCAAACAACTTTCGTGGGCTTATTTATGAGGCTGCAGTATTTTCCCCAGTAACAACTATCCTTTGCTTCTCCAGGAAGGTGATCTGGATATTTTTCACTTTTAATTTCTGCTGCAAGGTAGACAGATCTTATTATAACAACTCAAAGATCTTGAACACAGGGGTGGGGGTCTCATCTCACAACCAGATAGTCCTCCTCTGATCACCAAAGATTACAAGATTTAGGAGAGAAGTAAGTATGTCACTCTTGATAAACTCAGAGACAACTAATTCAGAAAAAAACATTTGTCTGGCAATAACTTTGGAAGGTGCTTTTAAAGCCCAATAAATCTTCCTAATCTTTATGAAGGAAATTAAAGACAGGCTGTGGAGATGACAGTGACTGAAGTGCAGATTCAAAGGTAGGAGATATGGGTTCAAATTCAGCTCAGTCATCAATTCAGTCAAGTCACTGTAATACCGCTGCAGTTTCTTATCTGTAAATTATGGTGACATATCTTAAAAGACTTTGAAACGTTGAGTAAGGAAAAACTGTGCCTAGCTTGTGACTTCTGGATAGTGTGAATTATAAATTTAAATAAGTATTCAAAATAAAAGGGTGAAATAGTGATCTAAGGAGAGTGAAACACCCATCATTTAAACATTGACCTAGATCAGAATTAACTCTGAATTTCAAATAGCCCCTTTAATGAAAGATCCATCAATCTTGTGCTAAATGAAACTCCTTAAAAAAATATCCTAGGCAACAGAAGCCAAAGGCAATATATTCTCTTTGCCAGCATTCAAGCACTTTCAGAAGGCTCACAATACCCCTGAAGGGCAAAAAATTGGTCATAACAAAAAAGCAGTGCTATCTATATAAGCCCAAAGCATAGGGATTCCAAATTACTTTTCTTCAAATGTAGCTACTCCAACAACAACAACGACATATTTTGGACTACAATAACATAATCCCTGACCATTGGCTATGTTGGCTGGGGCTGATGGGAGCTGTAGTCCCCCCTGCTTTAAGGAGAGTACAAAGCTTCCAATACAGGTTAAATATGACTTACCCAGATGGACAATCCACTCAGCAACAGTATCTCCAACTTGTCTGGATCAAGTCTCAGTTTATTCACCCTCATCCAGTCCATTAATACACCCAAGCATTGATTCAGAAAATCCATAGCCTTGCCTGCATCTGATGGATAAGAGAGATAAACCTGGGTGTCATCCGCATAGTGGTGACACCTCAAGCCAAATTTCCAGATGGCTAATCCCAGTATAAAGCCGTATACCTCTTGTAATTTATAATGGAGAATTTAAACAAAGAATTCAAACAGCGCCTTCATCTCACAAAGATAGGTTGCATTCCTCTCTTATAGTTAGTAAAGCAGAGGTCCTCACTACTGATAAAATAAGTACATTTTCTGTCACCATTTCACTGTACCTGTCTTCAAGATAAACCTGCCATTTTTGTGGAGACTATTGGCACAACTGTGAAGTTATCCTGTGCAAGTCCCACTGAAATTAATAACAACTGTACCAAAGCAGACCTTTCATTTCAATGAGGCTTGCATAGGGTAACTTCCCAGGAGATTGCGCTTTAAGGACAGTATCCTATTTGACACTATAATTAATGTAAATTACGTTGCTCTAGTGTAAGTGCCCTTCAGTGCACTGCTAATAGCATTAGCTGGCATGACAGGTTTTCCAGAGAAACACATCATGCCAGCAAATGCTACTGGTATTGCACCAGAGGTCGCTTACTCTAGCCCAATGTAATTTACGTTAGTGCTAGTGTTAAACAGGATATTGCCCTATGCCCCCATATTGCCTCATCAATGCTCATGAAGATTCTTGCAAACCTTCAATGTATTATCAGTCTACTAATTCAAAATATTATCTCATCAGCACAAAGAACTGGAGACTAACATGCTGTAACCTTGAGCAATATTCCATAGGGAAAGAAGGTTGAAGTCACAAGTCTTGCTTCCAATTACTATTCCCTAACATATATACTAAAGTCATCAAGGTATACATTCATATACAATTCTTTAGGTAGTCTTACCGCACGAGTCATAGCAATTTCGGAAAAAGGTATTCACAGATGAAATGTACATTAAAAACATTAGTAACCCAAATTCAAAAGGCCCATACGTTACATAAAAATATACCACAATATATATAATACTGATACAGAAATACTGGCACATGCCTGTACAAATTAGATAACAGCAGTAATAATCTGTATGTGTGACAGTATTAAAGTTAAAAATAGAAAAATGAACTAACATTTACTTCCCCCCTCCAAAGCTGTTAACTGGTATTTATTACTCAATTGCTGATTGTGCGGGACTGAAAAAGTTACAACATATGATAACTGATCAGTCAAATATTTTAACTGACCAATATTTGATCTAATGACAACCCTACCACAAGCAGTATTTCAGTTGCCTTAACAACATTTACCAAAGTATGAAGTACACTGAAGTCATGTTTTCTACAACTTTACAAATAAACATTTACGGTAATAAAATGTGTCTCATTTTCACCCCAGTAATTATGATGTAGGTTTTGAGAGAACAGTGGCTTAGCTTTTGTACAACTGCTGAGAATGCCAATCAAGGATCGGAACGTATCTTATTTTTAAAAGGCAAGCCATGGGGGAATAGGAATGCTGACGGAGAAATAATTAACAACGTAGTTCTTAACAAAGTAGTAATAACATTAAGAGAAGACACAGGGAAATTCATAATGAATTCTGGATAACTTCTATAAATGTAATGCATAAGTTGGTCTGGATAATTTCTTTAAACAAAAAAAGAATGTTCAGTTAAAACCTTACAAACCAGGGTCAAAGGATGATTTGAAGAATACTATGAGCTATAAAACTCTAATGTTCAAAGTAATGTTCAAACATCTGATGTTTCTTGGACAGACTATTATTCAAGGTCAAAAGTGTACTTAAACTTTTGCTTATTAGTTTAATGTTTAGAAAAGTTGGTATACATGTTGTTGTTGTTGTTGTTGTTGTTATTTATATAATGCCCAATAGCCAAAGCTCTCTGGGCAGTTTACAAAGATTATAAAAACATTAAAAACACAGTATATAAAGATTAAACGCCATTTACATAAAAAACACACGAACAGACAATATACACAAGAACATATATCTAAAACAACTTCAAACAAGCAAACTCAAAGCAAACAACAATAACCATATCACATTCCGGGATTGATTAAAACTATGCTGCCAATCATATGTTATTCTTAGATGAAACTTTCAAAACTTTAGCAAACTTTAAATTAAGACTTGAAAAGCAAACTACAAATTCAGAACTAATCCCATGTTATATGAAATAAATATGTGTAACCTTCCTTTGTATATTTTAATACCTTAGGAATGTTTATAATTAATTAAACAGTAAGAATGTGCGCCTAATTTAGGACGACTAGAAGACCATTTCAAGATGAGGTAATAATCACAAAAAAATTATAAATGCGCTCTGATGTTTGAGCATATCACCGTCATAAAACCTGAAGCTCCTCCTGCCTAGGGGTGGACGGATCTTTTACCTCATTCTGGCTGGGGGGTCCATGCAGGGGGGAGGCAATCCATCCCTCCCCCCGGGATCCATCCAGGCCAGCTCCGCTCTGTGGTGATCCTGCGGAGCCAGCTGCTGGGTGCGCAGGATCACTGCGTGGAGGAGCCAGCCTGGACAGATTCCGGAGGGGCGCGGAGGTGAGTGCTCTGTTCCGCCACAGACCCCAAAGGGGCCAGATTCTTGGAATCCAGCCTCATTGGGGTCGGTGGCGGAATTCTCCAACATCCCTACTCCTGCTTGTATATAAAAGCTCTCCTTTTGAACTATTAAGAACCTGAATTCTTCATCAACAAAGAATGTTTAAGACCTTTTTTTAAATCTTAGGCTATGTTATATTGTTGATGTTTTACTGGAAGAAGGTATTCTTACAATAAAATTGAAAAATGGATTAAAATATTTTTCCCTGACTAATTCTTGCTAGTACAAAACCACAACTGAACCCAAACCGTTCTTGGTATGGCCTTTGCTAAGGTATACAATTAACTACAAGTGGCCAACTTGTACCTTAAGGTTTCTGCAAGGCTGATGCACTGATAAACACTAGCAAAGTACGTTCGTAACAGTTCAGAATTATGGACATTTGTAGGCTTTGAACAGCCTCCACTTCTCTTCCGAAGGTGTGAGTTGAATTCCATAGAGTTCTTTTGTAATACCCCTGAGCAACACATAACCAAATCCTAAGCACATTGCTTGAAAGGTGAAGTACCCTCCTTTTAAAATTACCCACTGCCCCAGAAGTATATTTATTTATTTATTTATTTATTTTTATTTACAATTACACCATTGCTCATTAACAAGCAATTCTCAGAAGAATTGAAAACCTGAAAGATTATAGCCATTTTCCAATTCAGTCACTCCACCATTCTGGGTGCTGCATATAGAGCCAACCACAGTTAATACTGGCTTTCTGTGAACATATCTATGAAGAAAGTGAAGTGAACTACATGGGGGCCCAAGTGGTGTTTCCATCAACCCTTCCTGATAAAGGCATTGGTAGAGAAAGCAGGATGCTGAAAGTGAACAGCTGGCTTAAACTGACAGTGTCGTCGGGAAAGGTTTGGTTTCTTGGACCACAGCCTACACTATCAATACTTAAGACTCCTGGGAGGAGACTGGGCGCACCTCACAAGGACTGGAAAGAATGTGTTTGGCAGGAGCCTCATAAGCCTGATCAAGAGAGTTTGAAACTAAAGCCCAGAGCTAAGAACTGAGTCAAATATTAAAGACAAGAATGTGTGTTACAAAAGGGGAAGTAGGACAGTGGAAGTGGTGTCCAGTCATTTTCAGGTAAATACAGTAGGGAAATCAGGAAGGTGCAACTCCCATGATCTCCAGTACTTATATACGAATGCATGGCATATGGGGTACTTGAAACACTAATACAGGAAGGTAAGTATTCTCTGACAGATATTACTATCACTAGATATCACATGGTAGGATAAGATTTATGACTGGAAAAATAGCAACTGAAGGGTATCTATCCATTGTCCACAAGGAATAGACCTAACATAAAGAGAGAGGGGAATGGCATTACATGTAAAGCATGTATGCAACTGCATGGAAATCCTTGCACTGGAGAATGGAAGCTCTGTTGAAAGCACCTGGGTAAGAATAGAAGGAGTGAGAAACGAGAGGGATGTTGTTGTGGAAGTTTATTACAAACTGTCCAGCCAGCAGCAAGATGGCACTTTCCCGGAACAGATGACAAAACTTCCACAGAGGTGAGCCACAGTGTAACAAGAAATTTCCTGCTATCTTCTGGTAGTTTAAGAACACATACATTCATTCATGACATTTATATACCACTAAATATAGTAAAATTCCTAAGAAGTTCACATATAAAGATCCAAGAAATGTTTGACTTGCCTTGCTGTCAACTTCATCTCTCAGAAGGTTGAAGAAGGAACCAGGGGATGGATCTCTGTCCTGACCAACAGGGAAGAACTGGTTGATGAAGTGAAAGTCACAGGAACCTTGGGGAAAAGTGACCATATCATCTTGGAATTTGTGATAGCAAGGGCTGTGAAAACTCAACTTAGTCAGACATGTACCTTGGACCCTAGGAAAGCAGATTTGAAGATGCTCAGAGACAAGTTAGGTAGGATCCCATGGCTAGAAATTCTGGTGGAAAAAAGAGTTCAAGAGGGATGGGAGAGCCTGAATACTGAAATACTAAAGGCACAATTGCAAGCTATTCCCATATGAAGGGGAAATGGGAGATATCTAAAGAAGCCAGTGTGGGTGACACAAGTTTTCTGATGAGCTGATACTTTAAAAGGACATGTACAGGACATGGAAGAATGGACATTACCAAGGGCAATTACAACACAGTAGCCCAAAATTGCAAGGATGGTGTCAGGAAGGCTAAGGCCCAGAATGAGCTCAGGCTCGCAGAGGATGCTAAAAACAACAAGAAGAGCTTCTTCAGATACAATAGGAGCAAGAAGAAAATCAAGGAAAGGATCAGTCCACTGCTTAGGGAAGATGGTGAATTGTTAGCAGATGACAGAGAGGTGAAACTACTCTACTTCTACTTTGGCTCAGTCTTTTCCCACAAGGGGAGCTGTGCTCTCCCTGGGACAGCTGGGACAAATGAGACAATAAAGGACTTGCAGGCCAGGTAGGTAAGGATATGGTTAGAGAATATCTGGCTACTTTAAATGGGTACAAATGAGTTCAAGTCTCCAGGGCCAGATGGATTACATGCTGAAAGAACTTCCAGACATTATTTCAGAGCCATTGTCTAGAATCTTTGGAAAATCTTGGCGAACAGGTGAGGTGCTAGAAGACTAAGATGGGCAAATGCTGTCCCCATCTCAAAAACAAGGGGAAAGGTAGGTTTGGGAAACGACAGACCAGCCAGTACTGGGCAAAATTCTAGAACAGATTATTAAGTAGTCTGTGAGCATCAAGAAAATAATGCATTGATTAGAATCATGTAAGAGTAGGGTTGGAAGGGGCTTATAAGACCATTGGGTTCAACACATCACTAGGAGAAAGAATGGGTTTTTCAAGAATTCACACCAGACCAACCTTACCCCCCATTTTGCTAGTTAATAGATCA
The DNA here is from genome assembly GCF_057233095.1 of Heloderma suspectum. Taxonomy (NCBI): domain Eukaryota; kingdom Metazoa; phylum Chordata; class Lepidosauria; order Squamata; family Helodermatidae; genus Heloderma; species Heloderma suspectum. The sequence goes on from NC_139462.1 coordinate 137,541,009, forward strand.
TGGGAATGCCCCAGATGTAATATCTCTTGACAAGGCATTTCATGATATCTTTGCTGACAACCTAGTAAAATATGGGCTAGACAATACTACTGTTACGTGGGTCCACAGCTAGTAAAGCAATAATATCCAGCAAATACTCATTGATGGTTTTGTCCTGAATAGTGTGCAACAGCGATCTGTCATGGGCCCTGTGCTGTTCAACATTTTTATTAGTGATGCTGATTATAACACAAAGCAGTTGCCCACTTGTAGCCCTCCAGATGTATTTGCCTACCATTCCCATTATCCTTCACCACTGGCTATGCTGGACAGGGTTGATGAGACTTGCAGGCCAAAGCATCTGGAGGGCCACAAATTGCCCACCCCAGCATAACGGGTATGTTTATCAAAACTGCAGATGACACAAAGCTGGGATGATAAGTTAGCACCATGGAAGACAAAATCAAAATCTTGACAGGCTGGAATGCTGGACCAAATCCAAGATGATATCCAATGAAGATAAATATAAAGTCTCACCTCTGCATCCCCACCCCCCCAGAAATCAAAGGCACAAATGTAGGGTTGGCGAGACCAGGCTTGGCAGCAGTACATGTGAAAAAGATCTAGGAGTCCTAATAAATCACAAACAGAATATGAACCAGTAGTGTCACATAGCTGCTAAAAAAGGTGATCCAATCTATGGCTATGTAAACTCAAGCATAGTGTCCAGATCATGGGAAGTAATCAGTCTGTGCTGGTCAGGTCACATCTGGAGTACTGTATCCAGTCCTGGACATCACATTTTAAGACAAACCGGAGCCTATCCAGAGGAGGGTGACCAGGATAAGTGAGAAGTCTGGAAAACAAGCCTTATGAGGAACGATTGAAAAAGCTGGGTATGTTTAGCCTGGAGAAGATTAAGGAGGGACATGATAGTGGCCTGCAAGTATCCAAAGGGCTGTCACACAATAGACTTGTTCTCTGTTGCTCCTGAGGGCAGAACTAGGAACAGCAGGTGGAAGTTTATGGGAAGCAGATTTTGGCTAAACGTTAGGATAACCCATAACCATTAAGGTTGTTTGACAGTGGAAAAGACTGCCTCATGAGGTGGTGGGCCCTCCTTCGCTGAAGGTGTTTAAGCAGAGGCTAGATGGTCATCTGTCAGGAACTCTGTAGTTGCATCCTGCACTGCAAATTTAGCAATCGAACAGGGTGTTGGACTAGATCAGCCTTCCCCAACCAGTTGCCCTGCAGCTGTTTTGGATTTCAACTCTGCTCAGCCCCAGCCAGCATGGTTAACAATCAAGAATGCTGGGAGTTGTAGTCCAAAACATCTGGAGGGTACCAGGATGGCCAAAGCCTCTCTTAGGATGCCTACCTGTTATCCTTTAAAATGGAGATGCCAGGGGTTGAACCTGGGACCTTTCGCATGCAAAGCATGTGCTGTTCCATTGATCTATAACTCCCAGATCATTTTTCTATGGGGGAACACTCAAATATGCATTGCCTACAATCTGAAGTGTTTGGGCCTTGTAAAGGGCCATGTGCATGGATGGTGCTATATTATTATTATCGTACAATTTTTTATTATCATTAAGTATTGAGGGCTTTCTGGAAAATGTGAGCTCTCCATCTGTAACATGGGCACAACAGGGAGCCAGTCAGAGAACAACTGAGTAGATGAATGCAATAAAAACTATAAAGCACTTTGTACAGTAGACATGGTAGGACCAAACAGGATCCAGTGAGGCCTATAATTGTTTTAAATAAATTATACGGGGGGGGTAGGGAGGGAGTCCAGTATCAGATGAGTAATACTTGTGTCTTGCGACAACTATAAGCTTAAAGAAGCAAGGTGAACCAACCATGCTTTATTAAATACTCACTCTTCCACATATTCAATAAATTGCCTTAAAATTATTTAGCACAGTCTGAAGACCTTAAAACAGCAATTTCTACTTACTTCAGAAACAAAAAATTAGACTCTAAATTTTAGAGCAACAAAAATACAGGAAATACTCACTACCATATTTAAAAAGTATGAAGTAAGTCACTGCTTACAAAGCACCTCTTAAGGAATGGTTTAGTGCATATTTTAAAATATTTGGCAGAAATATTTTAAGATGAAAGCAGAGGAGTGAATGAAAAAGGCAAAAAAAGGGGGGGGGATGGAATGGAAATCTTATTAGCAAGACCAGCAAGATTCAGCCACCTCTGCCATCTCCACCCCTACCCCACCTCAAAGAGACCTCTTCCAAAGAGGGTTTATTTTCTCACTACAGAAAGGCAACCTGTCCACGCCCTGTGATAAAACTGAACATAACCTGTGTTGCATTTGCACTCTTAAATCCTTGGTACTGAAAGACCACTTCCTAGATTCATGCAAAAAAATACCCTAAACCCATGACCAATGGGCAAGTTTCTGTACACTGCCAATGCCTCCTGACTTCTACAGTGTAATGGCCAGTACCCTGGTCTTGTTCAGACTGGATAGCAAAGCTTACTCCCAACCTCTTACCACTGGCAGCAGAAACTTAATTGAAGGTTTTCTGCTTCAGAGAGTGACTGCATTTAAAATCTTAATGTCATTTAATTACCATTTCAATAGTTCTATGTGAAAATGCGATTGCAATTCTTAAGATGAAACTCATTTCATGTATAAACCTTAATACAGGGAATTAATCAGAAATAAGAAAATGACATTTCAAAGACATCTCTGGCATAGTTTGGATACTGCTATGAAGACAAAAGATATGTCAGCCTTTTGGAAGGTTGTAAACAACAGCTTAAACAGTGATATATCTAATGTAAATCCACAGATATTAAAGACAGACTGGGAAAAACACTTCAGTGTTTTATTTCATGCCGATAGGCCACAATTATATCTGCCTTTGTGTGCCACCCTTGGCACTAGAGATCCATGGCCCCCCATATCCCATAAAGAGATAGAGTTATTAATTAATACAATGCCAGCTAAAAAAGCCCCAGGAGAAGACTATGTCCCACCCAACATCAAGTGGTGACTGCCTATTCTGGCCAAATTGTTCAATCATATAAACCTACTTCGGGAATTCCCAAAGGGTTGGAATACTTCTATTGTAATTCCGATCTTCAAAAAAGGAGACCATAATCTCCCTTCAAATTGTAGGCCAATTAGTCTTATTAATATTGCAGCCAAACTATACGCTAGACACCTGCTGAACAAACTGAAGGACTGGGCCTCCATAAATAACATCCTTATAGAAGAACAAGCTGGTTTTTGAGCTGGTTATTCAACAATGGATCATTGTTTTGTACTAGACCACCTGGTTAATAAGTATAAAAATTTTGAAAAATCAAAATTGTACATGGCATTCGTTGATTTCAAAGCAGCCTTTGATTCAATTAATAGGAACAGGTTATGGGAAAAACTGGCAGACTTAAATTTAGATCGACATCTCTTGATTCTGTCACAACTGTTGCATGAAAACTCAACCATTCAGGTGAGGTTTTCTACCGCTGGACACATGACAGATAATATCGCAGTATCCCGAGGAGTTAAACTGGGGTTTGTCCTGGCCCCTCTTCTCTTTAATCTATTCATAAATGATACAGCTTTTGATTTGACTGGTGACTTTCATTTCCCAGTAAAATTAGAAGAAAGAAAATTGTCCTTTCTTCTTTATGCAGATGATCTGATTCCCATCTCATATACCCAGATAGGTTTACGGAGATTACTATCAGCACTGGCTGAATATTCCCATAAAAACCTACTATCTATCAATTATGGGAAAACCAAAGTCATGGTCTTTGGACATAGATCCCCATTACACAAATGGAGAATAAACACCCACCCTATTGAGCAAGTATCCTCGTATCGTTATCTGGGTGTTCTTTTTTCAGCTTCAGGAGGCTGGGATGCTCATTTCAAATCCTTGAAATTAAAGACAAACGAACAACTAAATGGTTTACTGAAGTTCTGGCATACAAGGGGAGGTTACCAAATCCACCCAATGCTAATTCTGTTGAAATCAAAACTTATCCCTCAGTTTGTATATGGAGGAGAGTTATGGGCTTTGAAGTCTTCCAATAACATGGAAATGTTTCAAAACAAATTGCTAAGAACAATTCTAGGTTTGACAAGGTGTATCCCTGCTTCATTTTTGCATTTAGAAACTGGTGTAATACCAGTTAAATCTATCATGGTCATCAGGGCTTTTAATTACTGACTCATGACTTTTTTCTCTCCTTCAACTAGATTTCCTAAACTGTGCCTTTTAGAACAAATGAGAGTTAACCCATCAAACACATTATCCTGGTTTCAGAAATTAATTTCTTACATTCATTATTATGGTTTTTCCTTTAAATATTTTACCACTTTGAATGTTGCCCACAGCAAAGAGGTTTTTAAGGAGAGGGTTTACAGTGTTTCTAACCAAACGGATCTCTGTTCAGTGTCTAGTAATAAGATAGCACCTTGGTTTGCAAAGACCAAGCTCAAATTTGAATGTGAACACTATCTGACTTTAATTACAAACCCTCGTCTTAGATCCGCTCTCACACGATTGAAGATGGAGCAAATGAAAACAGCAGTTTTAGAAGGGCATTTTAACAAGACTCCCTATGCCTCGAAACTTTGCCCCTGCCCTAGTAGCAAAGTGGAAGATCTGCCTCATTACTTATTCTATTGCCCTATTTATTCCCAAATTCGTTCTAAATATTTGCATCGTTTTCTTGAAAAAAAGTCCAGTTGGTCCGATTCAGATAGAATACACTTTTTATTTACTTCCAAAAGTAAGACAGTCCTATTGGCATTGGCCAATTTTGCTCTCACAGCCCAATCGCATAGAGTTAATTTTATGACTTTGCAGGAAATTCAAAATTAGATTTGTTTGATTTCCTCTATGTATGTTTGCTATTATTCTGCTTGTTGTAACCTTTGGTTGAAACAATAAAAGCTTTGATTGATTGGTATAAACCTTAAATCAACACAATCAAGGAGCTTTATATTTGTTTACGATCCAGGATGTCCACCAGTTCAGGACTTCAGTTGGTCATTTGTCTTTTTGTCTATTTGATCAATCAAATAGTTGATATCAATGTAAATTTGCATATTGCCAAAGCTTCATGGTAGGTGCCTTTTTCAAATTTTGAGGGAAGTGTGAACTTATAATAAAGCTGTCTTTCTTCATTTGAAATAATCTGTAATATTTACTTTATTCATTTCCCATTACACTATCACAACAGTACCAAAGTAGCCTAAAAAATAAAGCCATTTGGTTGGTCTCCCAATAAAATTAAACATAACGCTTTAGTTTATTAATCTACTCACTACAGTTTGCAGCCCTAATTAAAATGCAATTGTATAAGTGGGCTCAACACATGGAATTATTTTCCCTACATATTTATGAACCATAAGCATAGCCCCCAGAGTTCTGTAAAACTTTGTGTTTAGGTGTGAATAAATGTTGGCATTGCTTCCTCTTAAAATGAACAGGGACATGGTGCCTTCCTCTGAAACTACAGAATTGCATAAACGAAGGCGAGGCAGCTTTCTGGGAGTGGGAAACTCAGGAGGCACTGGCAGTATACGGAAACTTGCTCATCTGTCATGGTTTTTGTTGCTATTTGCAGCATGTGGAATGTTTGCATGAATCCAGAAAGTTGCCCTTCAGCACCAAGGGCTTAGGAGTGCAAATAGAACACAGGTTACTTTCAGTTTTATCACAGGGCATGCACAGGTCATCCCTCTACAGTGAGAAAATAAACGCCCTTTGGTGAATATCTACCGGGGGGGGGGGGGATTGTGGCTGAACCTTGGGGATCTTGCTGATGGAAAGTTCATCCTATTTCTGCCATTTTCCTCTCTGCCTCTACTTTCATCTTAACATATTTCTGCCACGTAGCTGTAGCTGCATCCAGCATTGCAGAGCCTGCACTGAGCAGGGGGCTGGACTGGTTTATCTCCCAAGTTACCCTCCAACTCTATGATTCTGTTGTCTTTTCAGAACAACTGAAACGTTTTCTACTTTCAATAACACAACCAGCCCAATACAGAGTATTCTCTGAACTAAACAGCTGGTGCAGCACAGTAACTAAGAGACAGAGCTATGTACCAAGAAATCCCTGGTTCACATCTCACCCCTGGCATGAACTCACCAGGTAGCCTTAAGCAAGCCACTCTCTCTCAGCCACAGCCCCCACCATCTGCACTGTAGATATAATAATTCTTACATACCTCACAGGGTTATAGTAAGGATTACAACAGCATAGTATATTAAGAGTGGTAGGCAGTATTATGATCTATTCTGGATCCAGAATGGATTGGTGGTATTAATATCAAGAGCCAGCAAGCAAGAGAATAGAGGAGATGGACTCTCAGTCTGACCAGGGACAGATCTACACCTTGGGTCATATCAATACGATCCCATCATTGTGACACTATATCCCTCCTGTGCATTTATAACTCGCAGGATGCACAATGACATCTGTTGAGGTATTTTGGATAATATGGAATAAAAAAAGTGGAAGTAATGCTAGAAAAGCGGTATATGGAATACGTAATGTGACCCAACAGTTATCGGTGCACTTCAATATTGATAAAAAGCACTAGTGTAGATCTAGCCCTGTTGAAGTTCAACAGCAGAAAAGCAAGTCTGCCACAAGAACATGTAAGAGTAATTTAACATCCTGATTATCAGACATTATGCTATTTTTTTGGCTCACCAGCATACATTGCACTTGGCCATTCTGGACACCTAGTTCCCTGTTTAATTTTTTTTTTATTCGTAGTTCTCCTGTAAAATCAGCAAAGGACGTTCAGCTCCCTTCCCCCAATGCACAGTAGTACACATCTCCTAATTAACAGTGAAAGCTACATGTACTGCTAAAATTTGAAATATGTGGGATTTAGGCCAAATATTGAGGCTCCATCAGCTCTGAAATCTTGGCAGCCATTCCCAAATCTACCATGCTTTCAAGGAAACAGCTTATCAATCATACTAAAGGGAACAAAGTATTCTCACAACACCTGCATTCTCACAAGATTTAAATTCTTTTGTGTCAAGCAACCTTTCATTATTGTAAGCAAAATACAAACAGCCTCGATCAACTGCCTCTAAGGCCAATGATCTTGTACTGTTAGAACTTAAAATAGCCAACATGATTTACAAACTTGTAAATGGTTTCCCAATGCCATCGTTTAGTGGTAGTCTTGCTTTAAGTTTCAGATGTTACCAGTGCTCTTAAGGTACAATCCTATGCAGTGCTGGGTGGAGAATGCTGGGAGTTGTATGACATTTTTCTGTCTAAACATTCATAGGATTGTGCCCTTAAGTAAGCTTAGGAAAGGAAGATGTAAGCAGGCAAAGAGCCATCATCCTCTCTTCGAGTATAAGTCCATAGGCTAAACAGGGTTTAACAGTTTTACAGCAAAATTATCTTATGGGAGAATATTGAAGCCAAATAAAATGCACGATCACATGACTATGTCAAAAGCACTGGTGTGGTGCAGATAACAGGTCTTTCCAAATCCAACCGTCATCTGCTTTGTCTACTGGACAAAGAAGAGCAGAGGCAGGTGAAATGACATTACTAGCCCATAATACTACTAGCCTGCTTAACCAAATCTAACTGTTAGTCACTTGTGACTTATAAGGCAAAACAGCTTTTGGAAAGCTTCTCTGCTTGGTCACCCAGAAGCCATTTTTACTTGCCACAGGTGCCTGGATATTATGGGTTACTGAACAATTAGCCTTATTGAGGCATATATTTTAAGAGACATGACTTAAACGAGCATTTTATATGAATGCACTCAGATATAGATAATTGCACATAATATGACATGTGTTTACTTCTAATATATTTTCAGTAGGGGGTACTCTGAAGATACAAGAACCAAATGTACTAGCAGGGGGACTACTGGAATAGGAAAATGATATTACAGCTTACCCAGTCACAATTATGAGCTGCAAAATAATGAGATGATATTTGGATATGTTTCCAGTATTACACTTAATAATAAGTAACAGAGACATGAATGTTAGGAATATTTAGACATTATGTCTGTAAAGAAATTATATCAATGAAGCAGAAAAATGAGCATGTTTGGTACCAGATACTTCCCAATCGCAGCTGGCTTTGACTCACCTTTCTTTTCTCTCAGACCTTCAAGATTCCTGCTTCTGTCTATTGCCCTATATGCACCTTTATTTTACATTCTTCCTTCCTACTTAATTCAGCTGTAGTCCAATCCTGTTACCACAGTAGTTAAGGGAAAACGCACCACCTTCACAGCACCAGCAGCCATAACCCCATCATCAGAGTTCACCACCCCTTTTCTGAGGTTTGTTGGTTGCTAGGTATGAACATTTGTCTTGAGTTGAAAATGGGGACTGATGTCATAGCTGCTGCTGTCACAAAGACACCGTCTCCCCCTCCCGCTGCCCCACACACACACACCAAAGTAGGGGAAAACAATTGTGTGTTTGGCTGTATTTATCACTATGAATTAGCGTGCAGGAATGTAACAAAAGAACACATGCTCCTTGATAGCTGGAAATCTCTGCCCAGCCTTGGAATGCAACACCCATCCGAATTTGGTAATGTCTCTTATAGCTAGAGGAAGGAGCAAAGAAACACACTAGAGCCAGGTTTGCAGTTTCAATTTAAGAGGAAGGGCTCAGAGTTTTTAGCTGAAGTTAGCTGATGCACGGTTGGGGTGCAGCTGCTCCCCCTGAGGACATGGTGCAGGATTAGCAACTGCACTTGTCTGATGCAGGGTAATACTGGTTGTTCATGAATAAGGCAATATTACAAAAAGACAACACAAGTCACCAGTGTACCCTCATGCCAACAAAACCTTACAGTGTTGCCCCTGAACTTCTCACCACCTGGGGAAGTAGGAATACACAGTCTTATTCCCCTACACAGTTTCTAGGAGGGAAGGGAACACAGGCATTTGGGAAATTCCCTCACAGGTGATGAGTTGCTTAGCTTTCGGCTGGCAGCCAGCGAAGTGGTTTGGGGGTGAAAGGAAAGACAGCCTTGCAGCAGTGTGAGACATTATTAAAGGAATTTCCACAGCATAGGAAGCTGCCTTATTCTTAGCCAGACCATTGGTCCATATAGCTCTGTATTACTGCCACTGCCTGGCAGCAGCTCTCCATGGTTTCAGGCAGGATTCTTTCCTAGGCCTACCTGGAGATGCCAGGAATTGAACTGGGGACCTTCCACATGCAAAGCATGTGCTCCACCACTGAGCTACAGCCCCTCCTATACAGCATCTTTGAGATAGTCCTGTCTGCATCTTAACAGCACGGCTCTTTTCCTCTACTGTATGTTGTTGGACCACAGTGATAGTATTTGGCCTTTATACAGCACTTTGGGACTATCCCAAGTGTTTAACATACATCAGCTCAGTAATCTTCACAACATCCTTGTAAGGCAGGTCAGTATTATCTGCACTGCAAATGGAGAAGTGAGACTGAGAAATAAAAGGCTTGCCTAAGTCCATATGCAGTCCAGCCCTACACATGCTTACTAAGGAGTACTTCCCACAGTTCAATGGTGCTTACTCTATTAAGAATTGTCACCTTAGTGAGCTCATGGCAGATGAGAGGCAAGGTATGAACTGGGAATTTCCTGGCTCACAGCTCAGTCTTTTAGCCATTGTGAGCTCTCACAAAATTACCTCCCACAGGGCACATGCTGCTTACCCAGATACTGAGCCAAAGAAAAAGAATTCTATTCCAAGGCAGATGTGGAGTGCTCCCCTCATTTCTAGCCACTCTATAAAATAGCCTGGATTTCTGAAGTGGTTATATGGTATCAGGTCAACAGGAACTAATGACTGCATTTACACCCTCCCTCCCATGGGCGATCAGCCACAGGAATGGAACTGATGAACTGAACTGGCATTTCATGTCAGAATCTCTGTGATTCAGTATGGGACCCCTGAGGAGTTCTAGGTTTAAGAGGCCAGCTAGTGCATTATTCAATTTAGAAGGAAAGAGAACATTTTCAAAAGTACACATTGTAAAGACATAAAAGCAGAGGAAGGGAGCATGAATCATTATGTGATCGAGACCATTACATGAAAACTCTGATAGGGAGATGGCTGTATATACAGCCTTTTATGGTTTTATGGCACTCTTCCTCAACCTGGTGCCCTCCAGATGCTTTGGACTTCAACACTCATCAGCCCCAACTGGCATGGCCGATGGTCAGGAATCCTGGGAGCTGTAGTCCAAAACATCTTGAGCAACCAGCTGGGGGATGCTGGGAGTTGTAGTCAACACACACGGAGGGCACCCCGTTGCGGAAGGCTGGTTTAAGGTATGTACTTCAAAGGAGGGGGAAATAGTAAGAAAAAATGATACAGAGCAAATAGGCACATTAAAGAAGGGGTGAAAATATTAACTAAAGTGGCTATTTTGAAAAACTGATCTAATTAAAGATTTGGCTGCTTATGTATCCCCCCACCCTTCTGCCTTAGCTCCTACTTCCCTTGGAGAACTAGAGGCCCCCGCATCCTCCTTTTCTAGGCCCCTACTTCTTCCATCCCTTTTCAAAAGCTGGCACCTCTCTCGCTTTGCAGGGAAGAACAGTACAGCCAATGGCAGGGAAAGGACCCTCTGCTGGCTCTACCCCTTTGATACACTGGAGCAGCTCAGCCAGTTGCCAAATCCCTACCTGAGTTACAATGCAGATTCTGAACCATATTGAATTCTCAGGTTTGAATGGAGGAATTTTGCCTCGGACATTTGTAAAGAGATTCCACTTCATAATCTCAACAACCAACAAGTAATTAGGTGGTCAATTTGAGGAAGCAATTTGCCTCAGATGTTGCAAAGACTCAAATTAAAACACGCTACGAAGTACACCATCACAAATTAAGCACTTTATCCAACTCTGCAAGCAACAGAAGATTTGAGCTCAAGATGTATTGCGCTCTTAAGCATATGAGGAGAAAGCATTCTGTGCAACATTTGCTTTGGAAAAAATATTATGGAATACAAAAAGCAAAGCTAGCCACATTGGCCACAAGAAAATTCCCCGAATCCACATCACACAATACCTTTAATAGACCAACTCAAAGGCACAAAATTCTACTGCAAATTTTCCAGAACTCTTCATCACTCAAGATAGTACCCAAAACAAATTTTTGGCGGCGGCAGCGGGGGGGGGGGGGGGGGAGGAAGTTATTATGGAAGCTGCTTTCAGTACACACTTCCAGTTGGCCGCTGAAAAACTAAACAGTACATAAGAAAATAAGAAGCAGACCCTATGAAACAAGTTTGAAATTTTATTATCATTTTGAAGTCTAGATTTCCTTAGGAAAAGAACAGGCTAAATTTTTATTTATTTATTATTTATTTATTATTAAATTTATTAATCTGCCTACTCATGTTTATGATAGTCATTTGTGGCCCAATGGGGTGGGAGATAAGAACCTGGAAGTATTTTTTACTTCCTACAGAGGAGCAGGAAAGTGACTACTTCCAAATCTGAAAGTATTTACATAAATTACAATGGTAAAGTTCTCCCTATATCATACCCATTTCAAGCCAGAAAAACAAGCAAAGCTAAGCATTTTTTTTTACTGTTCAATCCTATCTATACCTGTTTACTCAGAAGTAGCTGTGCTATGCTCAGCTGCAGCCTTCAAGTTACAAGTATATCACAGAATTTTAGAAATTAACCAGTTCTGATTAAAATTGTTCTGCATAACATACCTTATTTTCCCTATTAGAAACATCAAGAAAAGAAGGACCTCCTCCCACTGCCTTTTGCAGGGATAGGAGGCTTATCCATTCTGAAATAAGCAATTATTTTCCTGTTCTAGATACCGCTGCATTCCACCCTTAAGAATCAACTTCACAGCTTGGGCCTGCCCTTACATCTAGCCCTTTCTTTGGCATCTGTGGCATAAAGCACATTGCACCAGCTAAGGCTGGCAAGCCAGCTGCAACCTGCCCTAGTCAGAGATAGTTCTGACTTATAAAGCTCTTTATGGCTTCAGGGCAGGTTATCTGAATCTCCCCATTGTTTAAGGACGTATTCCTAGGTATGTACAGACAGAAAAAAAGTCCTACAACTCCCAGCATTCCCGAGCTAGTCATCTTGGCTGGGGAATGCTGGGAGTTGTAGGTCTTTTTTTCTGTCTAAACATGCATACGATTTCAGCCTAAGATCTTTACCTCGTGTGGCGCAGAGTGGTAGGCGGCAGTATTGCAACTAAAACTCTCCCCATGACCTGAGTTTGATCCCAGCAGAAGCTGGATCCCAGGTAGCTGGCTCAGGTCGACTCAGCCTTCCATCCTTCTGAGGTCGGTAAAATGAGTACCCAGCTTGCTGGGGGAAAGGTAGTCATGACTGGGGAAGGCAATGGAAAACCACCCCGCTATAGTCTGCCATGAAAACGCCAGTGTAAATAGCGTCCCTCTAGGGGTCAGTAATGACCTGGTGCTTTCACAGGAGGAACCTTTCCTTTTTTCCCTCAGATTAGGCAGGTGATGACCACTGACAGGGTCTTGGAGTGATGGCAACCCAGTTGTAGAACTCTCCCCAGGAACACTCAACTAGCACCTTTTTTGTTAACTTTTAAGCAGCAGGTAAAAACAGACTCAATCCTAGGCATGTATAGACAGAGAAAGGGCCTACAGCTCCCAGCGTGCTGGCTGGGGAATGCTGGGAGTTGTAGGCCTTTTCTCTGTATAAACATGCATAGGGTTGTGCCCTTATTCTCCCAGGTTTTTATGTAGTTGATGTATCATAGAATCATAGAATAGTAGGGTTGGAAGGGGCCTACAAGGCCATCGAGTCCAACCCGCTGCTCAATGCAGGAATCCAAGTCAGAGCATCCCTGACAGATGGCTGTCCAGCCTCATCTTGAAGGCCTCCAGCGTGGGAGAGCCCACCACCTCCCCAGGTAATATGTTCCATTGTCGTATTGCTCTTACAGTCAGGAAGTTTTTCCTGATGTTCAGCCGGAATCTGGCTTCCTGTAACTTGAGCCCATTATTCCGTGTCCTGCACTCTGGGATGATCAAGAAGAGATCCTGGCCTTCTTCTCTGTGACATGTATTTTGCTGTTTTGGATGTTTTGTTGTATTGATATTTCTGCTTTTACTGATATTTCTCCTTTTATCCCTGTTTCTGCTTTTACTGATATTTAGTATAGTGTTTTTTATGGTGAAGATGAGTTTAATTTTAATTATCTTGGAAACTTTTACAATTAAAGGCAGAACCGTGTGTGTGTGTGTGTGTGTGTGTGTGTGAACAAAATGAAGAAGCAAGTCCCAGATCCTCTAACCATGAATCTGCTTTGTACTGCCCAAACTGCATGCAATCACTGCACTCAGGAATTCAGGCTTCAGACAAATTCACTCTAGTAAATTATTTCAGGGCCCTTGGCTTCCCAGTCATTCCCTCAGGGCAGGCTGCACTGCTTTAGGAGAACATTTTGGCTCTGGAGTGGAGTGTCAGAACTAAGCATGGCAGACCTATTTAAGAGAACTGGCCCAGGAATCTCAGTATAAATACGATATACGGCTGCACTAACATTATATGTATTTTAAGGTATGGTAATTTAACTCTCAGATCCCACATACCTCTTTATCAACAAGTCACCTGCTTGTGCATCATAATAATTTATGCAAGATCAATACCTATGACACTTGTTGCATTGAGTATTTGAACTTTGCCCATGCCACCTACAAACATACAAGTTTACTTATACTGCAGACTTATGGTCTCTTACTAGGGAGTAGTCCCACTGAACTCCACAGTGATTTATTCTGAGTAAACCTACACAGAATTGTGCTGTTTATTTTTGACAACTCACAACACAAGAATTCAGGGTCATTAACAGTACAACATTTAATCAGGTCCTATACAAATTCATACAGAACTCTGATGCTTGTAAAAAAAAAAAAAATCAATGGACCACCTTTTTTATGTTGCAATCCTTTTAAAAATTATCTCTACTTTAACACTGCACTGAACTGCACAATTGTTTTTACTGAGAATGATTAGGCTAGTTAAGCTTGTTTTACCAGATCAGTATCTATGGCTGGGTCCCATTCTTCCATACTTCTAGTTGACCCGATTTTGAAAAAAGGAAATAAAATAAAGAAGCAACACTTCACCAATGCACCAACATGCCAGTATGCTTTCACAGGCAAGGGGCATGAAAAATGCCATTAAAATCGCAGGAAAAGAAAGAAGCAAAAGATGGCAAACATTTTGGACCTGGGGCATCTCTCAGCACCATCAATGCTAATTCGGGCTCTCCAACGGGCCTTGCCACGGGGAAGGGCGGCGTGATGTGTTCAGCAGTCCAACTAACCCAGCAGCAGATTGGTGAGAACTGAGTCCTGAGCGGCCCTCGGGAATCCACGATCCTCGGCGGTAGATCCAGCCCCTTTTCCTGGTATAAGTACCAAGGGCCGGGCGTGCCAGATCGCTGGCCGCTGCAACGCTCGGATTACACTCGATCCAACGCCCAAGGAACTCTCTCCGCGAGCACAACGATCGCCTCAACTTCTAGCGGCGTTTGCCCAGCAGCAACGGCGTCAGGCGTGCGAGAAAGCGGCGCCCGCACTTTAGAGGCGCGATCGTGACCAGGCACAGCAAAACACGGCACGGCTCCTCTCCTCCACGGCTGGCCCCTTAGGTCCGATCCGCCCCAGGCAAACATAATCCGGACACGTCTACACACTCACGCCGCCCGCCCCTGTAAGGCAGACCAGCGAAACCCCAAACCACAGCCGCGCGATCAGTAACCCTCGGCGGGCAACCGGGAGGTTTCGTTTGTTTTTTCCTCGCACGCGGCGCTACAGCTACGCGCTGGCCGGTCCCTTGGGGAGAGGAAGGGAAGTTCGCAAAACACCGGCGCAAGCGAGGTCTGCCTACACCGGCGCACGTCTGAAACGGGCGGGGTGAAGTGCGAGACAACAGCCCGCCCGCCCCTGGCCCGAAACTGGGCTCGCAACAGGCCCTGGCTGCCGCAGGCCCGAGCTACCGAGCTGCTGCACCCGCCGGGAGAGGGAACGGGCGTGAAACGGCCACGGGCGCGGCAGCTGGCCCCCGACGCCCGCCAGCTGCCCTGGGGAGGGGGTTGCAGGCCTCGCCCGGGGAGGGGCCGGGGCGACCGCTGGCCGGCTTGACTGGCTACACGATGCTACCGGGACGAAGGGGCGTTGCACGCGAGCGCCTGTCAGGCGGAGGGGGGCGCGCACTTGGCCCGGGGAGACGCCAGTTGCAGGCGCGGCAGGCGAAGGAAGGAGGTCGCTGCACGTGGAGGAAAGGAGCCAAGGCGAGCAGCGGCCAGGGGCGGGAGAGCAGGGTTCGAGAAGCGGCAGGTGCCCGCGCTAGCCTGGGCCAGGTGACCGGGGGGGGGCGGTTCGACGGTGGTCGCCGCGAGAAGGCGGGCGTGTGGCTGCGCGCCTGGAAGCCCCGCGGTTTTTGTCTCTGCCTGGTCGGAAGGTCGGTTGCCGCCTAGGCGGACTCGCTCCACTCACCGACAGCTCCACGCTGACTTCGACGCCGTCGAGCAGCTGCACCCGGCACTGCAGCGCCCCTTTCGCGCCCGCGGCGACCGCTTGGATGTGGTGTGCCGCCGGGGCGCCGCCGGAGGCGAGCGTCGAGGCTGCCCCTCTCGGCGTCCCATCGCGCTCATCTCCTTCGCCGCCGCCGCGCCCGTAACGCTGCATCGACCGCCGGCCAAAGGTCCTGCGTAGGAACCGCAGCATCCTGGGCTGAGTCGGCTGAGTCGGGGAGGGGGCTCGGCTGGTGCGCACCCCCTCCCAAGCCGAGCCCCGCCGCCGCTCCTCGCGGCGCCCGAGGAGGAAGCGAGCCTCGGTGGCTACCGACCGAGCTCCGGGCAGCGCTCCCTGCAGCGCCACCAGCCGCTGCCCGGGGAGCCAGGCAAGCGGCTGAGGTGGGCTGGGAGCAGCGCAGAGGCAGACGCTGGGCGGGGTCCGCCGCCGCCGCCTCTTCGGGCGGCTCTTCCCCGCTCCGCCTCCCTTCGTGCTGCAGACGGGGCCGCACGAAGCAGGGAGGGACGACCTGGAGCAGCCGCTGCCGGCCCTTCTGCTTCAGGCGGCCCCCCTCAAGCCTCCGCGTTTCGCGGGCCAGCGCGAAGGCGGCGGCTCCTGGGCGCCCTCTCCTGCCGCGGGGGGTGTAACCTGGACTCGCGTCCCTCTCCCAGTTGCGGGACCTCCTCCGTTCCCGAAGGCGCCACCTCTGCGCCTTCTGCCTCCCCTCCGGGAACAGCGCCGCCAGGCTTCGGGAAGGAAGAACGGGGCGTCTCCGCGGTCCCCCAGGCGAAGGGCTGCCGCGTCCTGTTCCTGGTTCCCCACCACCACCTGCGAACCCCGGCCCGCGCCGGGGAGTCGGAACCGCAGTGGAGGCCGCCCGGCCCCCCGCCTCCCCTGAAAAGGGAAGGCCCGCCCGCGTGCCGCTCTGGCGCCCTCTCTTGCCAGTGGTCGCGTTCGAGGCCGACTGGTTATCTGTTGTGAACCGTGATGTTTTCTCTGAAGAAGCCTCGCTGGTATCTGTGGGACTTGCTTCCAGGTGAATTGTAGGTAAGCTCCGTCGAGAGGACGCAGCGTGACAACCCAGGCCTCGGCGTAGCGGGTCTCCAACCTTTCTCGGCAGGTGAGCACATTTGGAATTTTGAAAAGGAAAAAAGGCCCTGGGTGCCGCCACAGAATGGTTGCCGTGGGGCCCATCGCACAATATTGGGAGTGGCCCACCCCTCTTTCTCTCTGCATGTGCATGCTCCCCCGCTCCGCAGCCTTCCTACTCCCAAGATTACCAAGCTATAGGGGCCCCTTTTTCTTCTTTTGCTGCCTTCCCAAGCCTGCTGGGATCCTAAGATCATCCCCGGTGGCCCTTCTCCGAGAGCCCCTGCCAAAGGAAGCAAGGCAGGTGGGTACCAGGAAGAGGGCCTTTTCTCCTGTGGCCCCCCAGTTGTGGAATGAGCTCCTTAGAGTGGTTTGCCTGGCACCTACGTTGCACTCCTTCCAGCGTCAGGTGAAGACCTTTTATTTTCCCAGTATTTTACCATTTTAGCTTCCTACTCTTTTAGCTTTGGTGTTTAAAATCTGTATTTAAAATCTCTGCATGGCTGCTCGGTTTTATTCTGGTTGTGCTGTTGTATTGTGGTTTTCAGTTTTCATATTTATATTGTTTTATGCTGTGCTTTGTGGTTTTAATTTTTGTGACCCGCCCAGAGAGCTTCGGCTACTGGGTGGTATAGAAATAAATAAATAAGATTACCAAGCTATAGTGGTCCCCTTTTCTTCTTTTGAGGGTGTGTCTGATTCAGTTTGCAGTCACCCTGTCCTTATTTCCTAATAATATCTGTGTGGAACTGTGAGGAAATGAAAGTGGTGGCCACCGGAGGCCGGTTCTTAAATAATTTGGAGGGGTGGTAGGCACCAGTGGAGAAGTATGGGGGTGTGTGCGTGGGGGGGGGTAATTTCTGCGTACGGGTGCCATGTTGCTGACTTCAGCCCTCAGGCTTAACGTATGCCAGGGCACAGCCCTGGCAATTGTTCCCAATGCCAAGGCAGAACTCTGGAGCGTATGAAGTAAAAACAGGTGGAAGCAAGTGTGCCATGAGCAATGTAGTGCATTTCCAGCGATTTCATGAACTCTGATGGAGACCTGTCATCTCGATGGTCTTGCTTTCATTATAGAAAACAGGGACGGGGACAAGCAGAACTCACACATCAGGAAAGAGCTTCCAGATTTGTGTGTGTGTGTGTGGGGGGCTATTGCTTCCATACAGAACTGAGCCCCGGCATCTTTAAGCACTACCAGCCCTATGCATGCCTACTGGGAAGTAAATCTCATTGAGTTCAGTAGTAATGATACTTAAAATGTATAGGAAAATGCCAGGCCCTGGACTCTTCCCACTGCACAAAGGTCAGGATGGGGGCAATGGAAGAGAGTGTGAAAAGAGAGCCTGTGTAAAGCACTACATACATTGACGCTGTTATGTGAATAATGAATTATTGTTAATTGTGCCCTTTCTGTAGGTGTAGATGTCCTAGAGCAAAACGAAACCCCAATGAAGGAAGTTCTGACATGTCAAGGCATGTTGAGAATCATTTGAGAACAAAGAAGATTGAATTACAGCTGATTTAGCCCTGCCCAGGAAAATAAAAATAGTGTGTGGTTCAAAGGCCAAGCTTTTTATTAACACATTATTAGCACAGAAGAACACATTAGCAATTGTGCCTGGCATACTACAGATCTACTAACTTTCATGTTGACAGCAAGATGTAGAACACATAGGAAAGGGAGAATTATTACTATTTCCCTTGGTGAGTATTTGTATCAGCCAGTACTATTAACGCAAGTTTCTGGGTATCTCTTGGGCATGCAGATAAAAGGAGGCTTGATTCTCAATAGCTGAGGTCACCACAAGCAGGGGGCAGGTTCAGCCCTCGTCCCAATGCTGTCCACTCCACGAGTACAACCTTTTCTTTGTCTCACTTAAATGAAAGATCCAATCGAGAAAAGTAATTTACTGCACTTAACAACACTTTTGCAATGAGGGCAAATCCTGCCCTCCACCCTTGGTGCAGGGTGGCCTAGCCCATTAGTGACCAGGGTCCTGTATAACCCATCTTTCTGTGTTCATGTCACCTGCCAGGGATCGTTACCGTGTACAAGACCACACTCCACATATAACTTGCCTGTTAGAAAATTCATTTTGCAACTCTTAAACTGGACATGTGATTTGGCCACAGACAGTGTTAAATGGCAAGGTATGGCAGGATTAGGATGTGTTCTAAGTACCTGTACTCTTTAGGGACCATACATTCCACAAGGAAGGAGAATGTAGGTATATCAACAGTTGGTAGAACAGTTTGTATAAAACTGATTCTCAACATTCTAATCTATGGATACTCTTTTCCTTTTCCATACTTCCTTCAACTTTCCCTCTCTTTTGCAACAACCAGGTTGAGTATACACAAGTTGCGGTAGCTGCAGAATCCTTTTGGCTTTCTAGGATTGCTGGGAACCTAACAGCTACATCTTGGGTATTTTCCAAAAAAGCAAAGAACCCTGTGGGAGAGACAAGGAAGAGAAACAAAATGAGAAATTAACATTGATCAAAACTAGGGCAACAAAGGAAAAATACCAGTTTAGAACATGCATACAGTGTTGGTTGGAAGAAATGGGTTAGGTCAAGGGTATAAAGTATAGCTTGTAAGTATATACCAGAAAGGAGATGTATTGATGTCAGTTTGCTAAAAAAAAGTTCACCGCAGTAGGAGTATACTGATCTCTCATCTGAAGAAATTGTTTTAAAAATGTATTCCAAGTAGATCAGCAGCCCAGTACTATAGATGGTATCTTTTTCTGAAGTAAGCCCCTCTAAGTTCTGTGAGTTTTACTACCCTGTAGATAGGATTGCAATCTTAAGAGGAGATTTATAATAATACACTCAAGTCAGGTGATCCTGCAAACCACGGTGGAGGATCAAAAATGAGCAGCAAGCTTGCATGCTCCCACCCCCTCTGATTTGCAGCTTCCTGTTCAATTTTTTTGTGTAGTGCTGACTATAGTTCGTTGTGATCTTTTGAATTGTCAAACTACGGTTGGTATTCAAACCAGAATCCAAAACCATGGCTTTGGATCCTGGTTTGGAGGGCAAATGCTAGTCTTCGTTTGCTGATTTAGAGGTCATGGCAAAGTATGGTTAGTGCTAAACGGGAAATGGAAGGGGAAGCCACAAGAGAGGAAGAGGAGAAGCATGCAGTTCATTTGTCATCTTCGAAATTATCCTTTGGCGGATGGTATGAATTGAGCCTAAGTATTTACGTATCACTTTGGAACATTCAAGGCAATTCATTTACATTATTCTTAATCCTTACAACAACCCTTCATGGTGAGCTTTTCTACATGAGGCATATATTGTGCTCTTGTCATACAGTTGTTTACAGGTACTTTAGACAACATTGTGTCCCTTGAGTTTCTCTTCTATTTTCTAAGAGCACTTTCATGGGGGGGCAGGGGGTTAGAGCTGGGAAAATCATTATTTCTGAAAGAGAATGTCTTTTTCTCCTTGTATAATTGTTATTCCACTGTAGCGCAGAGCCTTCTAGAGATTATGTAGCAGAACAGGCAAGGAAAAATTCTTTGTGTAGAGCTTGGATCTCAATGTTGTGGTGAAACTGGAAGATACAGTGGATTAACAGTCTCAGAGAAAACCTCAGTATATCAGTAATGCTATCATATTGCAAGTGGGGAGTCTAAGAGAAAGTGGTTTACCTTAGGCCGGTTAGTAAGTCCATGGCAGAGGTAAGATTTGAACCAGGGACTTGGTCTGGACTATTATACTTCAAGAGTTCTCTTATCATTTTGCTCTACTATGAAGCAATTGAGAAGAGTTTTGCAGTCTTTTTCCCCCCTTCTGGGCAGAACAATTCTGCCCTCACAGAATATAGTTCTAATATGAGTCTATTCCCTAATATCTCAGTGATATAAAATGAAACCCTCAACTAATTATGAGTAATAAAAATTTGGTTGCTCTTTTTACAAGGGGAGAGGTAGTAATGCAGACAGTAAGGCAGCATTCCGGCTTCTTTAATTATACCACGCCTGCCGCCATGTACCTATCTTTATTCCAAAAGGATATGCCCTAAGGCAGAATTGTACTTCTGTGTGCTGTTAAATGTCTGCTATGATCTTGCCTCAAAGTTAGTTGTGCCACTTATTTGTGGGAGGCGGTGTCCCTTTTACTGCTTGATGGTGGTGAAAAATGCAAGGTAGCATCTTGCCTGAAGAAGAGATCTAGAAAGCCTGTACCTCCTCGTGACCTTGAGTTAATAAACACATTACCATAATGGGGATTTAGGAATGTACATGTTGCTGAATCTTTATCAAGATACTCTTAAGTAAGAACAGTTGACAGGTAAGTAATTTAACATTCATAATAATGACTAAAGCATGCCTGGACTGTGTACCACTGCTTACAAAATGCCATTAACTGGTGTTTGGCCATGGGCAGCTAATGAATGGAATGATAATTAACCAAAAATGATCGCCATTGCCAAGATAGAACACCAGAGCTTGAAGGGTGGGGGGGAGGTAAGATAAGGGAGTCCTTAATGAAATTCAACGCCCCTCCCCATTTTAGCCAGATCATCTCCCATTGTTTTAATAACTAGCTAAGGGGGCTGTCACAAAATGTAAAGCCCACCTGCAGTTTGGGTACTGGAGTACACTGAAGTATACTGACGGAAATGTACAGTTTGAAGGCTTGATCAGTCTTTAGCTGTCAGGAAACAGCTTCTCCATTCTGATCTGGTTTGGCCAAGCTGCTGTCTTACCTAGGAGAAAGATGAAACCAGCACCCTCCTTTATGTAAGAGCAATTTGGCCGCTTAACAAGATCAGCCTCGGATGGCCTTCTCTCTGTCCCATCAGCCAGGACAGCTAGACTGGTGGGGACGAGGGAGAGGGCCTTTTCTGTGCTGGCCCCCACTCTGTGGAACTCCCTCCCTAGGGAACTCTGCCATGCCCCCTCTTTAATGAGCTTCCGCTGTGCATTAAAAACGTGGTTGTTCAGGCAGGCATTTGGGGTGGGTTAGGGTATTTTAGAAAATGTTTTTATTGTAGAATTTTATTGTCTTAAACTGTTTTATTATATGTTGTACATCGCCCAGAGTGGTTGGGTGACCAGCCAGATGGGCGATTAATAAATTTAATAAATAAAAGATGAGGAAGACCTCATAGAATCCCAAATTTAACCACTGCAAAGTTGACTGAAATAAGCCAACAGTTATATTGCTCTGTGAAGTTTTGTATCACCTGATCAAGAAGTTGTTCATGCTGGCTGCAGTGGTGATGTCTAAGGGCTTCTTCACACAGAGCTTTTATCCTGTTATTGAGATTGCTCCTTCACAGAAGTTTGCAGGCTCTTTACATGAGGTGTGACCTTCTTCCACTAAATTCCCTTTGTTCTGTTTTTAAATAGATCTCAGATAATGAGCTATCAAATTACCCCGTTGTGTTCCACTTCAAGTTCCTCTGTGAAAAGAGTTAAAGCGGCAAGAAGAGTGAGATAACGAAAGATAATGGAAGATTCAGATACAGGGAGAAGGGGGGGGGACACGCATGTAAAGGGAGACAGTGGTGATCCTGCATTTAAAACGGAAGCAGAAAGCCCTGTTTTAAATGCAGGATTTTAGGCTGGTGTAGAAATACCGTAAGTACAGCAGAGAGCATCTCAGTACGGTAGCAACCTCTTCTGGCAAGGTATCTTGCCAATGCAAAGAATTGGGCACCTGAATCTAGCTGCAACTAGAGTTCCTGATTTGAGAACTTGCTGCCTTACATTTGCTTAGATTTTAAGAGAAGATGCTTGATGCCACATGTAGTCAATGATTAAGTTATACAAAGTCATATCTAGAAACGTTTTCATAATATTATGAAATAGCTTCCCAAACACAGTGCCATGTGGCTAAATATCAGATGTGTCTGAATGATTGTGCAGAAAGGAAAACAACACTTTCCATATGTTCCTTCTGTCTGCCTAGATGCAATCCTCTAAATCTAAATTATAGCTTAAAATGAAATTAGTCAAACCATTAATTCTTGTTTTTGTAACTAGTAGGATATAAATCTTCCCTTTTTTCTTTTTAAAAGACATATTCTACCTGTCGGGGACCCTGGGGCTTAAACCAGAAACATGGGCTTAGCTTAGAAAGTCTTTGGTCTTAGAGCCCTCTTCAAGCCACAGAAGGGAATAGGAATATGCAACAACAACAAGAAGTCCTGTGACTGGCAGGTAGTGTAAAGCCTCTGTAGCCAGGCTATAACTATTAGAAGGAGAATGAAGCCAGTGGTACATCTACAGCTGGAACTTGGAACAAAGCCCGGGGGCCCTGCAGTCCAGGGAGCCCCCAAATGATCACCTAGAACAGTTTGTTTTTGCTGCAATACTCTAACATGGCCTCCCTCTGAAAACAATTATAGGCACTTTCCTTTCTCCTCTTCCTTCTCCTCCTCCTCCTCCTCTTATTTTTTTTTTTTACAAAATAATCAGTTTAAAGCAGCCTAGCACCAAAACACCTACATCTGTTTCTCTGAAATTTTGCAACCTTCATCTCCTCAGAAGGGTGTGCTATACCTGCAATTTCCACCAAATACTCTTGACAAGAAAACAAATTGCAGTAATTTGTGTGTTTCCCATGATAGTCAATGAGTACAAAGTTTGGGGGTTATTAATCTTACTTTGGATCTAACTGGGTGACAGTCTAACTGGGTGACTCATGAACTGGCCCAAGTAGGATTGGACTATTTTCCAAATTACAGAATTGGGACCAAACCAAATCTTTGCTTGCCCTTTGCTTTTCCTCTTCACTTCAATTGGGGGGGGGGGCATTGTAGTAATAGTCCTTTTTCATGTAACCCTAACAATTAATGCTTTATAGCATTTCAGATGTAAATCAATGCACTTAACTGACCACAGTTCAATTTATATGTAAGTGGAAAATTGCCAAGGAAGTGAAACACAGACACATTTGACGTCAAAAGAAGAAAAGAAAAAAAAACTTCCCTAAATTGAGGGACCTGGCAAAACATAAATGCTAATAAAAAGCAAGCTTGCTAATAAAAAGCAAGCTGACGGTGAAAATCAAGAGGGTCAAATCTCTTGAGAATCTTTGGGGGTTACTCAAAACCACAGTAATAGAAACTCAGTTAGAATGTATACCACAGGTCAGGAAACATAGCACACCATGGTTAACAAGCAGCATCAAGAAGCTATTCGCGAAAAGGGCGCAAAAAGAGCTTCCGTCCAAAAATGGAAGTCTTGCCCAAACAAGAACAAAAAAAGGAATGCAAAATTGCACAAAGGAAATACGAGCAGACAAGAAGGGATGCAAAAAGATTTGAGGAGCATATTGCTAGTAGCATTAGACCAGCAATAAAAACTGACTAGGGAGGCATTGAACCTTTGGAGGACAAGGGACTTAAAGGAAGATACAGAGTTTGCAGAAAGCCAAATAATGTATTTCTGTCTTTTTCTCCCTCTCAGTACTAGAATTTGGGGCTCATCCAATAAAGCTGAATGGTGGAGGATTCCGGAAATATAAAAGGAAGTACTTCTTCACACACTGGAGTTAAATTATGGAATTCACTACCACGAGATGTAGTGATATCCACCGATGTGGACAGCTTTAAAAGGGAATTAGACAAATTTATGGAGGATAAGCTTATCAGTATGTAGGAGTCACAATGGCTATATATTGCCTGCAGTATCAGAAGTTGTACACCTCTGAGCACCAGTTACTAGGGAACACAAGGATGAGGGTGCTATTGCACTCGTGTCCTGGTTGTGGGCTTCCCATAGGCATCTGGTTAGCCGCCATGAAATGCTGGACTAGATAGGTCATTGGTCTGATCCAGCACAGCTCTTCTTATGTTCTTAAGTAAGAGCAACAAGCTTATGATTTTCTAAAATTCCATTGAACAGCAAAGGAAATTTAAAGAAGCTAATCAGTCAAACACATTTGACCGGAAATAACACAGTTGCTGTAAATGAGCCAAAAACAGCCTTCCCTAACCTCTTGTCCTCCAAACAAGTTGGATGACAACACCCATCATCCCCAGAGAGTTCAACAGATCTGAAGGGCACCAGGTTGGGGAAGGCTGACCCCAAAAGGCTAATGTTCCACTGATGTGCACAGACCAATTATTCTATAGTTGGTGGTCATTTCACCAAATTGGGATCATAAACCTCCTGCAGATTCTTAATCAGTTTCAGAGTTCTTGATGGCAATTCAGTTTATTAGCAGGAGCTAATAAAATACTGGCTGGAGACTCCTAAAAGGTTTTCAGTTAATGGTAGGAAGCTCTTGTCTGCAATGCTCTTCAAGGATGGTTGAAGGTCGCCAGCTATTTTGGTGACTCTTCAGGATGTTAACCAAGGGAAGAGGCCATAGCTCGTTGGTAGAATATTTGCATGCAGCAGCTTCTGGGTTCAATTTCTGACATCTCCCGCTAAAGGCTCTTAGGCAGCAAAGACTGGGAAAGATTCAGGGCTCATGGGCAACCCAGGCTGTAACCCCATTCCCACAACAAAACAAAATTAGAGTAAGGGTGCAATCCTATGCATGTTTAGACAGAAAAAAAACCCCACAACTCCCAGTATGCTGGCTGGGTTGTGCTGGGAGTTGTAGGATTTTTTTTCTGTCTAAACATGCATAGGATTGCACCCTAAATTATAAATCTTACTTGAGGATATTTATGGAAACCTATTTTCATGTATCTATGTGGCTTTTGCTCTGATCACGTGAGATTTTTTGGAGCCAATCCAAAGCAGTGTTCGAGCAGAACAAGAAACATTCTGAACAGTGAGTTGTTGGGCCAGGCACTTCTCTAGAGGAGAGAGTCTGCTTCTTGTGCAGTTAAACTAGGTCTTGTAGTTTGAGAAATTTGCAAACACATTTTGTGAGTAAGGCTTGCATACTCCTGAGCTTGCAATTGCATTCACTAAATGCGTATTTTAGGAAAATGCACAATTTAAAAATGCACAGTTTGTGGAAAAATATGAATTTGCATACTTTAGCCAATGGAGGGAAGTGTGCATTTGGATGCGTGCTTTAAAATTGCACACCCAACCACACAGTTTTCCTGTTCAAATAACAACAGCAAAAGCTTGCAATTGGGAATGGGAACGAGCTTCGCGGTAGAACTCAGAGAAGCTCAACAAGCTCAAGCTTTGCTCATTCCTAATCGGTGCACACGTGAAGGAATGAAACTGTTCAGCCATTTTGTATTTTCTTCTTGTTTGTGAAATGGTTGCTTTTTGTTTTCCTTGTCAGGAGATTCAAAAGGTCAACCGAGGAAATGGAAACCTAAGGAGTGGGGAAAGAAGCCTATGGAAAATAGAAACTTGACAAAAACTGGTACTGCCCTTCTGATTGGCCAAGAAGTTGGGAGTTAGAGTCAAAATCGTGTATCTAAGTAAAGCTGGCAAGCAGGGTAGGGTATTGTGTTGCTGGAGAAAGACGAAAGCTAGAAATTAGAAGAAGGCAGGAGAGATACAGAGGATGCAAATTCCAGGGATAAAAGAAGCTGATCTGAAAGTAATAAGGCTGGAAGCTGCACTGCCATGACCCGGAAGGCTCTATTGCACTCCTGTCCTGCTTGCGGGTTTCCCACAGGCACCTGGCTGGCCACTCTGTGAACAGAAGGCTGGACAAGATGGACCTTTGGTCTGATTCAGCGTGGCTTTTTTCAGTGGGCTAAAATGAGCTGAAATTGCTTTATTGCTAGGTCTTGGCTTAGGTAGGGAAACAGTCTAGGTTTATATGTTGTGTTTTTCCATGTTATTTTTATATCCTAATTACTCTTACAGTTAACTGCTAAAACGGTTTTAAGATCTGTACCCCCCCATCTTCACAATAGCTCTTTAACTGCTGCTTTTGAAAACCTTTAGTAAAAACTACATCTGTTGTTGCTTTAACTTTGGTCTGATGCCTTAACTTTCACTGTCTGCCTAATGGCCTTACCACACTACCCAGCACAGTGAGTTGGCCGAGTCAGAAGTAAGTTACAAATATTAAAGTTCTAGTGGAGGCAGCCAGTACACACAAAAAAGGTTCACTTGGTGGTAGCAGTGGGAATCACAGGAGGGGTTAGTTTAGCTGGTTTGGTCACCTCCCCTCCTTCTCTTGGTGTAGGCTACAGCTGATGCGGTCACCCTGCATTGATATCACAAGGTTAGATCCAGACCTAGTTACACTTGGAATTGTTGTTTATTCGTTCAGTCGCTTCCGACTCTTCATGACTTCATGGACCAGCCCACGCCAGAGCTTCCTGTCAGCCGTTGCCACCCGCAGCTCCCCCAAGTTCAAGTCTGTCACCTCCAGAAACACTTGGAATACCTCCATTGAAATCCATGGAACAAGTAATGATTTCTTGATTTCAGTGGATGTACTCTTAAGTGTGACTAGGCCTGGATCCAATCCGTAGAGCTGGAAAATATGTAAATGAACTTCAGGAATCGAAAGCTGCAACAACCTGAATGTGCTGTAATTTCAGAATGAATCAAAATTAACATTTTCATATTTCAACCAGAATTCAGGAGGTGTGGAACACAGGGCAGAGCAAAGCAACAGAAAAATAATTGAACAGAAATGTGTGTGTGTGTGGGGGAACACTTATGTACCTTTCTAATACTAAGTCAGGGCATTGGTCCATCTAACTCAATATTGTCTACACTTACTAGCAATGGCTCTCCAGGTTTCAGACAGGTGTCTTTCTCAGCACCTACCTGGAGATGCCAGGGACTGAACCCGAGACCTTCTGCATGCAGGGCATGTCGTCTACCAGTGAGCTACAGTCCCTACCATGAAATCAGCTCATCCTTAATAATGATATCTTCATATGATTATCTTGCACGTGCTATTCTTTTATTTACATGGTTGTACAGCAGGGAGGAGAAACAGGATGTCTGTGGCATAGACAAATGACTAAGGTGTGGCTCAGCCTCTGCCTAAACTGATTGATTGCAACATAGAACCATGGTGAGGGCTCTACTCCATGGAAAAGAAAGCTTTCTTTGCTGCAATCCAGCCAAATTATTCCCTGGGATGAATGGTCTTGTAAATCTCAGCTGCATTTCCTTGCTGCCGCTAGAGACGTCCTTTCCACCGCTAAGACTTTTGCTGCCTAATTTACATTTGAAATGTAGATATTTGGCAGATCCTGAGGAAGGACTGAAACTGATTTGAGAGCAGAGACTGATGTCAGAGTATTGCTGAGAAGGACATCAGGGAACTGATGAAAAGGGTTGCCAACCAACCAGAAAATATGGCCTTGTTGCGTTTCAAAACAATATGCTGCTGTTGCTGCTGTGGTTGTTTCTGTTCAGGCCAGTTGCCAGGAAAACACATGGCAAAGCAGTCCCTCCCCCTCAGCTATTTGGGATGGCATTCATTTGGTTCTGGTTCTTAGCTGCACACGTTAAATGAACAGATAGCTTTGGTGCTGCACTCTACCCCCCAAACCCACCAGAAACCACTGGTCTAGGCCAGGGGTGGGCAGAAGGTTGATCTCCAGATGTTTTGGACTTTGACTCACAGAAGCCCCTGCTGGCATGGCCAGTTGTCAGGAATGCTGGGAGCTGAAGTCCAAAACATCCGGAGATCTACTTTCTGCCTACCCCTGGTCTGGGCTATGCTTGGGGACTCGCCAAAATCCACTTGGATTCTCTTGACCCACCAGAAACCTTCTAAGTTCCTCTCCCAAATCCATTACAAATGGCTAATCTCAATCGTCCAGGACCATCCATGTAATTTAAAGACACATGTTTATTCTGGGTGAACATGGTCCTGGTGTAGAAGGGAGTGATGTGTTTGGAAGGGGCATCTAGTTTTGAGTTGGATGTTGTTTGGACAGCAGGATGCTTTCAGGAACTTGCCTTCCAAATTGACAACACCAGCTCGTAATGGGCCCAATTATCTCACTTGGCATGGATCCAACTCAAAGCTAGATGCCCCCTCCAAGTACATCAGTTGAATTGGTAAGGAATGCCAGTTGGAACTGGGTCATACGAAGTAGAACTCTCAACCAATTGAAGAATGTTAGTAGATAAATCACTTGTCTTGTACTTAACCTACCAATTACTGCTTCCAGATGTAAGGAGAAGAGAATAAGGCTGACTCTGAGTTTCATCTCTTGAAATAAAACATTCTAGTAGGTCCGTCTAATCAAAGCTATGGTTTTCCCAGTAGTAATGTATGGCTGTGAGGGCTGGACTATAAGGAAGGCTGAGCGCCGAAGAATTGATGCTTTCGAACTGTGGTGCTGGAGAAGACTCTTACGAGTCCCCTGGACTGCAAGGAGGTCAAATCAGTCCATCCTAAAGGAAATCAACCCTGAGTGCTCATTGGAAGGACAGATACTGGAGCTGGAGCTCAAATATTTTGGCCACCTAATGCGAAGAGAAAACTCTCTGGAAAAGACCCTGATGCTGGGAAAGACTGAAGGCAAAAGGAGAAGGGGACGGCAGAGGATGAGATGGCTAGATAGCATCACCGATGCAATGAATATGAACTTGAGCACACTCCGGGAGAGAGCGCAGGACAGGAAGGCCTGGCGTGCTATGGTCCATGGGGTCACGAAGAGTTGGACACGACTGAACGACTGAACAACAACAACAAGTAGTTGGAAAGAACTGGGGTAAAGGCCTCTAATTGGGATGTTGGGCACACTGATTTGGAATCCCTAGTTCCTGCAAGCCACTATGGATTTGTGCTGATCCCCTCTTATCCAAACAGTAGGCTTTCCATGCAAAGCAGGAAGAAACCAGAAGAGTTATTGGCAAGCATATACAAATGTATTTGGTTCCCCATTCTGAAGTTTTCCCATCACCCTACCACATATGCAAACAATGCTGTAGTTGTGCACTTATGCCTTAATTGTGAAGTGTGTAACATCTTAAAGTTAGACAGCTTAAGGCTGAAATCCTAAACCCACTTACCTGGGAGTAAGCCCCATTGAACACACTCAAGGGGACTTACTTTTGAGTAGACATGTATAGGATTGGGATGTGAAGCATTTTGGAGCCTGAGGTAGAAAATCCAAAATGGTGCCCTCCATGGTGACAGAAAATATAATACTTAGGACTGTGCCAAAAGGGGCGGGTGGGGAAGGGGGCTGTTTCATTAAAATCTTAAATCTAAACAGATCTTTTTTCAATGTTTTTTTTTTCCTGGGATCATTATGAAAGTGTTCATCTTGTGATCACTGATTATGTAAGGTCCCCCATGTGACATCCCTTTTCTGTTTTAATTGATAGATATAATGTGGATAAATTTTCATGGGGGTAAAAAATAATATTTTGAACACCAGAACCATACCTCTTTTGTTTTTATATGATGCACATTTGTGTCTTAGCAGACACCATCTTAGAAGAGGTGGGAAGGGAAGACAGTAGGGGAATGTCTTTTCCCATAATATCTGGAAGGGGTGTGGTAGTAAAATTTAAAGCAGAAAAGACACACGTGTATTGTGGTAATGTGCATTAATAAAAATAGAAGGCGCCTAAGTAATAATGTAAATACTTTACAATGCATATGTGATTTTGCCCAAAGTCTTACAAAATTCATTTTCTCCCTAGAAAACCAGCTCTAACTATGTAAATCAAGGAGGTCTGGGGGTCAGCAAAACAAATGGACAAGTGGATCTGTTTAATCATCTCCTAAAAGCTCCAAGCTGCCAATGTTGCATTTGTCTGTTAGAAAGACAGAATCAATAAGCTATCAGTGAACTGAATTACATGCCAATATCCATGTAGTTTTCCCCTAGATAGTCCTAAGCCTGAAAATGACATCCCATTAACACCCCTCAAGTCCTTTCCAAGAGCACATGATTCTTTCCCTCTCTTACTTCCCAAGACAGAAGAAGTGTCAGAAAAAGGAAGGGACTCCCATAATACATAAAAGTTTCTCTATTTGCTTAGACCCCCTTTATGTACATGTACTGGCATGGTTGGCCCATGCTAGCTTATGTGTAAAATGGTGTTTCCATAACTTCTGATAGGTGAGACACTTCTTTTGAATTAAAATGGAAGGCACACTTCATTTTTACACATGGAAGCTTTACATTCATTCATTCATTCATTTATTTATTTACAACATTTGTCTACTGCTCCACATCTAAACAGATTTCAGAGTGGTGAACAACAAGAGATAAAATGAACAAAAGAGAAAAAGAGAAAAAACATGATATTAAGATTGTTTTTTAAATAAAGTGCTAATAAAACCAAGGCTGGTTAACCAAGGAAGGCTTCTTGGAAAAGAGCTGCTTTCAGGAGGCGCTGAAAACAACTCAGTGTTGGCACCTGCCTGACCTGGTCCAGACACAGGGAGTTCCATAGGATGGGAGCTACCACACTGAAGGGCCTTCTCCGGGTGGACTGCAATCGGGCCATAGGTCCATGTGGAACCACCAGGAGCATGCCCTCTGCTGACTTCAGTAATTGGGTAGGTTGGTAAGGAAGAAGGTGCTCTCTCAGATACGTGTCTCAGAGTAAGAACTAACATCTCTGTGTGTGTCTATTGGGGGTGGTCAGATTATCCCCCCCCATATGTTCAAAGGATGCATGAGGGAATCACAAGGCTGCATGGACAAGCCCCACCCCCAGTGGCATGCCTGTGGCCATGCCCCTACCATCTTCATACATGGCAAGCATAAGAAGGGGCTGTACACATATACACAGCCAGGCACATGGGCATAGAGCTCCTTCATGTTAGGGGGATCTTGATTGGACATGAGGGTGATGAGGGCATGGCCACTCAGTATGTGTGTGTGTGGGGGGGGGCGTTCACTCAAGTTGCCCTGAGAGTCCCTTCATACATTCCTTGAATGCATGGGGAGGGTTATCTGAACATCCCCGACATGAGTCACTTTTCTGGGTGGCCTCATATTTGGAAAGCGGAAAGTGTAAGGCAGGGACGCATGCAGAGATGAAAAATGAGGCTTTCCCTGAAAGTACATTCCGGGCTACCTATGCAACAAGTGATTGGATGATCCACTCCCAGCAGAGTCTTTTGGAATAAGGAAAGCACAGGACAATGAATCATGCAAAGACACAGTGAGCAGCCTCCTGTGGGCATGGATGCACTGTGGCTCACAGGAGCCTTTAATTAAGGCACACTACCAGTTCTTTTATGGCGCACCACTTTGGAAATACTGGTATAAGCATTTCACCCTAGTTCTTCCTGATGGCATGTTTACATTACATGGAAGAGATCCACCTCCCATGGGCTGTGCATTGCTGACTTATGCAAACAGGATGCCAGTAAGGACTACATAGGGGAAGTCTTGGTCAGATCCAGGATCTGCCTTCCTCATGAGGAAGGGCTCCACTTGCTAAAGGTTCCTCCAATCAATTTGGGGGGGCTCCTCTCCCCCCCACATGCACACCACACTGCACTCCATTCAGCAGGGTCTCCTGACGTTCTGAGTAGCATTTTCAGGGGGCTTCCATGGGACAGAGGGGACAGGAAAGTCCACTTGTACAAGCACAGTTGATCTCCTTTAAATCTGGATCCAACCCAATATGTATTCAGATTATGGATGGGTGAGCAGCAGACTCACCCCAAAATGAACAAACCCCCTTCAAACAGGGCCCTTGAAGGGTTGGTTCAGAGTTCAATCGGGCTGCTCAAGGAGGCCCAATCAATTCCTTCCTTTCCCCCACCTGTTCCACCCACATCTCCAGCCTCAACCTGAGTTCCTTTCTCCTCCCTGCTACTGGCCTTTCTACACACACACACACGCACGCACGCACACACAGGCAAAAGACTATCTTGTGATCAGACAGGAGGTGGCAGCTCCAGTACCGTGGCAATTCTTTGGACAGAAGAGGCCAATGCATCTGCCCCCTTCTTCGTACTTTGCTCAAAAGGGAGCGGTGACACAGCCAGCATCTTGACACTGCGGTATCTCCTTCTGCTCATGGGAGTTGAAGTTCACTGCCTGTCATTCCTGGCCAGCGGTGTTTACTGCCAGAGTTAGCAGCTACAGCATGATTCCAGGCTCCCAACCAGGAGGAGGCACCACTGTGTCAAGATGTTTGCTACATCTCTTTTCACTTTAGAAAGAAGTGCAGGAAAGGGCAACTAAAATGATCAAGAGGTGGAGCAACTCCCCATGAGGGAAGGTTACAACAGCTGAGATTGTTTAGCTTGGAAAAAAGGAGGGTAAGGGGAGACATGATAGAGGTCTACAAGATTATGCATGGTGTGGAGAATGTTGATAGGGAGGCATTTTTCTCCCTCGTAATACTAGAGCCAGGAGTCATCCTATGCAGCTGATTGGTGGGAGATTCAGGACAGATAAAAGCAAGGACTTCTTCATACAGCGCATAGTTCAACTATGGAGTTTGCTACCACAACATGTAGTGACGGCCACCAATTTGGATGGCTTTAAAAGGGGGTTGGACAAATTCCTGGAGGAGAAGGCTATCAATGGCTACTAGTCCTGGTGGCTATGTGCTACCTCTAGGACCAGAGGCAGTGAGCCTATGCACAGCAGTTGCTGGGGAATGTGGGTGGGAGGGTGCTGTTGCACTCATGTGCTGCTTGTGGGTTCCTGGTTGACAGCTGGCTGGCCACTGTGTGAACAGAATGCTGTACTAGGTGGACCCTTGGCCTGATCCAGCAGGGTTCTTCTTATGTTCTAAGGATAGGGAGGCTGGATGGGTCTCTTCCCTCGAAGAGGCTGCTGCACTACCGGAGCTGTTGCTGCCTGCCTGATGAGCACTGAGGTACATGCAGATTTGCGGTGGGTGGGTGGCCCACTTCAAGTGGGCTATGCTTCTGGCCCTAACTCTCCACACAGAAATCAAGAGTATGTGTGGGGAGTTGACTTTTCTCATGACCCCCCCAGTTCAAATCAGTGAGAGAACTGTAGAAATGGCAGCAAGCACGCTGGTGTAAGTACTTGCAAAAAAGAGTTGGTGTGTGTGTATGTGTCATTAATGACAAACCTACATGCATGCCTCAGAAATATTTCAGGTTGTGGTTATTTCCAGAAAAATAATTTATTCCTGAACTGCCTAAGGATCGGGATAAAAATACTTTAAATAAATGATAAATAAATAAAGTAAGTAAGTAAGTAAGTAAGTGACCCTGTTGAACTGACCTCAACAGGAACCCACGGGGGAAGGCACCTTGGAGAGCTCTGAGCACACGACTTGCTCCAACCAAAACTGGAGGTTGACTCCATCCAGATTACTCCTCCTCCTCCTCCCCCTCTTGCCTGAGGAGTGTGGCTTCTTAAAAGCCTAAAGGTAAAGGCTTCTCCTCTTCTCCATGGCTTCTTGCCTGGCACACTCCTAGCATCTTTGGGCAAGCGTTGTGGAACAGAAGGTGTGTGGATCATCAAGTGAATGAGACCTGGGAGCTGCAAGTTCACAATCATATGCCTCAGGTTCATGATGAGGAACATTGGCTGTTCTTCAGCTGGCAGTATAGCAGTCCCAGACTTGACTGGCTCATTCTCCATTTGAGCCTTGGCTATTGCTGAAGGCCAGGACCATGACAGACCCCTCATCATGAATGCAGTCCACCAGTCATGTTTGGCAGCCTACTAGGGGCTCAGTCCCCCCACCCCCCATCCTCAGACTTCAAAAATAGGATGGGTTATCACCCTTCTGGCTAGCCATAGTCTATGGCTAGTGGGCTACATTTGGTGAACCACACTCAGCACAGGCCTAATTTATTCTATGAAAAAAGAATATGAGCCACTTTGATATGTCTGAAGTTGAATATATCCCACATTATTCCTCTTACATGCAAACTTACACAATACAATGATTATTTAGACATATTCTAATCAGTTGAATTATTAAATTCAACTATAACAATGACAAATGCTATACAAAGAAAGTGACATTTAATTAATTGTGTTGGATTCTTATTTCCTAGAGAATAGAAAATCTGGTATAATGTCTGGCATCTTGCAACTACAGCTAAAGCATCCATGTGTCACTTCAATCCTAAATACATTTACTTGGAACGCAAGAGTGGATTTTCAGTAAAATGAGACTGGATTTTTCCACCACCACCTTTTAGTTGCCTTGTGGTAGATATCCACATTAATCCAGATTTCACTAACAGATCAACTGATATATTCCTATTGGAAAGCAGCTCATATTTTGAAGACTTCAGAAATCAAGAATCCCAAATTAGTGGCAGTTCAAAATCAGTCTCATTTACAAGAACAGCATGCCCATGGATGGGGGCTTTGCTATGGAAACCTGAGTCTTGTGAATTCCTCTAAGTCCCGTGGATTTAATAGGATTGAATTATGAAGTGCCTACAAACTCTGCAAAAGCATGCAGCGGTAGGACTGGCATGAAGGACTGTCCACTGTCACCATTTATAGCATGTTTCAAGCTGGTTCAATAGTACAGCATGAGCAATAGCTATGACCACCTGAAGGAGCATAGCAATGGCACAGAACTGGACTGCAAATGAATTGGGATTGGGATAGTGGTGGGAGATGACACAATTGTACAGGGCATCCTTTTAGGCTTTGCACAGACACAGCATTTCCCTTTGCCTCTTTGGTGGCTCTGTTCCCAGTCCTGCTTTAGGGGGAGATGCATACATTTTTACAGAATTGGATAGAGCAGCCTTCTCCAGGTTGGTGCCTTCCTGATGTTTCTGATGACAACTCCCAGCATTCCTGACCACTTGCCATCGGTAGGGAGCACCAGATCGGGGAAAGCTGTGATACAGGCGCCATTTCATGCACGTGTGCGCGCACACACGCGCGCGCACACCTTTTATCCTACCGTCATGACAGTAGGGTGGATGTACACACCACAAGCAGTGATGTCACTCCCATATCACATCGAAGAGACAAATCTGTTTTTCCAGCTGGATAACCAAATGTTTATCTGAGCACACAACTTGCTCCGTCCAAAATGGGAGTCCGACTCCGTCCAGGTTCCTCCTCCTCCTCCTCCTCCTCCTCCTCCTCCTCCTCCACTTCCCCCTCTTGGCTGAGGAGTGTGGCATGTTTAGCTGGATGAACAGATGTAACAAAGCAGGAGCTACTTGCTTCGAGGGAGGACAGACAGCAGGGATTCCAGCTTGCATCCCAGGGCAAGTCTTCCCCAAGCGTGGGGACTGCTGCTTCAGCCTCAGAGCCCCATTAGGTAGAGAAGGGAGTAGGGGTGTGCAACAGCGGCTGTTGTGATGATGACTGGGAAGCAGTATGGAGCCTCTGGATTGGCCAGGCCTGAGATAAAAACTAAGACCCCAGCTCTGGCTTTCTCCGGTCGACAGAGTACTATTTACCGCCTGCTGCGATGCGCCCCGTAGATGCTGTTTGACAACAAATCCCAGGATTCCTGACCATTGGCCATGCTGGCTGGGGCTGATGGGAGTTGGAGTCCAACTACATCTAGAGGGCCACAAGTTCCCCACTGCTGGAGAGGACTGGAGAGACCCAGGTTCAAATCCCCCTCAACCATGAAGCTCACTGAGCGATCTTGAGCCAGTCACTACCTTAGATACAGCTTGAAATGTGATGAAAACCAGGAAAGAAGAAAATTACATATGTATTACAGGCCTGAATCACTACAGGCCTGAAGCCAGCTAAAAAGGCTAAATGCCTGATATATTTGCAGTAAGCTGCCATAATGGGATTCCAGCAGACAGACAGCAAAGCCTGACAGATTTGTATCACTGACATCGCATTCGATGCAACAAATCATTCTTTGCATCGTTGCAACTGTGCACATCTATACAATTTGACTGTTAATGTGATAGAGGCTTATGGAAGAACTTCAAAATGCATTTCAAAGCGTTGTACAATTGATTGACTAGGGCTTACTGAACATCTGTTGTGTGGAGTTGGAAATGCATACTGAAAATTTGTTTCCTGCAGGGCAGTATAGTTAAAGCATCATCCATATTTAGTTTCCAGTCGTTAGCCTAAGCACCAGACAAGTAACATGGTTTTGCACTATGCATATCAAAATAATTCAAATAAAACACAGAAATGTTGTCTTCAAAGGATAGGACACAATCTGAACAAGGTGAAGCATTTTTACATCCCATGGATTTTAATGGGAGACATTTAACCACATGCTTAAGTTGCTTATTTAACTCCATGAGGTTTAATAATAGTCAACTTCAGTTGCATTGTGTACATACTAAATAATAAAATAAGTGTAAATGAATGCTAACATCTGCAGTTTTGTGGAATGTGTTCAGCCACAGAAAAATGTATTTTGCAGTGAATATTAAACTTGACAGAAGTCTGAGACAAGTTCCCACAGCTAGGACCCATCTCAAACAGTTGGTTGCATACATACCTGAGGGTCGTTTGACCTCCAGCGTAATTCCAAGTGGAGAACCTGGCATTTCAGAGTACCCTCCGGAGCAGGTTGCTTTGACTTTCAGCACAAAGGTGGGGGTGTGTAACAATATTAAGGAGCATGCTAAGGCTCTTCTCTTCTCTTTGACATGTAAGCTCTTCTCCCCAGCATTCAATTTTCTATATGCAGGGAGCTTTTATATATGATGAAGCAACCAATCATGTCATTTTCTCACCTGCAGTCTCAAGTGGCATAGTCCAGGAATAGTTCACCATCTCATCTGCCATTTCTGTGCATAGGGGCTTAATATGAACCAGGGCTTAATTCTGGAACCATGAAATAAGAATTAAAACCAACAGACAAACCAGACTCTAACAGAGTGTCTTTACCTTATCAGTGAGAAAGCACAATCCATCCCAATGCCTCTGGAATTGCAGAGAAGAACGCTCAGGTGAGCATTTAAAAACACTAAGCATTGATGTGCTGCTGGATAACTCCATTTCCTTTAACCCACAAGAGAAAAATGGATCCCCTGGACATCGTCTCTGTCATCTAATAAGGCAACAAATTGCATTTACATATGTAGGTCCTGAGTTACAGTGAAAGTCTGACTCAACAGCAGTGATAAGTATATAAAACAAATATTTTGGACCTGGTATGTAGTACTTTAATTAAATACCGTTAGCTTAGCTTTTACCAGTAGAGGGACATTAGTGGGAAGGTAAAATGATGTGTTCGAGGCCTTTGAAGGAGATGATACTGTAGCTGTTATTAGGAGCTAAGGACTCCTAGGAGGGGGTGCCATCTCATCTTTCGTCCCAGGCAGCAAAATGTCTTGGGCTGGCCCTGGTTGGCATAGCCTCTTGCCTTCAGAGTCACTCTCTTGGCATAAGGAACTCAAAGCACACAGCCCTCTCTGCCCTTCCTTCCCCGCACCCCATACTCCTGATAGTAAATGAGACTTGCATCCTGCAAGTGTGGGTATGTGTTCCAGGCTTCCAGCCTATTTCGGGGAGTGTCCCCCTCCCCCCAGATCAGGAGCACTGAAACTCTTTCCACCTGAGGGCTGAATTCCATTTCAAACACACTCTCAGGGCTGCATTCCAGTAGTGGGCAGGGCCCAATGCAAAAGGGGTGGAGCCAAAGGCAAAATGGGAGGGGCAGAAATACCAAAACATCCCAGCATAGTTTAGCATTAAGGTCTTCCTGCCAGTAACGAAACCTGAGGAGAGGCATTGCAATCTCTGAGAATGGGAGGAAAACTGCACATAAGCCAGGAAACTACTAAACCATCAGTTGTCAGGGGTGTGGGGCCAGGCAAAGGGGGCAGGGGTACCTGGCAGAGGGCCAGACTGGGACTTTTGGAGGGCCAGATTTGGCCCATGGCCCTGGGGTTCTGCACCCCTGCCCTAAATCCATGCCCTCAAATGCTCACCATTCTGTCCCATGCTGGCATGTTGGTGTCCATTCTTAGGCAAATCTTATGCCTTATAAGGTTTGATCATGAGATGTAAAAGTCCCACATGCAACAGATCAAAATCCTACAAAGCCAAAATCTTGCAAATTAGCTGCCTGGCAGGGAAAAAAAGGTGGTGTGGGGCAGGCAGGAAACTGCGCCAGTTTCCCTTCCCAAACGGAAGCACAGGGGGAGAGGCTGCCCTCAGGCCTCCTATTACTGCCTCCAACACAACAAAGAAGGCTGGTTACACATGGAGGCATTTTGTAGCTTCAGTTTCATAGCTGCACCACCCCCTGTCAACATATTTCAGTTCAATGGGATTGGGGAAATGAAACAATTTTAAGTGTTGCTAACAGACACTGCTTTTTTACTTTTTCAATTAACATAAGGTCTGTGCTGGGGTTTGTTTGTTTTTTATTCCTCAATCTCATTTCCTGTGGTATCTGGCTGATATATTACAGCAGTATTTAAACATAATCCACAGACAAAGCTCTTTGTCTTTACCGACAGAAGCATGTATTTAGGAAAGAATTCAGCAAGAGTACAACTCCCATAAATGCAGTGTACTTTCTTAAGGTCAAGACTAAACCTCCCAGCAAGAATAACAGAGGCAGTAAGGAATTCTTTTACAAAGATCTGTAGTGGTATAATAGATATCACAGTTGCCCAAACGTAGATTTTAAAGGGGCAGGTGGGGTCCCTTTGCTATTTTTAGTATGTAAAGCACCGTGTAAATTGATGGCACTGTATTATAAAAATAATCAGGGCTGGCCCAAAACATTGTGCTCCCTGGGGCAAAGGACACGATGGCAGCCCCCTACACACACACAGGAATCGTAGTTAAATCTCATTCAGCACTGAAAATGGGACAGCGCCCTTCACCAAGGGCAGCAGGCTAGTTTGGGCCTACAGGCTAGGCCATGTGCCACACATAGCTGTGTCCTCCAAGAGGAGGGAATGGCTTGGGGGGGAGGCTCAGGAGGAATACCCTGGGGCTGGTCTGATTGCCCCCAGTATCTGCTGCCTGCAGCAGTTGCCTCTGTCTGCCTAATGGTAGGACTAACCCTGAAAATAAAAGCAAAATGCAAAATCTCCTGCAGGTGCCTCATTGAAATGAAGATGTCACTGTCACAGGTAGCTGGAGTTCAGGGCCAGTTCCAGGTTTGAAGAGGGGCCTCTTCCATCTAGACAAGACAGGCTTGCTTGCTGGCAAGGGCAGGTAGTAGCAGTGCAATACGCACTGGGTGCCTAGAAGCCACCCACCATTTTAATTACTCTCAGTGCTCCCAATCAAGATGGTCAACGGCTACCAGGCCCAGGCAGCTGGGTCCCTGACAGCTGCCCAAGAATGCCAGGTTCCGACACTAACCCTGCTAGGGTTTCTGGTGCCAGGCTGTTAAAGGCACAGGAGCAGGGCCAGTAGAAGAGGGGACAATACTAAATGCCACCAATTCTTCAGTAGATCCAGATTTGTTGATCTTTCACCCCTTTCCATATGCCAGCATCTCCCAGTACTGCAATCATCTTTACTCAGCCTCTTCTAATGTATCAAAGGAATCAACAGCTTTTCTGTTCCTTTCTGCACAGTACGGGCTTGCTCAGGCATTATATAGCGAGTGAGTTTGAGGCTGCGACCTCCCCTCTCATGGTATATGATGCCTATAGATGCCAAGCCTACTTGCACAGTAGTGGATTTCTTCAGTAACTGTGCTATATTGTCAGCTTTCATTCAGCCGGCTGTCTGGTGTCACTCTAGGTTCTTAAGCACTATTGCTATCCTAGCATCTTTCCCTGAAAAGCTGTGTACTTCTATTTCCCCCCGCCCAATGCATTAGCTTATTTCCCCCCACCACCACACACACACACACAGTTACATTTGTTATTCAATCCACATGCATCTCTCAGCAGAAAGAGCCCTTTCCTGTCCCCAATTTAGCTTAAAAGTGGTTATCACAGAATGGAAAGGTAATGGGATGAGCATTGAATTTGTGAGGTGATCATCCATCATCCATCCCATTCAGCACTTAAAGCTCACAACAACATCCTGCAGGTTTAAATACTCTCTCTGCAGTATTCCTTATATATCTCCCACACTTGATAGATGGTTACTTATCTTTAGCTTTTATTTACAGGCTGTAATGGAGAGACATCTTCAGCCATTGTACTAATAACTATTTAAGAAGAGCCAGGCTGCAGATCTGAACTGATGCAGGTTCAAACTCTGCGTTGTTTATCCCCTAATGACCCAGAGTTCCGGGTTTGGACATCAATAAAGAACCCAGGGAATGGGCATCCCTGTTTGTTTATCCTGGTAGAAGCCAGCAGGTGCACAGGAAACAGCACACCTGCTCACTCCTGCTGCATTTCCAGCAACATACGGTTGGTTGTTGGCAACATGTGAACCGCGTCAATTTCAATAAGATGATGTTAACACCTTGCTATTGTACATTAGTCCTAGTTATTTAAACACAGCAGCATTATAGGGCAAGAAATGTCTAGAACTTTTTATTTATTTATTTATGACACGTATTGCCCGGTTTTCATGATAAAATAATCCCAAAGTGGGGTACAACCAATAAAACACAATAAAAACATACAAAATTGATCCAAGCAAGCAAGCCAACAGGGGAGAACAGTAACACAAATAAGTAACATTCTACACAATGCAGGCAACCCCACCCCCACCCCCAAATACTCAAAAGCCTGGATAAACAAATAGGTCTTTAGTTGGTACCAAAAGCCTGTAAGACTGGGCTATGCACTGGCCGTATATAGGAGAGGAGGGAGCAAGATTCTGTCAGCAACATTCTCTTGTCTGACAGCATTTAGCGACAGAAAGTGGCAACCTGCCCTAAGGTTGCCAGGTCCTGGCAACCTTTAAAACGTTGCACTGAAGTGAAAATCCCAACAGATGTTATTTCTCCCATGTCCTACATTGATGTAAATACAGTAGCTGCCCCAGAAGAAAATCTTCCTTCTATGAAACTCTTAGGCTGCAATCCTAAGAACACTTAGATGGGAACAAGTTCCCACTGAACATGGTGGGACTTACTTCTGAGTAAACATGCATAGGATTCCACCGTTAGATACAAAAGCTCTCTCTGGGTCTGCATCTGGCAACTGTAGCACAGGGATGAGCCGAAGGTAGAACAGGATCTACTGGTACATCTCTGGGCAATTTGAAGTTGATCAGCAAGGATTTCTGACCCCCAATTGTTTAAGAGCAGCAGCATCAAATGACTCCTCCCACCCTGCCCCAAATTATACTGCTGAAATGGAAAAAAAATTATAGCGGTGGATTTTTGTATGGCAGGTCTGTGAGCTCTGTTCAGGGGGTGCCTTGGGCATCTGTGATGGGCTGCACAGAAGGCCTCTGAGGTCGCATGCAGCCCATGAGTTGCCCACATGTGCCTGACAGCATTCAAATGCCAGATATTCAGTCCCTCCAGAGGGAGCAGTCATATAAATAATAATCTGCCACTACTCATTGGATAAGAAAGGAATGGTAATATTAATGCAGAAGCATATCCAAGAACAGGGTAATTTATTTTATCATAAGCATAAACCTACAAGCATGCTCCATATTTCCTTGTTGTTTTGCTATGGCTCTTTAAAGTTGCCCTTAAATATTAGTGTTTTTCAGCCTCCAGAGCTTTTAGCATATACAGATTTAAGAAATTGTTAATTAAGCAACAGAAGGCACATTATCCCAGCTTTTTAATCAGCCTGGTATCTGTCAGCTTCGTCTTTCACAAAAAATAATTTCTGTGGCAAATGGAGTGTTAGCTGTCTCTTGACACAGACTGGTGTCTTAAAATGTTTCTGATGGGCTTGGAGAATAAAGGAGAGAGAGGTTTAGGAGGAAAGGTGAGCGGGTGTGTTTAGGACATTGTTCATCTGGAATGCACTTATGATCATACTTTATGTTGTCTGTTGGACACACAGAATTACATTTTCTGTTTTCTCTTTTGAAGTTTCTTGGGGAAGGCACTGCATTTTCGCACTATTACCAGATATAGTTTTAATAGCTTGGCTGTAGTTGTTTTAAATATCAGTGTTCCACTGTTATGGTTTAGTCGGGTTACATGAAATATATTTATCTTCATAATTCATGGCATTATGGATAGTTGGGTAACTGCTAATTTTGTGGTTCCATTCTGCAGCATTTGCCATCTGCCTAAAGTTTCGCCCTAGGTGGGAAGAAAGAAATTATGGGCATGTTCTAGAAAGAGAACTGAGGCACAGCTGGACTAAAAGACGTTCTATATGTAGCAGAAAAACTCTCCAAGAACACATTAATCCATATCAGGGTTTTAGGTCATCCTTCTTCTAACCAAACCATTTAAAAACTGATAACATTCCCATCAGACATAAGAATATAAGCATTGGCTGGCTGGATTGGGGGGGGGGGATGTTAGTTCAGTGGCAGAGCACATGCTGTGTATGCAGAAGCTCCATGTCCAGTCTCTGGCATCGCCAATTAAAAGGATCGGGGAGCAGGTGGTGAGAATGGCTTCTGGCTGAGACCCTAGAGAGCCGCTGCTAGTCAAGTACATGGTGTGGAGTAATAACCTTTGCACCCATGTCCTGGACAGGGAGGATGTCCCTGGGGCCTGTCCTGGCCTCCAACAGAGAGGTGGTGAGAGCAGCTGGAACAAGGAACATCTGGCTCCCACTCTTCCTCAAATTGCTGCTGATCCTGCAGAGAGTGTAGGCTGAATGAGCTGGGAGGTCTGGAGCACTCCTGATTGCTGGCCCTCATGAAGAGAAGTCCACTGCCCTGGGAGAGCGGGAAAAAGCTGGTGTGGGGTGATTTTGCACCCATTTCCAGGGTGGGGAGGATATCCCTGGGGGCTTGGTTTGGGTGACAGGTTGCAGCCAGTGGGCCAAGCCCCAAAGAGGCAGCACCAAAGGGGTGTGTGGCTCCTTTGGCTTGTTTCTTCAGGATGAGATCCACTTAGCCTAGGAACCCCACTGAGAGAGTGGCTTCCTACGTGGTGAGAGGGGTGGAAACTCTC
Organism: Heloderma suspectum; assembly: GCF_057233095.1. Taxonomy (NCBI): domain Eukaryota; kingdom Metazoa; phylum Chordata; class Lepidosauria; order Squamata; family Helodermatidae; genus Heloderma; species Heloderma suspectum. Next base: position 137,584,323 of record NC_139462.1, read on the forward strand.
TTCCTTTAGGTTCTGGTGAGAGGGCAATCTTGGGCAGAGACTGATTGGTTGGTGGGTATGGTGCGCCTTCCTTGCCTCTCCTGCTCTAATGTGCTGTAACTTACTCCGACTCTACTTCTGTTAAGTTTATCCTGCTCTAGCCACAAGGTTTAGACCCTTCTCTGTGTTTGCATCCACCTTGTGGAATACTTTGCCAACAGAGATTCATCAGGCCCTGATACTGAACTGCTTTAGGTGGTATGTAAAGCTTGGCTCTTTAAGGGTGTTAAGGGCACAATCCTATGCATGCTTAGACAGAACGAAGTCCTCCAACTCCCAGCATGCACCAGCCAGCATGGCTGGCTGAGGTATGATGGGAATTGTAGGACTTCGTTCTGTCTAAACCTGCATAGGATTGCGCCTTAAAAGTCTTAATAACCCTTGTGTGTGTGTGTTTAGCCCTTATGTTTAACTGTTGTTCTTATGGACTGTTGTTGTTTATTAATTTAGGTTTTTAAGATTGTTTTAAATATTGTTGAATTTGATCTTCGCCTTGAGTTCCCTCTCGGGGAAATAGTGGGATATAATTTTTTTCAGTAAATAAATAAACGCTAGCATGGGACCCCTAGGCAGTGCTACCACAATTTTCAAAGGCTTTAAACTGGCTTGGTAGGTGGCGCCTTTTGTACCCCTGGTCTCCATGGTACATAGAAGAACCCTTTCTAGACCACCGTACAAAGGTTTTCTTCAAACTTACAAATATTCAACACTCGGGGTCCTGGATGTGTGTATATTTCCATTTTTCTCCCATAAATTGTATCCCCCCCAAGTCATGTTCCTTCTTTGTCTTCAACAAATATTCAGTTAGCTGCTTTATGATTACAATGCATCTATAGAAGTTTTTAATCTGTTTTTACTGTAGCTTACGATTCAGTTTGTCTTCTAGTTTTCAATTATTTCATATGCAATTTTCTAATTGGTAACAAACTTTCTTATGCTGCTCAGACCTGATTTTCCCCACAAGTGGAAGTTGCTTGGCCATATTTCTTTAAACTCTGGATGGCACAATACTGACATCCCAGGTGAAAATTTAAAAGGTTATCTGTCCTCTATTGTTATCCCAAGAATCTAACACATTACTTTGTATTTCTATAGGCCTATCTCCTTAACTATCCATTTAAAAGTTGAAAATATTTGTCAATTTTTTCTCAACCATATTTAATTCTATTAACAATTATATTAATGGACGCATAACATTTAGTAAAGCTATGCCATATTCTGAGGCTTTTGCATATGATATACTTTTGCATGTTATATGCTCAAGAAACATTATTTCAAATGATTGTTGTAAAGGATTGTTGGTCTCACTCTAACAACCCTGCAAGGTAGGCCAGGCCCAACTTGGCCACAAGTTCCCTAAAGTGACCCAGTAGCTCCCTTCCCAGGCCAATAGGCACTGTATTTAGCACTGAAGTTACACAGGACACATGACACCAACTGGAAGTTGGATAAAAGTTTATTAGGGGAAGGGACAAAGAGGAAGGAAAGGGGAGAGGTGGTAGATTTACAGGAAATTACAAGCAAGTTACAATACTCAAAGCAAAACCAGAAATGCCAGACACCAAGGCACACACTCCCAAGAGTAAAACAATAAAGCTAGCTATACATACCAAAGTATGGGCCTCCCAGGATAGCCATTGACCAGCAGCACCCCCTAGTACCATCAGGGCCAAGAAGAGACACCCACCCCTTCCATAGCCCTCCTTTTATCGCCCAGCCCTAGCAACCCAAGGCAGAGTCGAAGCACCCAATCCAAACCCAGGCCCAGAACACCCCACTCCACCCTCCAAAGGGGTTGCATCTTCCCACCAGGCATGGCTGTTCTCATTTTCCCAATTAGTCGGAGCAAATGGTGGCCTTGAGCTGCAGGGCTGAGAAACAGCTAAAAACAATCAACCTCCAGGTGGCTGCTTTGTACGTGACTACCCAAGCGGCCCTCATGGCTCCTGCTTCTACTATCCCATTCTTGACAATTGTATTCATAAGCCACCCACAATCTGCAAATATTTTATGCCACATAGACAGGTAAGACACAAAATGCATCAGGAGTCCCCAGTACAGCACCTGCAGGCACCTCCAATGGTGCCCATGAATGGGTCCCCACTGTGGTGCCCACAGCCACCCAAATTTATTATATTTTGTTTTTTAAAATGCCATTTTCTTAATGCACATACATGGATTTGTATGAAATACAGCTTTCTACCAATTATACATGGGCTGCAACAAGTGGACCAAATATCCAAATATGTATCCATTTGAAGGTGAGGTCTATATGCCACACTTTCAAAGATTGAAAACGACGTAAGGTCCTCAATCCACTGCATTATAGGAGGCAAGTGTTCATCCTTCCAGTGTTATAGTATCAGTCTTTTAGCTGTCAAAAGGGTGCAGTCTATCCATTTACGCTGACCATTTGTTAATTTCCATGAAGCAGGTCAATAATTTAAAAGAGCATGTACATCAGTGAATATTAAAGACTGTTCCAGTACAAAATTTATCTTTGTAATAATCTCCCCACAAAAAAGAAGCAACTACTGGACATTGCCAAAATGTATGTTTGAAAGAAGCATTAGCTATATTACCCTGCCAGCAATTAGCTGAATTAGACAATCCCTTATTGAAGAGACATTGCGGTGTCCAATAGACATGAAGCAAACGTTTTCGCTGAATGAGATACAGCCTAAGATCCATAGACACAAAAGGTAGATGCCAAAGTGGCAATCCACTGATTAGGCGTTTTGTGGAGGCGCCCACATTTGGGAATCTCAAATTCCCAAATGTGCCCATGGGTCCTAAAAGATTGGGACCCCGAAATACATAATATAGAGGAGATATACTGACTTTTTAATAACTGAAATGCTACCATCCAGGACAGCATTAAAACTGTGCAATCCATTCATATATTGGCTATTGATCTCATTACTCGTTCAAAATTATGTTCACATAAATTCACTAATTCAGTTGCTAAATAAACAAGTATTTAGTAGCTTTCCTTCCCATTTTTCACTATAGTGCATTTCAGTATAAATAACCCTGTTACTCATTTGGTTGACATGAAAGATTTTTCTTCATTTAATTTCCTGGGAAATTTTTACAAGGTTTCTAGAAATCATAACAAATATACTAAAGTATTTACAAATCACTTCAAGGCAGATATACAAACAAAGCAGTTCCTTTCAGATTCATGTTTGGAATTTTACCAAAACATTATCTGGAACAGCTGGGCATATACACTATCATGCAACTTTTTTTATTATCACTAAGTGTTCAATTGTAACTTTGAACAGCCTTGAAGTGGTACTTAACCATCCTGATTCCCCAGCTGCTCTCAAAGAGTGTAGGGAGCTTATCCTCCCTTTGCTGCTACAAAAGTTCCATCCCTTTAAAACGGGGAGGGCAAACTTTTTTCTGTAGAGGGCCACATTCCCTTGAGGGTAATCTGTCAGAGGCTACATGCCAGTAGTGGGCTCTTTTCTTTTTCTGCCACTTCCTTTTCTCTTTCTTCCTCTTCCTTCCCATCCAGCAGGCAGCCAGGGAAAGAACAGTTACTCTTGCCAGAGATCCGAACTAATCACATGCAGAGAACTTTTGAAATTAGGCCTAGAGCCATATAAAACAGGGCAGAGGGCTGCATGAAAGTAGGGAGATGGCTGTTTGTGCTCTTAGGGCTGCAAATTGCCCACCCCTGCTCTTAGAATCATAGAATAGTGGGGTTGGAAGGGGCCTACAAGACCATCAAGTCCAATCCCCTGCTCGGTGCAGGAATCCAAGTCAGAGCATCCCTGACAGATGGTTCCAGCCTCATCTTGAATGTGGGACAGCTCACCACCTCCCTAGGTAATTGGTTCCATTGTTGTATTGCTCTAGCAGTCAGGAAGTATTTCCTGATGGTCAGCCGGAATCTGGCTTCCTGTAACTTCAGCCCATTATTCCGTGTCCTGCACTCTGGGATAACCGAGAAGAGATCCTGGCCTTCCTCTCTGTGACAGCCTTTCAAGTACTTGAAGAGCGCTATCATATCCCCTCAGTCTCCTCTTCTCAAGGCTAAACATGCCCAGTTATTTCAGTCTCTCCCCACAGGGCTTTGTTTCCAATCCCCGGATCATCTTCGTTGCCTTCCTCTGAACCCTCTCCAGTTTGTCTGCATACTTCTTAAAGTGTGGTGCCCAGAACTGGACATAGTACTCAAGATGAGGCCCAACCAGTGCTGAGGGGAACTGATATTTCATGTGATTTGGAAGCTATACTTCTAGTAATGCAGCCCAAAATAGCATTTGTCTTTTGCAGTCATATCACATCATTGGCTCATATTCAGCTTGTGATCTACATCAATTCCAAGATCCTTCTCACTTGTAGTATTGTTGAGCCACGTATCCCCCATCTTGTAACTGTGCCTTTGGTTTCTTTTTCCTAGGTGCAGAACTTGGCATTTATCCCTGTTAAATTTCATTCTGTTGTTTTCTGCCCAGCGCTCCAGTCTATCAAGATCACTTGAATTTTATTTCTGTCTTCCAGGGTATTAGCCATCCCACCCAATTTTGTGTCATCTGCAATTTATTTCTTAATTGAAATGAATGGAGTTCGCACAATTCCTCTTGGGACTCAATGTGTGTGTTCAAAAAGATCCTATATCACACACAGAATTTTGTTGCAAATATCAGCTCCATCTGATACCCTCTTCTTTTATGAATATTCACTCTCCTATGCTCCCTTGCCCAGGGCACTTTAAAAAGTCTCCCAGCAGTGGCATGTGGGGAGAGTCAGGTCATCTCAACCAAGCAACCCTTTGGATGTAAAGTTAGGCCCTCATTTCTTGCTTTATAGCAGAATAGGGCAGAAACATGAACAACAGATGTGGATGTGGCTACAGCTATCACATCTAGTTTGGTCCCGTGCTTCTGACCAACATGCAGATTCTACATACCAATGCTTTAATCCTATGCACATGTACCTGAGCATAAACTCCATTGAACACAGTAGGATTTATATAGAAGTAAACATGCATAGGATTGTTCTCCATTAGATTTAATGTGCCTGTATATTAGGCAACCATGCCAACTGCACACATCCCTTTACTTCTGAAAAGTACATTGTTTCATGGCAACTGTGAATGTATCCAATAGCAGGGCCTTTGGACCTTGCTCAGTTATAACAAAGTGGGAATTTGGGGACTTTTCTAAAATTCCCCCACCCCACTACTGAATCTGAATGGTGCCCTCGACTGACAGTAATGTATAAATGCATAACTTAAATGCATAACTTGCCATTTATGTATTTCTAAACATGAGTCATACATTAATATTACAAATATCTCCCCAAAATATTTAGTTAATCACAATCTGGCCCATTGCCAAAGAAATTAAGATTATTTTTTAAAATAGAACATTCTGGATTTGTGTGTGCGTGCGTGCATGCGTAGTATTCTCAGATAATTGTATAACTTATTTCCATCCAATAAGCCTTTCCACTTTGCTAATCCCTACTGTGCTGCCTCGGAGAAAAGAGAGGTTTGGGTTTTTTACCAATGCCAAAGGTGAGAAACATGATATAGCTTTCAAGAGACTCCCCCCACCCGCCGCCTTACTGCATTTGATAAAACATGAATTACAGAGGTTTGCTTTTTAAAAAAATGTAGCTTCATGTTACTCCTGTCAAATCTTTAGTAAGCTGGTCTTTGTTGTACTAGCTCATAAATGGGGGGAAGAGAATGTTCACCTTATTTGACATTTTAAGGCAAGATACAATGTGTGTAAATAATTATGTCAATATGATACCTCTGGGCCTTTCATTCAACTGAAATAGATGTTAGGAAAACTGGCCAGTTTACTTGCAAAATATTAATTATGGGTGCAGTTCAGACCTCCTGAATGTCCTTGACCCAGTCGTAGAACTGTGTCAGCTCCTTAGTATAGAATACAACAACTTGAACCCTCAAAGGCCTGCCGGGCATATTGCATATTGCTGGGCATATTGCAGATAAAATTGCTTGTATTTGTGCTAACTTGGATGCCATTGTTTTGACAGAGTCTGAAATGGACAGGGCTAGTGCGCCATCTCGTCATGTTATGGATACCTTTTGGTTTGTACAACCTGGGGACATGGAAAAACTGCTTGGCGTACTGAAGCGGACTACTTTTGAAATCTGGGCAGGGTGTCTGGATCTCTGAAGTGGTTAATGTCTCCTTGAGGGATTGTGAGGTTCCCACAGCTTTGAAGGAAGCCATGGTAAGTTTCTTGTTGAAGAAACCAAATTTAGATCCTATGGTTTCAGATAACTATTGCCCTGCATCAAATTGGCCATTCTTGGGCAAGGTGCTGGAGCATATGGTAGCCTTGCAACTTCAAGCAGTGTTGGATGAAACTGATAATTTAGATCCATTCTAATCAGACCTGGTTATGGGATAGAAACTTGGTCACCCTGGTTACACCCAGACTTACACTGGGGAATGGACAGGAGGACTGCAACCCTGTTGGTTCTTCTGGACCTCTCAGTGCCTTTCATTACCATAGACCAAGGTATCCTTCTAAATCTGGGTTGGGCTTAGAAGATGCAGTGTTAATGTGGTTCCCGTCTTTCCTGGAGAAGTGGTCTCAGAAGATGGTGCTGGGGGACTTTTGTTCCACCCCATGGCCATTAGCCTGTGGGGTGGCACAAAGTTCCATCCCGTCCCCTACCCATTCATTCATTCATTCATTCATTCAATCATTCATTCATTCATTTCTGTGCCACCCAATAGCTGAAAGTCTCGGGGCAGTTCACAGGCTCTATGGGCAGCTTTTGAAATCTACATAAAACAGCTGGGGGAAGCCATCCAGAGGTTTGGGCTAAAGTGTCATCAGCATGCAGATGATACTCAAGTTGACTTCTCAGTTCCATCTACACATGTCATGGAGGCTATGGAACTCTTGAACCAGTGTCGGGAGGCTGTTTGGGGGTGGATGAAGGTGAACAAGCTGAGCTTTAATCCAGACAAGATGGAGGTACTATGGGTTGGGAAACCAACCACTCTGGTTGAAGGTTTACAAGTGGTCTTAGATGGGGTTTGTTTTTGTTCAGTCATTGAGTCGTGTCCGACTCTTCATGACCCCATGGACCATAGCATGCCAGGCCTTCCTGTCCTGCGCTCTCTCCCGGAGTGTGCTCAAGTCCATATTCATTGCATCGGTGATGCTGACCAAGTGCATAGTCTGGAAGTCCTTCTGGACTAGGCACTAACTGGGGAAGCACAAGTTGGCTGAAGTGCCCAGGAGTGCATTTTACCAGCTTCGGCTGGTACACCAGATGTGGCCCTATCTTGAGAATACAGACCTTGCCTCAGCTGTCTATGCACTGGTGTCATCCATGATAGACTACTATAATATGCTGGGGGGAGGGGCTGCTTTGGAAGACAGACCAGAAACTTCAGCTGGTGCACAATGCAGCTGCCGGAGTGTTGGTGGGGGTGAGGCGGTCAGATAATATATTACCTATACTGTGTCAGCTGCATTGGTTACCAGTGCGTTTCTGAGCCCAATTTAAACTGCTGGTTTTGACCTTTAAAGCCTTAAGTGGTTTCATATCAAATTACTTGAAGGATCGCCTTCACTCATATCAGCCTGACTTCACTTTAAGAACAGCAAGAGGGGCCTTCTCACCTGCCCACCTCTGAGAACAGTTAGGGGGCAAGTCCACAAGAGAGGGCCTTTTCCGCAGTGGCCCCACACCTCTGGAATGGGTTGCCATCGAAGGTCCATTAGGCCCCAACATTGCAGGCTTTTAGGTAGCCTCTGAAAACCTACCTGTGTACTCTGGCTATCCCCTGATTATGTGTGTTTATTGTTGTATTTTTATTGTTGTGTTAATGTAACCGTTATCAGTCTATTTTATTGCTGTAATGTGCTTTGGGAGGGCTCCTGCCCTGAAAGGGGGCCTAGGAATATTTAAGATAATGAATAAATTAAAATAAAGGGGAAACCTGCCCTTAATCTCAGTAGGATGTTGAGGGCTCCCTACTGCCATGATCCTGCAAGGGAGATATGCTAAAAGAGCTTCCATGTTTACATTGACTTGCTTGATCAGAAGCTGCATATGCTGATTGGATGCAGAGGTGTTTGAGGCTCTCAGCTGGGGATGAGGGAGGGAGGGAGAGAAGTATTTATATCTGCTGGGATGCTACTCAGCAGGGCTGGCCTATCAGGCAGTGTGTGTGGGTGTGTGGGGGTGCAGTGATAATCACATGGGTTGCCAAAGGGAAGGGGTAGGCACTGGTGGCCAGATGCAGAACCTCTGGCCCACAGGCCTCATCTGGCCCTCGGAGATTCTGCATCCCTGCACTGGGGCATCAGGCAAAATCCTTAGCTGAGAGGGAACGGAGGTGGACTCCTCGCTCGCTCACACAGGGAGGGGCCCCCTTAAGGTGGCCATCACTACATCTTTGGAAGGAGAGGTCTTAAGTTTTATAATAGGCACTGAACTCAGTCTAAGACTGACTGAACATCAAACAAAAGTCTTACAGCCACAGAACCCTACTAAGGCTGACAGCAGAACATGCAAAACAATGCAACTCATGGGTTGTAGGGTGGGTTTGAAGCCATCCCCACTGTGTGGGTTCAGATGACACAGCAACCTGCACTGCATCGTGGGTAATTATGTAAAATGCGGATACACAACCAGCACACGCGGGGACATGGAAAGAATCAATTATGGGTTCTTTCGCCCACATAGTCGTGCAAACCCAGCCAGAAACTATCATTAGCTAGACTGGAGAATTATTTGCAAAATAAGCCATGTTAAAAAAAGTAGTCAAAACTGAAGTCAATCTAAAAGTCAGCTTTATTTCAGTTTTATGCAATATCTAGAAAATCACTCTACTGAATCCTCGAAGACCTGTATAACGGTCTTGAGCTTCCTTCTGCTGTAGAATTTCGACTGGCACGGCAAAAGTGAACATTCTTCATAGTAACAGTGGGTGATGAGATTGCCATGAGTAGATCAAAATGATATTGAGCATCTTGTGTTGTGAACACCTTTGCTGGATGAATCACATGAAGGCCAAAGGACAGAGGAATGCTTTTCATTCCTATGCCATGTCTTCAAAGCAGAATGTTATAGTAACCACAGATCAGCCCATCCTCTAACCATTGGCCATACTGGTTGGGAAATATGGGGCTGTAGTCCAACACATCTGGAGGGCTGCTCTAACCTTTTTATAGCCATCCAAGCTGGTGGCTACCACTACGCCTTGCAGTGCAGGGTTCCATACGTCAATTGTACATTGGGTGAAGAAGCCTCTAAACAGTTGTGCTTTCAGGAACTCTCATGTAATATTTGAGGTTTGAGTTAGCAGACCTCTCTGGGGACAGAAGCCCCAAAGTCTTAGGAACTGTTTATTCTCCAAGGAAGCACATCAGATGGCCTGATACTCCAGTGACTCATTTGGAGAAGATCCAACCTTAGGTGTGGTCTTTGTGACCAACACATTTTAGTTGTACTAATGTCCATGGAACCCAACTGAACCTTAGACCCCTGTACTCTGGCCTAGCTGGCTTAGCGATTGGGCTGCTTCTATGGGGGCTTGGGGTTAGATTTAGGAGAGAGCTGGGAATTTTTATTTATTGTATTGAGTAATTGATTGAGTAATTGATTACATTGATTACATTTTTATACCACCCAATAGCCAAAGGTCTCTGGGTGGTTTACAAAAGATTAAAACCTTCAAGCTACAATATAAAACATAATTGTCACATGCATCCTGCTCGCATGGATACTGTAGAGAATGTGTTGCACCCGATGAGAGTCACGGGAAAGGTGGTGGGTAGAAGGCAAAGTAAAAAGAAGGTGGGAAAACAAATAGCCTACCTTCACTGAGGAAATAGCTAGGGCTATTGAAGCTAGGGCTTTTGAAGGACAGACAGCCTTTCTCTCCCTATTTGGAACAAAATCAGTCCACAATGATAACAGATGATGCAAGGCTTCTCTGTGTTTTTCAGAGACATGTCTCTTAATTAGGTGAAAAACGAGCGTGCAAAGTAATTTGCTGACTGACTGAACACCAGTTTTGGGGATTACAGTGCAATCGGTATTTGTACCATGAGTTTGGGATGGAAGTGAATTCCGTAATGCAGCCTTCCCCAACCAGGTGCCCTCCAGATGTGTTGGACTACATCTCCCATAAGCCCCAGCCAACATGGCCAATGGTCAGCAACACTGGGAGTTATAATCCAAAACATCTGGAGGGCACTAACTTGGGGGAGGCTGATTTTAGATGGTGCACTAGGTTAAAAGAAAGTCAACAGAAGCCAAATTAAGTAGCTTTACCTAGCAGATGGAGTGATGAATCCTCAGAGAATCAAGTCCCAGCTTCAGGTGATATAAAATCCTCTTCCTCCAGTGTAGGATTCCGCTGTTGAATGACTGAATTCAATATTCTCAAGTCACACAAAAAGCAAAGGTAGAGATGTTGGTCATAAGAAAAATGCCAAAATCCATATTGGGGCAATTAGGCCAACCCAAATGTCTTGGGAAAGGCTGCCTTAATCAGTGGTGGCCCAAGACATTTTTTCTGCTTGAAGTGGAGCTATCCCCCCACAAGAGGGCCCAATCCTGCAAAATGTCTTGCTGTACTTGTATTCAGATACCAATTCTTGCCTTCATCTACCCCCCCCCCCGCCCGCTCTTTTGCCTGGAGCAGGTGACTTCAGCCTGCTCCACTGTAAAGCTGGCCCTGTCCTTAATTGGAACTCTGCCCTTATCATTGAGCTAATGGGGCCATGGATAAGAGACAACTTACAATGGCCTCTAACAAAAGATGACTTACTCCTAATTATTGATCCCAAGAACCCACTTCACCATTTTGTCTGCTGTTAGTTGAGAGCAGGTTGTTTCATGGCCCGAGAGGGGCAGAGCTTTCAAAGATGAGGCTTTAAATACACAAGAGGTGCTTTTCCAAGCTAAAATAATTGTTATGCACGGCACTCACCACTGCGAAGTCCATCTTGAAAATGATGGCATCACGTGCAATTTTTTCAAAGGGCGTGACCCCCGAGGTGCTCATCTTTCCTTTGGTGCTTTGTCTCGGAATTTGGACAGATCTTATTTACTGACTTTAACACAGAATAGAACTTCATCATTAAAGAAGCCTTCCACCCCCACAGAACCCCACCTTCTAACCAGGCAACTCAGAGCTTTGTTTGCTCTCCTAACAAGCCTAGATAGTAAAAAATGTTTAATCCTGTCATTTAGAGGCTACTGAAGTACAAATCATGTTTCAACTGCTGGCTTTACAAGGCTGAGATTGGCTTTGGGAAGCAAAGAAACAGTACAGCGTGCTTTATATTGTTAATAAAGCCAGGATCAATTCCTCTTTCATACACACTGCTTTCTGTTGTCAAGAGATTTATTTGGTTAGAATGGAAGGATTAAAAATAGCAACCTTTTCCATCCTACAGTTATATTGGTAGCCTCATTTATTAAAACCAGATACGGTTTTAAACAAACCCCTTAATTGTCATGGATCTTTCATTAAAAATCTTCCTGAAGTTTCCTCTGTCATGCCTGGTTTCTTTGTTAAAAAAAAGGGGGGGATATGGGAAACACAAGATGCCACACTGAAAAATAAATATTATGGGTTGGATTCAAACTGAGTTGCACTTGGATCCCATTGAAAGCAATAGGACTAGTTAGTCATGGCTAACTTTTCACATAAGTTTAAATTAAACGGGATCTAAGTAAAGCTATGTTTGGCTCTAACTCTTAAAAAAAATCACACTATCCATAGAGTCTTTTCCCCTCTGTACCCCAAACCATCACCCTCATGGTTACTTTGGATTCATATGCCACTTTTGCACACAAAGGCCCCAAAGTGGCTCACAGCACAAAAGCAGCAGCAATGCAAAAGCAAGAATGCATATGAACACATCAGTTGCAATAATACATAATTATCATAACAACCCAAACAATTCATTTCTCGGATACTAACATAACCTTTTAAATTAATGATAAAATAGGCAATATCAAGCATTAAGACATAGTATCCATTTATATTCATCAGTAGTGCAAGAGCCACATACACCAAACTCCAGCTCCCCCCAAAGTGCCAAATGCAGGAAGTAGCAACCAGGTTTCCTACAACCTGCAGCAGCGGATTTCTCCCTCTGCCCCACACTCTCATTCTGGTGCAGTTCTTAGGGCTCCAGCAAAGATGCGGGCAGGTGATGCTTAGTCTCTTCCCGCACCTTCTCCGCTACTTACTCACGCGACCTGTTTCAAGGTCACAAGCCCCGGACTGGGCCTCAGCAGTTGGCGTGTTGGCCAGGTGCTGAGGGCCATGAAGGGCTCAAATGAAAAGGGGCACGCTGCCCTCCCTTTGGTGAATGCCCCGTGCTGCCTCCGCGCTTCCTTCCTCCTTGCTGCCACCTGCTTGCTCACCTTCTCGAGGAAGGCAGGTGAGCAAGCGGTGGCTGCAACAAGCCGCAGCCATCGCCACCCATTCACCTTCTCCCTCACTGTGGCACAAAGAGGGCACTCCCACCGCAGCTGCCGTTCCTGTGCTGTGGGGGAGGGGGAGGAAGTGGGGAAGGTGGGGAAGAGCAGCAGGTCTGCGCACTTCCTCGCTGTGGGATAACATGCGAGCAAGCAGTAGCTGCACAGCACGCTCGGCCATCCCTGCTTTAGTTCAGGGGTCCCCAAGCGTGTTGGGTCAGCGGGCACATTTGGAATGTTCAGGGTGCTGTGGGTGTGCCCACAAAATGGCTGCCACAGTGGGCATGGCCAGTCGCAGAACACTCACTTGCCCAGAAAGCAAAGTGGTGAGACTGAAAGAAAAGTAGCTTTCCCAAGAATCTGAACTCCAAGGCAGAGGTGGGCTCTGAACCCCAAAACACAAAACCACTCTTTGGAACTCACATAAAGATGGGGCTGGAGGGCAGCTCTTTTGCTTTGCAGCCTGCTAGCCTCTCATTTCATTTTTTGAACTAAATACATTCTTACAAAATATAACAAAAATCAGGAGGGGCTGGGAGCCTGGTGGGCACCAAGAGAGGCATCCTTCATGCTGGACCCAGGCTTCATTGATGCTGGATGTGTGTGAGAGGGAGAGCCCAGTGATGGTGCCCGCTCTTCATATTTTAAAGGGTCCCACCAAGGGCACTGGGCCTACCCACCATTCCCTGCCACACTTTGAGCCAGCATGAACACACCCGAGCATATGCATGTTAATCCTGAGTTTGGCTCCGTTGCAAGTTTGAATCATACTTTCCTCAACATCTCCCCGTCTCTAGCATTTAGTCTTTCAATTGGTCCAACAACTCTCCACTGCTCTTTTCTTGAGCAAGACTATTAAAGTATAACCCCATTTCATTTGCTTAATTAAGTTGTCAGAGGTGGCTGGTAGCAAGGTGGAGGACAGGACAGCTAATGGGCAGCAGAGCGAAAAGGTCCCAGTGGGCAGCGTCACAAACAGAGGCATGCAAGATAACTGCAGGATCATGAGTTCAGAGCAAAGGGGTGTGGGGTACGTCTCCGAGTCCACATTACAACACAAAAGCAGTTATTTTGATCCCACACAACAACACAAAAGTAGTCCTTAGAACTCACGTATCTGCTACAGCAGCAGCCCATTGCACAGAACAGGCAAACTGAGGTATGGAGTTAATTTCAAGACCAGGATTTCAAAACAAAGTTTTGAGGGTTTTCTGTGTCCCAATCAACAACACAAAAGCAATAGCATTCCTTTGAGCCCACATTTATCTGCTCCACAGCTGGAACCCATTGGTCATAAAGGGCAAACTGAGGCAAGTTAATTTCAAGAGCAGGAGTGCAAAGCAGGGGGAGAGACTGACACAGCAAAACAGCGGTCCTCTCTCTCTCTCTCTCTCTCTCTCTCTCTCTCTCTCTCTCTCTCTCACACACACACACACACACACACACACACTCTCACTCACTCACTCACTCACTGTAAACACATGTGCACACAAAACCACACACCAGGTAACTCCAAACATTCTCCACACAAAAAGGCAAGCTGGCTGGCTTTGAGCTGCTAAGGAAGACAGGCAGCTGCTGGATCCACTGCATACCACTCAAGTTCACCGCAGTTCATCTTTTGCTCTGTACTTTTGGAAACTTAAGCAAGGCAGGGGAGCATGGAGAAATAACAGAATGCAATAGGTAGGTAGGGAAAAAGTGCATACTTAGACACCTACGGCACGGGCCATTGTATCTGTGTGCTGAATAATTTATTCAAAGGGGGTGAGGGGCTACTAATCACATCTGAGCATTATGAACTGATTAAATTAACCAGGGGACCTAAGAGCCCCTGGGAAATGCATGCATTTATTCAGCAGCAGGAGAGAGTTCAAGCACAGAAAGGGCAGGGGAGCAGCAAGCAAACATGTCTGCTGCAGTGTTAGATTCGCATCTTTCCATCTCACCCCTTTCCACTTTGAATATAATTTTAGAGTGGAATTAACAGAAAAGCAGTTTAGGAGCTTATCTAGCTCTGCAATGGCAACAGCAAAAAGTTTAACAAAGGATCCCGTACACTTGCATTAAGATCAGGGGGATTTTTATTATTATTGTAGCATGATGAATGGAACTGAAGTTAAGGAGAACAGACTCCCCAGGGGGAAACTGTTCACAAGGGAACAACACCCAACCCCATAGGGATTTTTACTTTTATTCTCAATAAAGCATTGGTTGCAGGCCTAGCTGTTGCTTCATCTTTCTATTTACCACACGAACAATCATTATTGTTCTTGTTGTTGTTCAGTCGTTCAGTCGTGTCCGACTCTTCGTGACCCCATGGACCATAGCACGCCAGGCCTTCCTGTCCTGCGCTCTCTCCCGGAGCGTGCTCAAGTTCATATTCATTGCATCCGTGATGCTATCTAGCCATCTCATCCTCTGCCGTCCCCTTCTCCTTTTGCCTTCAGTCTTTCCCAGCATTAGGGTCTTTTCCAGGGAGTTTTCTCTTCGCATTAGGTGGCCAAAATATTGGAGCTTCAGCTTCATTATCTGTCCTTCCAATGAGCACTCAGGGTTGATTTCCTTTAGGATTGACTGATTTGACCTCCTTGCAGTCCAGGGGACTCGTAAGAGTCTTCTCCAGCACCACAGTTCGAAAGCATCAATTCTTCGGCGCTCAGCCTTCCTTATAGTCCAGCTCTCACAGCCATACATTACTACTGGGAAAACCATAGCTTTGATTAGACGGACCTTTGTCGGCAAGGTGATGTCTCTGCTTCTTACTATGCTGTCTAGGTTTGCCATAGCTTTCCTCCCAAGGAGCAAGCGTCTTTTAATTTCACGGCTACAGTCACCGTCTGCGGTGATCTTGGAGCCCAAGAAAGTAAAATCTGTCACTGCTTCCATTTCTTCCCCTTCTATATGCCAGGAAGTGATGGGGCCAGATGCCATGATCTTAGTTTTTTTAATGTTGAGTTTCAAACCAGCTTTTGCACTCTCCTCTTTCACCCTCAACAAGAGGCTCTTTAGATCCTCTTTGCTTTCTGCCATTAGGGTGGTATCGTCTGCATATCGGAGGTTGTTGATAATTCTCCCAGCAATCTTAATTCCGACCTCTGATTCATCCAACCCGGCATTTCTCATGATGTACTCTGCATATAAGTTAAATAAGCAGGGTGACAATATGCAGCCTTGTCGTACTCCTTTCCCAATTTTGAACCAATCGGTTGTTCCATGTCTGGTTCTTACTGTTGCTTCTTGACCCTCGTACAGGTTTCTCAGGAGACAGGTAAGGTGGTCTGGTACTCCCATCACTTTAAGAATTTGCCACAGTTTGTTGTGATCCACACAATCAAAGGCTTTAGCGTAGTCAATGAAGCAGAAATAGACGTTTTTCTGGAATTCTCTTGCTTTCTCCATGATGCAGCGAATGTTGGCGATTTGATCTCTAGTTCCTCTGCCTCTTCTAAACCCAGCTTGTACTTCCGGTAGTTCTCGGTTCGCATACTGCTGAAGCCTAGCTTGTAGGATTTTGAGCATCACCTTGCTGGCATGTGAAATGAGCGCAATTGTGCGGTAGTTTGAACACTCTTTGGCGTTGCCCTTCTTTGGAATTGGAATGTAAACTGACCTTTTCCAGTCTTGTGGCCACTGTTGAGTGTTCCAGATTTGTTGGCATATTGAATGCAGCACTTTAACAGCATCATCTTTTACAATTTTAAATAGCTCGGCTGGAATACTGTCATCTCCGCTAGCTTTATTGTTACTAATGCTTCCTAAGGCCCACTTGACTTCACTCTCTAGGATGTCGGGCTCAAGTTCAGTGACCGCACTATCATGGCTATCAGGGACATTCAGATCTTTCCTGTATAGTTCTTCTGTGTATTCTTGCCACCTCTTCTTAATCTCATCTGCTTCTGTTAGGTCCCTGCCTTCTTTGTCCTTTATCATGCCCATCTTTGCACAAAACGTTCCCTTGAGATCTCCAATTTTCTTGAAGAGATCTCTAGTCTTTCCCATTCTGTTGTTTTCCTCGATTTCTTTGCATTGTTCACTTAAGAAGGCCTTCTTGTCTCTCCTTGCTATTCTCTGGAACTCTGCATTCAGTTGGGTATATCTTCCCCTTTCTCCCTTGCTTTTCGCTTCCCTTCTTTCCTCAGCTACTTGTAAAGCCTCATCAGACAGCCACTTGGCTTTCTTGCATTTCTTTTTCTTTGGGATGGATTGAGTTGCTGCCTCCTGAACAATGTTACGGACCTCCGTCCATAGTTCCTCAGGCACTCTATCAGGTCTAATCCCTGAAATCTATTCCTCACCTCCACTGTATATTCATCAGGGATATGATTTAGGTCATACCTGAACGGTTTAGTGGTTTTCCCGACGTTCTTCAATTTAAGCTGAAATTTTGCAAGAAGCAGCTCATGATCTGAGCCACAGTCAGCTCCAGGTCTTGTTTTTACTGACTGTATGGAGCTTCTCCATCTTTGGCTGCAAAGGACATAATCAATCTGATTTCAATATTGACCATCTGGTGATGTCCATGTGTAGAGTCGCCTCTTGTGCTGTTGGAAAAGAGTGTTTGCTATGATCAGCATGTTCTCTTCGCAAAACTCTATTAGCTTTTGTCCTGCTTCATTTTGTACACCAAGGCCATGCCTGCCTGTTATCCCGGTGATTT
The DNA here is from genome assembly GCF_057233095.1 of Heloderma suspectum. Taxonomy (NCBI): domain Eukaryota; kingdom Metazoa; phylum Chordata; class Lepidosauria; order Squamata; family Helodermatidae; genus Heloderma; species Heloderma suspectum. Next base: position 137,601,482 of record NC_139462.1, read on the forward strand.
CTTGACTTCCTACTTTAGCATTCCAATCCCCTATGATGAAGAGGACGTCTTTTTTTGGTGTTAGTTCTAGAAGGTGTTGTAGGTCTTCATAGAACCGATCAACCTCAGCTTCTTCGGCCTCAGTGGTTGGGGCATAGACTTGAATTACTGTGATGTTGAATGGTTTGCCTTGGATTCGTACTGAGATCATTCTATCATTTTTAAGATTGTACCCCAGTACTGCTTTTCCCACCCTTTTGTTGACTATGAGTGCTACTCCATTTCTTCTAAGGGATTCTTGCCCACAATAGTAGATATGATGGTCACCTGAATTAAATTCGCCCATGCCTGTCCATTTTAGTTCGCTGATTCCCAAGATGTCGATGTTCAATCTTGCCATCTCATATTGTTCTTGGGGTGGATCCAAATGTAGGTGCATGCAAATGGCCAGGCAGAAGCAGACTTCCCCCCCCCCCCGGCAATCCCTCCCTTTTCAGTCAGTTCCTGAAAATGCTACACAGAGGGTTGGGGGCCCTTATTTGAATGGGGGGAGCTATGGCTGGGGGAATCTCCCAAAATTGGGAGGAAGCACCTTCCATGAGCGGAGACTTTCCTCAATGGCAGGCAGATCCTTGACCCAAATGGGTGTTTATTGTTGCACTGCAGGTAGGTGAAGGAAAAGGAAAGTTCAGGAGAAACCAAGCTCTTGCTTCATCTCCCTCACCCTCTTGTCTTCTTTTGGTGGAGGCCATTTTGAAACAGGCATTTTAGCTGCAGCCCCACTGGAAGAAGAGTGCCTTTCTCCAAGGAGCTCATTGGTGTTGCTGCTGTGGCCTTAGGGGAAAGCAAGCAAGCGAGTGAGAGAGCCCTTCAGGGGTTGCCTCCTATAATTCCAGCTGACAGCGGTCTAGGTTAAAAGTTGTGCAACTGTAGCGGGCTTGACCAGGGTGCGAATGTGCAAAAAGGGGGTGGCAGAAGGAACAAAGAAAAGAGAAAAAAGAGGAGGAGGAAAGGGAGGCAAACCAGGTAGCCATTTGAAGACTTGGTACTTTGTGTGAGAGAAGTTCCTAGTTCAGGGGTTAAGGGAAAAGGCCAGAAAAGGGGGGAGTCTAAGCGGAGCAGAGCTGGGGAAAGTTTATTTATTTATTTCATTTATATCCCGCCTTTTTACCTCCTTAAGAAACTCGAGGCAGCGTACATAATCCTCCTCCATTTTATCCTCACAACAACCACCCTGTGAGGTGGGTTGGGCTGAGAGTCTGTGACTGGCCCAAAGCCACCCAGTGAGCTTCTATGGCCGAGTGGGGACTAGAACCCGGATCTCCCGGCTCCCAGTCCAACTGTCTAGCCACTACACCACACTGGCTCATAGTGTTCGTTGTACAGGCAGTTAATGATCAGTTATTCATCTTGCCAGGTTGTGAAAGCTATTGTTTAAATCACACCTACAGAGGGGTTCTAAAAGACACCCACAGGGTTGGGTGACGACCCACTTGGTAGACCTGGCACTACGGACGCTCCGCACTTTGCAGACCAGGAGGAAGCATTCAGCCCACCCTTGAATTCTGCAGGAAGCAGCTGTGGCACCAGGGGCATTTTTTCTTTTTTCAACCTGGCGGCCATCGTGGGGGGTGTCTCCGCAAGTGACTTACTCTGAGCTGGCTGCGTTTGGATGTCATTGGGGATACATGACATTGTGGCCATCTTGCAGCCACTCCAGAGTTTCATGCCAAAAAACAGGTTCTTCTGAGACTTTTAGTCTGATTGTTTTCCTTAATTTGGCTCATCTGTACTTCTGTTGTGGTGTGCACCACCCTCTGCGTTTACTCTGGCATGATAGCCCTGCCTGGGGGGGGGGTGTCTTTCACCTCACTGACCCCAGTCAAGGGGTGTTTCCCCACTGTTTCCGCCATTTCAGGGCTGGCTGTCAGAGTTCTGCACTACCTCATGGCATTTACTTCACCTTGCCTACCACTAAACTCTGGTGGCCATCCCCGCAAAGTATAGGTGTGCTCCGGGCAGCCTCTAACGTCTTTTTAAAAAATTAAGTGTTAAACCGAAATAGCACTTTTGTCGGCAGTACCTACACCTCCCCCCTATATCGCTATCTCAGTATGTGACTATCTCACATTTGTCCAGCAATACCTATATCCCATATCTCACTATGCCACTATTCAGGGACATAGCTAATCCAAATGCGTGATAGTGACCTAGTGACTTGAATACCCCTTTGTAGGTGTGATTTTTTTTACTTCTTCCTTTCTGGATTGGTGATTTCTTTCATGTCTCTCTGTCTCTATCACACATTTGCAATTGTGTGATAAAGCAATAGAGCAGTTGTGTGATACAGCAAATGCGTGATAGAGGCATAGAGACATGAAAGAAATCACCCATCCAGAAAAGGTTAAAAAAATCACACTTACACAGGCGTTTTCAGTGATGCTAGGTCACCATCACACATTTGTCTAGCAACAGCTATGCCCCCTATCTCTCACTATGTCACTATCGCACACTATCGCGATAGTGACAAAGTGAGATAGTGGTTTTGTAGGGAGAGAAATAAAAACAATTGGTGGAATTGGGCATAGCTTGGGGAAGGGGTCTCCTCAGAAGTAACTCCCATTGTGGTCAATGAGGCTAAGCTTCCATCCATCACTTTACGGGAGTATCAAGGGAATGTAAAAGGTTAACCTGGATGGGGGGGGGCTTTCTTATTAGTTGAGCAGCCCCTGCCAGTTTGATGATGTTTACTCCAATCCCCCCCCCTCATCCAGAAGTATGTTCTGTGAAGGGACTTCTATTGGAGCGGTGCACTCACTCACTCCTCATGGAGCCCTGCGTGGACCAAAGCGCATCAAAGCCAATTCCTTCAAAAAAATCTCAGACAGCCTCCCTCCTTCTGTTGTCATGGAGACAGGGTCCAGGACATGCTGAAAAGCCAGGCCTCAGCCTCCAGTCACCATGATAATTTCTTTGCCTACGGCCCATGTGGAGCTCAGGCATTCTCAGGAAATAAAATTAATGGCTGGAGACTGGCCAGCAGGCTAAAAAAATGAATTCTTTAAAATGAAAAAAAAGATATTAACTTTCTCACTGACTCTCCAGTCTCCTGTCCTCATGAACCACTCTCCTAAGTCCCACACATGGCTGGCTGGCTGCTTGTCTGTCTGTCTTGCTGCTCAGCTTGCAGTGCTCTCTCCCTCTCTCATTGCGCCTCTCTCACTCAGGGCATGCTTATGCTGAAGATGAAATGCAATTGGTTGTGGGCTTCAGTCACAGGTGCCCATTGCTCAGCACAAAGCTGAGTTTCCTTTCCTCTGATGATCCCAAAGGAACAGGCAAAGTGGCCAAGCATTTGGGAGGGGCCCACTTCCAAGAGGCAATTTTGTCGAAAACTTTTCTGCAGCTGACATGGGCTTGGAGAAGATGCATGCACAGCACAGCTTCCTTCAGCAGACTAGGGATGGGACAGAGCAGTTCTAGGGGGACGGTGGAACATCGGAGGCCAGTTCTAGCTGGGGGTTCTGGGGGGGGGGCACCATCTCTCTTGATAAAAAAATCCTCCTGGAGGTTGCATCTAGGTTTTCCGCTTGCATGTCTTCTTTCTCATTGTACTCCAGTCTTATCATTACTCATGCCCCCACCATTTTCCTAGCGGTGAGAAATTCCAGGGGTGCACTGCTTACCCTTGTTTGGTCGTCTTGTTGGGAGGAGGTCACAGGAGGCTCATGGCATGTTGCAATATTTGTATTTATAAGCATGCAGGTTGGGCATCTGGGGAGGCTCACAGCTTAGCACTCCAAGAGATACTCTAAAGTTCACTGCTCCCACATCAGATCTTTCATGGGAACAGCCTGTGCCCAGAGATGCTCCAGCTTTGTTCTGTGTCTGGTCCTTTTCTCTCTCTCTAACCTCCCACCCCCCCATTTCGCTTGATGAAACAGAGGGAGCAGGAAGGTGGGGGGGTGGGTAAAAAAAAGACATCCCCCCTTCTCTAAAATGGCTCTCCCTTTCCACAACATCTCTGGCAAATTTCCTAGTCATTGTGGGTCAACTATTAATAGCAATCAGCAAATCTCTTTATCTGCTGATAACAGTCAGTGACTCTCTCTAATAGAGAGGATATTCCAGGCTAGACATGGACAAAAAGGTTTGAACCTTTTAAAGCATTTCTCCTTGTTACGATCACAGAGTTGGAAGGGATCCCAAGAGGACATCCAGCAGCACCACACTACAGCTTCAAAGTAGTTTAAGAACAGTTTAACTCTTAGGGTTTCCCCTGGAGAACTGAAAATCCAGTCCTGAGGATTCATTGCTATGGAGTCACAGTTTTTATATTACAAACAAATTTAAACAAAGGTATATCTGTAATCCTGGTAACATGTATGTACACCTGTGTACTCCACAGTCATAGCTGGGCCATGGGCAGCAGTCTGGAGGGAATCAAGAGCTGGGAACCAGGAGGCAGGACTGAAGAGCACTCAGGATCAGAGGGTAAACTAAAAAGTAGGTCTGGAGAACAAGCCAGGAGGCTCTACTAGCCTTTGTCCTGCTTCATTTTATACACCAAGGCCATGCTTGCCTGTTATCCCGGTTATTTCTTGACTTCCTACTTTGGCATTCCAATCCCCTATGATGAAAAGGACATCTTTTTTTGGTGTTAGTTCTAGAAGGTGTTGTAGGTCTTCATAGAACCGATCAACCTCAGCTTCTTCGGCCTCAGTGGTTGGGGCATAGACTTGAATTACTGTGATGTTGAATGGTTTGCCTTGGATTCGTACTGAGATCATTCTGTCGTTTTTGAGATTGTACCCCAGGACTGCTTTTCCCACCCTTTTATTGACTATGAGTGCGACTCCATTTCTTCTAAGGGATTCTTGCCCACAGTAGTAGATATAATGGTCACCTGAATTTAATTCGCCCATGCCTGTCCATTTTAGTTCGCTGATTCCCAAGATGTCAATGTTCAGTCTTGCCATCTCATGTTTGACCACCTCTAGCTTACCTTGATTCATTGGTCTTACATTCCAGGTTCCTAAACAATATTGTTCTTTACAGCATCGGATTTTCTTTTCACCACCAGACACATCCACAGCTTTGGCCCAGCCACTTCACTCTTTCTGGCGCTACTTGGAAATACCCTCTGCTCTTCCCCAGTAGTATATTGGACACCTTCCGACCTGAGGGGCTCATCTTCCGGTGTCATCTCTTTTAGCCTTGTGATACGTTCCATGGGGTTTTCTTGGCAGGAATCCTGGAGTGGGTTGCCATTTCCTTCTCCAGTGGACCACATTTTGTCAGACCTCTCCACCATGACCTGTCCATCTTGGGTGGCCCTGCACGGCATAGCTTATGGCTTCACTGAGTTACGCAAGCCCCTTCGCCACAACAAGGCAGTGATCCATGAAGGGGATGTCTCTCCTTACTCAGCTTTTTTTCTAAGTTAAACAATCCCAGATGTTGTAAACTTCCCTCATAGGGGATTTGCTCCAGCTGTTTTATCATTTTTGTTGCCCTTTTCCCAGCTCTACCATATCCTTTTTTTTTTTAATGTGCGGTGACTAGAACTGCATATAGTATTCCAAGTGTGGTCATACCATAGATTTGTATAGGGGCAGTATGATATTGGCAGTTTTATTCTCATTTCCTTTTCTAATTACGCCTAACATGGAGTTTGCCTTTTTTTTTGTTGCAGTGGCTGCATGCTGGGTTGACATCTTCATTGAGCTGTCCACCACACCCCCAAGATCTCTATATTGGTTGGTCACTGCTAGCTCAGATCTCATCAGATTATACTTGAAATTGGGATTTTTTGCCCCTGTCTGCATCACTTTACACTTGCTTACACTGAATCACATTTGCCATTTAGATGCCCATTCTCCCAGTTTGGAGACATCCTTTTGGAGCGCCTCACAATCCCTTTTTGTTTTAACCACCCTAAATAATTTGCTGTCATTGGCAAACTTGTCCATTTCACTGCTCACTCCTAATTCCAGATCATTTATGAGAAGGTTGAAAGCATTGGTCCTGATACAGATCCCTGTGGGACCCCACTATTTACTTCCCTCCATTGGGAGAATTTATTCCTACTCTCTGCTTTCTGTTCTTTATCTACTGATCCATAAGAGGACCTGTCCTCTTACTCCCTGGCTGCTAGGTTTGCTCAGGAGTCTTTGGTGTGATGATGATGATGATTTCAAATAATATCACAAGTTACAGAAATATTAACATTTTTCATCTTTCTGCTTCTATTACAGGATGAAATGTTAATTCTTCTTTACTAACATCCACTCCACTCGAGTTGTTTCCCCAGTTATTCAGACTTTACCACTACACATCTCAAGAGTCCATCCATAGGCCAGCAAACGGTGCTGGTGGTCTCCTTCCTTTGTTTCTGTTGCTCGTGTGGGCAATAAAAGTTTGCCAAACCATGAAGAAAGTGTACTTTAAGAGCTCTGCTTCAACTGCTCCAACCTGATGCTTGTGCTTACTTCTGAGTAGGCATGCACTGTACTAAACTGCTTCAGCTTGTAAGCAGCAAAATGCTTTGCTTTGTTTTCTGTTCTTGCCCGCTGCTTAAACCTGATGTTTGTGCCTTGCAGTGTGGCTTACTTAGGAGTAAAAATGCAGAAAGCTGAAATGAGTTCGTAGTGTCTTGATTTCCTTTATTTCTGAGTAAACTTTCTTTGGCTTACTTCTGAAAAAAACTCATTGGATGGGGGAGATAAATGGCTTGCTCTTTCTTCTGAGTAAACATGCTGTGGCTTGCTGTGGCTCCTTTCCTTCTAATGCATAAACTGATTTTTAAAAATAAATTAGTATTAGAAGTTTTTGTTTGATTCTCGTGCTGACAACAAAGAGACACAAATAATCCTATAAAATGTTTGAATGTTTAAGGGTGCAATCCTATGCACATTCAGACAGGAAAAAGTCCTACAACTCCCAGCATTCACCAGCCAACCATGCTGGGTTAAAAGGGGGCTCATCTGATCTCATAGAAGCAGAGAGGTTACAACCTCAAGTGACTATTACTTTTCAGCCATTTCCTACAACAACTGGGGGTGAAACCCTCCCACAATTTTGGATTGAGCTGGACATTGCAACTTTTAGTAAGTTGTATCCAACAGTTCTATCAAACGTTAATTTCTTTTGCAACCATTTAAAAATACAACCAAATTCAAAAATAAAATGTATTTTTGCTAGAGTATGAACTTGAGCACACTCCGGGAGAGAGCAGAGGACAGGAAGGCCTGGCGTGCTATGGTCCATGGGGTCATGAAGAGTCGGACATGACTGAACGACTGAACAACAACAACAAGGAGGAAATTAGCAAAGCTGGAAAAATGGTGTTATCACCTGAGACTGCTATTGTGGATTGGCCATTCTGTTCTTATTTGACCTGCAGTCACTTGTAGGGTGTTCCTGCGACCAATCTGAGTGGAAGGGGAATGTGAGCATGGAATTTTGGGGTGGCAGTTGGGACCGTCAGTTGGTGATGCTGACTGAGGCCCTTGTTGATTACTTGTGGAATCCCTTCTTGATGGATTTATTTTTTCCTCAGAGGTACTTTTAACTTTTCTGTCTCTTCAAGTGTCCGTATACTGTGCGTGCCCCTACACGCTAATTGTATGTATGAGTTGCTTTGTTTGCCTTTCATCTGCAAATATTTAAAAATTTATTCCAAAGTTCATCATGCTGTGTTCTGTTGGTTTAAAAGGGAATGTAAACTGGATCCAGCCCAACCTTGACATGAAACTGAGATAATCAAATCAAGTGGGGTTATACCGTTAGGCCTGGCTTGCATGATCACCATGACTTAAACAAGCCATGGTGGGGTGTTTCAGCTGTGGCATGTGCCAGGTGCCATTTGCCTAATTACCTGCCCAGACTTGCCATGCCCTCTGAACCCAGGTGGCATGGCTTGTTTGACGGGCAAACAACCCTGAAATAACCCATGGCCTGTCGTTGAGTTATTTGAGGGCAAGTTGTTTAAGCTGTGGTGATTGTGGGAAGTGGGTCTTAATCTACTACTTCTTATTCCCCCAGTTAATCGGGCAGATTTTTAGAACTGAGGCAGCCACCCCATTCTCTGTCAGCTGGAATTCCAGGCCAATTATCGGGGGCAGTTTGACTGTCATAGAACACATTTCAATACTAGTTTCAAGATGACAAGGGTATGAAGTAGCTTTGCCAGGTTCTTCTTGGACTGAAAGGGTTGTAGTCGTAAGAACATAAGAAGAGCCATGCTGGATCGGACCAAGGGTCCACCTAGTCCAGCATTCTGTTCACACAGTGGCCAACCTTCTGTCAACCAGGAACCCACAAGCAGGACACAGGCACAACAGCACCCTCCCGCCCATGTTCCCCAGCAACTGCTGTACATAGGCTCACTGCCTCTGGTACTGGAGGTAGCACATAGCCATCAAGACTAGTCGCCATTGATAGCCTTATCCTCCAGGAATTTGTCCAACTCCCTTTTAAAGCCATCCAAATTGGTGGCCGTCACTACATCCTGTGGTAGAAAAATCCATAGTTCAACTATGTGCTATGTGAAGAAGCACTTCCTTTCATCTGTCCTGAATCTCCCACCAATCAGTTTCATGGGATGACCACGGGTTCTAGTATTTTGAGAGACAGAGAAAAAATCTCCCTATCCACATTCTCTACACCATGCATAATCTTGTAGACCTCTATCATGTCTCCCCTTACCCTCCTTTTTTCCAAGCTAAACAATCCCAGCTGTTGTAACCTTCTCTCATAGGGGAGATGCTCCAGCCCTTTGATCATTTTAGTTGCCCTTTGCTGCACCTTTTCCAGCTCTACAATATCTTTTTTTAGATGTGGTGACCAGAACTGTACACTATTCCAAGTGTGGCTGCACCATAGATTTATTTAAAGGCAGTATGATATTGGCAGTTTTATTCTCAATTCCTTTTCTAATTATGCCTAACATGGAGTTTGCCTTTTTTCAGCGGCCGCACACTGGGTTGACATTCTCATCGAGCTGTCCACCACAACCCCAAGAGCTCTTTCTTGGTTGGTCACTGCTTATCTGTCTTCTCAACAGATAAGAGTCATTAGAGCTGCCCACACATAATGAGAGTGCACCAGTTTAAAAACCGATGGGTTGTCATGCACGAGCAAGAGCACCGCTTGCAGTATGTGCACCTCTTCTGCTTTTACTGCAGAACCCACGATCGGCTCCCTCTTAGGTTGTGGAGTGTGATGCCTGAACCTGGATCACTGGGTTGTTTAGGGGCTAAACAACCTAGTGGCTAACCCAACAACAAACCATGGCTTCTTACATGTTAGATTAGGTGTGGTCAACTTGTGGCCTGCCAGATGTTGCTGGACTGTAATTCCCATCAGCCCTAGCCAGCCAAGCCAGTGGTGGGGGATGATGGGAGCTGTAGTCCAATGACATCTGGAGGGCCACAAATGAATCCTATGATAAAAATGCGTCTTCTTCCAGTAGCTCAAGAGATCAGATTTTTCACAAAAATATTTCAGGTTCAACGATCCACCAGTTTTCAGGTGGGTTTCAGAAATTCCAGGACACTACATGGGTGGGACAGTTTCCAGGCTGCAGCATCAAATACTGAGTTCTTTGGTCAATGTAGAATACAGATGGGGATGGCATTGTTGCAGCTTTTAGTCTAGCAAAGGTCAAACATCACTATCGGTATGAAGCTTGCTTGTTACTCAGCTCTATTAGAAATCAGTGGAGATTGGCTCAAAGAGAGAGTTGTGTGACAGCCATAATCACTTCACACAACCAGCCAGTGGCTTTCATATCGCCCTGCCCACCCATTAAAGAGACGTGGAAAGGCTCTTCTCTGTGTCTCCGCCATCATGGAAGCATGATTGGGTGGGACAAAAAAGGAGGCCTTCTCAGTGGCTGCACCAATACCTTTCCCAACAGAGCCTGGTGGCCCTCTCTCTCCTTGTCTTCCACCGGTTGATGAAGACAGTTTTATTCCAGCCAGCTTTTGCTTTGCTGGGTAGATCACGTTTTATCTGAAGAATGTGTTTTATCTGCCTTGCCTGTCTCTGATTAGTCTTTACATGCTGCCTTTTATCACCTTGCCAGGAGCCCAAGGTGGCTGTCCTCCTCTCCATTTTATCCTCACAACAAACCTGTGAGGTAGGTTAGGCTGAGAGTCAGTGACTGGCCCAAAATCACCCAGTGAGCTCCATGGCCAAGTGGGAACTTGAACCCAGTTCTCCCAAGTCTCAGTCCAACACTCTTACCACTACACCACCCCAGCTCTCAAATTGTGTTTTGTTTTTAAATTTTAATTTCTGTAAGCCGCTATGAGTGATACATGCATACCAGAAAGGTGATGGGGGTGGTTGGGGGGTGGGATAACTCTTTATATAAACAAAATAATAGAGAGACAAATAATTCCACTCTCTTGCTCATTATGTTTTCCATTCTTATTGCAGAGTGATTTAGGGATTGAGATTATCAGGTGAAAGCCAAAAGCGCACATCCCAACCAAGAAAATAATGATATATTCATTGGGTTGGATCCAAAGGTTTCATTCCATGAACAGGAAGAGCTTCCATCAACAGAAGGAAAATTCCACTTACCAAAAAGGATCCCTTCTGCTCACAGAAGGACCCTTTCCATAAATAAAACTCTCCTTCCATTCACAGAACAAAACCTTTGGATCCAGCCCATTACATATAAAATATTGACCAAAGTAGCACGATATGACATTTTAATTATGATTGCAAGCAAGCTTCAATAGTTTTAATTCCAAGATTAATTTCCTAAAGCTTATTCAGGGGCAATTTTAAGGACAAATTTTAATTGGTTGGGGCTGCAAATTAAAGACGCATTTGTTCACTTTCTGAGGCTATTTTGGACCTGGTGTCCTTTCATGGGGGGAGAAAAAGAAAATATTACAGATGACCTTTCTTTCAACTGATGAATGATAGCATGTGTTGTTCAACTGTAAGTTTTTATACTTCCTTCAATAGCTCAAAGTCACCACTATCAAGCTTTTGGTTTTCATTAATTGATTAAAAGGCAGATGATTACTCAACTAAACATTCTATAATAACCTTACAGACCTAATTTTAATGTCTGAAAGCTAATTGAAAACCATCTCACTGAATTCATTTCAGATATAAAAACTGTGCACCTAAAAAAGAAGTACAAGTTCTAATATTTAACACCCAGAATCCTTTTCAAAAATGATTTTTCTGTTACCAGCCCTCAGGAAACATCCCTGAATGGCCATATATCTTCTTACCTTCCTTCCTTTGCTCTTGATTTCAGAGACATAACTAAAGGCTTGTTTTGCCATGATGATGAGGGGCATAGATACAGTATGAGATCTCTTAGCATAACTAATATGCTTAGTGCTTATCTCCAGTTTGTCAGAAATGCCAGGATAGAAACTTCATAATTAGCATCTGTAATGAAAAGGGATCCAGAACTCTTCTATCAGGTGAAATGTTAGGAGGAAATGGGGTTTGAAAATGTTTAGCACTGGTGAGGATAAAAATCAATTATTAAAAAAAAAAATCAGTAAATCACATTTTAAAAAATCAGTTATGGGGTTGGCTCCAGATATAGAAGATCCCGAAGTATTGGGTGAAGAAACCTGCAGATTTCAATCACCTCTTAGTTAAGTTTGGATGATGCTGTTAATGATTTAGATGCTACTCTTGCTTGTTCTGAAGTCATATATTAAGCTTGTTTCTCATGTTCTATGCTTGAGGGGGGGAAATCTTGTATCAAGTATAATAGATTACCCTTCTGAAGTTAAATTAAATTGGCTGCAATGGAATTTGTGAGCCCTGGAATCAGGCAACTGGTTCTTCCTGTTTATTAAGACTGTGTCTTACATATATTTTTGTTTGGTTTTTGTAGGATGATTGTATGGTGCACAAGGGGTGCTGGGAAGAAGAAATGAACAAACAAACATAAATACAAAATTCAGCAGTTATTCAAAAAATTTCCCCATCCTTAAGCGAAACACACAGGTTCCTTGGTAGGAAGAGAACAAATAAAGGTATGGATTTTGGACATGTTCTTTTGGAATTAAGAAATTACCAATTTGCATCCCATTGATTTCAGTGGGTCTACTCTAAGTATGGTTAATCTGGATCCAAGCCACAATATGCACATGAGCTGAGAAGGTATTAAAATAGTTATCTTGCTATCATGGCTAACTTAAGCCCCATTCGTTTCAATGGCTCTACCTAGGACTACCACTGGACTCTACCCTTTGTTAGCAAATGCCAATTTTGTTGTCCAATGGGAGGTTCCCCCCACAATGCAAATAGCAGACCCTGGGGGTTTCATCTGGATCAGGACTTGGTTGTGAGTGGAAAGGGGTTTAACCCTTTGTGCTCTGCAGTGATTCCAATCTGAATTGGGGGCCAACACCTGCACTTTGCATCAAGAGGGGGAAAACACATATTCAGCCCAATGGGAGGTTTTTATTCCAATGCAAATAGCAGGTACTGGGGGCCTCATCTGGATTAGGACTCTGGTGTTGTGGGTAGGGGACTTTAACTCATTGCTCCCTGTGCCCTAATCTGGATTGGGCCTCCCACACCTGCAAGTTCCATGAGGAAAAAAACCCTCTTACATTGGAGAGAAAGGGAGGTTCTTTTCCTAATGCAAATTGCAGACATGGGAGGTCCAATCAGGGTTAAAGATTAGACCCCCCCCCCCCGTGTCTACAGTGCCAGAGCCCCAAACTAGTTTGGGGCCCCAGCATCTGCAGTGTGCTGCCTTTTTTGTGTTGGCTGTGGAGGAAGGAAAAAACCTCCCCATGCAGCCATCCTGAATGCTGAGGAGGAAAGTCTCCATAGGCCGGATGGGGGCCCTCTATGGGCTGGATCCGGCCTCTGGACCAGTTTTTTCCCCATCCCTGCCTATGTAAACTGTCACAGCTCAGGGTCAGCATCATCAGAAGCAGATAGTCTGGGAGATATGACAAAACAGGTGCAATTTAGGTCTGATACCTGCAAATATCAACATCCAATATTTAATTATAGTCAGGGTTGTTGTGGGATGGGGGATGTAAAACACATCGAAAGTCACCCACAGTGCGTTCCATGCAACTGGGATGTTTTAAGCCCTCGTTAAAGTAGCACATTAACAGCGCAATCCTATAGCTGTCTGCTTTGAAGTAACCCTCAATGAGTTGACTGGGGCTTACTCACAAGTAAGCAGGTATAGGATTGCAGCCGAAAAGAACCAGATTTCATAAAGCAAGCAGGAGACAAATCGAGATCCCAATGGTCTATAATGGTATCATCAATGATAATTATCTCCAGAGTGTCTAAAAGAGTAGGAGTAAATGATGCCTTGTAGTAGCTCATTTAGCCTCAGAACAATCTTGGTGTCAGTCAGTAATCAGATGGCAGCAATTTCGCCGACTGGCTGAGGGATTTTTTTGGAAGCATAAAGTTAAGTGAGAGCCTTTTTAGTGTGCATTACCAAAGGAGATGGTGTTTAATCACTGAGGAAGTCAGAAAGCAGTGGGAGAGAATGTGGGAAGGGAAGATGATAAAATGAAGGCCTGTAATATTGTTTCCTGCTACCCATTTCCCCCAACAGTAGGAAATTGAAGGGGGATGGGAGCCATTTATAGGGTACATTTCCTTATGAAGAGAACCTACTAGAGACTGGAGGTTTGGAGACATCTATTTACAAATCTACAAGTTGAGCACAGGGAAACTGAGCAGGTCCAGTTTCCCGGAGCACCCAGCACATTCTTAAAATCCTCCTTGTACAAGAACTCAGACTTCTGTGTCCTTTTGTGGCTATATTCCAACTCCAAATTCTTTTTCGTTTTTTCTAGCTACACACAGGCAAAACATTGGTCGAGAACTCCACTCTGGCTGGAGGTGTGTCCAAGACTTGGCAGCCCTCAATAACATTCATGAAACATGTTGTAGTCCAGCCCTGTAAATTAGCTCCCCAAAGTTACTGGCCTGCCTTCCCCATAAAAACAAAAATGCTTGCTTGCTTTTTACTCATAAGAGGGGCTGGTCAAAGATAGATGTAGAACCCTGTCCCTCTTTTGCCAATTCCTCTCATGATTAAAAAGCAGGCTGGTCAAATGCTTTGCAGGCTAGAAATGAGAACTTCCTGCCTCCTCCACCAGCCTGCTTGGTTTTTATGCTGAGCGTCCTGGAAGAGGTGCTGTCTCCTGCGCAGCCAGGACAGAAGAGGAGCATCCACCCCGCTGCTAGATACTGGAGTCTCCCTGCCTGACCAACTGTCAAGGGCTCCTTGGAGGCCTCTCTCAGTCTAATCCAGTAGCCAAGTCCAGACACAGACAAAGGGATTCTTTTCAAAGCTTTATTCCTCTTTTACAACTTAACAACTCTACTGTTAGCAACTAGATATGAGCAGCAGAGTACCTATGCCCTCCGTTGGAACAGTTGGTCCCCGTTTGAAAGGGAATTACTGGCAGACCCCTGAACTTAAGGACTAGGGAGAGTCCCTCCCCTTTTCCCTTGGATCCTCTGGGCACAGCCGTTGTTTGCGCGCCAACCGGGCACTACGCCTCCTTTCCACGCCCTCCATTTGGTGCCGCGCCCTGCGTCGGCGTTGCGCGTCCAGCAAGTCTGCTTCCCACGCTCTCTCACTCCCAGGACTGCTATCTATGCTAGGAATGCCGGTGGGAGGAATCCCTGCCAGCTGTTGGCCCTGGGAAGGATGAGCGTGCTCCTCTCCCAGGAGCGGCTGCTCTTCCTCAGAATCAGAACTACTCTGGGATTCTATGGGCTTAGTGTCCCCCCTGACACCAACAGAGGTAGTCTCGGATTTGGTGTCGAGGAGCCCGAAGTTGATGGTTCTGGGGGAACTCAACTTCCGTGCTGAGGCTGCCAGATCTGGGGCAGCTCAGGACTTCCTGGCCACCATGACAACCATGGGGCTGTCCCAACGTGTACAGCACACATGCCGCTCCTCTGCCTCCTGGCCAGTGTGTGTTCACAGTCATTTCTCAAAGTAGTCCCTGGTCTGTCATGCCCCCTTTGGAGGAATCCTCCTCAGAGGAAGAGCTGGAGCTCCCAGGAACTGAGGGTACCCCAGATCAGTCACTGCCCCTAGACCAGGAGGAGCCTGAGCCCTCAGGGAAATAGCTGCAGGTCCATCCCCATCAGGGGAAGGGGATTCTACCTCTGAGGCAGAGGCTGAGCAACCCCCTGGGCCTCAGGGTGTCGTTGCCTCAAGAGACAGGCCAGTAGGGCTCCCATGAGAAGGAGTGCTTGCATGCACAGAAGGACTCCTCAGGAGAAAATGACTCCTCATGAGTCGGGCTCTGACCAGAGAGCTCTAATGTACTAGAGCTGGGCTCTGGGTGGGGCTCAGCAGGTTCTGGTGTTAAAAGCCTTCAGTGGCTGCCTAGGCAGTGCTGGAACAACATGGTTTTATCAGCTCCGGTGCCTTGTACTGTGTTTTCCTGACCTTGCCTTGTGATTGCCCCTCTGTGCTACTGATCCTTGGACTCCTTCTTCTGGACTGTGCAGTGTATCTGACTGCCTGTGTTTTGACCTTTGCCTGCTATCTTGACCACTCCTGCTGTAGCCTGAACCCATTGGACTGAAACCTGTATGCTAGAGCCCTTGCCTGCTTCATTACTTTGCTTCTTGGTTAGCCCATTCGCTCAGGGTCTGCTGCAGCCAATGCAGGACATGGTCATGCGGCCTTAGTCTTGATCCCACAGGGATTCTGACCCTGGTGGGGTCGCAAGTCCCCCCCCCCAATCAATCAACACCACAGGAAACTCAGGCGCATCCTGTCTTGCACCTGCAGGTAGGATTGGCAGCCTCTTCCTTTATACCAAGTTAGGGAGCATTGCACATGCCCTGCATGCCCACTGATGCTCAGGTTGTCAGAACCATGAGGATGATGTGAGATGATGTTGTGGGTCTGCAGGTGGAGGTGATGCCACTTGCAGCGCTGCTGTGTGAGCTAGTGTAATGCCGGGGAGGAGGGGAGATCGCTGGGCCAGAGCCAGCACCGCCTGCCACCAGGGCTCCCATGCATGCTTATGGCTGTCATGGGTGCCCTCTTGGGGCCGTGTGACCAAATGCAGAGCAGGCAAGAGGTGGGTATGCTTCCTTTGGTCCATTGTCCTTGTTTGACCAGTGACCTTTGTTCTGTACTTGGCTTCCTTATTGTGCTTCTTCCCACAGCTTTTGTTGCTGGGCATTCCTAACTTGCAAGGCAATAGACACTGTCTACTGCAGGCTTCCAAGACCCTCTTCCGGTGTTGTTCTTTCCATGCTTCTGTGCATGTGTCTTCCTGTATGTTTTGCCAGCTGCAGCAAGGAGTTCATAGTCAGCTGAGTGCAGGTGACCCTTCCAGGCGAGTGGGCAGTGAGGCCAAATATTTGGCCCCCATGGGGGATTGAACCCAAGCTACCAGGATCTGCATGCAGCTGCATTACCACTATGTGCCACAGGGTCTGCCAGTCTTTCCACTGGGCCAGGCCCCTTTCCCTGCTTGTTGGCTGTGGTGGTGGTGATGGGAGGGGGCATGAGGTGGTTGCTGTGCATTCATTGGCTGCTCTTCCCTGTTTAGTCTAGAAGAGTGAATTTCAAAAGCCAGGTCTATCCCTTCGAGGAAGCTAATTTTAGACTTTTGTTCTGGTAAGAGGAGGAGACATTGAATTAATCTAATTTTAAATGCTTTTAAGTCCCAATGAAAGTGTCTTTAAAATCAATAGAATTCATATTTCAAATAGTAGCTTTCTTTCAGCAAACCAGATTTTGAAGTCTGGATATGGACAATTATTGTTGAAGCTACGTTATGTATTTTAGACAAGCAGCTTGAAATTGAGAAAATAAAATGGGCTCAATTATAGAGAGTCCAAACTGATTTGGCTTGAGTGAAACCTGTAATGTTCAGAGACAGGCTTGTTTCCCCCTCTATCAAGGGCTGATTTTCACTAGTGTGCTCAAACATGATAATTCTGGTTTCCCAAACCATGGTTTAGGGAGCTGTGAATCGCCATTGGATCCTCACACTTCTCCGTCACTTTGCTTCTCTCTTCACACACCGGCTTTAGCACTAAGATCTTGGTTAAATTAAACCATAGTTCCTTGATTCCTGCTTCATCAACTGTTTCTGATGAGCAGTGAGGGTCATATACATGGTCTTTAACTGAAAGAAGGGATCTGGTAAGATTCTAATGATACCTTTTTAATGCTTTTGACAGACATTATTCCGTTGTCGTGTTTGGTAAGGGCATATTTCTGATCAAACTATTGTTTAGTTGGAAATACCGAGCCTTCTCTGATAGGATGCTATCAACAGTAATATTGTTCTGAAGAGCAGAAATTAAATGATCAAATGTTCGCATGATCTCATCTTTCCTTTCTGGAGCCATGATTGCTGACTTCAGAAATATATACTCAGATGAATTAAGTAACCACAACATCTTCTCAAGGATGAAAGCACTGAAACCAGTGGCAGGAGGGTTGGGTGGAGGAGGGACATACGCAGGCTCAACATTACATCTATACCAACCCTATATATGTTACCAGAAATAATTATGTGATTGAAGAAGCCTAATATGCTGTACCATATAAAATGCATAATGTGTGGTGAATAATGTCATAGTTAGGCCTAACTACACACACCGGAGGCTATTGCAGGTTTCATTGACTGATTTGCAGGATCATGCCCTCTAATAATGAACTCATCTGGTGAGTGCTCCCAGGACTGTAGCCAAAACAGGGTCTTTAAGAAACAAGTCGTGGTGGTGGTTGGGTTATCAGCAAGGTTGGGGGAACCCCAAGCTTTGCAGAAGTACACACAAAAACTCTTCTATAAAAACAAAACAACCCCAAATAGCCCAATATGGACTGAATGACTGGGTTCGGATGACATGCTGTGGCTCATCATGAGTTATTTAATCCATGGTGAGCCATGGGACCTCCAGGTTTCACATTGCATATCCACCCGCTGCTCAGGGGTTGTCTTGTCATGCAAACCTGGCAAGCATGAGTTATGTGAGGGTTCAACAACCTTCACATAATCCCTAAAACAGACCATGGGTTATGTAATCCTTGTATAACCCGCACTTACCCAGTTCACATGACACGACAACCCTCGAGCAGAGGTTATGTATTCAAAATGGTGACTGCAGCACCCCTCACACGCCACAGCCTCACCGTGGGTTAAACATGGTAGGCTGTTATGTCATGCAAACAGCCCCAGTATCTTGGTAGCCATGGAATGTAAAGTTGTAGTTGGAACAGTAAAATGGAAGATGGGACAGGAGGAGGAGTGGAATGCCCCCCTTGGAGGGAATGGCTGGCTGGAACCCTGAACAGGAGCGTTCCTCTTTGGGTGCAGGATACACCGTAACGTTTGTTGCAAGTCCTACTTGACCTTTCCAAGTTCAATGGGCCAGTCCAGAATCAATGATCTGGAGTTAGCTTTATCTGGGATCCAACCAAACTTTCAGTGGCTGCAGTAAATGTGGAGCAGAACAATGTTAAAAATGGATTTGGTCACTCTTTCCTGTGTGACCTGATCTTAGAAGGCATTGCAGGCCATATGGACCAAGCAAACAGGGGTTACTTGAGGCCTGTTGGGTCCCCACATCTGTCACAAATCCCTTTGTGCATGGACCTGTTTGAATGGTTAGGAAAAGTCACAAATGCTACATGACCGTGCATATCCGCCCTGTCAAATATGCAACAAAAGGAGAGTCTGGTCTATGAAAATACTATTTACTGTTGACCCAGGAATGAACCCAATTTTGTAAGAAAGAGGTAGGTGCAGAATCAACCTAAATATTTTAGACTTGTAAACTTGTTTATGCTATTCCACAATCAATTTTTCCACTGCACTCGAAATCCAGAGGTTAGTTCTTCATAGACTATATGTTTGTAAATCAATTTCTCTTCTCTATTTCAAAAAAATGAGTTTATTCAGGCATATGAAACCAATTTAATGACATCTAGTATGTTCAGCATAAATGTTCTATCCCATTAGCTACGGGTATTGCCTTCAAATGTCTGTGAATTGCCAACAACATAATAGCATATGGGCAGGTGAGCACTGATAAAAATATATATCTTGATTTAGGATGAGCATATTTCCAGCAATTTAATTAATTTAATTCAAAAAGCTCATCCGTGAAATCCAAGTTATCTTGAAATTCAACTTATCTTTGTTAGCTGCTCTTACAGTTGAACCTACAAAATGGTTTCATTCCACATGGCATGTTACTCACATGCACCACAAAATGTTTTGTATGCTCATAACATGGCATTGGTTTTATTCTCTGGTGCTGCTTTGGGGTTTTAGTGTGGAAATCGATGGCAGTATTGCTATGTTTTTAATCTTGTCTTAAATTAACTTATTTTGCATCACCTAGAAAATTTGAGTTATGTGGCAATAAATAAATATTTGCACCTGTCTTTAATGCTGAGTGGGAAATCGGCATTTGATCCCATAAATCTGACTGAATTTGAATATTTCTAAAGAAATTCATTGCCACAAGATGTGGTGATACTAGCTTAGATGATTCTAAAAGGGGATTGTACAAAATCATGGAGGAGAAGGCTACTAGGAACCAGTGAAGGAGGGCTCACCAGTGGCTTGTGGGCTTCCTAAAAGCATCTGAGTGGTTACTGTTGGAAACATGATGCTGGATTAGATGGGCCCTCAGTCTGAGTAATTTAATTCAGATGTCACTCAGGGCTGGCCCTATCATTAAGCAGAGTGAGGCGGCTGCCCAAGGCAGCAGTTGCTGGTAGAGGCAGCAAGGTGTTGAAGGACAGAGCTGTGAGTGGGGCTTTAGCAGGTTCCCAGCTTTGTTTACCCTTGGCATGGACCCTACTGTGAAGTCATGAACTAACATCCTCTGAAATGACTAACAAATGATGAGAAGCCCGCTTTGGCACTTTCATATATTGGATTATGTTCCAGATCAAGGGGAGGCAACCTGGTGCTCTCTGTGGGGACTGCAACTGCCATCATCCCCAGACAGCATGGTCAATGGTCAGGGATTATGGGACCTGTAGTCCAAAATATCTGGAGGACACCACATTGCCTACCCTATTCCAGATAATAAGATATTTCACAACAGGCAGAAGTTTAATAGGGTACAGTGAATAGTGCTACAGTGATTTAGCCATAGTACACTATCACCAGACCCAGGCCACACTGCTGTCCTTGAACAAATAAGACTTCAGTTTATGGATGCTGGCCGTATCTCTGTCTAGGGGGTATTCTTGTGTTTCGATGATTGCCCACATAAGAATCAGCACATACACTTGAGCAATAAATGTCACAATGCTCCCTTCTTTATTGATAAAGTTCCACAATCTGTTGAGCTATTAAGGCTTGGAGACATGATTAGCTGTGATGCACTGGCATTTTTGACTGAACAACAGGCCAGCACCTTAATTCTGGCAGGTTTCCAGCTGATCCAGTTCTGAACTTTCCAAGACAGGACTAAAATCCACAAGGAGGTGCTTAAATGTGGCAGAGATGGGGAGAGAAATGCTGTTTGGCTTTGTGAATCGACTCAACCAAAAAAGGGGTTTTCAGCTGATAAGTACTGAAATGACTGCAGAACATTCCTGACTTAACACCACTTGCCCCATGGGGCACCAGTCTTTGGCAATATTTCAGAAATATAGGATGCTCTGCAGCAAACAAATGTAATTTCAAGCACTGGAGGATGTTAACAGTTTCTTGAAAGTACCTGCAGGGCAGTCACCAAAGATCAGCAACCAAGTCACTCTACTAGGGGGCAAAGGTCCTCCTGTTTGGATAATTGTTGGCCAGGGACGACAGAGTGCAATGTTATAAATCCAGTCCCCAAACCCATTTAAACTAGAACACAAGCGGATATTTCATCATTCTCCCTCAAAACAAGGGATAAGGATGGCCAGCGCTTTAGGCGACAGCACACCAAGGTAGACATCTGGGCAGCGGGAGTTACCTCTTCACTAGGGATGAATCTGTCAATTTCAGTTTCTCTCAGGTTCTCATTTCCCCAAATTTTTAGGTTTTAAAAAAGCTATTTATGAAAATTCATATGCACTTCTGTGTGCATTTCTCTGAATGTACACAATTTGGCCTGATACACACATTATTGCAAGCAGGTTTCCTGCATTTTTGACTGCTACCTCCACTAATACATGCATTTTTGTGTGTGCTTTACCCTAATATACATATTTTATACACAGTTTCTGATTGGAGAACTCCACTGCAAAATTTGTAGAAGTGTGAATTTCGAAGGATAACTGAGTTTTCGTTTGTGTATTGGTTCAAAAATGCAAAATTAGGTAAATTCACATTAAATCACAAATTGAACAAATTTCTTCCCCATCTCTACTCTTCATATACTTGAAGCAGTTTGCGGATGGGGGGAGATTTGCTGTGGCAACCAGGACCATAAGTCTGAAAAGGGAAACATCATATATGTATGGGACTTTCCCCTTCACATCATCAGATTAGGAGAAAGTCATTTTGTTAATCTAGCAGCACAGTGAACAGCATGTGTGATGCCCCATAGAGGGTATTTCAATTTATTCTGTTTATACCTTGGAGTTTTAAAGACTGAAATGCCAACAGGATAGATATACCAGTCAGAAAGTATATTGATTTTCATCACATCAAGGGCTTAGACAAATCTATAAAAAATAACAAAAACCACACCTTATAACTCTGGGTTATTGAAAGTTTCTGGCTCAGAAATAGATGTTTTACTGAGAAGATCTGGGCTAACATCGTATTTTGAATCTCAGGGGATAAAATGGAACAGTTCCTTCCCTTCCATCTGTTTTTATTGCATCATGCTCCTTTGAACTTCTGAAACATTTATTACATATTTTATTTAAAAACTAGTGAATGAGGTTGAAATAGCTCTTAGTCTGATATAGGGAAGACTTCAAGCAAAGCAGCTATCAGAGTTGGGCATATTATATCCACCCCGTCTGAGAGAAGTCACTACTGCTGGCACCTGTAAGCACAGCCCCTGCCATGGTGCAACCCTGTAGCCCCCCTGGGGGGGCAGTCTGCCCATTCCAGCTGCATTGGCTGCTGGACCATTTCTGGGCACAGTTTAAAGGGCTGGTTACGACCTCTGAAGCCCTACATGGCCTAGGACCAGGCTAGCTGAAGGACTGCCTTCCATGGGTGTTGCTGGAGTTTATTAGATTTGGACCACAGGCCCATAGGGCTGGCTCAGAAACCTTTTCTGCTTGAGGCCCAGCGGCAGATGGAATTACCAGCACACCAAGTCACAGCGCACAGTCTCCAGAAAAGTGGGTTCCAGTCCATGCAAGCTTATGGTGTAATATCTTTTTGTTGTTGTTAGTTTAAGGTGCCACGAGGCCGTAACAGGCTACTATTTCTATCCCTCTGAAAAATATTGAAAACACTGGTTACAGCACAATCTTACCCATGTATAATCAGAATTAAGTCCCACTGAACAACCTACTGTGTGGAACAATTTAGAGTGCGGCCCTACTGGGTTGCCGCCTGAGATTCCTATGCCCTGCTAGGGGAAGCGATGGAGGCTATTTTTACCTCTCTATTCTCCCTCTCAAATTTTTCCACTAGATGGGCCTCTGAGCCTGTCTAGTGGAGCTGAACTGCCGGGGCCAGGCTGGAAAGGCCACAATATAGAACATATCCTGGCCTCTCATCCCCCCTCCCCTCCCAGTGGCATGATCCCTTTTGCCTTTCCCCATCCTCGTCCAAAATCATGACACCAACCTCGAAAGAGGAGCCACCACGGAGCTTTCTGTGGTACCTGTGGTGGGGCAGGCAGGGATGAAGATCCAAGCAGGGATTTTCACCTTGGCTCTCTCTACACCCTCAGAGGAGAAAATCCCCAGTGTTCTATGGCCCCTCAGACAATGTCTGGGGCTGGCTGGAGCATGCTGGGAAGTGTTGGACCTTTTTCTGTCCAAACATACCTAGGATTGCACCCTTAAGTTTTGTTTCAAGCAGTTGCCTTACAGAAGTTCATTTACAAAATGAAGTTAGTGATCTTTTCCAAGCATATAAAACAATATTTGAAAGGGAGACACTCAGAATGTTTGGAATTCTCCAAAAAGCACGATTGTGTCAGTTTCCATCTATGCTAATTAAGCAACCTTGACAGTATTTCAGAAAGACATTGGCCTTGTCACTTAAGCCTACATAATATCAACAACATTTTGCTTTGAGACTGAACATTTACAGTAGTTGCACAACAGCATCGGAAAATGAGTCAAAGTGACATTTCCACAAGCATAACGTCTTTTAAAGTCAATAGGACACACAGCTTAATCTCTCAAGGACTTGTTTCTGCTCCCTGCTGAAGCCCTTAAAAGGCAAACTTCTTTTTATGGATTTCCTGCAATGGTTTAGTTATTTCGTTCTCCAGTGATACCATAATAGGTGTTGTGCACAGACTCACAATATATGCAAAGGAAATGCACAATTACTTGTCTTATTTCCACAGATGTTTGTAGACTTATGAGTCAAATGTAAATCCACCAAGGACTCCGGGTGTCAATCATCACCACCATTTCTCTCTCCCCTCCCCCCTCCCCCAAGATATGAAAGCACTTTACAAAACTGGACAAATTTTAAAGCAAATCTGTAAGAGAGGCAAGCACAGACTCTGCACCTCTCTCAGGGAACAAACCAATTAATGCCTTCCCTCAAATAATTCATGAAAACACACATGGGAAATATTTAGTGGTGCCATTCCACCAGCCCTGCTGAAGACCACCTCCACAAAGACTCCTCCTCCCTCAATTGTCACCACCAGCTGCCATTCCAGCAGGCTGAGCTGGGAAATATGAGAAGGGGGAAGCAGAGCCATTCCACCAGTCCTCATGAAATACTTAATTTCACACCCACACACTTTCCTCCTTATTCCTTTTTTCTTGTATGTCATGTCTTTTTAGATCGTAAGCCTGTGGGCAGGGGCTGTCTTCTTTTCCTGATTATGTCTTAGCCGTTCAGGGAGCCTTTTTGGCTGAGGAGCGGGATAAAAAGACTTAAAGGCGCAATCCTTTGCATGTTTAAACAGAAAAAGTCCTATGCTGGGAAGTGTAGGACTTTTTGCTGTCTGAACATACATTAGATTATGCCCTAAATAAGTACTGATGGGATTATACTGCTGACAGACATCCTGAAGCACTTTTCGTGAAACTGTAGGGTAATACTTATAGGGGGCTCCAATGCACCTGACAGTAATCTAACTCAGCTTTTCAGGAGTGAATGCCTACATTCTTCACCAGTCATTCTCAGGAACAGAACCACATTTATAACAACATTTACATTTCAAGCACTCAGAGTGCTTCACAGGCATTACTTCAGTAACCCAAACACTCCTGTAATATAGTTATTACAGTACAATTATTGCCATATTGCAGATGGATGGGGCTCAGGTGCTAGTCGCTTGCCCAAGGAATACAGTTCACCAGTGAACTGTGGTAGGAGACATTTGTTATAGGAATTTCTGCAGACGTTTTTATAACCCCCCCGAAGAAGGACTTAAAATAAAAACAGGCCAAAACACGTTGGGCTTCTTTCAAAGAAAATCTTTGCTCTAGCATCCTGAGACTTATCTCTCCATCTTTAGGACTTGTGCTCAGCTTC
This sequence comes from Heloderma suspectum, assembly GCF_057233095.1. Taxonomy (NCBI): domain Eukaryota; kingdom Metazoa; phylum Chordata; class Lepidosauria; order Squamata; family Helodermatidae; genus Heloderma; species Heloderma suspectum. The sequence goes on from NC_139462.1 coordinate 137,626,072, forward strand.
TCCCCTGCACAGCTGAGAGATGGAGCTTGCTCTCACACTCCAATGGGATGTGTGTGAATGGGTGGCCACAACTCCTTTGTGTGTCTGGTGCGAGAAGTGCCCACTGGTTGCTCCTCCTCCTAGCCAGGGAAGGTGCTCCACTTCTGGTTCTGGGGGAAAAACACGCAGCAGAATAAATAAATAACTTCACAGCCACACAATGAGGAAAGGGCGGCCCGATCGGAACACCTCATACGTGAGAATAGCCTGGCCCAGCACTGGAAATTCAGGTCACTGATCAACACGTTTGGGTGTACACACCTTGGGTGTACACGCCCCAGCAATGCTGTTGCTTTCTCCTGTTCGTTTGTTAGATTTTTAATCTACCCAATAGCAGAAGTTTTCTTCATGGGTTACAAAAATATAAAACTATACACTAAAACAGCAACGGGGAAAAAATATATAAAACAGACCTTCTGGAGAGGCTTTTTTCGCTATCCCGCCAGCATCTGATGTGCATTTGGTGGGGGCCTTCTCTGTGGGTCTGCCCAGGCTTAGGGACTTCCTAACAAGCAAGGCCCAGTGCTTGGCCTGCAGCAGGGGTAGGGAAACTCTTTGGGCCTAAGGGCCAAATCGGCTCCAGGTAAGCACATCGGGGTTGCATGTCAGCAGTGACTGGGGCCACCCCCATTGCTGGCATGCCACTCCCAGTGTCCTTGCCTGACCCCCCCCATCAGATTCATCTGCCCATTGCCTTCCCCAATCAAGAAACGTGAGGCAGTGGCAAATCCGCAGAGCTGCTTTGTGATCCGTCCTCATCGGACTGTTTTGAGGAGGGCAGCCTACATAGGTTTTGTTGTTGTTTTGTACTTCTCCAAACCTTGCAGCATGTTGATACCACCCCCCTTTTTTTTCTCAGTGGCCCAGTTTTGCCTACAAAGCCACTGGCACGCATCACCTGAATTTGCTGTTGGAGGGAGTGATAGACTTATCCTTCATGATTTTGTTTAATCCTTTAAAACAGACAGATGGATGCATGCATGCATGCATGCATGCATGCACGCGCGCGCGCACACACACACACATAAAGCTAGAGATAATGAATTCATTATGTTAATTATGCACATTATGGGAAGAGATGCTTCCTTTGTCCGTCCTAAACTTACCGGCAGTCAGCTTCAGAATGGCGAGATCCATGCCATTCATAATTTTGTAAGCCTCCATCATGTCCCTCTTTGATTAGCTATTTTCTAAACTAAAAAAGCCCTACAATGCTTCAGCCTTTCCTTGTAGGTGCTCCAAGTTTCTCACCATTTTAGTTGCCAAGTATTGGAACATGCCAGTATTTAATATTCAAGTCCAAAATATGCTAATAGTCTGGCTAAGTTCTTTAACAGTCCATAATGAATTAAGCATGCTGTTTCATTTTAATATCCTGAATGGTCTTATCCTTTTTAATCAATGCATATAATTACAGACAAATTAGGGGAAAGTGTGGCTGGAGCAATCTGTCACACACTCACTGGGAAGAGAGACTGCAAAAAAGATGGTTTTATTCTTTGTCTTTTTAATTCCTGTGAAGGCAACTTCAGAAATTAGTTGGCTTCTTCTTAGTGCTTTATACTTGGCTAGGACCATAATTTCATGGTTAATTAATCTATGACAGGAGGGAAAGACTGATTAATTTTATATAACAGTATATACACTCTTCCAAATGCAGTGGCTAAAAGCTGGGTAATGCAAGTTAAGCTACAAGAGTGCTGGAATTATTACTATATATACTGTTCATACTTTATAGGATTGTTTTATGTTGCATCTCGTCTTATTTGCTGCTGGCTACCTTGGCCATTATTGTGAAAATGTGGGTATCAATTTAAATAAATCTAAAAAATAAATATTATGCATCAAAGAGATTACTCTGGATTAGATATCGTGCGGACATTACTGCAGCCATCTTACTCATGGAAATCATTGCACACCAAAGGGTCCACTCATGTGAGTAATGTAATATCAGAAAAGCAACCTGGTGGAAGATTGAAGCTTCTTTTCTGTCCTTAGAAAAGCTGCATCTTCCCGTTTTTTCTAGAAAGCAGCTATTGTGATCTTCCCTCCACTGACATTACATTAAGCACACAAGTAGAAAACACACTTCAGCAGTTATTTCTAGGGATGTGCAAATCTGTCAGTTTCCCTTTCTCCCATATTTGACTTTTTAAAATCTCAAGTTCTTTCTCTCTCGAATGATGACATTGGTAAATTCTTTGGTAAATTCTTATCAAAATGAATGGAAACGACATTCTCATATATCTGCACCAGCCAAATTCAATAGGACCATGTTGTACCTGCTGCCACATAGCTGTTAAAGATGAGAAGCCTGTCAGAAAAAAAGAGGTGGCAGGTACAACATCGTCCTCTTCATCCTGGGAATAGCTGTACTTACTGAATTTGTCTGGCGCAGATGGGTGAGAATTTCATTCCATTAATTTTTGATAAGAACCTATCAAGATACACCATTTTTTTCCATAAATGGAACAGAAAAAAACACTGAGTTTTTTTAAAAAAATGTGAATGTGGTAGAAATCAAAACAGCCCCATTTTTTGTGTACCCCTCCTTTTAACACCAGGAAAATCAGACTAATGGCCACTGCTATTCCTTCTCTTCATCGAACACAGCTAGTCTTTAGCTTCCACTACCAATATTGGTGAGCCATGTTCACATTTCCAGGGCAGGATAGCAAATCACTTGATTCTGTCTCTTACCTTATTCTCAAACTAGTTTTGAAAGTCATTTGCTAGACTCTGGATTACCGGACGACTGTGCTCGAGCAATACTTATACTGAAGCTGAGACAGGTACACAGCTTCAATACTGCGAAGGCAATAGTAAAATAATGAAATCGAGGACACTATAGTTCTAGCTTTAAAGTCATTTTTTAAGTGTGACAAAGTTTGGACATTTGCCCTAATTTTCATGCATTCAGTAGTGTCAGAAGAAAACAGAAGAGATAAGGCCCAGAGGAGTTGAAGAGCATTCAGCGGGCAGTGGAAAGGTTGAACTAGACACAGAATGTCTTCCTTAAAAGATTTCTCATATATATAAGCTAAGATTAAATCAAATATTATTACAGCGAATAAACACTCAAGTATGGGTACAACCTGCTGTCTTGCAAAGACTGTTCTCCACTGTCACCACCCATCTTATCTTTACGAGGGGGTGGGCAACTTGTGCCCATCCAGATGTTTTGGCTCCCAACTCCCATGATCCCTCCCCTTTGGCTGTGCTGGCTAGGGCTGATGGGAGTTGTAGGCTAAAACATCTAGGGGGCTGCCAATAGCCCGCCACTGATTTAGGAAGAAGTACTTTTTTCTGTTACTCCATATTGGGATGAATGCTGATAGTACTCGTACCACTTAGGGGTGGAAAAGGAAATCAGGCCATTCATTTTTCCAGTAAAGCAAATCTAGAATTAATAAATGCTACTAGTAAAATAGCACAATTAGGGAATATTATGAACTGCTTGATAGTTTGACCTAGACCCAGGTCACAGGGCAGATCCCAAAGCCAAGGGAGGGAAAAACAACGCCAGCACCCCCAAATGTAACAGCATTACAGTCTCAGTAATGGGTAATCTCTGATAAGCAAAGCTTGCCAGCCACTTCTTTTGACCTTGCTATGTTGAGAGTTGGGCACTTTAAGAAACATGTTTCAGGCTGCTATAAAGGAATACTTTGGCAATTTCCTTCTCCCTTTGCCCTTCCCACTTGACAATGTACCACTTCTCTCCACCTTTATCTGTGCAAGTTACTCCTCCTGTTTTCCATCTCCGAGTCTGAATGCAATGCTACCACCTTCCCGCCTTTAAAATCATGAAGAGTTAGAACCCCTTTGGACTAGAGTTGCCAGGAATGTTCACCTAAGGTGACATTTTTAGCCACATTTGGAATATGTGTGTGGGGAGGGGGAGAGGGAGAGGGAAGTATTTCTAGGGTGTAGCAATAACATTAGCACAGTTTTTTAGAAGGTGTCTGCATGCCCCTTTTTATGTTATCCTAGAGTTCCTCCTTGTTGTAGCAACGGTACATTAGCCTGTGTCATTGCAATCATGTATGCATGCTGCACAACAATAAAGGAATCTTTTCGGTGACACTAGAACCATGTTGCTTTAACAGTTAAAGTTTAACACGTCCCTCCCTTTAAACAAATTCACACCTCATGAATTCCTTTCACACGCAAGAGCACACCTATGCCTGTGAGAGGGAGAGAGGGACAGAGACTTTGCTGTTGCTGAAATTCCAGCATCTCCTGGCTGGGGGATTCTCTTCCCCCACCTGCTCTTTTATAGCCTCTGCTGCAAGAATGAGTGAAAGAGTCTGCAGGAGCATGAATGGGGGGCAGCCCCTTGGTTAGGCTGACTTTGCTCCCCTTGCGTTGTGAGGGGAGGGGGGAAGTGGAGAAGACCAGGGGCCTGAGTTATCAATGCTTGGCAAGGCAGGGGGGCCTTCTGCCTGCCTTACAAGACCCTTGGACCACAGTGAGGGTGCAGCTGCAAGGGGAGAGGTATCCATATCTCATACTGTCTCTTTTGGGGAAGAGGGAGAGGGTGAGGAGAAAAGGGCCTATTGGGCAGCTGCCAAATTTTAGCTAAGCCAAAGGGAGAGAAGGTTTAGCTATGAGGACAGCTATGAGAAGGACTAAGATCTCAGGCGCAGCTAAACTCTCTCCTCTCCTTTTCTGAATCCTTGAATGGGGAAGAAGCTGTTCTTTGGGGGAAAGAGTTAGCAGAGCACTGCTTCAATGAGCAACCTAATCCCCACCTCTGAAAGGAAATGGAACATACTCCCCCCGCCCCAAGTGTTTCAGAGCAGAGCGTGTACAATCAGGGGCATTGCTAGGTTCTTAAAAGGTCCAGGGCACAGGCCCATAACAAAAATTTGTGCATATATATCTATATATATCTCAGTCTAAGCGCATGTCTAGTGTGTGTGTGTGTATGTGTGTGTGTGTGTGGTGTGAGCATGCGGTGTGCTTGTGTGTATAAATTACATACATGCATATCTAAGAAGTGTGCACTGACCCCCCAACCCACTTCAACGCAGACTCCGATTCAGCAGTTTGGAAAACATCCCGCTTCTGCCCGGGCCAATTTGTAGTCAGACCACTTCAGCTCAGCACCAAACCTGAGTCAATGTTTGGAAAAATGAGTCCTTATGCTTCCTGTTGACTACCATGGGAAATTAGAATTTTTTAAAAACTTTTTCCCCTTGGTCAGAACTGGATGATAATTTCAGGCATAGTAGCCCCCTAGAAGGAGATTTCACATCATTTCACATGCCATTTCACATGCCAGCAAGGTTATGCTCAAAATCCTACAAGCTAGGCTTCAGCAGTATGTGAACCGAGAACTACCGGAAGTACAAGCTGGGTTTCGAAGAGGCAGAGGAACTAGAGATCAAATCGCCAACTTTCGCTGGATCATGGAGAAAGCAAGAGAATTCCAGAAAAACGTCTATTTCTGCTTCATTGACTACGCTAAAGCCTTTGATTGTGTGGATCACAACAAACTGTGGCAAATTCTTAAAGAGATGGGAGTACCAGACCACCTTACCTGTCTCCTGAGAAACCTGTACGAGGGTCAAGAAGCAAGCAACAGTAAGAACCAGACATGGAACAACTGATTGGTTCCAAATTGGGAAAGGAGTACGACAAGGCTGCATATTGTCGCCCTGCTTATTTAACTTATATGCAGAGTACATCATGAGAAACGCCGGGTTGGATGAATCAGAGGTCGGAATTAAGATTGCCGGGAGAATTATCAACAACCTCAGATACGCAGACAATACCACCCTAATGGCAGAAAGTGAAGAGGATCTAAAGAGCCTCTTGTTGAGGGTGAAAGAGGAGAGTGCAAAAGCTGGTTTGAAACTCAACATTAAAAAAAACTAAGATCATGGCATCTGGCCCCATCACTTCCTGGCATATGGAAGGGGAAGAAATGGAAGCAGTGACAGATTTTATTTTCTTGGGCTCCAAGATCACTGCAGACGGAGACTGTAGCCATGAAATTAAAAGACGCTTGCTCCATGGGAGGAAAGCTATGGCAAACCTAAGACAGCATAGTAAGAAACAGAGACATCACCTTACCGACAAAGGTCCATCTAATCAAAGCTATGGTTTTCCCAGTAGTAATGTATGGCCGTGAGAGCTGGGCTATAAGGAAGGCTGAGCGCCGAAGAATTGATGCCTTCGAACTGTGGTGCTGGAGAAGACTCTTACGAGTCCCCTGGACTGCAAGGAGGTCAAATCAGTCAATCCTAAAGGAAATCAACCCTGAGTGCTCATTGGAAGGACAGATAATGAAGCTGAAGCTCAAATATTTTGGCCACCTAATGTGAAGAGAAAACTCTCTGGAAAAGACCCTGATGCTGGGAAAGACTGAAGGCAAAAGGAGAAGGGGACGGCAGAGGATGAGATGGCTAGGTAGCATCACTGATGAAATTAATATGGACTTGAGCACGCTCCGGGAGAGAGCGCAGGACAGGAAGGCCTGGCGTGCTATGGTCCATGGGGTCACGAAGAGTTGGGCACGACTGAACGACAACAACAACAAGAAGATTACACCTGTCCAATGTCAGAAAAAAAATAGGTGCAGGGTTTATATTTTGATTTTCTTTTAAAGGGAACTGCCAATACCATTTTTATTACTTGTAAGAAGTGCATAAAAATTTCAGGATTCATTGCCCTGTCAGAGGACATCATGTCTGCCAAATTTCAGAATGCTAGCCGCAAGCGTTTTTGTGCAAGGGTGGCCTTGACATTTTGAGGTCTCCAAAAGAGGACATACTTATCTCCCTATGTTCCTTGTGGACCATTGTTCTGAAAATTACAGACTGCCTAGAGTTGTCCCTAAGTAAGAAACCAGCAAAGTTTCAGAAGGATAGGTGCAGCAGTTCATGTGGAAGGGGAGTTCTCTAATTTGGGGGAGGGAGTGATTTGCTTTCCCTTCCATTTACCCCTTCCCCAACAGTTTTTGTGTAACTTTGTATGAAAAAGCACAAGTCATTAGAGGTGTTCCCTAGGCAAAAAACCTGCAAGGTTTCTGAAGGATATACATGCATGCAAATTTAGAATGACTAGAATTTATTTACATTTCACCAATGTTAGCAGCAGGGGAACATGGGTGGGAAGGTGCTATTGCACACGTCCTGCTTGTGGGTTTCCTATGGGCATCTGGTTGGCCACTGTGTGAACAGAATGCTGAACTAGATGGACCTTGGTCTGATGCAGCACAGCTCTTCTTATGTTTTTAAATAGGGAGTGCCTCTGAGCGTGTGCAGAATGTTTTTCTTTCACCACTGAGTACTTACATTCTCCCCCTACCAATTTTGTTCCCTTCCATACAACCATCCCTCCTCATCCTACCATCCTCCAGCAACTCTTCATCAAAAGAGATGTCTTGTTATGTGCAACTCCTCTCTACCTCTTCCTTGTTATACACAAGCTCTCCTTGTATCTTCCTCCCCATAACATCATTTGTGCCAAGACTTCACCAGGATCCAGCCCATGAGTCTGTTTTCAAAACTAGGGCTAAGTTATGGAGAAATGCTGAGCATGTACTAAGTGCCTTTCCCTCACCACTGAGGCTAGAGTTCATGCAAAAAAAAACACAAAACCCCAAACCCACAAATGACAAAACATGCATAGGACTGAGCTGAAAGGGTAGTCAAGTTCATTAGACGGAATTGGGTAGGCACTGTATTAAGCTTGCAGTGCCATGCTCACGACTCAGGCTTTATTTCTGAGTAAACATGCAGAACATCAAAGTGCAAACCTCCCTGCAAAGTAACTTGTGCTGGAATCCTATGCACACTTTCCTGAGGATAAGCCTCATTAAACATGATGGGACTTCTCAGTAGGCATACATAGGATTGCATAAATTGGCAATATTTATCTCCACTCCACTTAAAAAGCAAACCCCAAACTCCTGTTTTTATTACAGCTTTCTGTTCATAGGAAGCTGCCTTATACTGAGTCAGACACTGGGTCCGTCTAGACAAGTATTATCGACACTGACTGGCAGCAGCAGCTTTCCAGGGTTTCAGGCCAGATTCTTTCCTAGCCCTACCTGGAGATGCTGGGGATTGAACCTGGGACCTTCTGCAAGCCAAGCATGTGCTCTACCACTGAGCTACAGCTCTTCCTATTGCTGGATAATGGCAACTGACAAACAAAACAGACCCAGATTTGTTTCTCTGTGACCATGTGAACCCACTCTTCTCAAAGACTTGAGTGAGAAGGAGAAAAACCAGCCCTCTTGTCTGTTTGTATAAAGATGGCTGGATGGGGAGGAATAAGCTGAAGCTGAACCCTGACAAGACTGAGGCACTTTTGGTGGGAGACAAGAGGAGGCTGGGGGATGTTGACCTGGTGTTGAATGGGGTATGGCTACCCTTGAAAGACCAGGTCTGCAGCCTGGGGGTCATTTTGGACTCCCAGCTGTCCATGGAGGCTCAGGTGTCAGCTGTGAGCCAGACAGCGCTGTATCAACTCCATCTGATATGGCGGCTGCGCCCCTTCCTTCCCGACCATCTGCTCCCGTCGGTAGTACATGCCCTGGTCTCCTCTTGTTTAGACTACTGTAATGCGCTCTGTGTGGGGTTACCCTTGAAGACAGTTCAGAAGCTGCAGCTGGTACAGAACGTGGGGGCTCGCCTGATTAAAGGCAGCCGCTGGCAAGATCACATCACTCCAGTGCTGAAGGAGTTGCACTGGTTACCAGTTGTTTTCCGGGCCAAATTCAAGGTGTTGGTTTTGACCTTTAAAACCCTATATGGTTCCGGCCCAGCCTATCTTACGGAGCGCCTACAGCAACACCAGACAGGCTGCTTAACAAGATCAGCCTCGGATGGCCTTCTCTCTGTCCCATCAGCCAGGACAGCTAGACTGGTGGGGATGAGGGAGAGGGCCTCCTCTGTGGTGGCCCCCACTCTGTGGAACTCCCTCCCTAAGGAACTCCATCATGCCCCCTCTTTAATGAGCTTCTGCTGTGCATTAAAAACGTGGTTGTTCAGGCAGGCATTTGGGGTGGGTTAGGGTATTTTAGAAAACGTTTTATTGTAGAATTTTATTGTTTTAAACTGTTTTATTATATGTTGTACATTGCCCAGAGTGGCTGGGTAACCAGCCAGATAGAAGATTAATACATTTAATAAATAAATAAATAAAGTCAAATATAGTTCAGAACTTCTCTTGCCCACCAAAGAGAATTCTCTTTAAGAAAGATATGCTCCGGGTGGAATGAAGAAGAGAAAGAAAGAAAGAACAGGATAGGGGAGGGGAGGGAAGAAAAGAAGAATGGTGATTGGAAATGTGCGTGGGGGTGGTGGGAAGAGAAAATTCCCTAAGCCAAGTGGCTCCTTTCAGAGAGGTAGTACTTCAGAGGAATTTAGGAGGCTGTGGAGGGTTTGTGAGGATTGCATGTACTTAAATGAGCATTATGAGGTGAGGTGGCTGAGGACTTTTTCTAGCTTTTTTAAAACTGTAGAACCTATTTAAAAGCCCCAGCAGTTTCTCAATCATGATGCCACATAGGCCTATCCACCCTTTGGGGTTGAGAGTCCTACAGCTATTTAGGAGAAATTAAAGTGGAGGGGGAGAAAGAAGTTTGTGGAGGCTGATTGGATCCTTTGCTATACTGAAACTACTAAACTTTTACAGAAGCCAAAGTTTCCAGTTTGGGGCAGTAAAATCAGATGCGGTGTGAAATACCAGTATTTCACATGGAGCTCTTTCTTCCCTTCCTTCTCCCTCTTCAAAATGTCATTGCAGGCAAGCTCCCAACAGTGGGCATGTAAGAGCAGAAAAGTAGGGGGAGGGTTTTTCACCCCCAAAACCCCCCTACACCAGAGATTAGGGATACTGACCTCCTAATGGTCATGTTAAACACCTTCTGATTAGGATCTCTAATCCCCTGGGTGGCTTGACAGTGTTTACTTTTTGTTTTAGACTTTGAGAAAAGAAAACTTTACGCATGGCTAGTGCAAAAGTCACTGGACCTGTCTGAAATTTGGTAGGTTCAGTCAGCTCTATAGGGGCTGCCAGATTCCATGCACATATGTGGAAGCACAAAAAAAATATAGCTCTTTGCTTTGACACATTTTCTTGAAAATAGCAAATTTTACCTGTGATTAGCACAAACCCCACTGGACCTAACTGCCTGAAATTTGGCATATTCGCTCAGCACCATGGGGGCTACCAAGCCTCCAATTTCATGTATTTATCATACAAACTCAAAAAGTTATGGCTGTTTTTGTTTTCCAATGCAAGTCAATGGGAAAATGTTAAAAAAAAAAAAAAAGGCAATTAGGACAGCTCAAAAGTTCTAGGGCACAGCTAAAAAGATCCAGGGCCCATGCCCAGGTGGGCTTCTTCCTAATGACACTCTTGGGTACATTCCATTTCTACTCTTTGGGGGATTTTTATTCCCTTTCTGGCCAGATTTCTCTTTCTGGATCCCCCAAATATTCCCTGAATCTGGTGATACTTATCTCTTGTGCATAGCTATTGCCAGTTTGGCTACATAAGCACTGACTCTCTCCCCTCCAGACTTGAAATAGAAATATATAACGATGTGCTCCATGAATATTCTGTAGTTTTAAATATTCTCTCAAAAACAAAGCTCTCATGATCTTTTCTTTATATTCAACGACTTTGTTTACTGTACTTCAGGTTTTTGTCTATTGTTCAAAGTACTTTAGACAATGTACTTTAGACAATGTACTTTCCCCTCCTCCTTTCATTCCCTGTTCTTTCCTCACACTGATTTTCATGGGATTTCCAGGCAGGAAATCTGTGGGTTTTGAGAAGGAGGCTGTTTTTCACTGTTCACCTACACAGTTGTGCAGGCGCGAACTACCACACAATTTATTTTTGAACAATTCTTGCCCAGCTGTGAAGGTGTGCATGCAGGTTTTTTGGTGGCTATTTCTCACTGTGTACCTACACAGCTGCGCAGCAGTTAATAACAACATACTTTATTTTTAAACCTCCATTCCTGTGCAGCAACAAAGGTGTAGAAGCAATTAGTGGACTAAAAAAAAAAGCAAACTGAAACAATAGCATGCCCTCGCATTTTTCCTGCAATTGCAGCATTATACTGTGGCTTGTGGCACATGCACACACTATAAACACAAACGATAAAATGCATGATTGTTTAAACTTCCTTTTCTTGCAGTTACAACAGTATGTATTTGTGTATGGCAACTGATCGCATTATAAATATGTGATGTGTTGTATTCATTATTGTGTGCAGCAATTGCATTTTGTAAGAACTACCAGTCAAGCGGTGCCTCATGGACGAAACAGGCTCTAGTGTAGATTCTCTTCATGTTCAGCCTCTGCCATCTTTAGTTAAAAGGTGATCAGGGCTGTGAAAGGCCTCTGCTTAAGACAGTGGAAAGCTACTGACAGACACAGGAGAGCAAGGAAAGGGAACCTCAAGGCCATGGGCCAGATTTAACCCCTATGGCCTCCCCATCTGGCCCTTCAAGGCCCTGGAGGAGACCCCTCCCCTCCCCGCCACCCCACCCCACCCAGAGAAGGGCAAGGGGTAAGTAAAACCGGTTCCATCAGGAGCTGCTGCCTCAAAGTGCCTGGAGTCCCATGGTGGTTCCTGAAGGCTCCACTCACCCTTTGTTGGCTCTGTCAGTAGCTGCTCCCTCAAGGCAGTTCTGAAAGGAGCAGCACCCTCTTTCCTGCTGCAGCAGTGCAGTGCTCAGTGCCTTAAGAGGGTTCTACCCATAACGGTGGCCTAAAAATAATGTTAAACAGATACGAGGGAGCTGCTCTGGCAGCATGTACAAATGAGATGTGTCTGTGTATGAAGGGTGTGTGTGTGTACATGAGAGAGGGGGTGGCTGTGTTCCCACCCCAACCTGCTTCCTAGATGTCAACGCAGCCCTCAGGGCAAACATGTTTGCCCACCCTTGCAGTAGATAACACTGGGCTACTAAAACCAGCACTTTGACTCTGTATAAAGCAGCTTCATATGCTTGCTGCACAACTCCCATTCACTTTAGGGGACTGATGTGGTGGATTGTGCAGTGTAACTTGCTTAAGCAGAGACCCTGAGGAAAGTGGGGAGTAGGAAATTGATGTGCACTTTATATAGCAATACTGCAGAGGTTCTAGCTGGTGATCAACATTCCAATGTGGAATTCCTTTGCAGTCTCCATTGACTCTAGACCAGCCTCCCCATGTTTTGAACTTAATTCCCATCAGCCTCAGCCAGCATGGCTAATGGTAAGGAATGCTGGGAGTTGTAGTCTAGAACATTTGAGGGGCATCAGGTTTTTGAAGGCTTCTCTAGACTACTCAGAACTTGTGCCTCTTGTTTCCAAAGAAACATGCAGACATGCTGGGATATGTATAGCACTAGCCTAAATTAGCTGGAACATAACCCTCTTCTAGGTTTACGCCTGAGGCTTTAGATCAGCCTTCCCCAGCCTAGTGCCCTCCAGAACACGCCTGAAGATTTGGGATTCGAAGGGACACAGTGTGTCTCCAAATATTGATATATTTCTCTCCAAGCTTTCCGTATAAGGAAAACACCAGAGGGGGGATGGAGAGGAGTGGGTATAGCGTTGGGACTAGTAGCTTTAGCTTCTAATCACAATGAATGGTTTTACTAGGGCTCTCCCCAGTGTTTTGGGGGAGGGATATTGAAATAATATACTGCAGGACTGATCCAGTGTTCAGTGTGCTTTGCTAGTTCTCTCTCCCAGGAGCAGGAATGTTAAAAGAAATTTTTGTAGAGTCTGCAGGAGCTGGGAGGGGGTAGCACTGAGTGCATTCTGAAAAATGTGCGATGTTCAAATCTTTCTGCCTCTGCATACTTCACGTCCATCATCCACCCATGTCCCGTTGCACTTTCTGTGGTTTTGGTGCCAACTGAGCAGACAACAAAAAGCTCTAAAAACATTTTCCATTCATCATAATGCCCTAGCCCCTGCACCTATCCTTCTGAAATTTTGCAAGTTGCTTGCCTATTGACACCACTATGACATATGCCATTTTCATACAACTTGCCAAGAAAAAATAATAATGGAGGAGAAGGGGAAGTGAATCACTCCCCCTCCTCAAATATGAACATTCCCCTTCCACAAAAAATGCTGTTCCTATACTTCTGAATTTTTTGAAGTTTCTTAGCTAAGGCCACCTCTATGCTGAATGTCACTTTTACAACAATTTCCCACAAAAAACATAGGAGAATAAGTGCAACTTTTTTTTTAAATACCCACATTTTAAAGGCTGCTCCTGCACTTATTCATCCAAAACTTGGCAGGCTTGTACCCTCAGGAGCAACTATCCCTGCAAATTTCTGTTAAGAAATTTAAAAAATAGATCAGCATAGCGTATCTTGCTGTTCCTTATGCCAGTGTTTTGAGAAATATCAACTTGAATGTTAACTGTATAGACAAGAAACCAAAGTGGTTGTGATTAGTCAATACTGAATCGTTAAGCTCACTTCACAAGTGTTTTTAAGAAGGAATGGTCTTTCCTGTTCCAGTCCTGCAAAATAATTCTCCTTGCAAGCTGGCAGCCATAGCAACTGCCACGTTTCAACGTGGAAGATTTCTTGATAGGATAAGCTCTTCCTTTCTCACCGGCAAAGCAGCAACATTCACACTGGCAACAGATCTCTTGAGAGATGGGTTTATTGGTCTCTTGATCCAAGTGTTCCAGCACAGCTGAATTTCTAACATGCCACAGATGAAATCAGTCAGTTTGGTGCGGACCAACATTCTCTCAAAAACAATCAGTGCTTTGTTGCAAACATCTTTGAATATCTTTTTCAAATTTTATTGGTATATTTGTGCAGCTGTTTTGATGCCATCTATTGCCCTAGATTATAAACTTTTAAAAAACAAGTTGCAGAGTTGTGCCTGTGGTTTAGCCAGATTTTCAGAACGTCTTTTGAAAAGTACCAGGACAAAGCTGATACCTGACTAGTACTACTGGTTAGAAAGCTATTTGAACATAAAGCTATTTGATGATGGGATCTGCTTGAGCTTGTGAGAGCCCTATTTGTGGCTAAATCAGACAATTGCCCTGAGACAGGAGTAGGCAACTATCACATTGGAAGATGAGCAGGTGTATGAACCACTGACACTGTGGATGGGATTACTAGGTCCTGTAATAGTATTGCCAGAGTAGACATGGGGACAGATCTGGCATCTGGGTCTGACACATTTCTAGTTCCTGTGTCTGTATCTCTGTTATGTGGTCTGTTGCGGATTATTATTTTATGACACTTGACTGTAAGCTACCCTGAGAACCTAATTTTGATAGAAGGGATAGGATAGATCTTTTAAATAAATAAACATGAATTTTTCAGCTCCCTGCTGCCCATGCCTCAGGTCTAATCACCAAAAAAAAATTGCCTGAAGCAATAGATGTACAAACACATCTTGAAAACAATGTATACTTCAAAAATACAAGTCAAAATTTCCTGCATTCTAGAAGACTCATTTGATTTTAAATGCTATCAACAACATGGAGCAAATTACAACTGTGATAACGTTTAATGACTCTACCATTATTCATAATCATCTATTTTTTTCTGCATTAATGCAATTAGTCAAGGTATGGATACCTTTCACCTTGTTCAACCTGTGGATGTGGACAAACATTTTGAAGGACTGAGGCCTACTACTTGTTCCTTAGATCCTTCTCCATCCTGGCTTGTGAAATATACCACAGCTGAACTGGTTGTCTGGGCCTCTGAGGTGGTCAGTGCTTCCTTGAGCAACTGTGAAGTTCCTGAATCTTTGAAGGAAGCAGTGGTGAGGCCCTTGTTGAAGAAATCATATTTAGGTCCTATGGTTTTGGATAATTACCGCCCTGTATCAAATTGGCCATTCCTGGGCAAGGTGCTGGAGCATGTGCTGGCCTTGCAACTTCAAGCAGTGCTGGATGAAACTGATTATTTGGAACCATTCTAATCAGGTTTCAGACCTGGTTATGGGGTAGAAACAGTCTTGGTCACCCTGATTGATTACTTGCACCAGGGAATGGATGGGGAGAGTGCAACCCTGTTGGTTCTTCTTGACCTCTCAGCAGCTTTTGATATCACTGACCATCGTATCCTTCTAAATTATCCATATTGGGCTTAGGAGGCATGGTATTAAAGTGGTTCTGGTCCTTCCTGGAAGAGCAGTCTCAGAAGGTGGTGCTGGGGGAATTTTGTTCCACTCCATGGCCATTAACCTGTGTGGTGCCACAAAGTTCCTTCATGTCCCCTAGGCTTTTGAACACCTACATGAAACTGCTGGGGGATGCCATCCAGATGTTTGGGCTGAAGTGTCATTAGTATGCGGATGACATTTAGCTCTACCTCCTGTTTCCATCTACACATTCCAGGGAGGCTGTGGAACTCCTGAACCAGTATTTGGAGTTTGTTTGGGCGTAGATGAGGGTGAACAAGCTGAGACTTAGCCCAGACAAGATGGAGGTATTATGGGTTGAGAAACCAGCTCCTCTCAACAGAGGTTTACTATCGAGATCTTAGTCTTTCAGGAGGGTGCAATTCCATCTAAATGCATAGTCTGGGATTCCTCCTGGACTTTGTTCTAATTGGGGAAGCTCAGATGTGTGTTTTTTCAATTTGCAAATATAATAACAGAAAGGGGGGGCACAAAAGAGAGGAAAAAAAGAATATATCATAAAACATATCCATACACAATAATCACTTACATTACCCTTAATAAAGAAAAAGAAAAAAGAATAGCTCAGGTGGCTGTCTTGTCCAGGAGTGCATTTTACCAGCTTAGCTGAGCTGGTATGCCAGCTGCAGCCCTATTTGGAGAGGACGGACCTTGCCTCTGTTATCCATGCACTGGTGACATCCAGGATAGACTACTCTAATGCACTGTATGTGGGGCTGCCTTTTAAGATGGCTTGGAAACTTCAGCTAGAGCAGAATGCGGCTGCCCAAGTGTTGGTGGTGGCGAGGTGGTCAGATCATATATTGCCTATGCTGCACCAGGTGCACTGGTTACCACTGCATTTCCGAGCCCAATTTAAAAATGCTGGTTTTGACCTTTAAAATCTTAAATGTCTTATTATCAATTTACCTGAAGGACCGCCTTTACCTGTATCAGCCTGACCACACTTTAAGAACGGCAACAGAGGCCCTTCTTACTTTCCCACCTAAGGGCAAATAGGTGGGCAAGTACACAAGTGAGAGCCTTTTCTGCAGTGGCCCCGCACCTCTGGAATGGGTTGTCATTAAGGGTCCATCAGGCCCCAACATTACAGGCTTTTAGGGAGGCTCTGAAAATATACTTGTTCACTCTGGCCTTCTCCTGATCATGTGTGTTTATGTGTGTGTTTACTGTTGTATTGTTATTGTTTTTATGAAATTGTATGTCTTTTTTATTGTTGTAAACTGCTTTGTGAGTGCTCCTGAGCTGAAAGGCAGCCTAGAAATATTTTAGATTAAAAAAAAAATTGTCCATCTATTTTTCGTTCAGTGACATGGAGAAAATAGATAAAAATAATTGCTTGTAAAAATGTTCAGAAATCTTTTCCCCCTAAAGTTTATTTTGTGAAGCCTGAGTCTGAGTTTAAGATATTGAGCGCACACAATAACTCCCATATGGATCATACATTATAGCAATTCAATTTCTCCCCACCCCACAAAAAACACAGGACAAAATTGAAGAGCAGATGGTCAGTCAAGTAAAATTGCTTGAAAGAACTGCACTTTTCAGATCCATATTTCTTTTCACTGCCAGCTACAATTTCAAGTCTGATATGCAAGACAACTTTAAAAAATAGTTACATTCATTTTATTAAAAAATTATTAGGGCAATACCTTTATTAGACCAACGAAAGGTCACAAAATACTGTACAAGCTTCTGAATTTGCCAGAAGTCTTCATCAGGCTAGATGGTGAACAAAGGAAAGGGGGCAGGGGAAGAAAAAATCTGGTTGATGCTGAAGCCATGGAGTCTACATTTAGCCAGTCTTAAGATGAAATGTGGGAGGTGGCTGCAGGCATTCAAATTAGGCTGCACTAGGGGTTGTGATGGTTTCTGATTGCACCTAGGACTGTCCCCAGAACTGTGGGGAAGATGAAACACTGGTTAACCCACGATTTTTGAAAATATAAAATCCAGCTCTAACTTGGATCTGTCTCCATCCTTAGGCAAAACGCGCAGATTCCTTGGTTGGTGGAAAACAGGATATAAAAATGGTGTAGCTTCTTTCTAACAAAACTGGAGCTCAGTTTAGATCAGTCTCTCCCAACCTGATGCCTTTCAGTTGCATTGGACTGCAACTCCCACAAACCCCAGCCAGCACGACCAATCGTCAGAAATGCTGGGAGTTGTAGTCTAAAATGTCTGGAGGGCACTAGGTGGAGGGAAGCTGATTTTAGATGGTGTAGTAGGTAAAAATGGTCAATCAAAACCAAATTGAATACCTTTATCTAGCTGTTGATGTACCCTCAGAGAATCAGCTTCAGGTGATAGAATCATAGAATAGTAGGGTTGGAAAGGGCCTACAAGGCCATCGAGTCCAACCCCCTGCTCAATGCAGGAATCCAAGTCAGAGCATCCCTGACAGATGGCTGTCCAGCCTCATCTTGAACATCTCCAGTGTGGGAGAGCCCACCACCTCCCTAGGTAATTGGTTCCATTGTCGTATTGCTCTAACAGTCAGGAAGTTTTTCCTGATGTTCAGCCGTAATCTGGCTTCCTCTAACTTGAGCCCATTATTCCGTGTCCTGCACTCTGGGATGATGGAGAAGAGATCCTGGCCTTCCTCTCTGCGACGACCTTTCAAGTACTTGAAGAGCGCTATCCTATCTCCCCTCAGGCTTCTCTTCTCAAGGCTAAACATGCCCAGTTCTTTCAGTCTTTCTTCATAGGGCTTTGTTTCCAGTCCCATGATCATCTTTGTTGCCCTCCTCTGGACCCTCTCCAGTTTGTCTGCATCCTTCTTAAAGTGTGGTGCCCAGAACTGGACACAATACTCCAGATGAGGCCTAACCAGTGCTGAGTAGAGGGGAACTAGTACTTCCTGGGATTTGGAAGCTATGCTTCTATTAATGCAGCCCCAAATAACAATGGCCTTTTTTGCAGCCATATCACATTGTTGGCTCATATTCAGCTTATGATTGACAACAATTCCAAGATCCTTCTCGCTTGTAGTGTTGTTGAGCCACGTATCCCCCAAAATCTTCTTCTTCCAGTATAGGATTCCGCTGCTGAATGACTGAATTCAATATTCTCAAGTCACACAAAAAGCAAAGATTTGCTTTGCATTTGCTTTGCAAAAAGCAAAGTGTTGCCCATAAGAAAAATGCTAAAATCCCTATTAGGCACAACCCTATGCATGTTTAGACCAAAAAAAAAAAGGCCTACAGCTTCCAGCATGCTCCAGCTGGCATGGCTGACTGGGGCATGCTGGGAGTTGTAGGCCTCCCCCCCTCCATCTAAACATGCATAGGATTGCTCCCTTATCAGGTCACAAAATAATGTGAAAGTTTGCAAGAACTCTTCATTGGGCTAGATGGTAAGGAAAGCAAATGTGGGGGGAGGGGGCAGAAAAAAGTCTCACTAATGTTGAAGCCATGGTGTCTGCATTTAGTCACAGTCTTAACACAGAATGTGGGAAGAAGTTGCAGACATTCAAATTAGCCTCTTCTAGGTGCTGTGATGATTTCAGTATGCACCTAGGATTGTCCCTAAAATTATTGGGATGAAGAAATAAGCAAACAATCGTTGATCCTCCATTTTTAATATATAAAATCTAGCTTTATCTCACCCTATTCTGAGGGTTAATGAGTGAATGGATACTTTCGTAAGTTATGGGTCTATTCCTTATGGTTGCAATAATATACTTAAATGTGAATATTTACCAATGACTGGTAAATATGTCAGAAACCAGAGGACTGCAGAACATTTCCAGCGGCCAAGAATTGGGGTTTGAGTAACCTGCATAGCTTGTCACTACTCATAGTCAGCGTATGCAGAATAAATTATGCAAAGTCATACAAATTTATTTTATTTGCATAATTTACACTGATCATAGAACTCAGCTCATCTTGTCCCAAAATTTGGGTTACTTTGATGCAGGATTTTGAGTCTTTATATCACATAGTACACAAAGCCCTGCAGAGATGTCGTTCATTAATGCTTAGTGACATAGTTCTTCCTGAAAATATTTACTAATGATTGCATGGAAGACATTCAGCAGAATATATTTCTGAACAATTAAAGAGAGAAATCAAGATAAACAGATTTTAGGGGGGAAATACTATAGGAAGTTATGACAAATTTCAAATACCAGGAAGAGTCAGGTGAGGTACAGGCAAAGAAGCAGGCTCAACTAGCTTGGACTGATAATGTTCCGGATTAACTTTAAAATTTGGTAAGGATATGCCCATATTTATGGCACCAGTTTCAAAATACAGTTTTATTTTTGATTGCACTCTTTTAACACAGTTTTACAGTACAGATATGACTATTGTGAATTCAGGCCTTACTCAAGACGTGAGATATTCTGGGCCAAGAACCCTAATTTTGCCAATCACTTTCTCTGCCTCTGTAAATGCAATATTTCACCTAACAGGTTCTAAGTGGATACAGTGGAAATGACTCACTGTCCAATAGAAGCAGCAAGATAAATACCTATAACAACGACACTAAAGCATTTCATTTGTTACTTATTTGACTTTTATACAATACTTTCCAAAAGGTAAAAGATGAGTAGTCGGATATCAGATTATCAAAAATCAACCATTTCATTTAAATCCAAGAGCCATAGCCACCAGACAACAGTCATTCAATAACAAACTCCCAGATAAGACCTTATTAGAATAAAGGAAATTCCTGGATTAAACCTTATTAGAATAAGGGGAACATGATAAACAACTGGTCACCCTTCCAACAAACACACTTCACAGACAGACCAGCTAATCGGACAAGATGCCAATTCTTTTAACATAAAAACAACCAAACACACACAAACCCTATGAAACAGTCCATTTTCAGAGCAAAGGGTGTCATCATTTATAAAGTATTACATTCATTTTCAAACCACTGCTGATTCCAGACAAACAACAAAAGAGAAAAGCCTCTTGAGAAACCCCCAGATGATTTCTACTGTAATACATTTGTAGTTAAAATCTGCATACTAAAAAGAAAAAAAAATAGATTTTATCACAGATAAATACATATACACAATGGGATGGATCCAGACAGAGGGTAGTATCCTATTGTGCCCATGCACTTGTGGGACCCCCTGCTTGTGCATCAGGGCTTTGACACTTCTAAAAATAACCTGAAATGAGTGAAAACACCCGTTTCTGAAACTGGGCAGGTTACTGGAGTTTGAAGAAGGGATCTCCTGGCCTGTGCCTATCCAGAAACAAGAATTTGTGCTAGTTTCTGTGGTTATTTTTAGTGCCAAACCCCTGTTGCGCAAGTGGTAGGTCCCGTGAGTGCAACAGAACCAGTGAAGGCAGAACAGCCCCCTTGGATACTGCCCATTGTCATATTTCAAGTAGACCCACTGAAATCAATGGGTCTTTAGTTGTGTGTCTAGTTTCAATTGGTCTACTCTAAGTATGACTAAGTCTGGATCCAACCCAATGTTACTCAAATTTCTAGAAGCTTCCTCAGAAACACACTTTGTGTAACCTAATTTTATACATCCTTATGTAACATTTGCTTTAAATTTAACAAATAGAGAATTAAGAAGGACAAAGTATTAAACACCACACAATGGTTATTTATTCCAATTCTGTCCTTTGAAATGAAACCGAGACCAGTGTACCTTAAAGCAAATTACCAATGTACAACTCATTCTTACTTTTTATCCATTCAGATTTGTTTCCACATCTCACTCACACCACATAAAAAGGCCAATTTGTGTATTACCTTTGTAGTGTGATTGCTATTCTTAAGCCACTCACACCATTGATGACTTTCATATTTCTACCATACAAATATTTTTATCCATACAGAAACCCAAGAAACTTCAGGTACAATCAATTATTTATGAAGGAATTAAGGCTGTGATCCTAAAAACACTGAGTAAACAGGCACAGGATTGCACTATAAGCATCCTATTTGTTTCAAGGCCATGTCTCTTCATCAGGGACAAAATCTAGGTCTTCTCCTTTCTAGCTAAATAAATGTTTTCTAGCAGAAATTGAATAAGGGACACTTAATTCCCCGCAGCTTTGGTCTCCCTCTGCACCCCCACATATTTTTGCCATTGCTGGGACAAGCTCTCTGTTTTTTCTTGTATATCTGTATGTAAACCAAATCTCATAGGTACTTGCAAGTGCAAGCAGCAGTGGCCCACAATATGAAGGAGGTACTAATTTGTGGCATTTCCATGAAATCTGACCTAATGATGTGATAAAAGTATCCATGTATTACTAGTGTGGCTGGCAAGCCAAAAACAAAGGGGGTAGGCTTTTCAATAGCAATGATACTCCAAAGGCAATGGAAGAATCAGCCCACAGTTAGAGCAGAACAAACTCTCCTGAAGGACAATGAAGTCAGCGCTTTACATCTGACCATTTATGCCCTTTACATTTTAGCAGCAACAGCATATTCACTTCAGCAGTAAATAGGTCTCCAGCACTGGATTAATCCTTTTATATTAACAGCAAAAATTTTTTTAGCAGCCATGTGCAACAATCAGTTGTCATCTGCATCTGAAGTCTAACAGACTTTGAGACAGACAGAAGAGGTCTTACAAACTGAATTTAAAAACATCACCATTCCATACACCAAACAACAAACTAGAAGGTAAAGAGCAAGATCGACAAAGAGGCCCCTTAAAAATAACCAGGGGAAGATACTGATTACATCTTCTCTCACTTAAAGCCGTACCATTGCACTATTCTGTATATCATGCAATCTATGCTTGGTTTATGAAAATTTAATAGTGACGCAGATAGATTTAGAGAGGTTACAATATCATTGCTCCAACCTTTGGCATTCCATTTCAGAAAAATGTTTGATAAATTAAGTAATATTGCCAATGCTACCTTGTATTGGATGATTCAGTCCAATTTTGTGTGAGCTGCAGAGTACTCAACTCCCTCTAGGAGATGAAGGCACTTGGCTCTTCACATGACTGGATCGCTTTTCCTTTGGTATTGCTAGTTGGTCTTTTCCAGTTTACAATGGTTAGCACTAGAATAACAGTAACTTCTAATGAAAAGTGTTTTAAGGCAATAAAAGGTGCATATAGAGGGTATATGAAGATTTCCTTGTTTTCCGTGTGCGTACGTTCCACATCACATGCCTTTGCAAGCCTACCTGCTTCCTATATATAGTACATGGTTCAATAATTTTCTATAGAATTTTAAAGTGCCTGAGTACAAGCTTGCTTTCTCATCCCAAGAGCCTTGGCTAGCTCCAGCATCATTTATAACCACAAATCACATGGGCTTGATCCATGTGTTTCTACAAAGATGAACTCCTTTTCTTCACAGTTATGCTAGCTGGAATCCAGTGGGCGAACTATTCCTTCTTTATAAACATGAAGAATAGCTTCACAGACAAATTTGTACTGGCTCTGTATAACACATACACAAAAAAAGGAAAAATGTTTATTTTATTGATTCATAATACTTATATACCACCTGATAGAATAACATCTCTAAGCAGTTCACATATAAAGGATGAAAATTGTATTTACAGTCAGGGCCAGAAATATAGGAAGAAGAATAACTGTTTTTGCAGTTGGCCTCTGTACACTACCACATTGAAGTTGAAAGGAAACACACCCAGATGGGAGCTAAGTCAGGACTTTCAGCTGTAATTCAAGGGGTTTGACAAAAGTGGGGCACTAACCATTCAGGAAGGACAGCCAGTGGCATACACCCCCCCCATCGTTGGTGACTCATAAGTAATGGAACAAACCAACATCATTTCAAACTTAAGGATCGCCTTTAATACCTGGATGAAAATCCTTTGCAGTCAATGACTGCCTGAAGTCTGGAACCCATGGACATGACCAAATGCTGAGTTTCCTCCCTCGAGATACTTTGCCAGGCCTTTACTGCGGCTGCCTTCAGCTGCTGCTTGTTTGTGGGTCTTTCTGCCTTCAGTCTTGTCTTCAGGAAGTGAAAAGCATGCTCTATTGGGTTCAGATCAGGTGACTGACTTGGCCATTGAAGAACATCCCACTTCTTTGCCTTCAGAAACTCTCAGGTAGCTTTTGCTGTATGTTTTTATCCATCTGTAATATGAAGTGGCGTACTCTCAGTTTGGCAGCATTCGGCTGAATCTGAGCAGAAAGTATAGCCCTATACACTTCAGAATTCATCCTGCTGCTTTTATCAGCAGTCAGGTCATCAATAAACACCAGTGATCCGGTTCCACTGGCAGCCATACATGCCCATGCCATAACACTGCCTCCACCATGTTTGACAGATGATGTGGTATGCTTTGGATCAGGAGCTGTTCCTTTCCTTCTCCATACTTTTCTCTTCCCATCATTCTGGTACAAGTTAATCTTGGTTTCATCAGTCCAAAGAATCTTATTCCAGAACTGGGCAGGCTTTTTCAGGTGTTTGCTGGGAAAGGCTAATCTGGCCTGTCTGTTCTTGAGTGTTACCAGTGGTTTGCACCTTGTTGTGGAACCTATGTATTTACATTCATAAAGCCGTCTCTTGACTGTAGATGTTGACAATGACATGCCTCCCTCCTCAAGAGCGTTCTTGACCTGGCTAGATGTTGTGAAAGGGTTCCTCTTCACCATGAGCAGAATACTGCGGTCATCCACTTTAGTTGTCTTCCGTGGTCTTCCAGGCCTTTTGCTGTTGCTGAGCTTGCCAGTTAAGTCCTTCTTTTTCAGGATGTTCCAAACTGTTGTGTTGGCCACTCCCACTGTTTTTGCTATCTCTCTGATGGGTTTATTTTGTTTCCTCAGCCTAATGATGGCCTTCTTCACTCGCATGGACACCTCTTTGGACCTCATGTTGGGAGTTCCAGTGAACAGCTACCAAATGCACGTGTAACACTCAGAACCACCTCCAGGCCTTTTATCTGCCTGATTGGTCATGGGGTACCCAGGAAACAGGCCACACCTTGCCATGCAGCTGCTTGTCAGCCATTTGTTCCATTACTTATGAGCCACCAATGATGAGTGTGTGTGTACGCCTCTGGCTGTACTTCCTCAATGGTTAGTGCCCCACTTTTGTCACACCCCTTGAATTACAGCTGAAAGTCCTGACTCTGCTCCTATCTGGGTGTGTTTCCTTTCAACTTCAATGTGGTGGTGTACAGAGGCCAACTACCAAAACAGTTATCCTTGTTTCACTATTTCTGGCCCTGACTGTAGATAATTGTATGAGGTTCAGGTGACTTTGAGGTAGAGCAAGGGATAAGCTCAAATAGATAATCAGGGCCTTAGTACCTAAGGGCATAATCTTATGCATGTTTAGACAGAAAAAATTCCTACAACTCCCAGCACTCCCTAGCCAGTCATGGGAATGCTGGGAGTTGTAGGACTTTTTTCTGTCTTAACATGCATAGGATTGCACCCTTAATGGCATATAGATTTGTTGAAACTGAATGTGATGTTTGAACCAGAGTCAGCATTGATCTTTCCTTATTAGTCCGTTGCAAGATTCTGGTATGGAATTGAAAGACCTTTATTGACATATACACAGTACTATCTTATTAGCCTGCCACTGAAAATAATTACGTGGTAGGATTAAAAAATGTTACTGCAAACAATTATTATTGCCACCACACCTAGAGAAGTGAAATGGCATTTTTAAAAAATTGTACACATTTCAAATACTTTTAAAAACTACCAGATGCTTGGTACTAAGGTACACACACAAGCTGCCAATAAATGACAGAGTGCCAGCAAATATCAACCTAGTTTAAAAATAAACAGGTGGCATTCATAATTACAGAACAGCTAGGGGTACAGTCAGATGATACTCAGCTTCCAGGATTACATCTACAATAAATTCATTCTTGCATGTTCTCTCCCTTCCTTAACTCCATTCCAAATGACTGAACTAAATAGATTGTGCAGGATAAAAACCAGCCGTAAACAGGTACTTTATCATAACACAGGATCTCCTTGATTCAATCATTACATTGTAGCATGGTCAGGAGAGCAGAAAAGGAGGACACACAAGGCTGAGGCCTGCACCCGAACACACAAAAGAGACAATCGTGGAGGCCAAGTCTGAATTTTGACCCATAAGCATTGTCTTTGCTTGGGAATAATTGCTAAATGGCAATGGCTTTTGATCTTTCCCATTGCTTAAGTGTGATAAATTGATGAAGCTTGAAGATCAAAAGTGAAGCTGGCAAGCATTTAAATATTTTACTAAAATATGATTCAGATTTTTTTGGTCCTTCAAAATCTTGCCATCCACTCTTTTCCCAGTAATTAATATATCCTCCAATGCATCTCCTTAATGTTTTCAAAGTGTAGTATGCTATATACATGAAAGATTCAATCTTACGTTTGATCAAGTGGTTAAGAGTTTTAGCTGTGAACCAGGGAGTCCCTAGACGATTTATCACTTCAGTCTGCCTCCCCTCCCCGCCAATCTGCAATATGGGGATAATAATACTGACCTCTCCTACAGAGCTGCTTTAGGATTACTGAAATACTGTATGGAAAGTGCTTTGAATACTTAAAAAGGGCTACATAAATACTAACTATTGTTATTTAAACTATCCCTGAACAATATTTCCAAAATATGTAGTGTATAGACTTGTAGGATCTCTCAGTGTTCTGTAAACAGTGTCATTTATAGCCATGTAATTGTTCAGACTCTGTAGTGCTGGACTCAACTGCACTTAACAGCAGATCATTTTCTACTACAGCAAAGCTAAAATGTGTTTAAAACATAGATCCAATGGACTTCTTGATAAATCAATTCTTGTTAATTTTCAACAATATGTCAGAATGTTTTTGAAAATGTTCTGAGGAAACATGGAAAAGTCTTTGCTGCAACACTTAAACACAAACAATTTGAAGTATGTCAAAGTATGCTGCTGAATATAAATTTCAGGAACCATTTCTTAGCTTGTCTGATAAACTGTTTATCTTGTTTTGTTAGGTACCTTGTTTATTACCATGATCACTAAGAAATGTACAATATAACCTGATAATTGTCTGCAATTTCAAACCTGTTTCCTCGTTATACAAGTCAGCTGTGAGTGCTCTACATACTGTTCATGTGACTGAACTAAAAAAATTGTTTAACTTTTAAATTGGAAGGTAATTATTTGCGGGGCAAATTAAAGATATGTGACACAAAGCTTCCTACAATTTCCACTTGCCAGGAAAGCAATGGATAAACTAATACATTTAAAAGAGCTAAACTCACATAGGGCACCCTTTTACAAAATCAGCCCCAATACTCCAATTACAATGTTAAAGCCAGCTTTTAGCAAAACATTTCATTATACTGAAATTATGGAATGAAGTAGACAGGATATATTGAAAGTTAGGCAAATACTGCACACATAGAAAGCAGATTCTTGTCCCTCACTTACTGATGTTTGCACCATCATAGCACGATGGTCTCGCATTTTTCGTACAATATCCAGTGGATAAATAGGTTGGTTTCTTTCAATTAAGCACACAGCTGTTTCCATAGAAACCAATACTCCAGTCCGGCCTATTCCAGCACTGCAAGAGATAAGCAACAAGAATGCATTAAAAATTCATATTACAATCTTGATACTTTTTTACCCTAGAAATCTTTTGAAAATGCAAGGAATACTGAATACAATGGAACACTTAAAATCACTTCAGTAACATGTCCTTTGTTAAGAAAAACACTTAACAAAAAAAGGAGAAATCACATATGTTTTAGTAATTAATGCTTAATGTTATGATCTTCTTCAAATTAAGTATTGTTCTTGGTATTTTTTTTATTTTGACCAGAAGCAGGATTCAGCAAAGAAAGAAAAGTACAATGGTTAGGTTCTAGCTTCTCCAGCTGTCTTCTCTAAGCGCTGGTGAACACATAAAGGGGCTTATCTCTTAAGCGCAGCTAAGAGATTTTGAGTAAATCACAAGTTTGCATGCTCCCTCCTCACCCAAAGTAAACCCCCTCCATCTTCCATAAACATAGTTAACAGATTCATTGGGATCAGTGTCAACCATGGTTAAGAATAACCGTATTCACTGCTTAATCAGGCATTATAATCAGCTTCAAACCCTGGTTATACATCCTTTTAAGCAGCAAACCTAGTTAGTCTTAACCATGGTTAAAGTAATGTTGGCATATCCCTTAAGCACAGTTCAGGAAAGGAAATTTAGACTTAACATACATTTCTATTTTTGGAAGTTCCAGGGTGGGGCAGTCTTCCACAATTGGGAAGGACCTCCCCTGGTAGACTGGTAGAGGCATTAGCAGGAAATGACACCTCTAGAGGAGGGACTTCCTTTCAAGCCCAGACCATGTCCGGACTTCTGAAAGCAGCTCACCTCCCTAGAATTCTCACAAAAAGTAATCTCATTCCCCAACTGGGGGAAACAACAATTAAGAGAACAGAAGTCACAAGCAGTACAATGAAGAATAACCACTGACTGGCATCTCTAACATACTTCAAGCAAGGCCAAACATATATAAAGGTTACTAAAGAAGGACATCCCGTAAGATTCAAACTACTACCAAACCCCATGTTCACACTGAATCCCAAGGCACTCCTGGCTCCACACCTGGTTTGACTTCCCTTCACACTATTTCAAAGGGCAGGAAGACTGCCCCACCTCAGAACCTGCAAGAACAGATATTTATAGTATTTCTAAATTTTCCTTTCTCTGGAGGTTCTGGGGTGGGGCAGTCTTTCACAACTGGGATGTGGAGAAAGAAAGACAAACTTTTCAAACTGAAGCCACGTCTTGTAGGACATGCCTCCCATAGGCCATGTCCACTGAGGAATATGTATCTACTTGATAATGCTTAACAAAAGTATGCACTGACTACCAGGTGACCACTTTACATACAACTTCAATGGAAGGACATGATCTGTAAGCTGCAGAACTGGCCACTCCCCTAAGAGAGTGGCTGTGATACCTGGGAGTGGATCTTTCCCCACCACTTCACATGCCTGGATGATACAATCCCTTAGCTACCATGCAATGGTGGAACTGGGCACTCTAGAACCCAGGGAACAATGATAAAAGGAAACAAACAGATGTTCTGTGTTGCAGGAGTTCTAGAACCTAGTGATGTAAAAACTAAGACTCCTCTTCACACCTAATATGTGCCAGTCCCTTTCCTTCTAATGAGATGGGTTTGGACAAAAGGAATGTAGCACGATTTCGTCTGACCTATGAAACACTGAATTTACCTCAGGCAGGAAGGAGTGATCTGTCCTTAGCACCACCTTATATCTGTGGAAAATGCACAGCTCCTTGTGAACAGACAGCACATTGAGATCAGAGATGCTATGTGCTGAGGTAATCCCTATAAGAAATGCTGTTTTAAGGAACAGATTCCTATGTGCACACGTAGCCATTGAGGACTTGGGGAGGGCTGTCCATATAATATTAAAATTCCGCATGGGGAAATGGACTGTAGGCAGGCTCAGGAGAGCTTCTCCCTTAAGGAATCTAACCACTGACCGTTTGTATGGCTCAAGATGCTAGGTATAGCTGGTGTTTCAATGTATTGGTGCTCAAGCCTTTGTTCAGACCTTCTTGAAGGAATGTTAGTAGGTCAGGAGCTGTATAATCCATAAAAAGATCAAGCTGTCTCCCTATGCACTATTGCTAGCAGGCTTGTTACATGTTATAGATCTTGTTAGGACTGTCTTTGGGATGAAAGGATGGTGGATGTCACTTCAGGTATAAAACCCATGTTCAGAAGTTTCAACCACTCAACCTTGAAGCTGTGAGTTTAAGTAGCTTTGGTTGAGGGTGGATTGCTACGCCTTGTGAGATTAGATCATGATGCAGTTGCCAGTGTGGATGAACAGACTTCCTGATGACATCTGGAAACTGCTGTTGCCTGGCACAATGCAGTGTAATCAGGATGACCTCTGCCTGTGGTTCCTTTACCTTGTGAAGGACCTATGGGAGGAGCCTTATTGGAAGGCACACATTATAATGATATGTGTTTGTATTTGGTTGTGTTGTATGGGAGGGACTCATTTGATTGTTAGACTGATTGGTATAATAGGACTCACCTAGTACTGTAATAGAAAATATAAGTTTGTATTGTGACTCACTCAGTAAAAGGTGTCTTTGCAACCTTGTATTGGAGTGTTCTATTTATGCTTAAGAACACCAAACATTACATGGTGTCAGGAGTGCCAGGAAATGGATCAGCTGAAGTCTCCAGAAAAGCTGTTATCTGAAGGTAATGTGACTGAAAACTGGAGAAAATGGAGGCAAGGATTTGAATTCTATTGTATAGTAAGTGGAGTTGACAAGAAAATTGAGAAGCTTCAAGCTGCTTTATTTCTGCATGTGGCAGGAGAAGAAGCCAGAGAAATATAATACCTTCCATTTTGATGATGAAGCAGAGAATCACAAGATACAAATTTTGCTGAATAAATTTGAATTATGTTGTGCTCCTGAAAGAAATGTTACATATGAGAGACATAAGTTTTTTCCCCAAGAGCTCAGAATGAGGAAGAACCTATTGACTCTTACGTGACTGACTTAATGTTATTGGCACAGTCCTGCGAGTTTAGCCACCTATGTGAGTCTTTAAGGATAGATTTGTTTGTAGAATAAGATCAGATAATCTCCAGCATGGCTGCTGAGAAGAGCTGATTTAACCTTGGAAAAAGCTGTGGACATTTGTAGAGCAGAAGAAGTGACTGTAGAGCAATTAAAAGGGCTGGGATCAGCTGAGAAACAAATGGATATTTTGAAAAGCAAAGCCAGTGTTAAAAAGAAAACTCAGCTGCATAATAAGAAGATTGTGAGACCAGTTTCAGTTTTTCTTCAAGCTCAAAGTTTTGCTCTAGATGTGGTAACAACCAATAAGATAAGACAATGTCCTGCATATGGAAAAGATTGCTGAAAATGCAGGAGACCTAATCATTTTGGAAAGACGTGTAAAGTCAAAGATGCCAAGTTTGTTCACAAAATGCGTGTGCTGGAGGAAGATTTGCAAGATATGTTTATTGGGACTTTAACATCTAATAAGTTGGAAGAAGAGTGGACTGTAGATCTTAAAATAAAGCATAAGGATGTAAAGTTTAAGACAGATACTGGAGCACAAGCTAATGCTATTTCCTTAAGAATTTATAAGAGTCTTCAGAGTGAACATTTACAGAAATTAAATATAAGATTAGTTACTTATTCAGGTACAAGGTTGGAAGTGCTGGGGAAGTGTGTTATGAAATGTACATATGCAGGGAAAGAATTTGAGATAGAATTTCAAGTAGTAAATTTTGAAGCACAAGCAATCTTGGGTTTAAAAAGAGTTACTGATTTAGAGTTAGTGAAAAGAGTAAATGTGTTAGAAAGTACGGAAGGAAAGGAAATATATAAGCATTATGATGATGTGTTTCAGGGATTAGGATGTTTGCCATGTCAGTATGTAATTAAAATGGACCCACAGATAACATCAGTAGTGCATGCTTCTAGTAAAATTCCAGTTATGTTAAGGGAGAAGGCAGAAAGAGAACTCAGAAGAATGGAACAAATGTGTGTGATTGTTAAGGCAGAATAACCTTCAGACTGGGTAAATTTAATGGTGATTGTGGATAAACCTGGTAAAGATCAAATAAGAATTTGTCTAGATCCAAGGGTTATGAAGAAAGCCATTCATAGAGAGTACCTTCAGTCACCAACAGCAGATGAAATCACTAGCAGGTTGGTAGGTGCCAAATTGTGTTCTGTGCTGGATGCTAGTAATGGATTTTGGCAGATACAGCTGGATGAGAATAGTTCCAAATTATGTATTTTTAATACACCTTTTGGAAGATATAGATTGACTAGAATGCCTTTTGGTATTTCATCTGCTCCTGAAGTGTATCAAAGAGCAATACAACAAGTACTTGAAGGATTAGAAGGAGTTATGCGTTATATTGATGATATCCTGATATGGGGAAGGACACAACAAGAGCATGATGAATGAGTTATGCAAGTTTTAGAAAGGTGTAGAGCAAGGAATTTGAAACTGAGTAGAGAGAAGTGCAAATTTTCTATGACTGAAATAAATTATTTGGGACATATCTTAACTGCAAAAGGAATAAAACTTAAAATTGAAGCAATAGTTGAAATGCCAAGTCCTCAAAATAAGGGAGAATTACGGAGATTCTTGGGCATGGTTAATTGTTTGGCTAAATTTATTCCAAACCTTGCTACATTGACAACTAATTGGAGACAACTTTTAGTTCAGGGGGTGGAGTTTGAATGGACAAAGGTCCATGAGGGAGCATATAATGAATTAAATCCGAAGTTAACAATAGCTCCTGAGCTGAGATATTATAGTGTTGAAGAACCTGTAATTGTATCAGTTGATGCTAGTGGTACTGAATTAGGTGCAGTTTTGCTAGAAGGAGGTTTACCAGTGGCATATGCTTCTAAGGCTATGAATGAGTGTCAGCAATCATATGCACAAATAGAAAAAGAACTGTTAGCCATCTATCCATCCATCCATCCATCCATCCATTTGGCAGAGAGATTACAGTTGAAACTGATCATAAACCACTGGAAGGTTTTTTTAAAAAAATAAATTATATAATGCTCTTCCAAGAATTCAGAGATGGCTGTTAATATCACAGAAATATCATCTGAATGTAATATATAAACCTGGTAAAAAGTTAAAAATAGCTGATGCATTATCGAAGGGTTATATGAAGACAGGAGAAGTTTTCAATACTGAAGAAGCTGATGTTGCTGTGAATTAGGTGGTGTCTTGTCTATCTATTTCTGATTTGAAATGTAATTTATTTCAATTTAAATTAGCAAAATTGGTAATTTAATATAAATTAGCAAAAATTTGCTAATTTATATTCAAATAAATATAATTTATTTGAATTTAAATTAGCAAAATTGGAAGATAGCATTTTGCAAGAATTGAAGGCAGTTATTTTGACAGGATGGCCAGAAAAGAAACAATTTTCTGAAGAACTTAAATCATATTGGAATTATAGAGAGGAATTAAGTGTGTATGATGGTTTAATATTTAAGAATGATAGACTATTTGTACCCCAAAAGTTGAGGAAAGAAATGTTGGAATTATTTCGTGAAAGTCATTTGGGAATTGAACTGAGTAAAAGAAGAGCTCAAGATGTGATGTTTTGGCCGGGTATGTATATGCAAATAGAAGCATTAATACAATCTTGTAAGGTATGCCAAACTTTCTGAAATAATGAAGAACCAATGTTACCTCATGAAGTACCAGAAAGACCATGGCAGAAATTGGCAATGGATTTATTTGAGTTTCATGGGAAGGGATATTTTTGATAGTAGATTATTCAAAGTTTTTGGAAGTTTGTTTGTTGGAAATTTTAACCAGTAAAAGTGTGATTATGCATTATAAATCTGTATTTGCTAGACATGGGATACCTGAAGCTGTAATAATTGATAATGTTCATCAATTTAATTCTAGGGAGTTTCAATTGTTTGTGAGAAATTGGGATTTTGTGCATGTCACTTCCAGTCCATATTACATAAGATCAAATGGAATGGCTGAAAGAGCTATCCAAAGAGTTAAGAAGATCTTAAAGAAGAGCAGTTTGGATAATACAGATCCGTATCTCTGTTTGCTAAATCTTAGAAATACACCTTTTTTTAGATAAACAGCCTCCAGCACAGTTACTAATAGGAAGACATTTGAGAACAAGGTTACCTACAGTGAAATCATTGTTGCAACCAGGAAGTGTCTCATGTAGTAATAATTGCAAGAACAATTAAGAAAGAGACAGGAAAAGCAGAAATATTATGATCGAGGGACTAAACTTTTGCTACCATTAAAAGTGGGAGAAAAAGTTAATATTCAAAAAGAGGGAGTGTGGCAACCTGCAAAAATAATTGAATGTCATCAAACACCCAGATCATATGTGGTGGAAACCCAGGATGCAAGGTTGTATAGGAAAAACAGAAAGGATTTGCATAGGACAAAAAGGATGCCTGAGGAAAGTCATGATAGGGAGACTGGGAAGGAAGATAGTGGAAGTGTGAATGTAGAACAGATTGATTTTAGAAAGATGGAACTGGAGGAGAAACCAGTAATTACATCTAGAGGAAGAACCATGAGAAAACCTCTAAGATATGGATATGGAGAATGAGAGAAAAGAAAAAAAGGGAGATGTAATGATATTTGTATTTGGTTGTGCTGTATGGGGGGACTCATTTGAGTGTTAGACTGATTGGTATAAAAGGACTCACTTGATACTGTAATGGAAAATGTAAGTTTGTATTGTGACTCACTCAGTAAAAGCTGTCTTTGCAACCTTGTATTGCAGTGTTCTATTTATGCTGAAGAACACCACACATTAGACTGTTTGGCCGTTTGTTGCTTAGGGTGTCTACTTCTTACTGTTGCTTCTTGACCCTCGTACAGGTTTCTCAGGAGACAGGTAAGGTGGTCTGGTACTCCCATCACTTTAAGAATTTGCCACCGTTTGTTGTGATCCACACAATCAAAGGCTTTAGCGTAGTCAATGAAGCAGAAATGGACATTTTTCTGGAATTCTCTTACTTTCTCCATGATCCAGCGAATGTTGGCGATTTGATCTCTAGTTCCTCTGCCTCTTCGAAACCCAGCTTGTACTTCCGGTAGTTCTCAGTTCGCATACTGCTGAAGCCTAGCTTGTAGGATTTTGAGCATCACCTTGCTGGCATGTGAAATGAGCGCAATTGTGCGGTAGTTTGAACACTCTTTGGCGTTGCCCTTCTTTGGAATTGGAATGTAAACTGACCTTTTCCAGTCTTATGGCCACTGTTGAGTGTTCCAGATTTGTTGGCATATTAAATGCAGCACTTTAACAGCATCATCTTTTAGGATTTTAAATAGCTCAGCTGGAATACTGTCATCTCCGCTAGCTTTGTTGTTAGTAATGCTTCCTAAGGCCCACTTGACTTCACTCTTGAGGATGTCCGGCTCAAGTTCAATGAGCGCACTATCATGGCTATCAGGGACATTCAGATCTTTCCTGTATAGTTCTTCTGTGTGTTCTTGCCACCTCTTCTTAATCTCATCTGCTTCTGTTAGGTCCCTGCCTTCTTTGTCCTTTATCATGCCCGTCTTTGCACAAAACGTTCCCTTGAGATCTCCAATTTTCTTGAAGAGATCTCTAGTCTTTCCCATTCTCTTGTTTTCCTCGAGTTCTTTGCATTGTTCATTTAAGAAGGCCTTCTTGTCTCTCCTGGCTATTCTCTGGAACTCTGCATTCAGTTGGATATATCTTCCCCTTTCTCCCTTGCTTTTTGCTTCCCTTCTTTCTTCAGCTACTTGTAAAGCCTCATCAGACAGCCACTTGGCTTTCTTGCATTTCTTTTTCTTTGGGATGGATTTCATTGCTGCCTCCTGAACAATGTTACGGACCTCCGTCCATAGTTCCTCAGGCACTCTGTCTATCAGGTCTAATCCCTGAAATCTATTCCTCACCTCCACTGTATATTCATAAGGGATATGATTTAGGTCATAGCTGAATGGTTTAGTGGTTTTCCCTACGTTCTTCAATTTAAGCTGAAATTTTGCAACAAGAAGCTCATGATCTGAGCCACAGTCAGCTCCAGGCCTTGTTTTGACTGACTGTATAGAGCTTCTCCATCTTTGGCTGCAAAGGACATAATCAATCTGATTTTGATATTGACCATCTGGGGATGTCCATGTGTAGAGTCGTCTCTTGTGCTGTTGGAAAAGAGTGTTTGCTATGATCAGTGTGTTCTCTTGGCAAAACTCTATTAGCTTTTGTCCTGCTTCATTTTGTACACCAAGGCCATGCCTGCCTGTTATCCCAGTGATTTCTTGACTTCCTACTTTAGCATTCCAATCCCCTATGATGAAGAGGACATCTTTGTTTGGTGTTAGTTCTAGAAGGTGTTGCAGGTCTTCATAGAACCGATCAACCTCAGCTTCTTCGGCCTCAGTGGTTGGGGCATAGACCTGAATTACTGTGATGTTGAATGGTTTGCCTTGGATTCGTACTGAGATCATTCTATCGTTTTTGAGATTGTACCCCAGTACTGCTTTTCCCACCCTTTTGTTGACTATGAGTGCTACTCCATTTCTTCTAAGGGATTCTTGCCCACAGTAGCAGATATGATGGTCACCTGAATTAAATTCGCCTATGCCTGTCCATTTTAGTTCACTGATTCCCAAAATGTCGATGTTCAATCTTGCCATCTCATGTTTGACCACCTCCAGCTTACCTTGATTCATTGATCTGACATTCCAGGTTCCTAAACAATATTGTTCTTTACAGCATCAGATTTTCTTTTCACCACCAGACACATCCACAGCTGAGTGTCCTTTTGGCTTTGGCCCAGCCGCTTCACTCTTTCTGGCGCTACTTGGAAATACCCTCTGCTCTTCCCCAGTAGCATATTGGACACCTTCTGACCTGAGGGGCTCATCTTCCGGCGTCATCTCTTTTAGCCTTGTGATACGTTCCATGGGGTTTTCTTGGCAAGAATACTGGAGTGGGTTGCCATTTCCTTCTCCAGTGGACCACATTTTGTCAGAAATCTCTGCCATGACCTGTCCGTCTTGGGTGGCCCTGCACGGCATAGCTTATGGCTTCACTGAGTTACGCAAGCCCCTTCACCACAACAAGGCAGTGATCCATGAAGGGGACAATTGCAATAGCTTTATATAAATCTATAGTACACCCACACGAGCTTGAGGAGGAGCTCCAGTGACAAAGCACCAAGGCCACCCGTGTGTGGAAGAAGGTACGTGCTACCTATTCATTTAATTCCTTTAAGTAATAGTTTAATGTATTAATCATCAGCTGAAGCCAAAACAAGAGTACAGCAAAGACAGCTATATCGCAGGAAGGTAATCCTTTAGAAATTTACAGTTCAGGAGCTTCTGGATCAGAACCACCATGCACAAGGGGGAAGAGTTACACCTTCCTACTTTTTCTTTTAAATTCCCCACCCAGGGTGGGGACTTAATAAATAAAGAAAAAACTCTTCTCCCCATAATACCTGAATTCAGATTAATTCAATGAAACTGACTGGCAGCAGATTCAGGACAGGAAAAAGTACTTCTTCACAAAATATCTAATTAATTTATGGAGCTTGCTGTCACAAGATGTAGTGATGGCCATTAGCTTAGATAGCTTTAAAAGGGGATTAGATAAATTCATGGAGAATAGATCTTTTAATGGCTACTAGTCATGACAGCTATAAGGAACTTCCAAGTTCAGAGGCAGTATGCCACCGAATACCACTTGCTTGGGAGAAACAGTGTGTCTTTGAGTTATTGCCTTCATACCCTGCTTCCCAAAAGCATGTACATGGCCACTGTGGGAAACAGGATGCTAGAGTATATGGACCCTGGTTCTGATACAGGAGGGAGTCTGTTGACAAACATTAACAGTTCAAATAAATCTGAACACCCCTTAAGCAACTATGAAACAGGAAGAGCAACTTCCAGTTGAAATGCATTCAATACACATGAAACAGTCTAGAACTATCAGAGTATTATGCCAAACAGTTACATGCACAATAACATACAGTACCTGCAGTGTACAAGAACTGGCTCACTTTCCACTCTCTTTGCTCTAACATAGGTCACAAATTCCAAGAAGTCTGTAGAATCATCAGGGACACCATGATCAGGCCAAGCCACGTACTGGAGATGATTGACTGTATGTTCTTCTTCTGTCTGAAATAAATCAATATTTTCACTATAAGTGATTAGTGGCACTGCTCTAAAAATAGCCTTTGTTTAAAATTATGCCACAAGGACAGTTTCTTTGAAATGTCAAACACCTGCCAGTTCAGAGTATTAGGGTTAGATAGCACGGTGTTACAAGAAACAGTATAAGTTGGTCTGTGGTCAAAAACAGTAGGTTATCATTTATAAAAAAACATTATTTGAACCTTAACTTTCCAGATTTCCAGAACAGAGCTCTCTCTCTCTGTGTCTCTCTCTCCGTCTCTGCATGCTCTCTCAATTAGCTCTGTGTCAATATAACCCTACTGAAAATAGCTCTTCCAGTTACATACTTATCTAAATGTTTTCTATGTTTTTTACATCAAGTGAAACTGTGGTAGATCAGGCATAGGGAAACTCCAGCCCATGGGCCAAAGACAGCCAGTGGGGGCTCCCCATCTGGCTCACCGAGTTTCTTTGCTAAGCCCCACCCCTTTCCCCTGCCCCAGGGTTGAAAGAAGGTAAATGGCTTATCTCCAATCTGCATCAGGTTGGAGATAAGCCTTTTCCCTTCTCTAAATGCTTGGGCTGCTCAAAGGGCAAACAGATGCTTCTCTCCATACCACAGGAGAAAGGACTTATCTCCGATTAGCAGCAGATTGAACATAAGCCCTTTTCTCTGCTCTGTACTGAGAAAAAGTCTCTCTCTCATCGCTGAGCAGAAAAAGCCTTCCCCAGCTGATCTGCATGGATCAGCTGAAGAAGTGGGGCTGGAAAGTGTGAATCTTATATAAGAATATGGTAGTGTAAGGCTTATTACTACAGATTTCCGGATTGGTTTTGCTCATTTTTTAAAAAAAGAACTGAAGCTTGAGCAGTGTAGACACGCAGAAAAGTTTGGAACTTCAAAAAAATTAAAAGCTTTGGGCAGCTTGGGAAGGGAGAAGGGAGAGGGATGAGACAAAGGGGAGGTTAATACATATGCCCCACACGGTGCATGTAATGTAACATGTGACACAGTGTGTGTATGCACGTGTAATAATGCTTACTTCTGTGAGGTCTTAGAGTGCTGGGCCAATGAAGGGACAGATACAGAATGTTGGGAAAGGGGCTGAAGAAAAGTCAGTTGGTGACAGAGTAGGAGGAAGAGAAGCTGAGGAAAAGAGCTGAAAGGACACCAGAAGTAGAAGAGAGAGAAAAATCCTACATCACATGTTTTCAACCTCAAACTTCAAGAAATAGTAAAAGATGTTTTTAAAAAGAACATCTTTTTTCGTTTTCACCTTTGCTGGTTTATTTGTGGTACATTTATTTTCAAAGTGTGAAGTTGTTCCAGTTGCAATGGAAACAAGAAAACATATTTTTATCCAATCATTCTCAGACTACTAGCCCCCGTAGTGACACGGGATTTGCACTAGTATATATGGTGTGTGCGTGTGTATGTGTGTGTGAGTGTGAGAGAGAGGGGTGTGTGTGTGAGTGTAAGTAAGATAATGTGTGTGTGGGGGTGCATGCCAGCTGTGGCTCCACCCACATTAGACAGTGGCATCTCCCATGTTAGGTGGTAGTGCCATTCACTGCTGGAATGCAGCTCCTGACGTCCCGGGTTGGTGCGAATTTGTCCCATGGAATGAAAATGGTTCCCTATCCCTACTATAGTTCCTACATGAGCCCAGTTATATTTAACACAACAAATTGCTTAAAATTAAATTGTTACAAAGATACAAAAAAGGTGTCAGAGGCATTCCTAACCCAAGGCCACCTGAAACATACTGAAGTTTCCTGGAGACTCTCTTCCAAAATACACTTCTTATGGCAATCTGCCTCTTAACCCTAAGAGAACATCTAGGAAAAATAGTTGTAAACAAACTCTGAATTACTTTCCCTTTGGATTCATACATACTGCACTCTTTTTTTTCTTTTGTAATTATATTTTTATTGTACTTTCAAAACATAATAAAAAGCCCAATAAAGAACTTGAGTACAACAAATGCGAGTCATGTGGGTCTTGAGTTCCAACTAATTTCATATAGCCATATCACATAATACTTATAGAACTAGGGTCTTTCTGAAAACTATTATGACAGACATACTGCACTCTTAAAGGAAAAGAATGCTGAACAGCTACTAGTGAATTTAATTTGGTATTATTTATTTATTTAAAATATTTCTAGGCCATCTTTCAGGGCAGGAGCCCTCCCAAGGCAGATTACAGCAATAAAAAACCCATACAGTAATAAAACAGCCAATTTCATAAAAAGAACATAAAAATGACAAACACCAAGACAAAACATCTAGCCTAGACAGTACTAAAAACAATTGCAGCTACAACCCAGAATAGTCCAGTAAAACACAGGGGAAGGCCAGAGTAAACCAGTAAGTCTTCAGAGCCTTTTTAAAAACCCGCACTGATCTGGCCTGACCGACCCTCCATGGCAACCCATTCCAGAGGTATGGGGCCATTGCAGAAAAGGTCCTCTCTTGGATACTTGCCCATCTCAAAGGTGGGCAAGTGAGAAGGGCCTCATGGCTGATCTTAAAGTGAGGGCAGACTGATATAGGTGAAGGTGGTCCTTTCAAATAATTTGGTCCCAAAGCATTTAAGTCTTTAAAGGTCAAAACCAGCACTTTAAATTGGGCTCAGAAACACACTCGTAACCAGTGCAGCTGGGGCAGTATAAATATTATATGTATACCACTTTCCGAGACCACTCCTCCAGGAAGGACTGAAACCACTAACACTGTGTCTCCTAAGCCCAACCCATGGTATCCATGGTTGATAGTATCGAAAGCTGCTGGGAGGTCCAAAAGAACCAACAGCATTGCATTTCTCCCATCCATTCCCCAGTGCAGGTCATCAGCCAGGGTGACTGAGGCTGTTTCTGTCCCATAATCAGGTCTGAAACCTGATTGGAATGGATCTAAATAATCAGTATCATCCAACACTGCTTGGAGTTGCGACTCCATCACATGCTTCACGCACCTTACTCAAGAATGGCACATCTGACACTGGGCAGTAGTTATCCCAAACTATAGGATCTAAATTTGGTTTCTTCAACAAGGGCCTCACCACTGCTACCTACAGAAGTAAAGGCCTGGAAAAAGGGTCTGGAAAAAAACAGGGTTTTTTCCTTTTTCTCCCAAGGATCATTTTTGTTTTTTTCTGAAAACTGGAAAACTTGAACAACTTTGGATTATGAAATATTTTCTTTCAGAATTTACAACAAGTTGCTTATATTTTGTTACCCAGCCTTTACTCCCACCAAACTGATGTCTAAAAACTATGTAATAAAAACACTTTTATAGAAAGACTAGAGCAGTGGTCCCCAAAGTGGGGTGCGCACACCCAGGGGGTGCGTGCGCTGCTTGATCATTGAGCAACCCCCCACTGCTCCTACAAGGTAGGTGGTGGTGGCAGTGGCAGCAGGATGGTATGGGAGCCGGCTCCTGTCCTATTGAGAGCAACTGCTCTGGGCTGTGGTGCCTTCCTGCTGAAGGAAGGTCAACTCTTCCCACTCTCCTTTCTCAGAATGAAGCCAAGAAGGAAGCAGGCACTTTCCTCTCGCCTTCCATCCTGCCAAAGGAGAGCAGGAAGGGTTAACAGCCCAGGCCAAGCCACCAGTCAGCCAAGGAGTGGGGACTCTGTGCAGGGTGCATGCGGGGCTGGCAACAGGGGCTGGCGACCAGGACTCCCAGCTCCGGTGCAGGCAGGAGCCCGGCCATGTACACCTTTCCTCTCCTTGCAAGTTGACAGCAGTGCCCTCGTGGATTTACAGATTATCTAGTCTTAACTAAACTAACTCTCACAAAATGGACAGGTGGCTTGAAAAGAACTGAACTTAGAACCAGACCTTCGAATCACTGTACAAGAAAGTGTTAAACCAAGATTTTTAAAAATAATGAAACATATTCAATCACATTGCTCTCACTGAAAATATTTTTTTAAAGTGAGCGCAAAAGTTTTTTTGTCCCATTAATAAACAATATTTTTAAAATATTTATTTCATCTTTATCCCATCCTGTTTCATTTTATTTTTTGTGTATGTTTTATAATGTATATAATGTATTAGTACTGTAGTACATGTATATAATCTATAAATTAAATATACATATATTGGGGGTGCATGCTCTATTTTTTTTCATTGATAGGGCTGTGTGATCAAAAAAGTTTGGAGACCACTGGACTAGAGATGTAAAATGTCTGGAAAAAATGAAGCCATGGGGGGGGGGGAAATGTTATTTTGTTATATAATCCTCTCTGTAAGATTCCCAGCATAATTATTTCTTCCATTCCTTATTAAAATTATTGATCTAATGCATCTTTTACTGATAGACATTTAGTGATGCTCCAAATCATGCTCAGTTTCCCAAGTGGTAATAGTTATAACAATCTTGGCACTTACATAATACATTTCAAGCACTCAAATAATTTCACTATCTACTGAACTATGTTTGACATGCCTACTCAAACTTACAAATTGGACTGTGTTGCATGGCTGCAATCCTATACCCACTTACCTGGGAGTAAGCCCCACTGAACTCAATGGGATTTACTTCTGAGTAGACATGTATGGGTGTGCTATAAAAAAAGATATGACGCATGCTACAGAACAGATCAGACTTGCACAGCTGTTTGTCACTGTAAGCTGACTTTACAGTTGCACCATGGTGAAAATCCATTTTTACAAAGTAGGAAAGCTATGTTCAATGAAAGACATCAACAGAGAGGTAAAATAATCTCCATAGTGTGAAAACCTTAAATCAGCCTTTTCAGGAAAGGGGGAAGGGGAGAGAAGGTTGAATGATATATTCTAAAATATATCTAAAATATTCTAAAATAAAGCATTTTAGACAAGCTGTTTTTATGATACTTCTGAAGTTTAAAGAACTATTTTTTTTAAATAATCCATTACCTTGATGTACGTTATGTAACTAGTTTTATTTTTACCTTGACTTGTTCTAACAGAGCAGAGCTAATATAAAATAAACAGTATAAAATATTGCAGGCTCAATTTCTAAAAAACAATTGGACTCTTGTCACCAAACAAGAGCTTTTTTTTTAAAAAAAGAAGCTCCTATAATGTTTTTGTACTAGGTGGCACTATTTTCTCTGTCCATCTGTTCTCATTAGTTTAGGCTTTCTAGGTTTCTGCCACCTTATCCAGTATCCTGACTTGGTGTCTGCCAAAAAACAAGCAAAAATTACATTTGCATTTGTAGTTCTGCCTAACTTCACAAGAAACCTTACCCAAATAACACAGCGAAGGGCTAAAATACTCATTATACTCAATGTGTGATTGCTTTCAATGTGCCTGTTTTTTTTTTTAAAGAACAGCAGCCACAGGGGACAGAGTTGACATTGGCATTATGGTGTATGGGAGAAGGGGGTTAAATCCCCTTCCCTCTTGCTGCAATGTCAGTGAAAATCCCGCCCACCCAACCTAATAGCACCTTCCCTCCCAGGGCAAGTAGCAAATTCTTTTAATCAGGACTGTAAGGTTATACCACCTCTCAATGCACAGTTCTGATCCTGACTGGGCTCTGCAGTTCTTTTAAAAAACCAGGTACATTCAAGGTGATTTTAAAGATTATCATGCTGTTTGGCCCAAATGGGTGGAGCTTTATGCTCAACCTCACTTCCTTTTGGTAACAAACTCTGCCCACTCTGGCACAGAATGCCAGAAACAAAATGCAGGCAGGGTTTCTGCCTAATGAAGGAAAGAGGCAACAACTACCAATAAACTCCCAACCAAATTTGTCATATACCAACCATATACCACAGACAAGTCTACAAGTGTCTATATTTTGCCAATGTCATGTGAAAGTTTGCATGAATCAACAAGCTCCCTAGAAGTTGGTGAGCTTAGCCAAACTGCAGCACACAATAGCAGGATGGCCAAAGTTGAATCAAGCAATATACAAGACAAGTAAGAGCCCCAGGGTTTTAAGCCGTTATGGTATTCCATGCAGCTTCCTATATTTTGGAGCAGTTCATTTGTTCTTCTGCATTTACTGTTCATTTAGCATAGGCTGCTGTATTTCTAAGGTCCCCAACATTAGAGAAGCAGAGGGAGGCCAAGGTTTGATGGATGTTAGTATTGTCTCCCTCTGCATAGCTCTGTTCATAATATTTTTTTAAAAAAAACCCTACTAGGAGATGGACAATGGCCTCTTCTATGAGCCTTTGTTTCTCGAGGGAGTGGGAGGCAGGAGATGGGAATAATTTGTCTCTAGGAGTCATTAGTAGTTCTGTCTTGTAACCATCTTCTGACATTTTGCAGTGACCTGCGGTTGAGGCTTCCCTGGTGGGTAGGAACAACTGAAACCTTCCTTGCACTGGGGTGGAGATGGAGTCACTACTATGGTCTGCCACCTCTAAGTTTAGCAGATGAGAAATTCTGATCTCTGTTAGAGAATTTGATTACATTCCAGGCAGGTTTACCACTCCTGGTGTCTCTAGTTCTGAAGTTGGTTCTCTGGGGATGAAAGGAAGAAAAATAGTGTCTGGGTTGATGTCTATCTTCCTTTTGGGAAGCAGAGGGCACGGCCTTCTGCTTATCTTTTGTCTCCACCAAAACATCCTTCAGAACCTATTCACCAAAAGGTGAGAACCCTTGAAGGGAACAGGCGCAAGATTAGTTGTAAGCTCTAAGTTGTAAGTACCCCAGTGCTTGTGCCATAAGTAGCTGCTAGTTACTCCATTTGTTACTATAGCCCTGGCTGGGAATTTTAGTGAGTCTAGGGTGGCATGAGTGATGAAGGCTGAGGCTACAGAGAGCTTTTGAATATATTTTTTGAAGTCTATCTGCATCTAGATTAGTGTCCCGGGCTAAATCCTCTAACCACAGGAGGAATGCCCTGGCAATCATGGAGGAAGAGGATGCTATCTGCAGGGCAAAGGAGTTACTTCATGGGCTTTTTCTGAGAGCTAGATCTAACAGTTTCTCACCAGTGTCCCATAAAGGGGTGTCACCATCTTTAGGCACAACAGCCCAGATAGTAAAGTAGCGATAGGGGAATCCAACAAAAGAACAACATCCTCCATGGCCTGATGTTCTAAGATGTATAACGTTTGGGCAAGCTGTTAGATTTTCTGCAATTTATGTGTGGGGCCCATTCTAACTTTACTGTGGTCTCTGGAAATACAAATGCTGGTTGAAGTCCTGAGAGGGTTGTAGGAGGCAGAGTGCAGGCCTAAGGTTTGCATGGCCTTAGACAGTAAAGGCAGAAAATCAGAATCATTAAACAGTATGGAGTTTTAAAATGCATCCATGGCCAACCAGCTGTTGACAGGAAACTCACAAGCAGGACATGAGTGCAACAGCACCCTCCCACCCATGTTCCCCAACAACTAGGGTACATAGGGGTTAGATTGGCAGAGTCTTGGTAACTAAGGTGGCCCTTCAAAAAATGCGTTGTTGCTTGATCCTGAGTCGATGGAACTTTGGATTTAGAGGGAACATAATAATACATTAATTTATTTAGAATATTTTTGGATCTACACTGTGCTCACTATGTGCTTGAAGCAATGTACAAATACAAAGAATAAAACCTTTTATTCTTTCCCTTTTGAGATGAGGATCAGAAGAATCATCATCTGAATTTGTAGCAAAATGGGCTTGAATCATCATGTGGTTTTTATGCCC
The DNA here is from genome assembly GCF_057233095.1 of Heloderma suspectum. Classification (NCBI taxonomy): domain Eukaryota; kingdom Metazoa; phylum Chordata; class Lepidosauria; order Squamata; family Helodermatidae; genus Heloderma; species Heloderma suspectum. The sequence continues at coordinate 137,670,511 of NC_139462.1, forward strand.
CTGTGACCCTTTTGAGACCCTCTTCCCTTTACTGCTCATGGCAGGAGGGAAATCCGATGAGGAAGAAAAATGCCTGCTCCTTTAATGAGAATGATTAGGCTTTTTCCTCTTTAAAAGTTGTACAGACATCAGATATGATAGCATCCTTTATTTTCTGCACAAAGTCTTTTTAGAAAAAAGAGATGGCGTGGAGAAGTGGTGCTCTGAAAAGGCCCCAGGGGAAGCCCTTACCTGATCCTGGCTGAGCTGAAGAATAGAAGTTGAAAAAAGCATTTTCATAGGGAAATTCCTCCAGTGCTGAATGGAGAGCAGCCTGTTCTGCAAAGCCCCTCTTTGCCCTCTGGTGGTTAGCAAAACTAATGCCCAGGTTAGCCTGGCGTATACTGCTTTTTTTGCACCCTCTGGTGGTCATCAATATTAGTCAGACTCCAGACATCCCTTTGCTAGCTCTGCAAAGAGAGCTAAACATCCAACTCTCTCTGTAGCAGATCCTGCCCTCTCTGGCTATTGCTACCATAGGGAACTTAGCTCCCGCTCAGCCGAACTATCCTCCTCTGTGGACAGTCAAAACTTTAATGCTCTTTACCACGCCCACCACTTTTGAAGCCCACCGAAGCACTAAGGGCGCTGCAAAATCAGTGCGTTTTTCTGCTTCCAGTTCTGGGAATAAGGGATAACTCACAGAGGGAAGTTTCCCTTGCTACTGACGAAATGTCTCTAGGCTTTTTTTTTATATAACAATCTTAACATACTTCCTCTTTGTGTGCTCTGCCTTGCTGGTTGGTTTTCCTGTGGGAGCCATAAGTGAAAAGAGGAATGAGAAGCCTGACAAGAAGGATGCAGATGATCAAAGGGAAAAATTGAGGGTTTTTTTAACTGCACAGGAAGAAAAACAACAGCAGGACTGAGAGTAATAGCAGGAATAAAAAGAGGCTTTTTAGAGGTGTACAGAAAGGGCTGAGTTAAGTAGAAAGCAGAGTACAGGAATAACTAACATCTGCTTTAAGTAAAGGCAGGAACAAACTGAGGAGGGTTTACATGGAGAGAGGATAGTAGAAAAAAGAAGTCACATTAGGGATGTATGGACTGTGTAAAATCCGCTCTGTCTGTGTTTTATGGATTCTCAGGTGCCTTTTGTTCCGTTGTCTGCCCACCCACACACAGATGCAAATACTTTTTTCGTCGTGCGGAAAAATGCGCAAATAATTACATAAGTAATAGGTACTTCCCTATTACCTATTATAATAGGGTAGCTCCCTAGTGAGGTTCGCCTGGCGCCTACATTGTATTCCTTTCGGCGCCAGGTTTTTATTTTTTATTTTTATTTTCCCAGGCATTTTAGCTTTCTAAATTTTTATCTTTGCTGTTTTAAATCTGTATTTTAAACTCCTGCACTGCTGCTAGATTTTATTGTGGTTGTATTGTTATATTGTGGTTTTAAAGTTCTATATATTTGAAATTGTTTTATTGTGTGTTTGGTTTTAATTTTTGTAAACCGCCCAGAGAGCTTTGGCTATTGGGCGGTATAGAAATTAAATAAATAAATAAATAAATAATCACATAATTTACCATAGTGCGTAATATTTAGCGAATTGTCCCTATTCCAGTCAACGTTTCCTCAGCAGAAACTTACGTATTTTCCTACGAACATATATGCGTAAATTTCAGAAAAGTAAAAAAATCATTCGAAAGTCCACGGACTCCACGCAGCCTGAGGGGATCGCTCCACAGCAGATTCCGCAGGTTGGATTCTTAGAAATCCGAGCTCATTTTAGTCCTTCTCGAATTTCTCCAGCAACCCTAATAGTCCCTGCCTTCTGAGCAGGAGGAGGAGTTAACCCACAGCTGGATGCTTTCCATGCCAATAGGAGAAGCTACATTTTCTACATATCTGAAATTACACCATGATCCTCACTGTGTCTTTTCTACCATGTTGCAAATCACCCCCCACCCCTGCTATTTTGCTCAACGTAACATTCAGCCTGAGGAAGAGTCATAAAAAGCTTGCAGACTATTTTATAACTTTGGTTGGTTCTACTAAAGTTAAAATTAAATAAAGTTAAAGTCCTGTCAATGTTTTCATTTTTATTTAATTTTAATGGACCAACATGGTTATAAAGATGTTATAAACTGACCAATATTTTATAAATTGACCAATTCACTCAACAAGTGAGTGTATGCAAAGCTACTGACAAGCTCCATGGAGGTACTAGGTATCTTACAGGAAGTGCAAGATTCCTAACCCCTCACAGAACCTGTTGAACCAGAAAGTGAGAAAAAACAGAAAAACTGTCAACTGGAGGGTACGACGCTGAAATAGCAGGCAAATAATGAAGAGATGAGTATTTAAGTCCATTCTCATGAAGCAACACCAAAACCTGAAGGATTTGCGAAACGGAACAGCAAATAGGATCAAAGTGATTCTCAACAGCAAAAACAGAAAGCTCTGTCCATATCCTAGCATAAGAACACCGAGTACCTGGTTTTCTAGCTGCATCAAGGATAGAGCGGACAGGTAAAGAGGTAAGTTCAGTGAGTCTGTTGCCTGGTCCCGAGAAAGAAGGCTTGGTTGAAGGGAGTTGAATATATTCTCGCTTGGACTGGTGCAGGAGACGTGTGAACCACCAAGTCATGGCCACCAGGGGGCGATCAGAATACAATCCGTGCAATCCAGTTCCACCTTTGCTATCACCCGTCGCAGCAGCAGGAATTGCGGGAAGAGGTACAGAAGTCGTCCTCTCCATTTGCGAGCGAACCCATCTCTGAGGAATGCGGTTCCTCTGCCCACTGGACTGCAGAACCTCTCACAAGCAATACTGTCCTCTGTAGTGAACAGATTCAGGGATGGGTAGCCCCAAGGGCAAAAAACAAAACTCGTCTCGAATGTCTGAGTTCAATGGCCATTCATCTGATATTTGGTAAGACCAAATGAGGTTGTCTGCCAACACATTGTCAGTACCTGCAATGTGAACAGCAGTCAGACTGATCCTCTGAGTAATACACCAGTCTAGGATCCATACCATAAGGTTGATGAGGGGTTAATAAAGGAGTCCCTCCTTGCTTGTTTACATAAAAATAACTACCGTTGTATTATCCAACACCATTTGTACATGTCGATTCTGGAAGATGGTGTTGAAAGCTCTCAGGGCTTTTTCAATGCGAAGGAGCTCCAGAAAGTTCATATGGTTGACAGCTTCAGTGCTTGTCCAAAACACCCTGCACTCTGAGGTTCCCACAGGTACTCCCCCCACCCCTGGTAAGGGAGGCCCCAGTGGGACATGCGGTGGGACATGGGGTGGGACATGCAGCTTGGTTTATTGAGCACCGCGTCTGAGGTTGAACATCCTGATGAATCAGTTCTGCATTGTCTTCATTTGGAGATGGGCAAAGGGGACCACTGCTGTGGTAGATGCCATCAGCCCCAACAGCTCCTGAACAGTAAGATCCCGTACTGTGTTGAGACATTGAACATCCCTGGTTAACTGCGGTAATGCTTTCGCATGATCCTGAGGTAGGTACACCAGTCCCAAGATCAAGTCTATGGACACCCCAATAAACTGAATCACCTGCTTGGGCAACAGGACAGATTTTTCTATGTTGATGCACAGGCCCAGGGCATCCAGCAAATTCAGTGTCTGAAGAACGATGTGGTACAGACTTGCTTTTGATGGAGCAATGATGAATCAATCGTCTATGCATGGGTATATCCGTAAACCCTGCATCTGGAGGTGGACGCACAACACAGCCATACACTTTGTGAAGACCCTCAGGCCTGCTGTGAGGCCAAAGGGCAACACTTTAAACTGGTAGGGCCAACCATTGATTGCAAACCTGAGAAAGCACTGGCTGAATTCCTCAACACCCATGTGGAAGTATTTGAAGTCAATGGACACAACCCCCCCAGCAAGCTTGAGGAGCAGGGCAAACCAGGCCTGTCTTGGCCACTAAGGCGCAATTAGGATGCAGGCAGTCTCTTCTGCCCTGATCTTCATTAGCACTCTTGCCAACAGCAAGAATGGAGGAAAGAGGTAGGATAGGCTCCCCATCCACGATACCAGGATGATCTGCCTATCCCTGCTCTCAAGCAGAATCTGGTGCATGCCATCTTCTAAGCTGTTGCAAATAGGTCCACTATTGGGGTCCCTCAATGTTGAAACCCCCTTCATGGATCACTGCCTTGTTGTGGCGAAGGGGCTTGCGTAACTCAGTGGAGCCGTAAGCTATGCCATGCAGGGCCACCCAAGACGAACAGGTCATGGTGGAGAGTTCTGACAAAATGTGGTCCACTGGAGAAGGAAATGGCAACCCACTCCAGTATTCCTGCCAAGAAAACCCCATGGAACGTATCACAAGGCTAAAAGATATGACGCTGGAAGATGAGCACCTCAGGTCGGAAGGTGTCCAATATACTACTGGGGAAGATCAGAGGGAATTTCCAAGTAGCGCCAGAAAGAGTGAAGTGGCTGGGCCAAAGCCGAAAGGACACTCAGCTGTGGATGTGTCTGGTGGTGAAAAGAAAGTCCGATGCTGTAAAGAACAATATTGTTTAGGAACCTGGAATGTAAGATCAATGAATCAAGGTAAGCTGGAGGTGGTCAAACGTGAGATGGCAAGATTGAACATCGACATCTTGGGAATCAGTGAACTAAAATGGACAGGCATGGGCAAATTTAATTCAGGTGACCATCATCTCTACTACTGTGGGCAAGAATCCCTTAGAAGAAATGGAGTAGCACACATAGTCAACAAAGGGTGGGAAAAGCAGTCCTCGGGTACAATCTCAAAAACGATAGAATGATCTCAGTACAAATCCAAGGCAAACCATTCAACATCACAGTAATTCAAGTCTATGCCCCAACCACTGAGGCCGAAGAAGCTGAGGTTGATTGGTTCTATGAAGACATACAACACCTTCTAGAACTAACACCAAAAAAAGATGTCCTCTTCATCATAGGGGATTGGAATGCTAAAGTAGGAAGTCAAGAAATCACTGGGATAACAGGCAAGCATGGCCTTGGTGTACAAAATGAAGCAGGACAAAAGCTAATAGAGTTTTGCCAAGAGAACACACTGATCATAGCAAACAACATAGCTTTTCCAACAGCACAAGAGGCGACTCTACACATGGACATCACCAGATGGTCAATATCGAAATCAGACTGATTATGTACTTTGCAGTCAAAGATGGAGAAGCTCTATACAGTCAGTAAAAACAAGGCCTGGAGCTGACTGTGGCTCAGATCATGAGCTGCTTCTTGCAAAATTTCAGCTTAAATTGAAGAATGTAGGGAAAACCACTAAACCATACAGGTATGACCTAAAACATATCCCTTATGAATACACAGTGGAGGTGAGGAATAGATTTAAGGGATTAGACCTGATAGACAGAGTGCCTGAGGAACTATGGACGGAGGTCCGTAACATTGTTCAGGAGGCAGCAATGAAATCCATCCCAAAGAAAAAGAAATGCAAGAAAGCCAAGTGGCTGTCTGATGAGGCTTTACAAGTCGCTGAGGAAAGAAGGGAAGCGAAAAGCAAGAGAGAAAGGGGAAGATATATCCAACTGAATGCAGAGTTCCAGAGAATAGCAAGGAGAGACAAGAAGGCCTTCTTAAATGAACAATGCAAAGAAATCGAGGAAAACAAGAGAATGGGAAAGACTAGAGATCTCTTCAAGAAAATTGGAGATCTCAAGGGAATGTTTTGTGCAAAGACGGGCATGATAAAGGACAAAGAAGGCAGGGACCTAACAGAAGCAGATGAGATTAAGAAGAGGTGGCAAGAATACACAGAAGAACTATACAGGAAAGTTCTTAATGTCCCTGATAACCATGATAGTGCAGTCACTGAACTTGAGCCGGACATCCTAGAGAGTGATGTCAAGTGGGCCTTAGGAAGCATTACTAACAACAAAGCTAGCGGAGATGACGGTATTCCAGCTGAGCTATTTAAAATCCTAAAAGATGATGCTGTTAAAGTGCTGCACCTAATATGCCAACAAATTTGGAACACTCAACAGCAGCCACATGACTGGAAAAGGTCAGTTTACATTCCAGTTCCAAAGAAGGGCAATGCCAAAGAGTGTTCAAACACAATTGCGCTCATTTCACATGCCAGCAAGGTGATGCACAAAATCCTACAAGCTATGCTTCAGCAGCATGTGAACTGAGAACTACCAGAAGTACAAGCGGGGTTTCGAAGAGGCAGAGGAACTAGAGATCAAATCACCAACATTCGCTGGATCATGGAGAAAGCAAGAGAATTCCAGAAAAATGTCTATTTCTGCTTCATTGACTACGCTAAAGCCTTTGATTGTATAATCAAAGCTATGGTTTTCCCAGTAGTAATGTATGGCTGTGAGAGCTGGACTATAAGGAAGGCTGAGCGCCGAAGAATTGATGCTTTTGAACTGTGGTGCTGGAGAAGACTCTTACGAGTCCCCTGGACTGCAAGGAGGTCAAATCAGTCAATCCTAAAGGAAATCAACCTTGAGTGCTCATTGGAAGGACAGATGCTGAAGCTCAAATATTTTGGCCACCAAATGCGAAGAGAAAACTCTCTGGAAAAGAACCTGATGCTGGGAACGATTGAAGGCAAAAGGAGAGGGGGACAGCAGAGGATGAGATGGCTAGATAGCATCACCGATGCAATGAATATGAACTTGAACACGCTCTGGGAGAGAGCGGAGGACAGGAAGGCCTGGCGTGCTATGGTCCATGGGGTCACGAAGAGTCGGACACGACTGAACAACAACAACAACAACAACGTTGAAACAGGAGGTGAAGGGCTAACTGACCCATTAGTCATTCATGAGATGACAAGTAAATCTGGCTCAGTGAGCGCACTAAAATATTGTCCATACCAGCAATATGGAGGGCAGTAAGGATGAACCCTCAAAGGATGATCAGCTGAAGATCTCGAGAGTCAACGTGGTGAGATGGGATGAACATGTCCTTTCCCACTTGTTGAGATGCCAAAGTACCACTGAGTACTGAATAGGTTCAACATGTATAAACACCTGGACATGTCTGTTCTGAAGATCGAGTTTGCAGAAGCAGGGAGCCTTCTTCACCGCCAACAATTCGAGTACATTGATGTGGAGGCGTTTTTCGACATTGGTCCATAAACCTTGTATTTGGAGTTGACTGCAATGTGCTCCCCATCCCAAAAGCAAAGTGCTGGTAGTGAGCAACTGGGACAGAGCTGGTCAGATAAAGGGAATACCTTGGGGGTGGTTATGTCCATCCACCAAAGATGTGTGCGAGTGACCTCGCGAGTGACTCTGTATAGTTAGATGGGCTTGACGAGCATTGCTGAATGCCCTGAGAAATCAACTATGTAGAGGTCGCATTCAAAGCTGTGCCCAAGAGACTACAGAGACTGTGGCCACCATACAGTCTGAGCAGCTGTTGTACACTGAACGCTGTAGTATTGTGTTGCCAAAAGAGTCTGTCCACGAAGTTGGCAAGAGTTAAAGCTCGGTCTGATGGCGGGTACATGCTGGCTGTTACAGCATCAAACACTGCCCTGATAAATGGAATCACCTGTATCAGGTTCAATATGTATTTCTCCTCCATGACATACAGGCCCAAAGACTCAGAAGATTCTGAACCACCACTATCGCCTTGACTAGCCTGCCTTGACTAGACATTCCCTGGAAGATGCGACTATCAGCCAATCTTCTAAACAGGGGTAAACCTTGATGCCTTGGACCCAAAGATGTGCATATACCACCACCATACACTTCGTGACTATGACCTATAAAGCCCTATATGGCTCTGGTCCAGGTTATCTGAAAGACCGTACCCTCCCTTATGAACCTGCCCATGTTCTGAGATCTTCTGAGGAGGCCCTTCTCTCAGTCCCACCACTGTCACTGGCACGTTTGGCGGGAACCCGGGAGAAGGCCTTCTTGGTGGCTGCCCCACAGCTGTGGAACATCCTTCCCAGGGAGGCTAGGATGGCTCCCTCCTTGATGTGTTTCCGGAGGCAGACTAAAACATTCTTGTTCCAGCAGGCCTTTGGGACATAGTTGGCACCTGGGGGTAAGCTGCTAAAATGTTGTTTTAAAATGCTGTTTTAATGTTTTAATATAATTTTAATTATATTGTTGTTTAATTTATATTTTAACTTTTGTATATTTTCATATGTTTTAATTGTACATGTTTTAATTTTTGTAAGCCGCCTGGTGTCCCAGTACTGGGAAAAAGACAGGGTATAAATATACTAATACTAATAATTCCTAAACACCCTCAGAGCAGTGGCCAGACTGAATGGTATAACCTGAAACTGAAACATGTTAGAACTGATGGCGAATCTGACATATCCTTGGTGTGAGCTCTTGATTGCAATACAGAAGTAGGCATCCTTGAAGTCTATAGCAGAAACCATATCCCTTGATGAAGAAGTGGTAGGGCAGTAGCCAAAGTGGTCATTCAGAATTTCCTGGATCTGATGAACTTGTTTCGGTCTCTGAGATCCAATATCAGCCGAAGTTCACTGTTCCCCTTTGGTACTGTAAAGTACTGGGAGAAAAACCTGCCTTTGGTATGATATGGAAGGACATGCTTGATGGCTCCCTTCTTGAAGAGAGACTTCATCTCAACTCTGAGAACATCTGAAGGCAGAGTCACCTTTATGGTGCCAAGAGGAGGGAGAACTTCAAATTTCATATTGTACGCCCATTGTATGGAGTCTGAAGTTACAGCAGTCCAGTTTGGAAGGAAATTAGAATAGTTTCAAGATGGGGGATAGGCAGTGGGACGAAGAAACAGATGGGTTGAGTAAAACTTGCCATTTTGAAGCGGTGTCTGACTTCCTGCGAGGCTGTTGGAATCGGCTAGAGGAAGACTGTCTCTTTGATATTGTTGATGCTGAAACATAAAGTTGCGGTCTGACTACTGTCTTGTTTGGTATGGTGGCTGCTGCCAGAACCAATGTCGAGTCTTATGAACTGGTTGCTGCTGCACCAGTCCCATTCTCCTGGCCATTATTTTTGCCTTTTAGATCGTGTCTATCATCATCTGTATTCACATTAAGAAGACTTTCCCCATTGAAGGGAAGGTCTTCAATATGAGATTGGGCTTCAGGTGTCAGCCCCAACGAACACAGCCATGCGTGCCTTCATAGTGCCACCAAAGTGACCATACCCTTGGCCTCACAGTCTGCTTGATGCCTGGCCATATTAATGCTGCCTGGATAACTTTAAAGTCTCTGCCTGAAACACTCTAGCCAATTCCCTCTGGTCATCAGGGAGGTAATCACATAATGAACGTATTTTCTCCCAAAAGAATAACTGGTAGCGTGACATGGCCGCCTGGTGGTTTGCTACCCTCCCAGTGCCACTGAAGAATAAATCTGTCACCCCAGTAGGTCCAATCTATGGCCTTCCTTGTCTGATGTTGAGGCTTGGATCTTCTGTGATCTACCTTGAGAAGATTCCACTAGAGTTGGGGAGAGGGTGTGTAAAGCGAAACCCTGTGACCTTCTCCTAAATATAACTACTCTAGATGCTTGAGGATGGTGCTTGAGCATCATTGAAGAGAGTGCTTCCAAGATTGTTTGGCTATCTACAACAACGTTGGTAGGAATGGAATTGCCACTGGTGCCGGAGCTTCAGTATATACAGTGTCGAATAGTGGATCTTGCAGCCATTCAGTAGGTTGCTGTGTCTCAATAAAAAGAGACTGAGCCATCCTCAAGATCTGGTCCATGAAGTGACCTAAATCCTTTGATGGGGAAGACATCTCCAGGGTAGAGACAGCATCATCTGGAGAGGATATTGAAGGGGGAACGGATGAATATGATGTCGAATCTGATTATCTTCCATCGAATGAGGTGATGTGTTGGGATCAGGGACCCTCTCTTCTCGTGTCTGGTGAACCGGTACAGGAGACAGAGGCAATGATTAACCTGGAGGAATGGCCACAGTACTTTTATGGTGTTCATCTCTTGGTACCATAGAAGGTGGGTGATCATGTCTTAGTGACGTGGTGGTACCGGTGGAGGCGGCAAAAAAAAGCAATCTAACAGAGGGCAAGATACTGTTGCTGACAGAGGTGGTTGGCATTGAGAAGTAGCACCTAGGTACCAAGCCTTGTCAAAGTACACTTCTCAATCCCAATATTGTTGCCATTTGTCACAATGATAGGTCTTATGTGGTGGAACGGACCAATCAGAGTATCTGTCCCATTGTTGTAATGGTGAATCTATCAGGAATATCCAAATTGTATCACCTCTCCTTCTGTCTTCAGTCATGTTTTTTTAAATTCCTTCTTCTTCTTTTTCTGAGACGCTACGGTTGGCTTTGGAGCCCTCGCTTTCTCAGATAATTTTTTAGCAGCCGACATAGGTAGCGAATGCCCCAGAGTTAGTGGGTCCGTTTGGCCCATGGTTAGAGCCAGTGCACCCAGAAAGGCAGGAGGAGTTGGGGAAGACATTCCCACAGGTCTAGCTGCTAACACTTGCACCTCAGATGTAGATGATTTTGGGGTATCCACTGCCTCCAGCACTCTTTTCCAGAGGACTGCCTTCAAGGGGTCTGAGAGGTTATGCTTTGCTTGCTTGGTAAAACTCTGGCAATGGGGACAAGTCATAAGAACATAATAAGAGCCATGATGGATCAGACCAAAGGTCCATCTAGTCCAGCATTCTGTTCACACAGTGGCCAACCAGCTGTCAACTGGGAACCCACAAGCAGGTCACAAGTGCAACGACACCCTCCCACCGATGTTCCCCAGCAACTCGTGTACACAGACATACTGCCTCTGATACTGGAGGTAGCACATAGCCATCAGGACTAGTAGCCCATTGACAGCCTTATCCTTCAGGAATTTATCTAATACCCTTTTAAAGCCATCCGAATTGGTGGCCATCACTACATCCTGTGGTACCAAATTCCATAGTTTAACTATGCACTGTGAGAAGGACTTCCTTTTATCTGTCCTGAATCTCCCACCAATCAGCTTCATGGGATGACCCCGGGTTCTAGTATTATGAGAAAGGAAGAAAAATGTCTCCCTATCCACATTCTCCACACCATGCATAATTTTGTACACCTTTATCATGTCTGCCCTTACCTTCCTTTTTTCCAAGCGAAACAATCCCAGCGGTTATAACCTTTCCTCATAGGGGAGATGTTCCAGCCCCTTGATAATTTTAGTTGCCCTTTTCTGCACTTTTTCCAGCTCTTCAATATCCCTTTTTTAGGTGTGGTGGCCAGAACTGTACACAGTATTCGAAGTGTGGTCACACCACAGACTTGTATAAAGGCAGTGTGATATTGGCAGTTTTATTCTCAATTCCTATTCTAATTATGACTAACATGGAGTTTGCCTTTTTTACAGTGGCTGCACACTGGGATGACATCTTCATTAAGCTGTCCACCACAACCCCAAGATCTCTTTCTTGGTTGGTAGGGGTGCACGAAAGTCACTTACCTGGTCTCGCAGCTTTTCGCGGTGGGGGGGAGGCGCTTCGCTGCTCTCCCCCCGAAGTTCAGGCCGGGGGGGGGAGGCTTCCCACCTCGCCCGGCCGAAATTCAGGCCGGGGGGGAGGCTTCCTGCCTTGCCCGGCCGAAATTCAGGCCGGGGAGGAGGCGCCTCGCCCGCGAAATTAAAAGTTAAAAAAAAACACGCCCCCGTGATAGGCTACGTGACGATTAACGTAGGCTATCACGGCTAGATCTGCAAAGTCAGCCATGATAGGCTACGTAAATCGTCACGTAGCCTATCACGGGTGACTTAAAAAAAAAAAGCGTGTACGTAAATGGCGGCCCCCATAGGGAGCCGCCATTCGCGTTCCTTATTTGGTCGCTGTAGTCTACGTAAATCTTTACGTAGACTACGGCGAAAATAAGGGCAACGCAAATAGCATTGCCCTTATTTTCGCCGTAGTCTACGTAAAGATTTACGTAGACTACAGCGACCAAATAAGGAACGTGAATGGCGGCTCCCTATGGGGGCCGCCATTATCCATACACGCTTTTTTTTTTTTTAAAGTCACCCGTGATAGGCTACGTGACGATTTATGTAGCCTATCACGGCTGACTCTGCAAATCTAGCCGTGATAGGCTACATTAATCGTCACGTAGCCTATCACGGGGGCGTTTTTTTTTTCTTTTATTGGAATGGCGGCGGCGGCAGCCGGTCAAAAGACCGGCTGCCGCTCCCGCCCTGGACGAAGACCCGACGAACCGCCGGCCGGACCCGCCGCCGGGAGGGACATTCGCCAAAGCTAAGTCCCGTCCTGGGGGGGTGCTGAGAATTTCTCCCCGAAACTTGTTTGGGGGGCCGAACACGTTGGCGCTCGGCCCCCCGAAGTTTCGGGGAGAAATTCTCCGCCATCCCTATTGGTTGGTCACCACTAGCTCAGATCCCATCAGGTTGAAGTTAGGATTTTTTGCCCCGACGTGCATCTCTTTACACTTGCTTATGCTGAACCGCATTTGTCATTTGGATGTCTATTCTCCCAGTTTGGAGAGATTCTTTGGGAGCTCCTCACAATCCTTTTTTGTTTTAACCACCCTAAATCATTTGGAGTCATCTGCAAACTTTGGCCATTTCACTGCTCACTCCTAATTCCAGATCATTTATGAACAGGTTGAAAGGCATTGGTCCTAATACAGATCCCTGTGGGACCCCACTATTTACTACCCTCCATTGGGAGAATGTACCATTTATTCCCACTCTCTGCTTTCTGTTCTTTAACTACTGATCCGTAAGAGGACCTGTCCTCTTATTCCATGATTACTAAGTTTGCTCAGGAGTCTTTGGTGAGGGACTTTGTCAAAAGCCTTTTGGAAGACCAAGTAGACAATTTCTACCAGATCACACCTGTCTACTGGCACTCTCAAAGAACTCTAAAAGGTGAGTGAGAAAGAACTTATCTTTGCGGAAGCCGTATTCTTTTTCAGCCGGGCTTGTCCTTCTATATGCTTACTAGTTTTATCTTTAATAATGTTTTCAACCAATTTACCCAGAATAGACGTTAAGCTAACTGGCCTGTAATTTCCTGGATCCCCCCTGGATCCCTTTTTAAAAATCAGTGTTACATTAGCCATCTTCTAGTCCTCTAATACAGAGGCTGATCTTATGGGCATGTTGCATATTTTGGTTAGAAGATCAGCAATTTCATATTTGAGTTCTTTGAGAACTCTAGGATGGATACTATCTCAGGCCAGTGATTTATTTGCTTTCCATTTATCAATAAGGTTGAGAACTTCATCTTTTGTCACCACTATTTGCCTCGGTTTCTCAGACTCCCTTCCTGCAAACATCAGTTCAGGCACAGGTATCTGTCCTATATCTCCTGCAGTGAAGACTGATGAGAAAAATTAATTCAGCTTCTCTGCAAACTCCTTATCCTCCTTTAGCACCTCTTTAGCTCCATTGTCATCCAATGGTCCAACTGCCTCCTTAGTTAGTTTTCTGCTTCTGATATATTTAAAGAATACCTTATTGCTGGCCTTGATATTGTTAGCAATATGCTCTTCAAAATGCTTTTCTGCATATCTTATTGTCTGCTTGCATTGCCTTTGTACAAGCTTGTGGTCCCTTTTGCTTTCCTCACTGAAGCAAGACTTCCCATTTTCTGAAGAAGGCCCTCTTTCCTCTAACAGCATCCTTGATACTGCTCGTTAACCATGCCAGTGACCTCTTGGAGTTGGTGCTACTTTTCCTAACCTGTGGTATACACTTTAGCTGAGCTTCTATTATTATGGTTTTGAATAACCTCCAAGCATTTTGAAGGGATTTAACCCTCTTGACTTCCCCTTTCAGCTTCCTTTTCACCAGTTCCCTCATTTTAGAGAAGTTTCCTCTTTTGAAGTCTCTATTACATGCACCTCCCCCAAACAAAAAAGACAGAGCGAATGTTCATCTGTGGGGGTAATTTGCTGCCACAACGCATACACTCACGGAATGGTGCTTTTAATGCCATACGCCTCCCCCACGGCGCTATCAAAGACCGCAAAGGGACAAACTGTGCGTGCGTGTGTGTGTGAGTGTGTGTGTGTGTGTGTGTGTGTGTATATATATATATATATTTAAATAGAAAGAAAAAATGACAGAAGATTGGATAGAAAGAGAAAAAGCAAGAGTCCATGGTTTGGTATGGTAGGATGTGCTGGATGGATCCCGTCTTCAAAAGAGTCCATCTCAACTCTTAAGACCTCCAAAGGAGGTGTAACCCTCATGGTACTGACTGGAGGAAGGACTTTGTACTCTATCCTGTACCCATGCTGGATGATGGTCAGGACCCAGGTATCCAAGGTTTCAGCGGTCCAATTTGGAAGAAAATGAGACAGGAGGGTTCCAAAGATGGGCAGACAGGCAGAGGGATGAGGAAGTAGCTGGGATGAGTTAAAGCCAACATTTAGAAGTGTTGTCTGACTTCCCACAGGATGGTCAGAACTGACCAGTTGAGAACTGTTTCCTCTGCTGTTGAGGCTGTGGAAAATGGGAACTGTGGTCCAACTGGGACTGGTATGTAGGCTGTTGGCGAAACCATCTGCGAGGCTTATAGCCTGGTTGTTGCTCCATCAGTCTCATTTTTCTGGCCATTGTCTTAGCCTTTTGGATTAGCCATGGCTTAGCCATGGCTTCATTTGTCTTTGCATTAAAAAGGCCTTCCCCATCAAAGGGAAGATCCTCTATGCAAAATTGGGCTTCAGATATTAGCTCCGCTGAATGCAGCCATGCATGTCTTTGTAGTGCCTCCGCACTGACGACAGCCTTGGTCTCACAGTCTGCTTGATGTCTGGTTGTATTAATTTGTTGTTTGGACAGCGTAAGAGCCTCTGCCTGAAAGACTCTCACTAATTCTCTTTGGTCGTCAGGGAGGTAGTCTCATAGTGAGCTCATCTTCTCCCATAAGAACAGCTGATAACACAACATGGGAGCTGATTAATTGGCTACCTGGAGTCCCAATGCCACTGATAAATAAATCCTAAGTCCCAGTAGGTCCAGTCTATAGCCTTCCTTATCCACCAGCGAGGCATGGATTTATTGTGGCCAGCCCTGAGATGACTCTACTATAATAGAGTTAGGATGGGGATGTAAAAACAGTAACCCCATATCATTTTCTTGGACCTGATACAATGATTCCAAATGATTTGCTGTTGGCATCATTGATGAGGGTACCTTCCAAGAATGCTTGACTGTTTGCAATAATGTTGATAAGAAGGGAATCACCACTGGTGCTGGGCTTTGGTATACACTGCATCAAATACAGGATCCTGTAGGCATTCGCTAGGCAGTTGTGTATCAATATGCAGAGATTGGGCCATTCTTAGAAACTGGCCTGTGATATGTCTCAAATCCTCTGATGGAGAAGCTATATCTTGGGTACACACAGCATTGTCTGGAAATGAGATCAAAGGCAGGACCAATGAATATGGAGTCTGATTGATAGTCTTCCCCAGACCGCTGTGATGTCTTGGGATCGAGCAGTCTGTCCACTTGCATCTGCTGCACTGGAACAGGGGCTGGAGGTGGAGAACAATCAGATGAAATAGCAACAGTTCCCACAGGAGATCACACTGCTGGCAACGTAGAAGGTGAATGAACCCGCCTCTGAGACAGAGACTTTGGCTGCACCAGAGGAGTGGGCTAAAAAGTGGTGTCCACAGGAGGGCAAGACATGGTAGCTGACGATGGTGCTACGATGGTATTGAGAAGTTGCTCCCAAATATTGTGCTCAATCAAAGGAAGCATCTCAATCCCAATGAAGTTGCACTCATCATAATAATGGGCCCTGCATGGCAGCAAGAACTGGTTGGAGTACCTAGAGTATATAATCTTGTATAGGGAACTGCGACCTGCCCTGGCTGTCTCATTTGTAGCCTCTCTCTCTCTCTCTCTCTCTCTGTCTCTCTCTCTTTTTGAATGCTCAGATCAGAGAGAGTCAGGGGATTCTTCCTGGTGCTGACATCCCTATGTATGTGGGGTGGGCACTCTGAGGCCGAGGACTGTGCCTATCTCAAGCTGGTGAAGGGTCTTTGATTTCTTCTTCAGAAGTCGAAGCTGTATGCGCTGGTCCCGACATAAGCAATGTCGGCATCAGTGAATCCAATAATGGCGGAGGTGACGGGATAGAAGGCTTCTACACCGACTCATGTGATCTCTTAGAGTTTGCCTTTTTCTTAAAGTTAAACTTTTTCTAAAGTTAGTGTTGGAGCCCTTGCTTTTTTAGATAATTTATTTGCTGCAGAGATCGCAAAAGAGTGTCCCAGAGTAGGCGGGTCTGTCTGGCCCATGGCTAGTGCTGATGTACTCAGTGAAACAGGCAAAGGAGAAAGCACTCTAGGGGCTGCACAGGCAGGTCCTGCATTCTTGATGTAGATGGGATCTGAGTATCTACTGCTTTCAAGGCTTTCTTCCCAAGGACTGCCTTTAAGCAATCCGATCTGCTGTGCCACGCCTGTTTAGTGAAACTTTGGCAATGAGGATAGGTCTCTACTACATGGGCCTCCCCTAGGCAAAAGAGAAAAAAGGAATGTCCATCCATGGGGGGCAACTTGCTGCTGCAATGCACACACTTACAGAAGGGTACTTTCAAGGCCAAACACCCCTGCCCCATAGCAGTCAAAGATCGCGACCAATGAAAAACAATTCTACATTCCCCATTCCCATATATAGAAAGAAAAGTGACAGAAAGATTAGAAAAGAGAAAAAATTATGAGACCTCAGCAACTACACTAGAAAAATCACTTTGTGAAGGATGAAGTTCCCTACTAGGCAACCAGCAAGACAGTCAAAAGAGAATTAAGGGAGTGGGTGGGAACCCACGAGGGACACATGTAGGGTTCATACCAAAACGATCCCCAGCTATAGAAATTTCCTGAATCGAGGCTCTGTACAGGCTCACAGCCCATATGTGTGATGCACAGAGACCACAAAGAAGAACAAACTAGGTATTTAATCATATATATTAGGGGCCTGTAAATCCTACCAGCGGTCGTTGCTCTCACTACCCCTGGGATCAATGTCCATGATTATTACAGTGCTTCATCCTCCTCAATTACTGTCTCTCTGTCATGCCTACATACAAGGATTTCTAGGATTGATAGTTCTTGAGAGAGCATGTCACATAGGGAAACACAAATCTCTCTCTCAAACTACACATTTTATTTTAACTGTACAAGGACACTCTCCCCATTACAGAAAAGATCATGGGCCAGCAACTCGCTGTTCAGAATTTTGCTCATTCTGCTTTAACACTGCTTCTGACTGGCTCTAGCAAATCTCACAAGATCTGGGCACAGATATAGGGGAATAAGTTTCCATCAATATCCTCAAGAATAATCAAATATCCTCAAGAATTAGTTTAAATTTTCTTCTTATGGTAACGGGCTGCAGCCTCAGCCAGCCCCCCTTGATCTCCGGGCTTCAGTAAAATGTAACCACTGCACCCTCATGCTGGTGTCCTGAAAACAAAATACGTAACAGGGCAAGAACTTACAGAACTTATGCAGATTTGCTTTTAAACATTAACTCTCTCTCTCGAGAGCTTCAGAATGGTATATTTTGTAATACCTAGAAAGTTAGCTTGACTTGGATCACGTGTGTGGATTCATCTGCTACTAAGAGGGGCAGATTTGTCCATTGGGACCATGTGCAGCAGCATTAAGATCAGGCCACAAACAAAACACACACAACTGCAGACGACAAGTTTTAACATGTATTTTTTTTCTTATAGCAGAGTAAATATAAAGATCACTTACTTCAATATTTGTAACAACAATTTCTCTAAACACATAAGCAATGGTGCAATCTTCAGATCGACATTTGACACGAAAGTTGCCATACTCCATAATGTCTGGAGGATCAGGCCAATATTGATGACATTTGGTCTAACACAAAAAAAGAAAAATTGGTTTGACATTCTCATTTTCTATCCAGCAGCATCCATCCTTCTACTTTAGAAGATTGTATATGTAATACATTTATTAACTATCTAATGTTAATACAGTATGTAGTACATACCAAGTGACAATGCAGCCCACTAATAAAAGCATCCTGTATAATCACGTCGGCTAAATGGGGAACTATCAATTTCATTTTTGCCAGTTCAGACCCAAGACTGAAATACTGTGGGCAAGTTCAACCTCGTAACTTGACTCCAGAATTCTACTCAGAGTGGGCCTGAGTTGTGCACTGCCCTCTCACTCCCTTCATAGTGGAGTGAACCAGGAGATTCTGGGGCAAATATGATTTATTAAAATTATATCACAACATTAAATTAAAGCATTTCATGGTAGCTGATGTTCAGTTAAAAACAACATTAAAAGTAGCATCTGAATAGGTCCTATAGCTTGCTTAAGGCAAAATCATGTGGATTCATGTGAACATTTGAAGTTTTAGCACTTCCACTGTAATCTAAAATGCTACCTTCACCAGAAAAAAAGAGATCACAATTAATACAGGAAGAAAAATGCCCCAAGACTTAAAGATTAAGCCATCACACACACCCGTATTTTTTAAAAAACGAATGGCATTCCAAGGTCAAAACAGTATGAACATCATTAATTTCTGTTCACTTATTTGCTCCTTGACCGTGGGATAGCAGCTCCCCATGGAGGGAGGAGCCGCCCTTCCCTCCCAAACTGCACTGTTAGAGTAAACAGCCCCTAAATCCCATTCTGTCAATCAAACAACCAGAACTATGCCAATTGGCACGTATATGCCAATCTGAAGAAGTTAACAGTACACAGATGCATAAATGAATAATAATGAGAGAACAGTGAGGAACAATCCCATGAATCCCTACCTACCCCACTCCCACCCCCACCACATGTGTTGCGTTGGTAGAAGCCAAAGAAAAAGCCATTTCCCTGTTTTTAGCGGCTTGTTTGTTATTGTTTTATTCATGTTATGTGTTAGCTGCCTTGGACATTTTATAGAAAGGCAGGATAGAAATGATTTACACCAGGGTTGGGCGGCAGGGGGGCCTGGGGGCCACTTTTGCCCCCTGGACCTTCCCTCCCATGGGCTGCACTCTTGCCACTGCTGCATTTGGCAGCAGCAAAAAAATGTGTGGTTTGCCACCAAATCCTACAGAGCAGAAAACCCTACAGAACAGTAAAAAGGTCAAATTTAGCTTGTTCTCAAGCTAAATTTGGCCTTTTTACTGCTCTGTAGCAGTTTGCTGCTAAAATACAGCAGGAAACACACGGTTTTCTTTTTTGCAGCCACTGCAAATTTCAGCAGCACAGCAGCAGGGGCCACACTGGGGGGTGGGGCAGGGCCTGCATATAGCCTGCATGTTGCCCACCCATTTTAAACAAACAAAACAGTGATTGCAGGGTTGTGACTTTCATTTTGAAGTCTTTGAAATTTGATAAGCTGCAGCTTATCTATTTTTAAAAACGGAGTTACGCTGAAGTATGAGAAGAAAGCTGCTTCAAAAAGTGTAAAACAGACCAGTGAAACACATTGTAATTTACATGAAAGTAGGGATATACAGATTTTGTTAAATCCATTCTGTCTGTGTTTCATGGATTGCCAGGAGTCTTTTGTTCTGTCATCCAATTATTGACAAAATCAGATTTTTTGAATGAGAATTTCATTAATTTTCAAATGCGCATTAGTGTAACGCGTACTTGCACAGGCATGCATTTGCGCAAATCCCCCCCCAGTTAAAAAAAAAGAAAGGCCCACAAATCTGCAGAACCTGTGCATCTTGGGGAAAAACTGGTCCACTGTGGAATCTGCAGGTCAGAGTTCAAAAACTGAACTCATCTGAATCCACCGAGGAGTTCCCCAACATCCCTACGTGGAAGTCTTACTCTCTCTGCTTGCACACAAGTGAAATGGACTGAAAAGCAAATACATTCTACCTACCCGCCCTCGTTCTGTGAGAGTTGTCAACATGATAATCAGTGATAATCTGTGATCCCAAACTGCTTGCCAGAAATGTGGACAGGTGTGTGGAAGAGGACCTTGAGTGGCAATGTATTTGTTCACAATGCCAGCAGAAGGAATTTCGATCTATCAGAAGAAAGAAGGCTCTACATAAAGGTGGCTCTCACTAGAAAATGCTTTGAAAATTTGTGATGAACAAACACAACTTGTTTTTAAAAAGCTACATAGAATTTTAAGTCATCCTCGAATATTGCATAAACACAGACATGCACAACCAGACCACTAGATCAAAACCGAACCAAAATTTAAAACATATGAAATCGGCAGTTTTATTTCTGCATTATTCTAAATGAGTTATATGCTTCTTTCATATCAAAAAGTGATTGCTAAGATGACTATTTAGAATTGCACCTATATGGCATACCACCCTATGTAAAGAATTGTTATCTGGAGGCTGGATGGCCATCCTCAACATGTTGAAATTGCATCCTACTTTGCACTGAAAAGAGGGTTGTACTAAATGACCTACTAACTTTATGATTTTATGTGTCACTTCAACCACCATGCAGGTTTTCCCTTACTGCAAAAGTGAGCAACACTTCATGCAGCAGCATGGACAGTTAGAGCATGGTAAGGGTCAATCCACATAAGGACACATGCATGAATGGGTTGCCATGTGGAAAAATGTACTCTCCGTGCCATGTTGCTCATATGTAATGTATTGATTTACATTTCAGAAACATGCTTCAAACTGGGGAGCAGAGATCCTTTGAAGTCTGATTACTAACTAAGCCCAATACAGACTGTTTACAACAGCTGCATGGTGAGCTGTCATGGTTGGACCTCTTCACCCCCACCTGAAGTTCATGCACTGGAATTAATGCTTGCCTAGATTCACAGAGCCTATATAATCAGTGATCATCTGTGATCCCAAACTGCTTGCCAGAAATGTGGACAGGTGTGTAGAAGAGGACCTTGAATGGCAATGTCTTTGTTCACAATGCCAGCAGAAGCTTTACACATTAAGCCACTATACACACATGAAATCCACTGTATGAACATCAGGAAGAAGCAGTGGACACAATCACATCCCTACCACATATAGGCGCTCCCCTAATGCAATATCTGCATAGGTTCACAACTACTAAGAACAAAACAAAGTATGCACAAGATACCATGTTCAAATCCAATTCTTACATATCTGATCTACGCTTACCAAACATACATTTTTTAAACATTACACTTGTGCAATTATACAAGACCTTTTCTGATTTTCTCCTTTGGTCCTCTAGGTCAATAAACCAAAAGTATGATAAAAAAAAGTGAGCAATAAAAAAGTTGCACACTCACTTCACATAACCTCTCCCCCATGCTTTCACACATACCCTGCAAATGTCTGCTGGGAGGACCTATGTGCACAGATGCCTGGGGAGGAGTGATATGGTGTGCATGATGTCGGGGGCAGAGCTACTTGGCATGGCCCCGTCCCTGTTCGCATGTTCAAGTAAGCCGTTTTAAGAATGCCTGAATAGGGCTATAATGACACTGAAATGGTCAGTGGCCAGCTTCCTGAGGAGATGGCTTGATTACAGGTTTGAGAGAAATCTAGACAACAGAATTTCGTTCTTCAGAATGTAAATTTTAACATTATTTAAATATGGGTACAGTGATGATGAGCAGACTTCTAAGAGCCATAAATGTATTTTCCACAAACTGGCTCTCTCACAATATATCAAAGGCCTGTAGAGGAACTGTGAGGTTCGATCTGGTTTGGTGTGACAGAGGCATCCAAGAAGGGTTAAGTCCCTCCACCATCCAAGAAAGGCAGGGATCATGAGGCAAAGAAATTTGCCTCAAGGGTCTGTACTCTTTGGCTCCACCCCCAGTTCGGACCAGTTGTGGAGCTTGAGACAGGATAATATCTGTGGGGTGTTAGAGGATAAGAGACACTTACTGTAAGAGGAAGAGAATTATATGTTACCCATCCTTCTGACAGGAAGTGGTAAAAAAACTGGAGCCCAGGAAGAGCTGGGACCAATTATCTGTGTTTTTGTGTTCCAGCCACAAGAAAAAGGGTGTGGTTTAGATACCTCTGTCATATCAAACTGTAAGGACCTTTTATAGTAAGTGACCAATGTCCTGTTTTCCCCTACAGGTGTTTGATATATCATGAGAGAACCAGTTTTTGCAAAATACATTTATGATTGTCAGAAGGTAATGACCCCAAGTTGAGATTCAGAAATCACAGGCTTTGTGCATCCCACTGACTATTGTGGGGAAATAAAAATGTCTATAACTTTTTTCTCTTTGTCATGTGGATGAAATTTGCAGGCACAGTAGCTCTTCAGGAAGAGATTATGCTAAATCTTGGAGAAATAGGTGTAGCGGTATTTTGTGCTATGTGCATTTGAATTTTGATTTTTTAAAAAGGGAACTGCCAATAACTTTTCTATTTCTTTGTAGAACTGAATGAAATGTTCAGGGATACTTGCCCCTTTAGGGAGGGGATTGAGCCTGCCATGTTTCAGATGAATTGGGGCAGAGATTTTTGTGCAAGAGCAGCTTTTACATTTTGAGGGTATCCAAAAAAGTATGTGAATATCCCCCCATGTTCCTTCTGGTGCATTCTTCTGAAAATAACAAAATAGAGGTGTAAGAAAAGTAAGAAAAATCCAATGTTTCAGTAGGAATAGTGCAGGGGTTTATGTGAAAAGAGGGGTCTGCAAATTTGTGGGTGGCTAGCGATTTCCTTCCCTCCCCCCCATGGTTTCATTTAGGGTCCAGGTTCAGTTCTGGTCAGTTCAGAGGGAAGCCCACTTTGTCTTGAGAGGCACCAGAAACAGTCTGAAGAGGGCTGATTTGGCTTGGGCTTCAGACGAATCTGATGCACATCCCATATAATCTCCTATGTATCACCTCCTAATAATTTTAGCTTAGAAACTACTCTGAGGGCCCCCATCGAATGACTATCAGGGAGAGAGACTTTTTGGTAGTGGTACCTCAGTTATGCAATAGCCTTACCAGAAAAGGTTTGCCTGGCACCTTTCCTGTGGCCTTTTTGGAACCTATCTGTTCACCCAGGCCTTTTAAATAATTCATGTAGTCTGGGCACCTAAGTTTAAAAATCTTGTATTTAATTTTGGGGTGATGTGATTGTGTTGTTGCATTTTACATTACTTTTGATTTTATGGTTAGCATTTTATTTTGTATTTAAAGTGTTTTTAAATCTATCTATTGTAAAGCCACGTACAGAGCTTTACATTATAAGGCGGCATACAAATGTCTTAAATAAATGTTATCCACATCAGCAGTGAAGTTCATTCCTTGCCTTTGTCTTCCTATCCAATAGCAATAATTGTACATGAGGTGTATCTGAGCAATTCTGCTACTTCTAAACTTTGTAAAAAGGTAGTCTATTTAAACATGACCTTTTTAATTATTATTTTCAAAAGTTGCGTGTGTTACTTACATTCACATGATTTGCATTTATATAATCCTCATTTCCTTGTAATATTACTCGGGTTATATCATCTGGTGGGAGAAAAAAAAAGTAATGAACAGTAATTATGTTGCATGGTATCAGGATTGGGCCCAGGCTCCCTAGTTCGGTTTCTGACACTGATTCAGATTTGGAGACAGAGCTAGAAGAAGCCTAGCCGAGACAGTGAGCAGGGGAGGAAATTCTCCAAGACTCACCAGGAGTCAGCAAAGAACCTTCCCAGGGGGTTATCAAGCAGGAGGGCTAGCTCAACCGTTTCCCCCCATTCCATGGGAACCTGGCCTCTTTCGGAGGGGGAGGGAGCACTGGAATTGACAGATGCCAGAGCTTGCCACTGTGTTACGTGGGCAGAGCTGAGCAGAGGTGGGAGGTGTCCCACCAGATTGGCTGCCTATCGGAAGTTGGGTTGCAAGGATCCTCACTGAAGAGAGGAGCCCAGAAAAAGCCTGCTGGGCATGGTGGAAACCCGTCCATGACTTCAAAGGCAACTGCCCTGCTTTCAGTAGCTCCAGTAACAAAAGTGTTATTTAGCTAATTAGGTCCAGAGGACAGCTCCCAGTCTTTGTAGTTGCTTCAGGTGTGAAGAGCTGCTATTAACTGAATAAAGGAGTTTGTGGATTGCACAGTGAGTCTTTGTTGCCTCACTACTCAGTGGGAGGGCTTAGAATCCTTGACACATAACAGTACTACATTTCTTGAAGAGATATAACAGTAGTATAAATCTTTAAATCACAGGAGGGAGGGGGAAATACATCAGCTGCATGAAATATTCACAATAAACTCTCTATTAGGCAAACAAATAAATGAAAATGTATTAACTAACAAGATGGACAAGAATGGAATGCATCAATAAAGTGGTTTTATAAAAACACTGCTTGGATAATAAAATGCAGTAAGATGTGAACCCACAACAAAATGTGCTCTTGTTCAAAGCTCAAAGACATGTAATACACATGCCCAGAAAGGCACAGAGTCTAAAACCTCATCCTGACATGCTTGGCTGAGAAGGTAGTTATGATTTTTTCCCCTGGAGCTCTGGATATAGTATCTTACTGTGATGTTCAGGTGACAGTTGAAAAGCACCTGAGGAGAGAGCCTTGCCCTGCCCCCAGAGCCACGCAGGGGCATGGGGTTTTCCTGCTCATTTTTCCTGCTTAGGCTTTCCTAAGCTGTAGACATTTTCCAAAGTGCTACTCAACTCAGGTGTAAATCCCAAGTGTGACGGCACGAAGACCCTTCTGAAATCTTCCCTTGCAGTGCTATATAGGGCTAAAAGGCTCAGGACTGGCTAACAGACCCAAACCTGAGTGCCTTTTTTCTATATATGGAGTGGTAGTAGCAGCAAAGGAAAAAGGGTGCACTTCTTCCTATACTCTTGGATGTGTGTTTTTTTAAGTCATGGTGCACATTCTTCCCAATCCTAATCCAAGCAGGCCAGTTCCCTCACAGACTCTTAATTTTCCTCTCCCCAGTACAACTGAAACCCCCAACATTCTATTGTTTAATTGCCCTCAACATTCACAGCTCCCTGCCAGCTTGTTATTGGGGTTTTAAAAAAATCTATCTTTTTAAAATTACAAACTAATATACTTTTGTATACATTGGGAGTAACCAAAATATGTAAAAGCCACCTTATTTTGGGGTGGTCCTATTTTGCTTCTGAATTGAGAAGTATGGGATCACCTATGTCTGGTATTAAAGGGAATGATAGCCAAGAGACACATAATTAATACTCACATGGCAGAACATCTTTGTACCGATTTTTGTCCATATTCTGAGGTAGCTTTGCACAAGTAACAGCTAATCCTGGCTTTTTTCTGTAAAGTTGCTGAAAGAACATTTAAAAATCCCTTTGATAATAATTTAGTAACAGAAAGGCCTCAAAAATCACATTCAATGTTGATAAATATTGGAGAGAATTATTTCACAATGGCAGAAGTGGACAGCCTAAAATGACTTAACTACTGACATAACCCACGGCTTTTTAGGCATGCAGTTAAAATACCACCAACAAAATATTTCAGTTTGATTTTTTTTTTAAAGAACAGGACACTTCATAAACAGAGTGTTCAAGAGGAAATTATTCATTAATCCTCATTCATTCATTTCATTTCTGTTCATTTCTATACCACCCAATAGCCAAAGCTCTCTGGGTGGTTCACAGAAATTACAGCCCCCAAAATGCAACATAATAAAAACATAATATAAAATCTTTAGCATACAAAATTTAAAAACAATTTAAAACAGGTAAAAAAACAGTTACAATAAAATACCGGGACCTGATAAAAACAGCTGACATTAAAAACCCCATCATATCCCATCAGATAATCACACCAAGATCAATAGGTAATAAGAAAACTGACTGAACCTGCAAATCACAAGCTTATTTGAAGCTTCCAAGGCTCTTCACTGAATGGTACTTATTTGTGAGTAGATACAACCTTGGCCATGTGGAAAGGCATTGTAGTTAATATAGAGCTATTAAATATTACATGCTTTAGGGTGCAATCCTATGGCTGCTACTCAGCAGCTAGACGGCTATAGGATAGGTTGGTTCCTGGCAACCAACCTCAGAGGTTGGTTCCTGGAGAACTGCCCCCCACCCCCTCCTGCGCAGTGCGAACTGGCCCCATGCTCTGCGCTCGTAAGAGCAGCGCGGAGCAGGGAAATTGCATGTTCCCGGGGGCGAGGCGGGTGGAAATGCTGGTACGACACAACCTATGTGTCTGGCTGCCACTTCCCGTGCTCTGAGGTCCTGTTGCTAGACAGCTGAAATCGGCTGTCTAGCTGCGAAAGCAGGTTGGGGGGAACGAGGAGGAGATCCGTTCCTCATCACTCCTCCCACCCTGCACTGGATAGGCAGTCAATCCACATAGGATTGCTCCCTCCATTGTGTAAAAGTACTGTCTCAGCAGTGCTCCTCAAAAATATCTTATCTTCACCAGGCAGTCTCACTTTAGCCAACCTCAGCTGCTCCCTTCCAAACTCTAGGCCATTCAAACCCAATTTCCCAAACTTCCTGAGAACAGAATCTATGCAAATGAGCCTACATTATGGTTAGCACAATGGGTTTACATTAGCCAATACTGGTTTACTTTGATAACATGGGAAAATACAAATTTTCAAAAACAAGCACCACATGATTTTATCATAATTATGAAGACAGTTTGGGATACACAGAATGGCAGGGCTGAAAGGGACAAATAAGCATTATCCTTCTGTCCCCAATCATCATAGAATTGGAGGGTACTAAGAGCCCATCTAGTACAATGTAGCACAGATACAGCAGCCTGATTTGCACATCACAGCCTACAGTATTTTAGCTGCTAGTCCTTTCCCACAGTGCCAGTGCTTACAACGGCCAGGCTACTTTATGTAACTAGTTGAATTCCAATGCTACAATATACCACCTAGTTCAAATTTTTGGTTTCACATGAGAATGTGAAGGTATAGGGGAACAGACTTGGCACATTTGACTAGTTACAAGAGTTAAAAACAAAGTACAGTTTTCTGTGTGAATAACAAGTGTCCTGGTGGATCTGGGACACTGTCCATCGCTGCTTGCAAGGGGGGGAAGCCCTAAAGCATTGCAAGGCAAGTGAGATCCAGTGCTCCTCCTGCTGCTGCCTTGCTGGGGTCCACCTGTGGGACATCTACTCTGCCTATTTGCAGATCCAGGTCCAGCCAAGTGCCTCCCTGCTCCCAGCTGCAACACCTGTGAGAGCTGGGGCATAAAATCCAGGCCCTGGCGGGGACAGGACCACCACTGGCGGGAGTCGCCACTGAAGGGGGCAACACCAAAGGG
Organism: Heloderma suspectum; assembly: GCF_057233095.1. Classification (NCBI taxonomy): domain Eukaryota; kingdom Metazoa; phylum Chordata; class Lepidosauria; order Squamata; family Helodermatidae; genus Heloderma; species Heloderma suspectum. The sequence continues at coordinate 137,697,677 of NC_139462.1, forward strand.
GGTTGTCCCTTTAGGGGAGCCACTTTGGGGGAACACAAGGGTGAGGGCCTGTCCCCCTGCTTGAAAGGAGGGAGGGGGACTCTGCCTCAGTGTGGTCTGCAGGACTGACTGCAGTAGAGGTGTGTTTTTTAAAGAAGGGGGGAGGTGTTGGGAGCCATGGAGCAGCCATTATGGTTCTACAGAGCAGAGGGAGATAGGGAGGGGGAGACAGTCACACACTCTAAAGGCAGAGTGTATAACAGTAGATTGTTGACTGTCCCCAAATTGTCCCCCAATTCAAATAACTTGGATGGACCTGGCAACAGACCCCTTGGGTTGAAACTGCTGCTGCTGAATGCCAGGTTGGTGAATGGTAAAACAACTGCTATCCAGGACTTGATCCTGGATGAGCACACCGAGCTGGCCCGTATTACAGAGACCTGGTTGGATGAAGTGGGGATGTGTGAATCTCTCTCAGCCCTGCCCTTCAAGGTTCTCTGTCCAGCAGCAGGCAAAACCTGGGGGGCGGGGAGGTGGAGTGGCAGTGGTCAATCAGGATTCAATCCCACTGACCAGGTGCCCTATTGCACAGTCTGCTGGGTTTGAGTGTGTGTATTTGAAGGTGGGTACCCAGGATAGAATAGGGATTCTGCTGGTGTACCATCCACTCTGCTGCTCAACAGTCTCCCTTCCTGAGCTAGCCGGGGTAGTCTCGGGGTTGCTGTTGGAGACCCCTCGGCTTGTTGTGCTGGGGGATTTCAACATCATTGCTGAGGCTGCCCTGTCAGGAGTGGCTCAAGACTTCATGTCCAGCATGACAATCATGGGTCTGTCCCAAAAGGTATCTGGCCCCACCCATGCTGCTGGGCACACTCTGGACCTCGTTTTCTGTGCCGGATGGGGTGATAGTGATCTGAGAGTGGAGGAGCTCTCTACAGTTCTCTTGTCATGGACAGATCACTTCCTGGTGGGGTTTAGACTTGCTGGCACTCGGAACCTCTGCAGGGGTGGAGGGCCGATTAAGATGGTCCGCCCCAGGAGGCTGATGGATCCGAATGGTTTCCTGACGGCTCTTGGGGATTTTCCTGTTGCCTTGGCAGGCGATTCTGTCGAAGCCCTGGCCAATCTCTGGAATGGAGAAATGACCAGGGCTGTGGACACAATCGCTCCTGAGCGTCCTCTCTCACGAAGTGGAGCTGCACCAGCACCCTGGTTTTCTAGGGAGCTGGCGGTGATGAAACGAGTGAGAAGACGACTAGAGAGATGTTGGCAGAAAACTCAGAGTGAATCTGATCGAACACAGGCTAGAGCCTATTTGAAGGCCTATTCTGTGGCAATATGAACAGCAAAAGAAGGTATTTTTTCTGCCACTATTGCGTCTGCAAAGAGCCATCCAGCAGAGCTGTTTCGAGTGGTCAGGGGTCTTCTACACACCAGCCCGCGAGAGGAGAATCTGAACCTCTAAGCCCGCTGTGAACCATTTGTTCAGTACTTTGCAGACAATATTGCTCGGATCTGCTCTGATTTGGATGCTATAGTTGATACAGACACTGTGGATGTAACTTTGGCTCCTGCTTGTCCAGTGTTATTGGATACTTTTCAATTTGTACAGCCTGAGGATGTGGACAGGATCCTGTGAGAGGTGAGAGCCACCACACGTGTTCTAGATCCTTGCCCTTCCTGGCTCATAAAAGCAGCCAGAGGTGGACTGGCCAAGTGGGTAAGGGGAGTGGTTAATGCCTCCCTTGGTCAAGGCAGAGTTTCAGCCTGCCTGAAGGAGGTGGTGGTAAGATTTTTGTTAAAAAAGCCCTGCCTGAACCCCACCATATTGGGTAATTATTAGCCAGTAATATTCCAATATTCCATTTCTGGGCAAGATATTGGAGCGTGTGGTGGCCTCCCTACTCCAGGGATTCCTGGATGAGAAAGATTATCTAGATCCATTTCAATCTGGCTTCAGACCCAGTCATGGGACAGAAACAGCTTTGGTCGCTTTGGTGGATGACTTAAGCCAGGAACTAGACAGGGGGAGTGTGTCCCTGTTGGCTCTGCTGGAACTCTCAGTGGCTTTCGATACCATTGACCATGGGATCCTTCTGGGCCGCCTCGCTGGGATGGGACTTGGAGGCACTGTTTTACAGTGGCTCCATTCCTTCTTGGAGGGGCAGACCCAGATGGTGGTACTGGGGGATTTCTGTTTGACTCCCTGGCATTGGCCTGTGGAGTTCCTCAGGGTTCCATTTTGTCCCCCAAGTCATTTAACCTATACATGAAACCATTGGGAGAGGTTATCCAGAGTTTTGGGGTTCAGTGTCACCAGTATACTGACACCCAACTCTACTTTTCCTTTCCATCTAATTCCAAGGAAGCTGTTGCCGTGCTAAACTGGTGTCTGTCGGCAGTAATGGACTGGATGAAGGCAAACAAACTGAAGCTTAATTCAGGCAAGACAGAGGTGCTCCTGGTCAGTCGAAAGGTAGATCAGGGAATAGGGATTCAGCCTGTGCTGGATAGGGTTACACTCTCCCTGAAGACACAGATTCACAGCTTGGGTGTACTTCTGGATTCAGCCCTGAGCCTGGATGCCCAGGTTTCAGTGGTGGCCAGGAGTGTATTTGCATAGTTAATGCTAGCGTGCCAGCTGCGCCTGTTCCTTGAGATGTCTGACTTGGCAACAGTGACACATGCTTAGTTACATCCTTTTTGGATTACTGTAATGCGCTGTATGTGGGGCTGCCTCTGAGGAGTGTTCGGAAACTTCAGCTGGTTCAAAGAGCTGCTGCCAGACCGTTGACTGGGGCTGGCTACAGGAAGCATACAACTCCCCTGCTAAAACAGCTTCGCTGGCTTTCAGTCAGTTTCCAGGCACAATTCAAGGTGCTGGTCATAACCTATAAAGCCCTACACAGCTTGGGTCAAGTTTATCTGGAAGACTGTATACTCCCCTGTGAGCCTGCTCATGCCCTGAGAACTTCAGGGGAGGCTCTTCTCATGGTCCTGCCACCATCACAGGCTCGCCTGGTGGGAATGTGGGAGGGCCTTCTTGGTGGCTGCCCCAATGCTCTGGAATTCCCTTCCCAGGGAGGCGAGAGTGGCACCCTCCTTGGTATGTTTCCATAGGCAGCCCAAAACTTTTTTGTTCCTGCAGGCCTTTGGGGATAGAAAGTCTGGACCTGTGAGAATATGATTGTTGTTGTTCAGTTGTTAAGTCGTGTCCGACTCTTTGTGACCCCATGGACCATAGCACGCCAGGCCTTCCTATCCTCTGCTCTCTCCCGGAGTGTGCTCAAGTTCATATTCATTGCATCGGTGATGCTATCTAGCCATCCCATCCTCTGCCGTCCCCTTCTCCTTTTGCCTTCAATCTTTCCCAGCATCAGGGTTTTTTCCAGAGAGTTTTCTCTTCGCATTTGGTGGCCAAAATATTTGAGCTTCAGCTTCAGTATCTGTCCTTCCAATGAGCACTCAGGGTTGATTTCCTTTAGGATTGACTGATTTGACCTCCTTGCAGTCCAGGGGACTCGTAAGAGTCTTCTCCAGCACCACAGTTCGAAAGCATCAATTCTTCGGCGCCCAGCCTTCCTTATAGTCCAGCTCTCACAGCCATACGTTACTACTGCGAAAACCATAGCTTTGATCATGCGGACCTTTGTCGGCAAGGTGATGTCTCTGCTTCTTACTATGCTGTCTAGGTTTGCCATAGCTTTCCTCCCAAGGAGCAAGTGTCTTTTAATTTCACGGCTACAGTCACCATCTGTGGTGATCTTGGAGCCCAAGAAAGTAAAATCTGTCACTGCTTCCATTTCTTCCCCTTCTGTATGCCAGGAAGTGATGGGGCCAGATGCCATTACCTTAGTTTTTTTTAATGTTGAGTTTCAAACCAGCTCTTGCACTCTCCACTTTCACCCTCAACAAGAGGCTCTTTAGATCCTCTTCGCTTTCTGCCATTAGGGTGGTATCGCCTGCGTATCTGAGGTTGTTGATAATTCTCCCGGCAATCTTAATTCCGACCTGTGAGTCATCCAACCCGGCATTTCTCATGAGAGAATATGATAGATTGGTACTATTGCTTATTGTTGTTGTTGTTTAAATTCTGATATTTTATACAATTTTAATATTATTGATGATTTAATTATATTTTTAACTTTTGTATATTTCTGTTTATATGTTTTAACTGTATAAGTTTTAATGTTGTAAAGCCACCTGGAGTCCCAGTATTGGGAAAAAGGCAGGATATAAATATAATAATTATTATTATTATTTGTACTATAAATGTCAAGATCACAATACTGAAATTGTTCATTTCCTTGAAAGTTGGTTGGTGATCAAAGCCATTCCACATCTTTACTTGTAGTTTGTAACAGCTGAACAAATGAAATCTCTTCAGTAAACAGCTGTACATATCACAATTATTGTACATCTCACTTGCTTACCTGTAACTCTGGCTCTTTGAATGGTCATCTGTACAATAACATATATTGGTTCTCTACCTGGACATAGCCTTCGTTCAGAACTTTCTAGAGCTAGGCTACTGTTTTGGTTTACTCCCAGTACACACGCTCAAGGAGGTGTGGCTCCTGCCTTCCTGCTCAGTTCTTCGATCTGCACATAGCAACTTATATAAGGAAGCATCAAGCAAGAACAGGCATTACTAGCTACAGGAGGGTGAGTTATGTGACTACACAGATGACCACTTTAAGAACCACAGTTATAGGTTCTTTGCTGTCTCAGTTACTCCTTCATTGTCTCTATGCAGTCACACAAAATAAGTAGCAAGCTCACTTACTGGATATGGGGCAGGTACTGCAGGAAACCATACAACTCAGCATAGCCCTTCTGAAAGACCTATCCACCTTGGCCTAAACATCAAGACTGTAGTGCTGGATGAATATAGAGGGCTGTAACCATACTGCAGTGTGGTAAAACTCTGGTACTGGCACCCCTCTAAGGAAAGCTGTTCAGGAAGTGACTACTCTGGTGGCATGAGCATGAACCTTTCCTGGAAGCAGGAGTTTGGCCAGTTCATAACAGAGCAGTACAGGCAATGAGATTTCAACAAGCATATTGCTGGACTGAGACCAGGAGTCCCTTCTTGGGAACTTGTAAGAGAGGAACAGCTGAGGACTCCACTGAAGCTCACAGTCTTGTCTGCGTAAAAGGCTACAGCACTCCAAACATCCAAGATACGTTAAGACCTGCAGCTGTGATGAACAGTTGAGAAAAAACACTGGCAAATGAGGTCTTGGTTAAGGTGTCCTTCTTCCAAGCAAAGAAGACAGAGCAAATGCCCATCAATTTGGGGGAGTTAGCAGCCACAATGGGCACACTTGCGGAAAGGGGCTCAAATCCCCCCCCCCGATTATCACTAATATTGCAAAAGAAAAACAAAACACAAACGAGAGAGAAAAATCACCAGACAGAAAGAAAAAAAAACCCTCAGTGAGTTCCAGTTTTCTATCAGGAAGACATGTACAAGAGGAGAAGGTTCCTGATGAGGCTGCCACAGTGGCAGCTGAAAGAGAACTGAGGGAATAGGTGGGAGCCTGCTAGGGACATATGCATTTGGATGGTGGGGAAAGTTTCCTGCCACAACACAACTCAGCTACAGAAGGTTCCTGATCAAGGCTCCGCACAGGCACAGGACCTATATGTGTGCTGCACAGAGATCATGAAGAACCAACAAAGCCACCTCTGAGAGAAAGAAGACATTCATGTCAGGAGGCGAGATGAAGAATACTGCAGAGGTTATGGATTCAGAGAGGCAGTCCACAGTTCCTGATGACAGGACCAGTCTTGCATTCTCTAGCTTACCAAAAAGGATGTCCGAAGAGACTAAGACCCAGAAGGAGCAATCCATTCTGAGCCTGAAGCCACCAGCACTGCAGCAGATGTGGATGAGGCAATAGTAGTGAGGCAGGCAGCAGCAGCGAGGATGGAACCAAAAGTATGAGAAGGAAGGCATGACCTTCAGAATGGTGAAGAACAAAGAAGCCGTGATGCTTAAAACCAAGGATATTGGTATCCTTGAGGTAGGTATGGTCGGTACTGAGGTGAGAGTGACTGACCTAAGTCACTAGAAAGGAAAGAGTGGGAAAGATAGGGGCCTGTGATAAGGCCAACTTAATCAATGTTGCAGCCCCTTGCATGGATGTAGCCTGTCCTTTGATCAGAAGGCTCTGAAATTGTAGCTGTCACAGGGTACTGACGCTGGTCCCTGTACAGTGGCAAAGTATTGCAGTATTGATGGTGATCTGTCCCTTTCCCAAATGGTGTCATAAAGCCACCAGTTTATCTAAGAGTATAGGAAGGGTAACTATGAACCCATCAATAAGAGAGTGACACAAGCATCAGTCCCTCTTAGCTGAATCCCATCTACATTCATAATCTTGAAAGTGGTATTCCTAGGTTACTATGTGATGACCATTTGGAGTTGAGAAAATGTCAAGCACTGCAAGGTGAATATCGATGTGGTGGTGGACTCAACTTCTTGGGTCACACAGTTCAGTAAACTGGATGAGAACAATAAGGGTTACAGTCCACTGATATGGATCCAATTACTTCAATCTCCTTAACCGCTAGTGGATGAGTGAGAGGTGCATCCTTTGCAGGACTGAGCAATGGTGAAGCCAAAAGGTGGCTCACGTTTTTCAGTAAGGGAGTAGGCGTTGTCAGTGAGTGGGTGATGTCACTGTAGGGGAATAGGAAGTTTCTAAGGGAAGAGATAGCAGTAAGGCATTTGGTACCAAAGAGCTCATCTTATCTATTTATGAGTATTGGGTTTGACAAGGACTGCTTGAATTTGGGTGCTTTAGAAGTCAGAGATAAAACCAGCTTTGCCCCTGGAGTAGCCAGAAAAGCAGGGGTAGCAGAAGGCCCAGAAGATGGACCTGAAGAGGTAGCAGGAGCTGTCTGTACTGAAGTTAGCTCTGAAAGCAATTGATTTATTCCCATGCCAGCTGGTGTCGTGGCCAAGCCAGAGGAGACCACTGATTGCTAAGTGACTGCTTGCTCTGTAGGATCAGCCATTAGCAAGGTGGTAGACTAAGCTGACGTCAAGCAAAACCATGAGAGTGTGGAACAGTAAAGGCTTTGACTCTGCCTACTGCCAGGCGAGGGGCCACTTTCCAAAGAGTTTGGAATGTCCTCTGTGCTCAAGGAAGAAATATTTTTTTTGCCTAGCAAAGGAAAGAAAAAGTTTCTAGCAATGATGCAGCAGTCAAAAGGAACTGAGCGGGAAGGCAGGAGCCACATCCCCTTGAACATGCGCATTGACACTGGGGACCGGATGTCTGCCAAAATGCTAGCCTAGTCTGAGAAAGTTCCAAGAAAAGGCTCTGCACAGGCATAGAACAAATGTGTACAACAACATAGAGATCATGAAGAAGGAAGTAAAGGTAACTAAATGTTCATTTGCATTAATAATTCACAACATTGAGAGATGGTGAATGCGTGTTTGGATGCTAAAGCTCTTAAAATAAGCTTACAGCATTAAAGAAATTGTAAGAGGATACAGCTTGTTAGTTTGACAGATGTGTGTCATGCAAATATATTGGTAAACTAAATTTAGATTATGACTAGATTACATTCCTAAATATTACAACTGCTAATTAAATGGCTGCCGTTCATGTTTAGGTTCCTGCTGAAACATGTGTGGTGGTATGGGCTCATCCAAACTGTCTCAATAATTGCATCTTCAGTAACTATATTACAAAATGTTTTGCAGTTGTATTTTTAGCATTTTAAGATTGTTTGTATTCTAGGATAGCAAAGATTTGCTAAAATTACATCCTTAATGCAGAAAAACTAACATTATATTCCGTATAATAATAGTCCAATGCAATTCCTGCTTGCTTAGAAAATCCAGGCAATATTGCAGGTCATCACTTAAAATACCACTTTGCAAGGCATGACACCCCACTTGTCAAAGAAGGCACTTGGATGAACACTGAAGATTCCATTTTGGAGCAAATGCTATAAAGTGAAGGAGCAGATGATCAGGGATAAAGGTCAGTTAGAAAAAAGAGAGCAGCCAGAAAGTCTGTCTGCTTTCTTCAGGTTTGGTCAGGAAGGGCCAGATTCAAACTGGAACCAATAATGTGATGGTTGCTTACCTCAAATTGAATTAGGACTGTTCCACTTTCTAGCCCTTTCTTCAGTTGTTCCATTGACTCCTCGAGGGTCTCACCATACTGTGAACAGGTGGGAAGAATTGTTTCCGGAAAATTAAAGCTATCAGCTTCATCCTCTGATTTGCACTCAACAAATGGTCTGACAACTGAAAGACACAGAGACAAATATTCTGCAAAAGGTAATGTTTAGATATGTTCAACAAAATGTATATAAAACAATGGATTTTTTAAAAGTTGTTTTCCTGTAACTGTTGCTCTTTGACAGTGGTCCTCACATGTCACAAATATGGGTCCCAGATAGACTAGTCCACTTGGGAAACCCTTTGAAAGTAAATGCTTTGGAGAGGCTTCAAAGCAAACATCCTGAGGCGATAAAGCTATATACTGGAGGGGCAGGATCAACTCCTCCTCAGTCCAACTGCTGGCTCAGTGGGAGTGTGACACAGTTTTCTCTTTCAAAGTACAGGTAAGTAACTTTCTTTTCTTTCATGGCAAATCTCTGAAATCTTGCCCTAATGAGGGGGAAAACAAGTTTGACTGGTGGAATGAATATCTTGGAATATGGCAGCTCCCTAGAAGGGTTTTATTTCTAAGGGGTACATAACTGAAGGTGGAGCCGCTTTTTTCCTGCTATGTATAGTCTCGTATTCAATAGGTTATCAACATGTTTCTTCACGTCATTTGTGTTAGAAAGGTTTCCTGCCTAAGAGCCAACCTAGTGAACCAGTTTTATCTGTGACTCTATATGGTACTACTCAAAGCAAGATGTCAATACTTAAGCCTATACACTCAGAATATGACCACTTTTAATTTAGGGCCAATGGATCACATATATAGTGTTCACACACAAGTCACAAATGTTATGTAATGCTTCCAAGAAATGTTAAATCGGTTTTGCTGACATACCTGGACATGGATTTACAGCCTTACTCTAAGCAGGTAATTGGAAACATTTAATTCTGAGCCACACTTGAAAACCATGATTTGGAACTATGGTGAAGTGAGTTTGCAAATGATAGTTTAGAGACAATGCACTAACTATTGTTTGCCAATTTGAATGTCACAGCAAACTATGGTTAGAGAAAATCAGAACGTGTAAAATAGAACTTGCGCATGAGGGGGATTGTTTGGATAACCAGATTCATGATGTCTGATCAGACCAGTGGAGTTCTGAAATTCAAAGTTGCGGGGGTGGGGAACCTAAAAGCATTGACCATGCAAGAATAGTATGCTAGCTCTCTTGACTTCAAAAAATGACCCAGCAGTAACAATTCCCCCTCCCCCCACCCCAAGAAGGACAGATTGCTTACCTGTAACTTTAGTCTTTTGAGTGATCATCTGTACAGTCACACATAGACTCTGCCACAGGTGCACAACCTATTTTGGGAAGCTGCCATAGCTAAACTAAGGCTTTGGTAGAGCCCCCAAGTCTACTCACCAATTGCATGTTCAAAGGGACATAATTCCCACCTTCTTCTCAGTTCAAATGTCTGACTAACACAGCAGTTATAAAAACAGAAGCAAAGTGGAAACAGGTGCACAAGGATAACTTCAGCAGGGTAGGAGGGTCAGTTGCAAGACTGAACAGATGACCGTTCTAAGAACTACAATGACAGGTAAGCAACCCATCCTTCTTCTTTGTCATCTCTGTGCAGCCCTACGTATGGGCAGAGTAGCAAGTTTACTTATCAAAGACAGGACAGGTGCTATGAAGCTGAGCGCAACAGAAGCTGCATCAGTGGGTTTCCCCAAATTTCCCGAATGGCTTTTTGGTGGGACACAGGGGGCTTGGGGTGATCCATGGAGCATGAATGTGTCAAAACCCTACTCATGCCTCTTTCCATCCTGCCCAGATTTAGTATTAAAGTGCAATCCTCATGCAAAATTCCAGTATCATTATGATTTACTATGTTCAGTTTTAAGTATTTCTATGCAAACCTCTCTAAAACTATTCTCTCTCTCAATCTAATAATAATAAAAGCAAAGACTATAGTTAGCTATTAAACTGTGGGATTCCAATAGTTCAATTGATTCTTTGCAGAAATATAAGAATGACCTGCAAAGAAAAGAAACTTGTAATGTACAGATAATAATCCTGATCATATCTATTAAGACAAGTTATGCTCTTAAATACCATAATCCTACCACAAATACCACTCTTCAATAACAATGCACAATATACTGCTTACCTTTCCGCCTGATCAAAAGCACAAGCTCTCTTGTGTGCGATTCTCTGCTGGCTTTTATAAACATCACCACTTGGTCATGTGTGTGTTCAGAGATGTCCCGGCCATTGATGAATACTATCTGATCACCTTCAAGTAATTTCGGAATGCATTTATCAGACTGCCATAAAACCAGAGAAAATGGTGTCAGTATTTTCAAATCTCTTGACTTGGACTTTCACTACAGTGTGAAATAATTGTTTTAATAATTGATTAGCAGTGTTATTCTTTATCTTGAGAACCTATATCAAGAAATGACTGAATAGTTGCTACGGTGTATTTAAAATTTCTGAATTAAAACACTGTGTTGAACTTATTAGCAGTATCTCATATTATTCAGCTCAGACTGGGAATGCAAGTGCTCAAGTAGACATTGAGCAATCCAGCAGAGCCCCAGAGTCTGATTTTATGCATCTACATTGAGAAAATAACCATTCAGAGCCTGTCCAAAATTTTCACCTCTGCCCTCCCTGCACCAATATAAAAATCCTATTATTATATTATCCTAGTCCCTGCAATACGACATTGTATTTTATGCAGTGTTGGCATATTTATTAGTTTCAGATTGGTGATTTGTTATTTTATTTGTATTGTAAAATGCCTGGAAATATTTTTAATGAGGTATTTAATAAATGTAATAAATAAATAAATAAATAAATATGAAGGAAATCCAAAAAAACCCTATACTTACAGGGGAGCCTGGAATTATTCTGGACACAACTAGAGGCATCTTCTGATCAATACCACCCTAAAACATTATGTCAAAATAGTTAATATAAACAGACTTAGACTGCAAAACTATACTCACTTACCTGAGAATCAGTCCCATTGACCTCAATAGGGCTTACTTCTGAATATAAATGTAGAGCTGATGTTTTGGACTGCAACTCCCATCAGCCCCAGCTAGCGTGGCCAATGGTCAGGAATTATGGCAGTAGTAGTTCAAAACATTTGAAGGGCGCCAGGATGCCTACCACTGATGCATAAGATTGTAATTTTGAAAACTGAACTAACATATCAATACAATGTATTACTGCTTTTCCAGGCAGGGATGAAGAACCTGGGACCCTCCAGAAGTTGCTGGACTATGGCTTCTGTCATTCCTGAGCACTGGCCATGGTTTAGGAAAGGGGTAGACAACTTGGTACCATGCAGATGTTTTTGCCTACAACTCCCAGAATCTCTGGCCATTGGCCATGCTGGCTGGGGCTTATGGGAGTTGCTGTCCAATAACATCTGGGGGGAGGCACCCTGTTTCCTATCCATGCTTTAAGTGAACAATTAATATGTTCTGGCCTCCATAGGCCCAAAATACACAATATTTCGCAGGACTGAAGTTGAATCTTTCAAAATTCATAGGCTCGCTACACTTAGTTTGCTTACATTAAATAATTTATGCTGTTTCTCATCACATTTTATGCAGTGTTGATGTATAAAAATAATCATTTAATGAGTGGAATGCAACAGAACCTATTTTGAACAGAACCATATCTTCTGATAGGGACAAGGCATATACCAAGAGCTACATCATTGCTTTATTAAGAGGTACTGGTTGTATTTCCCTCTAGATAGTTTAGATTTCTTTAGTCCTAAAGGTTCAGAATGGTTAATAATTAAAGACATGTAATGATTAACTCTGAGATAGTCTTATTAGAAAGTGCTAGCTACTGAAAAGCCATTGACTAAATATATACCTTGTAAATAATATCTTTTATAATGGGCAGTAGTATCCAATGCTACCCATGTGCTAGCAGGACCCATTGGTGGTGAAATGGGAAGCTGACGCTTCCTAAAGCAACTGCAAATGAGCCAAAATGCTAATTTTCGTAATGGAACAGGTCAGCAGAGCTGGCAAAAGGGAGCTTCACTGAACTGTCCTGTTCTGGAGACTGCTCTACGAAGCACTAGCTTGTTGTTGTGCTAGAAGTGGGCCCTGCTGGCACAATCACTGGAGGTGCAGGGGCAGTGTTGGATACTGCCCATACTGTGAAAAGATTCTGATTATCCAGAACTAAGCCTAATACAGCTTGGACAGATGACAGATGACTGTACTAACAGTGTTCCAAATCTCTCACTATAAAAGCAGAATAAGAACAAATGCATTTTACTTCCATTTTACTGCTCCTTTAAGTTGTCAGAACAGTGCAAAATCTTGGAATAAAAGAGAATCACTGTCTCAACCAGAGTCAGTAATGACTTTCAACTAAAGAGAAGCTTTGAGACAAATGCGAAACTTCCTGCTAAGGCAATCTGAAGAGTTTTGAGCAAAAGGTAAGACTAGCAAAAGCTGTCAGGATTTGTTCCTCCCTAATTTCAGCTAGCCATTAGAAGACCTTAAATGTATCCTTCCACTGCTTGATTAATAGTTGTGAGCCACAGCTGCACCTAGCATTGTCACTGGCATGTTCACAACTTTCCTATTCTCATTTTTAATCTTGGAGGTCGGGTTTTTCCAAAATTACTGTCCACATGGCAGCACTAATGCAAATCATTGTAACCTGTCCAACAAAAATAACACTAGTAACTAACCAAAGGCAATAAAATCCCCTGGTTCCTGTACCAGGAGCAGGGGAGAGGAGGGAGAGAAAGAAAGAACCACTACCACTCCATTAAATCTATCGGTATTTTGACAGCACACACACACACACACACACACACACATTATTGAAACTTTATGGGGGAAACCATATTTAAAATAAGAGCAACATTTCTGAATTTTTCCATCTAAGGCTATTTTGTTTTCAAACTATATTTGATTATCAAGAGTACTTTATCAGAGCCTTTTACCTTCAGATTAAACCCAAATTTCCCATCTTCATCTGGCAAGATGTGTATCAAAAGCAAGTCTCCATCAATAACGTCATTCTAGAAGACAGTGAAAACAAGCATTTGGTTTGTGTAGCATGTTAAACCCTGTACCTATGAGGCGGTTTGAATTATCTTCTGCCTATGTGTGGTGGGACAGTGAGATTGTTCTGTCCTGATCACTGGGCATCCACATGTCAGTTTAATATTTGAATAAAGCATATATGTGTAAGCCTGAACAGCACAACTGGTATCATATAAAACAACCTACAAGTTGACTGTGTATGCATGCTGGATTGTAAACATGTAAACCCTATAACAAATGGTATGCCCACATATGGACAGCTAGTGGTCTTTGAGGCAGTACAGGCACACCCAGCACACACTGCAAAAGAGCCATGATGGCACAAGAAGAATATCTACAATGGCTCTGTGCAAGGAAATGACTTCTGTTGAAGAAGTGATGGCCAAAGTGAAACCTTCATGATCAGGAAAGAGGCAGTACAGAGGTGAAAGGACTCACAATATGCGTGGCTTCATTTTGAGAACAAGGTTGTTATGAGACAAGTTGACAGTACCCAGGAAACAAGAGACTTTATAACAAGGATTTATATTTTCCTATAAAAATCCTGAGCTTTTCAAGAGAACAGAGAAGTTCCACCTCTGGGCTTAGTTCCAAATTGATGTGGAGGTCTGATGTCACCTCTGATCACTATAAGGAAGAGTACTTTAAGCTATGTAAGCTGCTTTGATCCTGCCCTTCAAAATAAAGTCCTTTTGAACTCTTGCACTCTCTCTCTGGCAAGACCAAGTCTTGCTGAACTCCCTCTCCCATTTTCTCCTCCTTTCTATCTTTTTTCTTAGCTCTGCTGGATTTGGAATGATACTTTGACCCCATCCACTCTGAATTATAGCTATGGTTTTCTCTTGAAATAAAATGGAATGCAATTCAAACAGTTAGGCAACAGCTAACATGCTTTGAAACTTGGATGGTGTATGGATTTGCCTCAGCCCACTAGGCTTTGCAGTCCCTGAACCTGTTTACTTCAGATTCTGTTCTCACATTCTATTCTCATAGTGGACAACCCGATGCCTATGGGAAGCCAAGTAGGGCATGAGCACAAGTATAGCACCCTCCTGCTTGTGTTCTCCAGCAGCTGTTATTTAGAGGCATATTCCCTCTGATACTGGAGGTAATATATAGCCATCAGTTCAAGCATGGGTATCTGTCCTACATTTTCTGCACTGAAGACACGTGCAAAGAGTTCATTCAGGTTTTCAGAAATGTCCTTATCCTTTGTTAATACTCCTTTAACTCCCATGACATCTTGCAGTCCAGCCACCTCCCCTAACCAGTTTCCTGCTTCTTGGGTATTTAAATAAGTCGCTATTGTTGGTCTTCATGTTATCAGTGAAAAAAGGTGTCCCCAACCAGTCATGTCTGACTCTAGGGTGTGGTGCTCATCTCCATTTCTAAGCCGAAGAGCCAGCGAAGACGCTTCCGTGGTCATGTGGTCAGCATGACTGAACACCAAGGTGCATGGAACGCTGTTACCCTTCCTGCCAAAGCGGTACCTATTTATCTACTTGCAATTTCTTGCTTTCGAACTGTTAGGTTGGCAGGAGCTGGGACTGAAGACGGGAGCTCACTCTGTCACGCGGCACTCGGGTCTTGAACTTCCGGTCTGCAGTTCAGCATCTTAACCACTAAGCCACCGCGGCCCCTCTAAGTGAAGTGAAGTGAAGTTATCAGTGAAGTGCTCCTCAAAATCCTTTTCTGCACCCCTTATCGTCTGCTTGCATTTCCTTTTTGCAAGTTTGTATTCCTTTTCATTCTTCTTGTTTGGGCAACACTTCCATTTTCTGAAGGAAACCTTTTTTGTAACGGTTTCTTTGACACTGCTTGTTAACTATGCTGGTGATCCCTTGGACTTTGTGCAACCTTTCCTGAACTGCGGTATACATTCCAGCTGAGTACTTTTGAGAAATTCCCCAAGCATTCAGGAAAGATTTGACTCTCTTAACTTTCCCTTTCAACCCTTTATGAGTTTCCTAATTTTAGAGAAGTTTCCTCTTTTGAAGTCAAATATGCCTGTGTTGGATTTCCTTGGCAACTGGAAACACTGTGGTCATTATTTCTGTTTGGTTCAACAACACTCACAACTCACACTAGGTCCTGGGCACCACTTATGATGAAGTGGGCTACCTCCCCTCTGGTCGATTTCAAGACCAACTGTTCTCGGGCAGAGTCATTTAGGATAAAGAAATGTTACCACTTTGTCATGACACATGTTTCTCCAGTCCATGTGAGGGTAACTGAAGTCACTCATGACTACGCTACTCTTTCCTGTGGATGCGTCCCTGATTTCACTATCCATCTCAAGATCAACCTCAGCATTTTGTTCAGGGGGCAATAGCACATCCCCAGTACTAAATTTATTTTGGGGTCTGGTATTGTCACCTACAGCAATTATGTAGAGGAGTCTGCCACTTTTGAGGTTTCTAGTTTAACGCAAGGGGCAGGATCCAATGGTGCCCTTGTGCAGACCTGGTCACTCACACAAGGGCACCACTGGATACTGCCCAAGGTGCTTTTTGATATACATAGCAACACCACCCTCAGTGTACTCTTCTTTATCCTCCTATAGAGTTTGTACCCAAAGATGACCGCATCCCACTGGTTCTCTCCATTCCACCCAGTTTCTGTTATACCCACTATATCTATGTTCTTCTTTGAAACCAAGCACTTAACCACCACCACTCTGCCCCCAAACACACACACATCCTTGCTTGGAAGCTTCTAGCATTGGCATAGATACATCTATACATGGTGATCCTCACCAAATGTCTCTGGTGTGTACATTTCCCCCAATGGCCATTTGCCTCTTTGACTGGCTATCATGTTTTACTGTTTGCTCATGGCCTATTTCCACCCTGTTCTCATTTGTGCAACTGAAAAGATTTTAATTTTCATCCTTTAGGAATGATTCAGCCCAATCCTGAAGCCCCACAACTCCTGTCAGATTTCCCACAGGGTTCAGACTAAAATATTGGGTTGGACCCAGACTACGTTAGTCATACTTAAGTCTGACTGAAATCCATAGAACTTAAATTAGACATGACTTAAGAACATAAGGGTCCATCTAGTCCAGTGTTTTGTTCACACAGTGGCCTATCAACTGCCCACGGGAAGCCCACAAGCAGGACATGAGTATAACAGCACCCTCCTGCCCATGTTCCCCAGCAATGGGTGTATATAGGCATACTGCCTGATACTGGAGGTAGTATATAACCATCAGGACTAGTATGACCATGAGGACTTGAACTTTCATATTGCTTTTAATGGGAGTTAAGTCCACTAACCTAATCTGGATCTAACCTATTGTATGGAATAATTAAATTAATAAATCTGAAGCAATGCCTGAACTAAGAAGCCTCACATGGAGGCAAAGCACCATGAAATCATACCGCAAGCCATCATTCTCTGCATTTGTGGTTGTCACAACCAACACTGTACATTGTGGACTATTTACCTATTTCATCTTCTCATACCTTATCAAAGTAGTATTGATTGGAATCATCAATTAAAAGTCCTTTTGTAACATTTTCATTTGTTTCTAAAAATTTTTTATCTGTTCCATCCAAAGGAGAAGACCCAGAAAGGTTGCCAACTCCATTGACTGTCTGAGATGAGGAATTCTGTGCTGAATTATTTTCTAATATATTCCTTGGTTAAGAGAAAAATAAATACATAAATAAGTAAGTGCAACATTAATAGCCAAATTGACCACAGAGTATAAGCATTAATGCAAAATTGATTCTTTTTTCAGATTGAATGTAAAGGACTCCTTTTAATAGGACATTTTTCAGGATTTCATAGTCTTCATTATCTTTAACTCATTAGACATTTCAAGTTGTAGAAAAATATATTCTAACTGAATACTATATGGGATAAGGTGGTGTGTTTTTTTTTAGCAATTAAGGTCTATGGCCTGTATTACTTGGGACTTTGTTCTCACTGAAATAAATTACTGTAAGCACTGAAGAACACAATGTGCTGGATCCAAATTTAGTCATAGAGTACACCTGTTGAAATCAATAGGACCTAAGTTAGTCAAGGGTCTTTGATTTCAATGGGTCAACTTGAAGAATGACTAAATTTGGATTCAACCCAGAAGAAGTTTTCACATTTCAGTTATAATTTAAACCTCAGAATTATTCTGTGGTGCAGGAAAAATTAACACAATGTTAATATACGTATCACACACACGCGCGCGCGCGCACACACACACACACACACACAAATTAATACCACCAGGCTGCAGTGGCTCCTCCCACAACTAAAATTCCATCTTTATTGTGCTGTTTATTAGACTACCAATTATCAGTGTAGAGTATAATTGAAATACATCACACTGTTTGTAGAGGTATTTACCTTCTCCCTGGACTGTGGTTCTGTGACAACTCTGAATCACTATCTTTCGAAGCTGGGGAAACTTTATAGGTATAAAAAACATCTTCTGTTTCCGTTATATAGGAAATCTCATTTGCAAGATTGTCTACAGATGAGTGTCGTGGTCTACGAATCTCATGACGTAGTCTAGGACTTCTCCTTCAAAGAGGTAGGATTCAGAAGTCAGATATGATGGAACCTTTCTTAAAAATATTTAAAATATGAGAAGTATACCATATCACAACATGCAATCCAAGGCTTCCTTTGATGAAATTACTATATTGCTTTCCTAATATTATTTGAAATTCATATCTCATTTATTCCAAGTGACCATGACCTATAACATGCAGGACAACTCCTCTCCCCACCTCTTCACCAAAAAACCCACACATTTGATAGAAGAAGCATATTAACAGCGCAATCCTATGCATGTTTACTCAGAATTAAATGCTACTGTTTTCAATGGGGTTTATTCTTAGATAAGCATACACAGGATTGCACCATAAATACAGCAACTTTTAAGTAGGAAAAAAATAATCTGTGAACTTGTGTTTTACTTAAGAAAAGTAGGGTAGCTAGGTTCAAGAATGCAGTCTCTAACTTTATCTTCTTCACAAGACTCTGAAGCTGAAAAGCTCCTGCACTCAGTATCAGTTGCTCGAACTCTGGCTGGGCTCACACATCACTTTTAAGCCATGGTGGTTTATAAGCTACTCACAGCAGCTTAAAACCTACTGTATCCCCCACACGATCAGACAAATAAGCTACTGTAGGTAGCTACTGTAGGTAGCTTATTTTCCCCGCCTTCACCCCTTCTCCCTCTACAGTCCTCCCACTCGGCCGGGATGGTATCCCAGCTTCCTTCGCGCTGGATACCACTCCCTGCCCTCATGCCACAGTTCCTCTCTCCAAGCCACCCAAAAGAGTGAAAACCCCATTTCCACCAAAAAGGCATCTGTAAATCCTTGAAAGTTTGCAGGATCAGGACCAAAATTATAAAGTAGCTTATAAACCATCATGACTTATCGTGACGCACAAACCCAGTCTTTGTCATAGCTGTTGGTTTGACTTACGATATTCAGACATATAACGGAGAGGACATTTGAAGGATTCCCCCCCACCCCCTCCATGTCTTGTGATAAAGTGCTTCCTTCTTATATTTGGTTTCTACTAGGACCACCTCCAGGGGTTGCCTGAACAGTTTGCAATCTTAGAAAGGAGTACTACCTAGGCTTGCCTTAGCTTTGCATTTCATGCCCCAGTTATACAACCACAGATTTATTTTGGCAACAACAACGGATGTCATGGATTGGCTTCAAGCTGTGATATGTCATCTATGGTAAGACCACCCTTCTGAGGATGTCTTTGATTTCCCTGTCCATACTACGTGTAGCTGTGGTCATGTTGTCTTAGGTGGAGGTGGCCCTGGCGAAGGCCAAGGCAGTCAAAGATACCCTTAGGGCCACAGTCAAAGCCACAAAACCATTTGTCAAGCAGCTTCTGCCAGCCAATCATGCTGGGCTAAAGATACTTTGTCAGTTTCAGAGGGAAGCAGTGCTGGAGGTGAGTGCCACTAGAGGAGTATCCATCTCGGGGGTAGTTGGATCTTTCACAATATCGTTAAGAAAATCAATAGTAGGATTCGGCTTTGTATGCCTTTTCTTATTCTTTATGGAGAAGCTTATCAAAGCAAGCCAGAAAAGGAATAAGACAGAAAGGTGCTGTCACGGGGAATGCTGAGGTGATCACCACAGGTTTTGTAGTCTTAGGCTTGAGGGCACATTGACATTCATCACTCTGGTTGAATTACAGTGGATCCAAGTTCTTGACAAGAACCTTGGGAAAGCAGACCTAGGGGAAATGCCTGCTCTGAAATCATTATTCTCTTGCCCCTCATTCCCCAGAAATTCTCCAGCTACCTTTGATGCTCAAGAGCTTCAGATCTCATGTGGAAGGATCTAGATTATGGGAGGGTGTCCCTGGGAAGTGAGGATGGGATAGATTCTGAACTAGATGCCTTCTTATCTAAGAGGATCAGGAGTAGCGGCAAGAGCAACTATACTCCCTGTATCTGTGCCTGTATGGAAAAAGAGGAGTCAGACCTATAGTGGTTTTTGTCTCATTTTTTTGTCTTTTCAACGTTACCCCCTACAACTCTGGGGAAGGGGGTGGAAGTCTCTTGCATATAGAAACTCTTCTGTGATACAGTGGAAGCCTAAACTGTGGGGATGGGGGACAGAAGGGATTAAGCAAGCAGCTATAATAGACTGGACACAGGTAAACCAGCAGTCCATTGGTGATGTAATTCAATGGATGAAAGCTATGAAGGAGATGGCAAGGAGAACAGGGTTCCTCACCTACAAGTGCATGTCTGTGGCCATCTCTGGCTTCAAATAAGACATCTCTAGGGGATATGGGCTGCGGGTTACTCGAGGGTAATACTTGGACTTCCTCAATTGCCTTAGCCGGTCTTACACCCTTCCACAGGAAATGAGGACAATTAACTTACTCATTCATCCATATTTCTGGCACCAGGTTAAGACTTATGAACACTTATGGAATCTAATATCTACTTTTCTCAGTCATTCTATTAGAAATTGTTCTCAGGATTATGTACAAAACATAAACACACAAATAAAATTCCCCAAACCACATTAAAAAAACAAAGCAGCATGCAATAGTAAATCAATCAATATAAAAACAAAGCAGAGACTAAAATCATAACAGGCATCAAGCAATGCAAAGCTCTAAAAAAAACCCCCAAGAGTTAAAAACCACCTTAAAATACAGCGTGGCAACATAAATATATAGAGTTTTTAAAAGCCTGAGAAAATAACAAGATCCTTGCCTGGTACCAAAATACCATTAAAGTAGGTGCCAGGCAGACCTCTCTGGGTAGGGCATTCCACAACTTGGGGCTAATGCTGAGAAGGCTCTCTCTCTCAATTGACCACCTGACAAATTTCAGCATGGCAAGCTCTGTCGACAATCTTGGGGCTCAGGTGCCTGCTGCCAGCCTCTATTTCGGCGCTTGCTGAGTGAGGATGGTACAGCACTGGAGAGCCCTGTGTTGGTTACTACCTGCAGGGGGCTGGGAGGGTGGCAGTGGTATACAGTTTGTGCTGAAGATATGTATGCATTTACAGGCAAAGCACACCCCTTTTCACTCTTCTCAGTGGCCAGGGCTGGGAACAATTTCTCCCATTCTCACAAACCAGAAAGAGGGAAGGACTCTAGCTTGGGTGGTGGTGTGTATGTCTTGCAAATTCAGAGCCTCACTGGAGTGTGATCTTGTGCTCCTATCCCCTTTCCCTTTATGAAAGCCCCCCCCCCCCAAATACATTACCAATTTGGAGTAACTGGAGGAGATCGAGATGGAAGGCTTTTGGTCTCTAGGTGTTCAACAGATAAGGATCTCCTCATAGCTGGATTCCAAATCATGCCACCTATGACTTTTCTGCAGCACTGAATATTAGATCTGAAATGAAGCAATGCACTTTAGACAAACTACTCTGTGCAGAACAACAAGTTTTTGTTTCTTTTTTTCAGGTGTGAAATGGATCTCGTTCGAAGTGCCTCCATAGCAAGACCAGAAATAATACAAGACCGTTCAAGACTCACAAGAAAAAGTGCTTCAGAAAACTGAATTCTCAGTCAGGCTACGCTGGCAGTTATCAAAAGCAAAGAGCCATGATTGCATTTGTTTTGTTTGCACTTACAAAACATGTTGGATGGCACCCATTTAGACCAGTCTGTGACCTAGAGAATAGTACTTCTTCACATCTGCCACCTTGAGTAGTTTAATAAGTGGTCTCATTTCTGTCTGAAGAACTCCACAAAGCTTAAGTTCTTGTGTATCTCAGAGCAATCATTTCGTATATGCTATATCTCATTCTCAGAAAGTAAAAGGGTAACTGTCATGGCCAAGGACTGAGAGCCCTCCAGTGACAGCAACTCCAAGGTGGTGTCAGAACCAGTTCCCGATCTTGCTGACTGGGGCTCTCTACCTCAAATCTTGTATCCTCTTCATGCAACTACTGGGAGATGCCACTGAACTCTGACCCTAAGGAGTGGACCTTGGACTCCTTCAGTGTACAGGGAGTCCCTGAGAAGCATTCCCAACCTGCTCCTCCAACCCTCACCCCTCTGGAGAAGCCAGTGACTACATAAAAGGGCCCTTTAACAGCCAGATACAGCACTTGAGGGGGTGAAGCTTCCAGAAACATTCTCCTAGCCTGGCTATAAAACAGTGGGCCAGTTCACATGGCTGGCAGCTGTCAACTTGGCTTAAATAAGCCACGGTGGCTTGTGATGCGTGCCAGCTGTCATTGTGAATATTTAAGCCATGGTGGTTGGTCACTGCAGCTTATCCAGACAAGTGGCTTGTTATCCTGGATCACAAGCCACCCCAGAACCCAAGAACAGCTGATGGGTTCTGGGTGGCTCCTTAACCAAGGTAACAAGTCACTCTGCCTGGGTTCACACGACATGATAAGCCGCAGCGACTGCCACCGCAGCTTGAACGGTCACGCTGTCAGTTACTCCAGGTCAGTGCTGGGGTAACCTATCTGCATGCTAGTTGGATGATTGCTCTCCATGGTCCTGAAACCGAACCCAAAGTCCCTAGCTGGTACCTGCAGTACTGGCCGTGGTCCCGAATCTGCCCTGTCCTTGGCCTGCTCCCGTTGGCTGCCTCATGTCATGCCCCTTCGCCTGAGCCATTGCCTAGAGCAGACGACAGACTGCCTGATGGAGCAGGACAGTAACATAATTCCCTTCAATGTAAATATACAGTGCTCTCATTGATGAAAGGGAATAATAAGCTCTTTGGTTTGCTTGTGAATTTATTCTTGCTTTTAGGTTTTATTTTGAAATTACTTCCTATTATACTGAATTTCTGTAAGCTGTCCTGAGTACGTCTGTAAAAAGATGGGGAGAACAACAACAGACTATACTTAACAACAAATACACCTAGCATTGAAGCCATCTTAATATTTTCAGGGCTTCTCTTCAGCCTAAAGCTTGCTAGATAAATCTGAGTTTCAGGCAGTGTTAGAATAATGTTAAAATGTTAAAAAATAGAAACAGAGGGACAGAAAAAAAATCCAGTGGAGTCCCTGATTAACTATAACTGGGTAATCATGCAAATGCAGTGCACAAATAAAGCCCCCCCCCCCCATTACTTAGGCAACATAACCTATAGCATGTCTGCTCCATTCCCCGTTGACCAGAACACCACATCATGTTAAGTCAAACTTTCTGTCAGGGCCCAGCTTCAGCACTGCAGCGGGCCTTGTAGGTTACAGCTAAGATTTGACAAGAAGTAGCCTGGAAGGGCTTGGGCCTATTCAGCCTCCGGAAAGTCAGAACCTGAGTGAGCTTATCTCTGACAGCATTCCCAAAGCAGAGCCAGGGGGTGTCACCCATCTCCTTGTCTATCTGTTGGTCTGGCCTTGGCAGGCAGGGAGGCTGGAAGCTGTCCATGAGAACCTGACAGAGGTGGGGTGGGGTTTGCAGAAGGGTCACCCAGGTTGAAGCATCAATGCTGGAGGGCTGAGTAGCAATGTCCTGTTTAGTCTGGGGCCTTGCTGAAAGGCTAAAGGCCCTTGTCTGTCAAGGGATCCGGAGGGGGTGTTTTAGTCATGCCTTCCCCTTTTAAGCTGATGCTAAGGCTGTCAAAATCTAAGCTGGTTTGATCAGTCTGCAATGGTGCTTAGAAATAGGGGAATCTCTGGGAGAAGGGCACAGCTCCATAATAGAGAAGTCCAGCCCATAATGGAGTTAGCTGCTGTAGCTTCAGTGGAGAGTGAAGACACTATGGGTACACTGTGTAGGGCTAAGTAATTTTTGAAATCCCTAGGGCAAGAGATTCCATTCACTGGAGAGAATGTTGGCAATGAACTGAGGGGAAAAGTACCAATGGATCAGAGGGGGTGCTGCATGTTTAGGGGGCCAAGAGGTTTTTTTATCCTAAGATAGGAGCTTGTGTTATTTATACATTTAGTCAAGCTGCAGGGTCTGGATTTAAACAGCCTGCACTGTAAAGGTGTGGGGAGGGGGTGGTTTATCCATTCCCCTGTCAGTTGCTTGCAGGCTGGAGTAGTGATCTATGTCTTGCAAGACAAGTCACCAGTCTGCTGTTTATGTCCAGGAGTTCAATGTGGTAAAGTTACCCTTCCTTGTGGCTAAGGACTGATTCACTATTTCCTATGGGGTTGAGCATTGTGAGGGGTCAGCACCATGTGATGATCTTCTGATGATGGGGTATGTCCCCATAACGATAGCTGCAACTGGTGCTGACTGAACAGCAGTCAGCACCAGATTTCCTACACGTGGGCTACCTTCATCCTTTTCACTGAGGAACATGGTGAAGCCACAGTGTCTGCCGTTCCTTTGCCAGGGACCAGCAGGCTGCAGGCTGCACTCTCTTTTCTGAGGTATGAGCGGGATTGGATGTGGACTGGTCACACCCCTTCCGGCTTCTGGAGCGTTAGGTTGATAAGAAAAACTGAACACTGAGGCACATCGGGTTCCCTTGTCCGGAACAAGGAGTGGAGTGCTGCATATGTGGTAAGCAGCTGCTCCTCCTGTACCTCTTCTCTCCTCTGTGTTGCACTGGATGACACAAAGAAGAGAAAAAGCATCTTCGGCAATGAAGGTGCCCCAAAAGGAAATAGTCCTTCTCCTAGCCCTCTCAAATGTCCGTCTAAGAACATGGCAGTCAGGAGGAAAAAGAAAGAAATCTTATTGGGGTTCTATTATTATTTTCTTTTTAATGGCTTCAGGCCTAAGAAAAAACACTACCCCCAAGTGGGTGCTCAGAAGCAGCAGTACAAACTTGCTGCTCTTGAGAAGAGAAGAGCCAAAAGACAGAGGGGTTCCTCCTCTCTGGGAGGGATGTAACTTTTTCTATTTGAACCTGCCATTTCCAGGAAGAGAGGAGTTACCCTTCTGATGTCTGCTCCACATCGCCATCATTTACCAGTTGATAGGGCACCAATATGCTGCAAGGAATTCTTTCTGGACTGGGGGAATGCATCATACATGAGCTCAAAAACACTCGGTGTGTACAGTATGCATACCTACTTGACAGTTATGCTATATAGAAGTGTTATACTATGATTAGGATCCAAAAAGCTATTTTTAGGAATGTTCAAAGGTTTGGGCATGCCTAGCAAAACCTTTGATTTATTGGCAGAATGCAAACTGTGGCTTGATATTTATCTTCAAATATCTGAAGAGCTGTCACATAGAAAGTGGAGCAGATTTGTTTTTTATTGATCCAGAGGGCAGGGCTAGAATTAATGGATGAAAACTGCAGGGAAGGAGATTTGGGCTAAACATTAGGAGAAGCCCCCTAGTAGTATGAGCTGTTTGACAGTAGAACAGACTGCCTCCAAAGCGGTGGGCTCTCTTTCACTGAAAATATTTAAGCCAAGATAATATGAACATTTGTCAGGGAGACTGTAGTTGCAAGATTTCTCCATTAAGCAGGGGGTTGGACTAGATGACTTCCACTGTCCCTTTAAACTCTAAAATTCTATGATTCTATGCTCCCAGTTCTGGTTTTCAATTCTTGCTCTGAGGAATTCATAATGGCAGACTCCCTTCCTGTCCCAGCTACCTAATACAGGATTAGGTGCAGAGAAAAAGTTTTCACACCATTACTCAAAGTGTCAAATAAAGTTGATAATGGAGTCAGAGAGCCTCAGAAGAACTGTTGCTGCAGAGCAGGCAAGCCAGACAACTGGCATGAGCTCTGCCTGTTCAAGCAAGTGGAAGAAGTAACCCACTACAGGATATTATCCATGCACTGATGGAGAACAGCAAAACTATAGTTACTGCAAACCCAGAAGCGAGGGAGGGAATTGGAGCATGTGAGGAAATGGGTTGGGGGGAGAACACAAGCCCAGGGCACAATCCTGACAGCCAAACCACAGTTACTCTTTGCATAGCAGGCTCCATGCCATTATCACAAATTGGTTTTGAAAGGCTCCTCAGTATCAAAGCATTTTGCCATTTGGAAAGAGCATGCAGTGTGAGAAATAGAAGTACCAAGCCCCCTTTGGTGCTGTGCAGTTCTCTGGATCCTAGCCTATGAAGATCTTTTCCCAAGTTTTTCGAAGACATTTGCTCAGTTTTAGGACAGAACCTTTTGATACTTGCTGGCCAGTCAGTTTACTGCATTTTAAAACATGCTGTTAAGCCAGTGTTGGACTGATGTAGCTAAGCACAGTTAATTTCAGATTTGTTTTTTCTTGTGCAGCTACACCCCCACTGAAATTCTTTACGTGCGCAGCTTCAGGCAAGTTAATTACATACAGAATTAAATGCTTAGCAATGCATCATGATCTGCATTTGAGAAGAGAGACCCTGAACAATCTACTACACATCTTATTTAAAAAGTAAGGAGACTGTACCCAACAAGAAATATAGATTAATACTTAAGAACAAAGAAACATTTTGCCCTTTAAAAGTTTGTCACTAACCAATTTTTAAAGAGGGATCATCTCACCTTATCACTGAAACTGATGCCAAATATACAGCAATTGTTCTCATTATTCTGGGATTCAGGCCAGAACTATAGTAGTGAATTATGTATTACCTTGAATAAAGGGCACAAGTTTGGGAAAAGCCCCCTTCTCACATTTAACTAGCATAAATCAATAGGCTCACCAACTGCAAAAGACAGAAAAATCTACCACTGTTGTCTCTTTCTGCCCAGACTGATTTACTGATGGAAGTTAGAGGACCATAGCAACATATAAACTATTGATAGACCGAAACACTTCATCTTTTCAGAATAAATGCTTTTGTCATCATAACTTTGCATTTCTGTCCCATTTTCAAACTGACATCCCCAGGTGTACAATAGCTACATACCGGTCAGCCAGGCAGCCTGTAAAGAAATACTAATGCGGAAAAACACCAACTTTCATTAAACTGCTTGTCTTAAACATTACATGCCAAAGACTGAGCTGATAGAACTAATAACCAAATCTGAAGGGGGTTTCAGTCACTGCTACCTATCTCTTGCCATGTTCCACAGCTGATGAAGATCTTAAAGCTGATTTATTTTTGTACCCCTAAGACTTGTGCCCTCCCCAGTAAAAAACATACCTGCCTTTCCTGTGGGGCAATTTCCAGGCTTCTGGTTACATCCTGAGTTCAACCAGAAATTTGCAAAGCAAGAAAAGTGTATGACAGAGGCAAAACTCCCTAATTCTGCATCATACAGTTTCTCTTAACTTTTTTACAAACTTGGTTATATATTAGATATGCAATATGTTTTTCACATTACATTCAGAAGTATTCTGTTTAGGAACACATACTCACTTGGTCGGGGTCCTAGAACCCATGGTCAAGTAATGGGAGAGTAATTTCTTTTCATGAGGTAGCATCTTCTTTGCCTGGAAAAATGTGTGAAGCTCTACACAAGATTTCCACAGGTTTTTGCATGCTCGATAGTTTAACATATTGAAGGCAACTATGTGTTCTCTGGATTCATTCTGTAACAATAAAAATATGCTGCAATTTTTAAAAAATAAATCAATCTCTCTCTTCCCATTACAATGGGGGTGTGCAACTTGCACCCCACCACCCAAGAGCACCCTGACCCTTCCCCCATTGCTGCCAAACTCACTGCCATTATCTACAGTCCACACTTCCCCTGAGATCCTCATAAAGATCACTCTTTTCCTAATGCAATAGAATCAAGGAAAGAGTTATCTGTATAAGATTCCCTGGGGAGGGGTTCTCCACTCACTGCCCCAGAGATCCTCACACAAATCTTGTGTGTGCGGGCGCGCGCACATGCGTACATGTTTCTGCATGCCCATTCAGTTGTGTGCCCCTGCTTTAGGGCTAAGGCAGCATTAAGGTGCACTACTTTTATCTTCTAGAGCGGCATGTAAAATGCCAATTCTACTACTATGCTCTTTGGATACCTTTATTAGGAGAATATAGAAATAGTTAATGTGGATAGCTATAAATATCTGTAAAATGACTATTTTAGAACCAGGTAAAAAGTTTCCTCACAGTAAGCCTTAAACGGGGGTGGGGGGGACCCTTCACAAGTCTACTCACATGTTTTTGCTGCTGCTGGATAAAGAATTTCTTTCGCTTAAAAGAAATTTTTATTATGTTCACCCTGAAAAGAAAGAAGCTATACTAAGTAGTGCTTTAAAAACACAGCACAATTGAAATAAGCATTGATAGACAATCTGGAAACAGAATGCACAATAGTTTCAATTGCTTAGGCCCTAAGGTAACTTATGTTCATGGAAGGAAAATTCCCAGTTTCCTCTCTACTGTCTTGCAAATTTCTCTCTGGAGGTTCAAGGGGCTCTCCTGAACAATGTGGGATGCAGCATGGGAGGGCCTGCTGGGGGAGGACAGAATCCCACTGGGCTGACAGGAAGGCTCATACCACTGCTCTAAGTTTCCAGAGATGCAGTTGGCAATGGGATGCTTTCCTGCTGCATAGGCTGTGTGTGGGAAGTTCCATGGAATGGTTCTAGCCCTCCACCCCTCCTGTATCAGAGGGAAGGCAGTTGGGGCCAGTCACAATGATTCCCATTGGCTGAGGAGAGGCCAAAGGGACCTCCATGTTGTTGCCAAGCATTTCTGTCCAAACCAACAACTGAGAGAGGGAGAGGTCACAGCACAGAAGGCTCTTTTCTGGCTGCTCTAGTGATTTCCCCATGCCTTCTGAGTTTAGGAAAAGATGAGGGAAAAGCAGAGAAGCACTAAATGATTTTTTAAAATGAAGAAATGGCTGGGCTCTTAGGAGCACCATAAGAATGAAATGATCCGTTTAGTAGGCAGGTCTGGTCTGTAGGGGGGCAGAGAGGGAGCAGGGCCCTTCCCTTCCTATAGACAAACAATGAAGATTGACCCTGCTTATCTGCTCCAGGGTGAGATGCCATCCCGAATATGAGGAAAGCCCTTTGGGAGCCTCAGAAGAATGAGAGATTTATTATTTTGAACTTCAGTTTTAAAACTTTATTCACACATAAAGTAGAAAACCTTTTTTTACCATGGGTAGAAGCTTGTGCAAATGAGTTTTCTATATACTGCAATTCCTCCTGAAGCGATTCCAATCATAAGGTCAAGATTATGCAAATCCTAAAAATAAGCACACACCACAGGAAAAGCTAGTAAACTGAAGACAGGGACTTGAAAAACTAGGAACCCTAATCAACTAATGGGTAAAAGAAAGTGTAATTTTCCATTTCTATGTGTGTGGAGATGACGAACTATATGACTCCAGATAGGAAGGAATTGACTAATTTCTAAACTTTGGCGAACTCAGCCCCAAAATGTATATACTGAGATATTAGGTAGTCCACAGAGTTCTTGCATGCCAAACAACTGTCAGCATGTACTGCAGTTTAGTAGACAACACTATGAGCATATGTGATGTTGTTAATGACAAGGAAAATCCACTTAAACAGTGGTGGCCACAACAAAATGTTGCAAGGAATCCCCAGTCCCTGACAGGAGTGCTCCCACCCCGGGCTCCAGTAAACCTGGAACAGGAGCCTTGTATCGCTGTTCAGGGAATGGAGTGGGGTGATGCAGAGAGGTTTCTCCTTTTCCTCCTCCTGAAATTTCCCCATATAGTGCAGGGAGGGAAATGTTTTGATTTCATTGCATGCAACCCGCTAACCCTTATCCCCAGCTTTAGGATTCTATAAGCTGTTAGGGGTTCAAGCAGGCCAATTCCCTCCTTTCATTTCCATTTCCCCCTAGCTGACACCCACATCATTCTATGTCTCCTGGAGGCCACTGTACATGCTCATCAGGCTGTTTTTTGTTTTTCTTTTTCCTCCCTTCTAATTTACAAATATTTTTCTGCATATCTGGGAACTGCCTTGTTTACTGCCAAACTAACTGCGTTAGAGACATAGGATTAGTAAGTCTGGTATTAGAAGGAATTATGTGAGCATGCTGGGATATAATCAAAGAATTTTGGCAAACTACTGATCCCCCCCATCTTGCTTTGTTATAAGCACTGACGTGGTTCACACATCATGGTAGCAAACTGTGGGTTATTTAACCCACAATTTAACCCACATTATTTAACCCACAATTCATGGCAATATATGTTGCCTGACAGCTGCTTTTGGTTTTTGTAAACAACTGCTGATCAGCCTAATCAAAGGTTGTGAGCATGATGTGCAAACTTCGACCATGAGTCCGGGTTTGCACATTGGGCCAATCAAAGGTTGTTTACACAAAATGGAAGCAGCGTGTAACCTGGCAAATTGTGGGATTATTACATTTATATCCCACCTTTTTTTCCTCTTGCAAGGAATTCAAGGCAGCTTACACAGTCTTCCTCCTCTCCAATTTACCCTCACAGTAGCCCTATGAGGTAGGTTAGGCTGAGAGTCGGTGACTGGCCCAAAGTCACCCAGTGAGCTCCATGGCTAAGTAGAGACTAGAACCTGGATCTCCAAGTCCCAGTTCAATACTCTAACCACTACACCACACCGACTCTCTAATTAACCCACAGTTTGCCACTATTATGTGCGAACTGGCCCAAGGAGTGGTGGCTCTTCTTTGTTGATCATGCTTTCTTTTTTATGCAATGCCCACTCCTGTTCTCTAGGTGGAGATTTAAAACATAAGGCCTGAAAGACCAAGATAAGGGCAGACAATGCTGTTTACTTGCACCCATTGATTTATATGGGGAAAAGAATAGTTAGGAAGACTGATGAAATGAGGACAAAACCTCCTCCCGTCTCTGTGGTTACCAGTATCTTTGGTTTTGCCTCTACCTAGTGAGAAAGGTGGATGCTTTTCTGAAACTCTGAGCTCACTGGTGAATATGGATTAACTAGTTTGCCAGTACTATGTACTTATAGTTCCTGCTTACTTTTGTCACTGCTGCACCTTCAACTGCATCCCAAACTTCAATCAGCTTAGTTTCATCCATACAAGTCAACTGACTTCTATGGGCAAAAATAAATATAGCCCGTTGTAACAATGGGAGCTATGATAGTTACAATAGTATTTACTAGGGCCAGAATCTAAAGAAATTCATAACTAGTTCTGCATTTCCAAGGAAAATTTGGGCTGGGGTTTCTCAGCAGCTGCATATCACATAGCAAATCTCATTTAAAACTGAAGGTGATATCAACAGTTGGTGATATGGGAAGGATGGGGAGGGGCTGTTTTCCCATAAAAGCAAACAAACATAAATACATAAAACCTTCTGTGCAGCATTCCCATGCCCCTGGACACACCTAAAGTAGCTCTTTGGATTGTCAGCCTTCTTTTGTCCAAATTGTAATTCTGGAATTCGGTGAATTCTAGGGCAACCAGTATTCTACAAGGCAATGTTTTAGTCTAAAATTATATACTAACACTACATTTCTATATTGAAGCAGCTAACTTTCACTGTTGATGAGAATACTTCTTGCTGTATCAACTATGTAAAAAATGCAAAGAAAAGAATATTTGAAAAACACAGTTGAGAGTTGACAGTATTGCAGCTTATTCTTGTTTGTCTCAAAAGTTGTAATTTTAAATGATTTGCAAGTAATGAACTTATAACACCCAACAACAGATCCAGTGTAAGCATACAAGTTGCTCTAAACATAGAAACAGGACTGTAAACATACTCTACCACTGTGTAATTCTACTCCGTAGAATTCAAGGGTTCTTGCTATATTAATGTAGCAGGACTCTGCTTCTGATTGTTTGAGGCCACTGGGTGGGGAGAAACAAAACATATTAAAGGCAATAAGTTATTATAGTAATTGAAAAGTCATTTGTCTATAGATGCCACTATCCAAATACATTCATCTTGTACATTTAAAGAAAAAATAAAAAAAATTCCACATTTCAGCACTGTGTGAATTTATGATGGATTTACCCACACTTCTGCCATCAAGGCTTCCCCACACATCCATTATGCCAGGATGGGATATTGTGTTACTGGTGCAAGTAACAATCCTGCTGCAGGTTAGTCCCTCAAGCTTTCTGGAACAACATTTAGCCACTAAGTATTTATTATACCCAGCTAACATGTTCACAAAACACTGAGAGCGGTTTCCAAACCCTTCAACAAGTTCTTAAGCTTTAGCACAGTTCTGAAACAAAAGGAGACTTGATAAATTACTGAGATAAAAACTATTCTTGTTTGCCTATATGCATGACCAACAGTATTCAATACTAAACAAATATGTTCTCAAAGAATACTTTTTCATAGATGTTTCACTGTAGAAAAAAAGCAAAATCAAGTATGCTAATGATTAGTGTAAGATCATATACAAAGCTGCCTTTTTTTCAAGTGTCCTACTTAATATCAAACAAGAATACAAGATCAGCAGGTTAAAATGAACCTGTAATAATTTTGACATCTCTCTATGATTACTGATGTAATATTTCAGGTGAAGTCTCTTATAAGTTTAAACATGATAAAAAAGGCTTAACTTAAATGTAGCATTACATCTAGACACTTTATTACTTGTATCAAAATCTGCTGGGTGGAAATGGAGACTGTTAAACTCTGCAACTCTGTTATAAAATATGGAGACTGTTAAACTCTACAACTCTGTTGTTTAGCAACTTGATTTGGGCTGGGTACAACTGGGAGCATCTGAAACCTCAGGTTTACTGACTGAGCTGGAATCCTTGGGGCAGGGGTGATCTCAACAACACCCTCTCATAACTGCGGATCTGAAAGAGGCCACCCTTCCAAATTTAGATATAACCAGATTCAAATGGAACGCAGAACTAAAAGTAACTATTACATTAGCTGAGAGGAACTCTGCATCAGGACTGGTTGGATTGTTTGTGTAAAGCAGCCTTCCACTACCTGGTGCCCTCCAGCTGTGCTGGCTGGGAATGATCGGAGTTGCAGTCCTAGTTTGGGAAGGGTACTCATGTAAAGGGTACTTCAATATTCTGCAATTGCTGCACTGATACTCTTTATACATAGGCAAGTTATAATGTGCCCATTGTAAAAATGAAATTTTGGGGCTTTTTGATGTAATTCTGTGTATTTATAATTCTAAAATTACCTTTAAGAAAGAAGAAAAGAAAAACCAGGAGTGCCTCTTGTTAAGGCAGATCTCATAGTGAACTACTTAAAATATGAAGATGAACAAGGGATCAGTAAAAGAAGACTGGCTGAACTGATTTAATTCAACCAAGGTAAAGGGAAGAACTCTCATCAATTCTGCTATGCTTAGAATTGGTTTCTTCCTGCATCCCCTTTTAGCAGCCATGGAGTGGCAGCTTGATTTAAGATGTCAGGCCAATCGGTTTTCTCTCCACAGCTTGTGCTATATGGTGTAGGGCTGCTGCCAAAAGCTCTTGATCAATGGAGAAAAGTGTTTCACCTCAGATAACAGAATTCTTCTAAGAGCAGCAACTGTGCTAAAAATGGAACTGGCAAAGACCAGAGCTCAGCAAACCCAAAAGAGTTCCCTAGTAACTCATACAAATTTCAAGAATGCCACAATTAAGGACTCCCACATGAATGGGAATAAGCCAAGGGGGAAAAGCTTGCTATTTTTAACAAGGGAGACATGCCTTCCCATTCACAGAGACAAGAGATACTGACCCCCATTAGCAAGTTCTTCTGCAATGTGCCATTGTGCCATTTTCCCATTTTATCCTCCCTCTTTCCCCCTCTCTAGACAATAAGGTGCTAGACAGCAGATTGGGCTACAGTGCAAGACAGACAGAGTTTCATGAGCCAGAATTGCATAACGCAATTTCAAAACAGTGACATGCATTTATACCATCTGTAGGGTCTGGCTTCAGTTCTTACCCCACATAAGCCATGGCTTTAGGTAGTTTATACTTAAAGCACTTGGCCAGATGGAACTATCTGAACTGATTCCTCACTTAATATATAGTTTGGTTTCTGCCTTGCCCTGATTTTATTTGTTGTACTTATTAATTTTATATGTGTTTATTACTTTTATTACTTTACTGATTATTCTGTACACCAAAGGTTTTCACTGAAGGAAATTGGTCCCCAACATAGCACCCACCGGCACCTGCAAATGGGTGTCCAACATGGTGCCTGCAGGCACCGCCAATGACGCCCACATCTGGCTGCCCAATATGGCGCCCGTGGGCATCTGCCAATGGGTTCACAACATGGCGCCCGTGGGTACCTGCAAATGGGTCTCCAACATGGCACCTGTGACCCCCTCGAGTTTACTAGTTACTAATACCCTGGTTTCTCTTCAGATCATATAAATATTTTGCCATGAAATTAGTACATGGCAAGCCATATTAACCAGGGATGGGCAACTTGTGGCCTTCCAGATGTTTTGACTCACAAGTCCCATCAGTCAGAGCCAACATCTGGAGAGCCACAACTTGCCCACCCCATCTTAGACTCGCCCCCTTCCCATCTGTAACCTAACTTGTAGTAATTACTGAGATAATGGCCCAGTTCATCTGATGCAGTTAATAATAAATCAGGCTATGCATGACGTTCATGCACCTCCATGCAGCCTGTTTGCTGCTACTTCACTCCTCCTTTCACGCAAGCAGCAAAATAACCCAGGAAGCCACAGTTAACCATAAGTTCCCATTATGTCCAAACTGTGAAGGTATGGTTAATAGCTTCCAAGCAAGGCAGGATATGAAGCCATGGTTTAAACTTGTCTTCCGAATCCTGGCTTCTTTGGAAGCCATTAACCATAGCTTCCCAGTTTGGATGTAACCAGGATCTATGGTTAACTCCATCATCTTGGCTTGTTCACTTTGCATAGGGTAGAGCAAAGGGGCTGCATGCTGGTGCACAAAGCTCATCCATAAGCCAGGATTTGATCATCTAAAGGCAGCCAATAATGTACATGAAATCCTTTGAGCACTAAAGGGGTGGTGGTAGTAATACAGATTGGCTTTGGATGTATTTCTAAGGTGGTCCTTGATTGTTTCCTGTCTGTCACCACTGAAAATTACTTTTTTAGCTAGATGTTATCCAAGCTGTTGTGATATTTACTATTTAAGCAGCAGGTATAGTTCAAGCTTCCTAAATCAACAACTAGCTCCTAGTGAAAACAGGCTTTGCACCAAGCTCCATAATCTCAGTGGCGTTCAATGCTCATTTGAAGAATTTATGCACATCCTGTGGCGGTGCTCCATTTATTGAACCAGGCATGCAATTAGTTCTAAATCTTTCTTTTTATAAATAACGCAGAAGCTGGTAGTTAAAAATTCAGAAGGAAATATTGTTCTCAAG
Organism: Heloderma suspectum; assembly: GCF_057233095.1. Classification (NCBI taxonomy): domain Eukaryota; kingdom Metazoa; phylum Chordata; class Lepidosauria; order Squamata; family Helodermatidae; genus Heloderma; species Heloderma suspectum. The sequence continues at coordinate 137,732,489 of NC_139462.1, forward strand.
AGCTGTGTGATTCTAATGCTAATTTGTTTTTCCAATGCAGGGGACTGGGAAGAGGTATTGTTCCCTTCCTGCAGCCTCCTGAGCATGGGATTAAAAACCACAGGAGAGGGGTGATTGGGAAAGTACTTTTAAAAATACATGATTGTTATGGCACAGTGTTGCATATGCCATTTCAAAAATGTTTAAAGTTTGGTTGTTAACATGTAATGCCCTAAACACCTTGGGAACCAGGTAACCATAAGGATCGCCTCATTGCCTATGTCCCTGTCCAGTCTTTGCGATCTTTGGAAGGAGCACTTCTGAGGGTGCCACATGGTCCTGAGGTTCACCTCAGGAGTACTTGTAGTAGAGCATTTAGTGTTGTAGCACCTGCCCTCCGGAATGCACTCCCCACTGACATTAGTCAGGCATCTACAGTTTTGATCTTTGGATGTCTGCTTAAAACCTACCTCTTCATGCAGGCTTTCCCTCAGGTAACTATACCCAGCCAGTATAGTTATAATTTTACTGTTAAGCACTAGGGATGTACGGATTTTGTTAAATCCGTTCCATCTGTATTTCACAGATGGAACGGGTGCCTTCTGTTCCATTATTTTTATTTATTTTATTACATTTCTATACTACCCAATAACAGAGCTCTCTGAGTAGTTCACAAAATTATCTGCTCAGTGACAGAATCATATATATATCACACGCACACACACACACACACACACACACACATATACGAGAATTTCGTTCCTGTGTGCAAATGTGCATTGGCACTAATGCACATTTGCACAAATTCCCCCTAAAGGTAAAAAATGGTCCACAACTCCATGCAACTGAGAAAAAACCAGTCCTATGCAGAAGCCACAGGTAGGATTCATAGAAAGCCAAACTCACTTGAATCGTTGCAGATTTCTCCAATATCTCTATTGAGCACTGATTATTATACTGCATTTTATTGTTATATTTTTGATGATGAAAAACACTTTAATAATTTTACTGGAAAATGGTATATAAATTTGTAATTAACACATTAGAGGTTGATCCACTATAAGAATCATGATGCCCAGAGACAGCTTCCTTCCTGATTGTGAAAGGAAATGTGATCAGGGGGCCATGCTAGAAATATGCATTTCTATGAATATTTCATTTCAGAGAATGGCCTGAAGGCTCATGATTCAGTTATTTTGCTAAAATAGGCCTGGCTCTGTAAGGTAGGGGGGCTACCTAAGGCTCAGCAGGAGGCTACCTGTGGGCCATATGTAAGCCACTCTGAGCTCCTCAAATGTTCCAGCACTGGTCTAGAATGATTTCAGAATGTTTTTAGAAGGGTACAAAACATCCTTCTATCTCTGCTCCATTTGCACTTGACCAAAACCAACAAGATTTAGGGGTGAAACAGGTAGTGACTGATCTCTGCATAGGTTTGCGTTCAAAACACCAGGTGTTGATCTGGATGCCATACATCGGGGTGGTCACAAACTAGATCTTGGGATATTTTGGACTTCAATTCCCAGCACTCCAGACCATTAGCCATGCTGGCAGAGGCTTCTGGAAGCTGAAGTCCAACACATCTGGAGTCCAACTTAAATGGAGTCCAAAGCTGAAGTCCAACACATCACACCTTCTGCCCACCCATCATACGTTACAGACAGCTGAGCTGGGTGAACGAGCCCTTCTTGAGACACAAAGCCTGCTGGTCACACCTTTCGTTTTGCTGAAGCCTAATGTCCCAGCTACATGTTCAGCAGCCTCAACAGCATATGCGTCAGGAGGACTGGATGGTAAAGGTGTCTGTGATTGAAATAAGGAGTCACTGCTTTGGAGTCGCATGTGCTAGCTGGGCTGAAGCGCTCACAAAGCTGTCTAATGCTCGTTAATGTTAAATTGTGTGTGCGTGTGTGTATGTGTGTATACATATATGAGACATTTCTTATGCTGCCCCTCAGTGAAAACCGTTGGCATACAGAAGAATCAATAAAATAATAAAATAAAATAAATGCAAAACATGAAACATTCCATGCCATCACCACCAGTTTGGCCAGTCAGGTTTAGGGGCTTCACCACCACACACTCGGTACGATAGACGATTCATTCCCTACTTAGATGTACGAATTGCAAGAGAAAAAGAAAAATGGAGGTTGTATTATAAAATCAATAAATCTTTCAATAAAATGTTAACAACCCCCCATCCCCCAATTGCAATTACCTGTGCTGTTCATGTAATGATTCTACTTTGGTTAGGAAATCTGTATTTTGCTCTGGTGTAAAGCGATAGTCTGAAAGATATCCTGGAAGATGGATGGAAGCATTGTAGTCTCCAAGCTGAGCTTTTTTTGCGGGGACGGGGGAGAACGCACACAAAAAATTATTTGCTTTAACATAAATACGAAGTGTTTAACAAAATCTTGTTCTACATTTGGCACAGTGAATAATGTTTGCATGTAACTTTTATGGAAGTTCCTAACAGTGCTCCACTTTCCTCCCTCTAGACTGGATGATGTGTGAGAAACCACAGCTAGCAATAACACAGTGAATCTCAATGGAACAACTACCTGGTCCAGGTTCCATAAGATTCAGACACAGGAAGGAGACATGCTGGCTAAACACTGTTTTGCCTGGTGTTGAAGTAATTGCTACCTTGCTCTTATGGTTTATTGGGGGTGATGTTATTGACAGTAGTGTCACAGACCAAGCTTGCTTCCCTGTCAAGAAAGGGCAGGAAATTAGGAAAGTTGTTCATTTAACATGCTTCCTAAATCCAAGAATCAGGGCCAGGGAACTGGTCCCCTGAGTGTAAAAAAAGAGCAGTGATATTCTGGGTAGGCAAGATACCATTTGTAGGCATTCAGCCATAAGCTCAAAAGCCTGGCTCCTTTGCGCTTTTCGTCAATTTAGTAAAATATAATTTGAACCCTTTCATAATATCTGCCATTTAAAACCAAACTCAAAAGAACCCTATCATCAAGAATTAAAAACTAAATCGTCTGCTGGTCCTAGATGTCAATAGGAAATTCAGTTGACTATCCTAAGTTTCTATATAGTGAGTGATGGATCTGTGAAGTTTCCATGCAACAATCACAGCAATGCAGCAAATGGTTGATGTCCCACTTGTATCTATGATTGTGGATTCCTCCTGGTTCCAAAATCAACTGAGTATTGCTCTGTCTTGATGTCAGATTTAGGAGGCATCAGTCTACAAGACAACCGGAACAGGCACGGAGAAGACTAGACTTGTGAAACAAAGACAGAGGTAAAGGCTCTCAATGGCTACTAGTCCTGATGGCTATGTGCTACCTCCAGTACCAGAGGCAGTGAGCCTATGTACACCAGTTGCTGGGGAACATGGGCAGGAGGATGCTGTTGCACTCATGTCCTACTTGTGGGTTCCTGGTCGACAGCAGGTTGGCCACTGTGTGAACAGAACGCCGGACTAGATGGACCCTTGGTCTGATCCAGCATGGCTCCTCTTATGTTCTTAGGTAATAGCCACTCCCCTTCCAAAATGGAGAGCATTTCAAATGAACATTATAATGTGCATTATATATTTATATTTTCTTGTGGGTATTGTTTTTTTAGGAAATGCCTAAAAAAATCTCCCCAAATACTAATGAAATCTAATGTGTGAGAATGCATTCCACAGGGATGCTTAATGTCATATCCATCGAACCAAATCTGTTCAGAGAACCCAATTCTCAGAATGGCTTCATAATTACTAAAGGGTTCCTCAGCTAAAACTCATAGAGCTGTGATGAGCCTGTTATAAGATCACACAATATGGAACTGGCTAAAAAACTGGCCAATGTGGCCCAAAAGGTATAATCTTTTACATGTTCACATTCCGGTGAAATAGTAGCAAATATTTCACTGACAATAATATACATCACTACTTACACTGAACTGCATATGATGCAAGTACCACTGCTGAATTAACAGGGCAAAACAACCTGAAAGAGAAAATTGAAAAGGTTGATAACCTTCTGTCTGAACTATCGGTATATGCCAAAATGCAGCACAAAGATTATGGGCTGATGTACTTAGAATGCATTTACACATCCTCCAAGCACCACAAAATGTCTATTGCAGTTATAATAAGGTCATCAGATCTATGCCTAAAGATAGTACTCATCTTTCAAATACAAAAGGAATTTTTTTCTTTGGTTTTTATCCCATATTTCAGGCCTACAGGACCCTTCAAGCAGTGTATAGTGAAAAGTCTGTGTGAATACATCCACAATCTTTACGGTATATGCACTTGGAACACCTGCACAAAGTTGCTACACATTTTACAGTGTAGATAATAAATAGATAATTAAATAGATAATTTTGTTTCACATTTGTTTTGGAAATCAAGAAAGCATTTTCACTTCTGAAAAATTGGAAAAAGCTATCCATCTACTGAAAATGAAAATAATTAACTGATAGATGTACCAATAAAACTGACCCAGAGTTGATTTACAGTTAACATACTAGAAATTTTGTAGAAAAGGAGTATTAAGATTTTGATGAGACTGAGCACTTTCATTTGTGATGATAAACAGGGAATAAGCATCTCCAAATATTGCGCCTGTCACACAAAGTTATGTATGTATGTATTTATTTATTAAATGTATTAATCGCCCGTCTGGCTGGTCACCACTTGTACAAAGTATATAATAAAACAGTTTAAAACAATAAAATTCTACAGTGAAAACATTTTCTAAAATACCCTAACCCATCCCAAATGCCTGCCTGAGCAACCACGTTTTTAATGCGCGGCGGAAGCTCATTAAAGAGGGGGCATGGCGGAGTTCCCTAGGGAGGGAGTTCCATAGAGTGGGGGCCACCACAGAAAAGGCCCTCTCCCTCGTCCCCACCAGTTTAGCTGTCCTGGCTGATGGGACAGAGAGAAGGCCATCCGAGGCTGATCTTGTTAAGCAGCCTGTTTGGTGTTGCTGGAAGCGCTCTTTAAGATAGGCTGGGCTGGAACCATATAGGGTTTTAAAGGTCAAAAACAACACCTTGAATTTGGCCCAGAAAACAACTGGTAACCAGTGCAACTCCTTCAACACTGGAGTGATGTGATCTTGCCAGCGGCTGCCTTTAATCAGGCGAGCCACCACGTTCTGTACCAGCTGCAGCTTCCGAACTGTCTTCAAGGGTAATCCCACATAGAGCGCATTACAGTAGTCTAAACAAGAGGAGACCAGGGCATGTACTACCGATGGGAGCAGATGGTCGGGAAGGAAGGGGCGCAGCCACCATATCAGATGGAGTTGATACAGCGCTGTCCGGCTCACAGCTGACACCTGAGCCTCCATGGACAGCTGGGAGTCCAAAATGACCCCCAGGCTGCGGACCTGGTCTTTCAAGGGTAGCCATACCTCATTCAACACCAGGTCAACATTCCCCAGCCTCCTCTTGTCTCCCACCAAAAGTACCTCGGTCTTGTCAAGGTTCAGCTTCAGCTTATTCCTCCCCATTCAGCCACTCACTGTCTCCAGACATTTGAACAGGGATTCTACAGCCAACCTTGGTGAAGATTTGAACGAGAGGTAGAGCTACGTGTCATCCGCGTATTGATGACACCGCATCCCAAACCTCCTGATGATAGCACCCAGCGGCTTCACATAGATGTTAAATAGCATCGGGGAGAGGATGGAACCCTGTGGCACCCCACAAGTGAGTGGCCACCAGTCCGAAACCTCCACTCCCAGTGCTACCCTCTGGTACCTGCCGGAGAGGAAGGACCGGAACCACCGCAATATGGTATCTCCAATGCCCAACCCCTCCAGGCGGTCCAGGAAGATACCGTGGTCAATGGTATCAAAAGCCGCTGAGAGGTCGAGGAGAACAAGGAAGGAGCACTCACCCCTATCCAGAGCCCTCCTCATATCATCCACCAAGGCGACCAAGGCCGTTTCTGTCCCATGCCCAGGCCTGAAGCCCAACTGAAATGGGTCTAGATAATCGGCTTCTTCCAAGTGTGCCTTCAACTGCATCGCCACCACCTGCTCAAGCACCTTGCCCCAAAATGGCAGATTCGAGACTGGGCAAAAGTTGTTCAGAACTTGGGGATCCAAGGAGGGCTTCTTTAAGAGTGGTCTTATCACTGCCTCCTTGAGGGCTGATGGCATCACTCCCTCCTCAAGGGAGGCGTTCACCACTGCCCTGATCCCCTCACCCAATCTCTCTCTGCAGCTCATAATGAGCCAAGATGGGCAAGGATCAAGTAAGCAGGTGGTTGGCCTTAGAGATGAAAGCACCTTGTCCACTTCATCAGAAGGAAGAAGCTGGAACTGATCCAACAAAACAGGTTTGCCACAGGCCGCCTCTTGCTCACTAACTGTATCTACAGCGCACAGAATAACACTCCTAATCCAATCAATTTTATCAGCAAAGTGCCTTGCCAAGGCCTCACAGGAGGCCTTAGAATGCTCCAGTGGTTCCAGAGCCACTGGACCGACCAGGCTCTGGACCACTTGGAACAGCCTCCTGGGACAGCACTCTGCAATACATCATAACCTGCATTGGGATTCCATTCTCATAGAATGCCTTCTGCTTACAAAGGAGAAGACTTGCAGTAGGTTGATGGACTCCATACAGTGCTCCCTTTAGCAACCCATACGCCCTGTATACCTTGTGAAACTCCATTCTTACAAGAGCTCAACCACGCCTGTTTGTTAGTACAACCACCAGTTTCTCGGAGGCTTTAAATTTTTACATGTTTTCTCCATAGCCGTATTGAAGCTGTATTTTTTCCCCTTGTCTGTTCAACAGTTAATCAATGAAATTGCTTTAGAAAGGATTTGTTACCTTCCTCCCAAAATGTCAGACTTCAATTGCAAGAAGAATAAATGTCTAAAAAACAGAATTCAGAAATAATTGCTACAATTAACCAACTATATTTTAAAAACTCTTTTGTGCTACTATTGCTGTATACTCTAAACATGTTTTCCCTAATTTACCTTACACACACATTTATATTTATTTACTGTACTTTTAAACTGCCCAATAACCAAAGTTCTCCGGGTGGTGTACAATACATTAAAAATGTAAAATACAAACATTAAAATGAAAAATTAAAACAGCACAGAATAAAACCAAGATAAAACCAGAAGCAAATAATAACACCATTCCAGCACATAAAACCAAATTAAAACCAGCAGAGAAAATATATTTAGAGAAAATTATGATGGATCCGTTAATCTAACACATAAGGATTAGAACGTCACCATCAGAAACACAGAAAATTAACAACGAAGCTTATACTTCACAAAGTCATAACTCTATATGGATCAATTTGACCTCAAACACATATTGTTAATGTTACTCTGGAGTACCTTCATACAATTAACATATCATGATAGAATTTGCATTCCTTATAAATATTATTTTCATACATTGTTTTGCAGCATTCTTTAAAGACTTATGGTGCCATTTCAGTTACACAGCTATTGTTATGGGGGTGCATTATTTCAACATCCTTAAACCCTTTAATCTTACTGTTTCAGCTAAAAACCACTTTGTGGTTGGGACAGAAGCATTTTTCTACCTTTGTCCCAGGGTTTAATTATTATCTAAATTGGAAGCCTCACCCCTGAAGCATGAATAGTAATGCAATTGAAGAATGGGCATGCTGAATAGCAGAAGGTCTTAACTAAATTGACACCTGATTACTAACCCAATACACAGCATTTTGCATCTGCTATTACAGTTTTTACCTATCTGTGTATACACTAGAGCACTTTAACGATCAACTTTAAAATGCAATTCTATCATACAAATGTATTTGTGCCAACTGCATGTAAAAGTCAGCAATCCTGGTATATTTCCTGCAAATACCAGGTTAAGAAGGCTGCTGGCTACACATGGTTAGGAATTTTGAAAATAAAAACAATTACCTGGTTTCTTCCTGCTGCAATGTGTTTGGATCAGGTATAAAAAACCTTACTCGGAAATGTAGGCTACAGGGGAAACCTCCTACAACAGTTTACAAAATTAGAATCAGTGTATCTATTTCCTCATTTTATACAGTATATACACATACACACACACACACATTTTAAAACCTTAGGAGAAAAATTATACCATATAAAATACCAGATGAGATTTGATCATAAAAGCAACAAAATCTAATGCGTTACCTTCTTAAAACACAAAATAAATAAACCTCCATTATTATAACCTCCATTCTCAAGAAGCCCTCAATAAGAATGTCAGTTAAAGACATTTCTTTAATAACTGTTCTTTAATCATCAAAATAGATTAAATAAATAAAAGTAATTTACAATTTTTAAAAACACAAATAATATTTTCAGTGGAATAGATTACTCTGTGTGCTTTCACATTTAATTCAGTTGGCTTAGAATCATCAAATACTGAGACCTCTCAAGGGGAGTAGGGTCTTTTGGTTGGGTTGTTGGTATTTTATTTTTAGGGAAGGGTGGGGAGTAGGTAAAAATAGACATAATGTAACAATTGTCAGATGCAGCTCCCAATACACAAAGGGAAGAACAGGGTTAGGCAAAGGCATAGAGGGAAAAAGGCAAAGGTGAAGACAGTAATAAAGCAAAGCCTCCTAGTTGTTGAGGCCAGCAAGAAGGCCTAATCTAGAAGTATTTATTGAGGACATGTAGAAGCACTCGATCTACTCTGTCCAATCAGTGTAAAGCTGCTTCCTTGCTGATGTTGCTTATTCCGTGCAGTTTGCTTCTTTGGCTATAGCAGGGTGATGGTGAATAAGGCAAACCCCCACCTAACTTCCCCGAGGTCATTAACTGATGATCCACTGCAGATCCAAATAATCCAAACTGGAGTGTATTGGATAATTGTTATATTATGTCTATCTGAAGAAAGAATCAAAACCCTTATCACCACATAAAATACTCTTTGCCATTGCTGCACCTGGATGCTGAAATTACCTCATGAAGTTGGATCGCAATCATCTACTCCACCAACTCCTTTATTGCTGTTCAGTGCTTTGAAATTGTTCACAGGATCCCGCTAAATATTATTAGTCCTTCATAACCGGCATTGGCCACAAACCATGGTAATCGTTTTTTGTGAGTCACTGCAGAAAGATTTTATGGCTAAAGAATGCAAGAAGATTTTAAAGCATTACCTTTTAGCTGTTTCCGAACTGGCTTGCCAGATTCAAGCCATCTCTGCAAAAGTAAAAAAAAGAAAGAAGTTAGATAGCTTGTTAATTGCAAATGTTTTAGATCTGCACTGTAAATATTAATACATTTCCTTACTGGTGAATCCGCTGACTCTTCACAGTGTTGTAAGCCAAAATATTCCTTCTCTGTCACATCCAAGTGATTATAAGCCAAATCCAACAACACCTGACCAGTATCTTGTTTCTGAAAAACAAAAAGGAAATGTGTTTAGTAAAATAGTTTAATACCTTTGCCTGATAATAAAACTACATCTTTTGAAACATTATCTAACAGTCACATATAAAAGGGAGATTTCTACTAAGAATAAATGGAAGACCTATAAACATTTACATAAAGCTTCTTAATTTCTCTTCATAAACCATTTATAAAACTCAGCTGCAGGCCAGCGCCTGTTCACATTAACTTATTTACACACAAAAGAGCTTATTTGCAATTTTAAAATGTACAGCACAGAGTAAGACCACCCTTCATTAACAAGATATAGACAAATTCAAAAATGAAAGGATTCTGGTACTCAAATTCCGCTTTCAACAAAACTGTTTTTAAGACTGCAGTACTGCATTATATGTACACACAAACACACACACTATAAGCAGAATTAAATGTTTTCAATATTGTTATAAAAGTTTAACAAAATATGCTGTTGGTCTTAATTTTGTAATTGTATGAGACTATTTGTCTCTAATTAATATGTTTTCTTTTATTTCTTTTGTTTACTTAGAAGTCTAAGGCAGCTAGGGTAAAGGAACTTGCATTTTGAAATTTTTACTTTCTCTTAAAGCTTTTGTATCACTCAGCTCTACGGTGTAGATACATTTAGTTGTGATTTGCTTGCTTTAATTTACCAATAAACTGTTGTGGATACCCTATGTCTAGAGTATCAATCACGCCACATCTACAGCCTAAACCCCACATTACTGGAAAGGCGAAGGTAAAAGAAGAAAGGTGGGACTTTTAAGGAGGCAAGAGATCCTTAAGGAGTTGCTCAGAGGTCATAAGGGGAACTCTGACACCCCCAAAATGTGTTTTTTCCCTCTGGGGAAAAAAAAAACTGGCGGGGGGCAGGTCATCCATGGCTTTAAAAATTCCAAAAATTTGACATCTCTAGTTGCACACAGGCAATAGTTTCTTCTTTGAAGGAAGTTTGAAAGAGGGATCACTGTTGCTGCTATATAGCCTCTCCCCACTTTCATCTCTGGTATTGTTTCCAAAGCTGGAAAAAACTGCTTGATCAGAGGAGAGTGAGGTACAATAGAAATGCATGCACACCATGGGAAGCAATGACTCTCTCAAGTCACTTTCAGTTCTCTTAAAAACTGCTGTCCATCTCCAACTCCAGACTGCTTAATAATACAAAAGATCATATAGTAATAAAGGGAAAATACTAATGGGACAAGTGGTATGAAGAGACTGAAGGCTTCCTTCATCACTCCCCAGCTTCTATGTCATGGGTGGGTAACCACAATGATCCCCCACCCCAGCCCTCCATAAGTCTGAAACTGGATGATAAACATATATTCATTTATATTTAAATACATACCCATTTTGCAGGGATATGTTCAGTCGATGAATGAGCTTCAAAAGATATAAAGGGAAACAAAACTGCCGCCATATTTTATTTATTTATTGCATTATTTGGGTCACTAGCCAGCTGTACTTGTTGGCATAGTTCACACATAATTACTGTATTCTATACCTTAATTAAGCCACTTCTTTTTAGAATGAAATTCTGAGAACTTCTAGTTTTCGACTATATATATCTTACCTACAAGATTTCTATGAAGATAGCTAAGTTCATGATTACTTTACTGATTTCATGCATTTGTTTCAAAATGTTGAGACTTACGCTAACTTTGAAGCTTTGCACTGAGCCATTCAGAAAGTGGACATTGCAAATGATCTCAGATCGGGTTCGTTCTTTTGGTAGTTCTGATGCACGAATGTTATTTATTCTCCCACCTAGTGCTCGTAACCGAGAGTTCATAACTATTGAAGAACCTGCAAAAGAAGAGGCATATCAAAGTATAGTTTCTCATATATATATATATATATATGAGCCATATTACGCTCTTGATTATACACAATTTTCCCAGCAAAAATTTCATCTCAACCAGTAAAAATGCATGATGTAAGACATGGCATCTCAAGATGCATTACTGGGACTCAAGAGACCAAGAATCTTTTTTTATATTTCAGTTCAGCCCTTGCATTAGAAGACCCTCATTAAGAACACTAGAATGTTGAAGGGCTTTTGAAGATGTTTTTGAAAACCAGGAACCTCTCTCTTTATCAATTGTAGCGTGTGTGTGTGTGTGTGTGTGTGTGTGTGTTTGTAAAGCAGCTCTGGGAAAAATTGTTTTATGAAGTGCAGGATAAAAAAATCCCTTAATAAATAAGACAAAAAATATTGTTCATTAACTTGGCAAAATACTTGTCATTATAACCAGAAGGGTGATGCATACTGGGTCATCCTGTTTCTCATAGGAGTGAATGACAATCATCCACTTAGAAGAAATGTTAAAAGTGCACTTTGGATTTACCAACTGGGGAAAAAGCCATACTTGTTTCCAGTTCCTGGTGATACTCATCCATTGAGAATCAAGCCTGCACCTATCTATACATCTCTCTCACATCATATGCATGGCTCTGTTTCTTTGAGCATTTCGACATATATAAGTGTTTAATAAAAGTGATGAAGGATCTCAACTTAAAAGTTACCAAAGAATTATGAAACAAAATATTCTAAATCTGTAATGAGCACATTCCACAGATAGTGTGTTCACTTTAAGAACTTGCTCTAATAAGAGAAAATATTGTCATACTTTCAAATCCAACACTACAGACAGGCTGTAACAAAAAAAGTATGATGTTACTAAATTTGTACAAGAAAAATAGCAAATAGAACATCTACATACAGACGGCCTCTAGAGATTTCTATTTTGAAACATCTGACATAAAGCTAGAACTGGAGTATCAGCTGGTGTATCAGGTCAAATGACTCAGCTTACTACAATTAAACACTTGTTACCAAGAAAATAACTGACACCACTTAAGTTAAAAAGAGGGCTGGGCAGACTCTCTCAATACCAATCTGGAATTAATCTGGGGCTACTGAAGTATTTTTCTCAGTGGCCAGAATATTGTAGGTTAAGCAGGCAAAGCTCAGGGAGGTTCCATGTTATTCAACTGAGCTCAATCTAGCACTGCAGTAGAAGATAATCAATGATGTATATTTCAAAAAAATGGTATCACATGCATTTCACAGGTGGTATTTAAACCTACTGTACAGTATAGTGGGTGGGAACATCTCAGGATTGGGCCAGATTTCCTGTCAAGGCTTTGGACTGACGAATTTAAAGGCACATTCATGGGTCCATTGACTGAGTGGTGACTTGGTAATCAGGTAGTCATTTTCATGTTTCCATGGTTACATGGGAGCAATTTCCTTTAATCAATGAAGGAAACCCATATATTTTTGGTCCTGTAGCAACCATCCAGGACAGTATTGCCATTCCTGGTAACTTTCCACGCAGCATCTTCCAGAACAAAATGAATTCTTGAGCCAAGATGTCAGGATAAAGTCGATCAAAATACAACTACATCTGTATGGAGCACCAGCACATCTGAGTTCCTCCACAATACTGTCACTTTTAAACTTTAATTTTAAATTGCAAACAAAAGGGGGAAAACATGCACCTAGCAGGCAAAGCTACAGAGAGTAGCATCTTTTTTTAAACAATGTACAAAACAAGAAGGAAAAGCTCCTGCCCACCTCATAAACCTGTATCTAAGGTAAGGAGAACACCACTCAGATAATTTTGGTGTGTGTGTGTGTGTGTGTGTGTGTGTGAGGGAGAGGGGCCATGCCCCACTCTGGCTCTACCTGCTGCCAGCTGAGGCCTTGCCCACTGTGGGTATGCAACCCCCAACCTGCCGACCACTGCCACATGCAGCCCCTAGGGACAAAAAGATTGCCAACCCCTGCTGCAGACATATACAATACTTAAATTCAAAATCCATTTCTGCACTTTGATGGTGGTGCCATCTTTTCAGAGAAGCACACACTTGCTTTTAAAATTTGTGGTTTCTACTTTCAATTTTTATTTTTTCCAACTACCCAGATGGCAAAAACTAAGACATGTGCTTAGGTAGCATAAGTTGCATCAGTTTGCAAATACCTCTGTTTTATTGGCTCTATTCATAATTTTGTGTGTATAAAAGTGAGTTACCTATACTTTTAAGGCTGCAATCTTATGAACACTTACCTCGGAGAAACCTCCACTAAACAGACTAAGTAAGTCTTACTTCTGAGTAAACATGCATAGATTGCTCTGTAAATTTCATAAATAGGTCAAAAACTACAATTGTATATGCTAGTTAAGTTATACAGGATGCATTTTATGTTGTTAAATCAGTCAAATATGTTTAGGTTTGATAAGAAACCTATTGCATATATTTCCATTTTTCCCCAAATTTCCATTTCCCCCCAGGATAAATGATATTTTCCCATGGTTTCAAAATTTCCAAAAAATTTACATCTCTAGAAGAAATGCATCATTATATGACTTTAATGTATTATTCCATTTGATTTAACACATTCCTCTTACATTCATCAGACACCACCCACGATTTTTCTGTTTCTGATACAAAATCCAATATGTAATGTACAATTCCCACAGAACGAGGCAATTAACAGGAACACGAAAAATTGGGCAAGGCGGTGTTGTTGGAATTCATCCTTACTGTCTTAAATTATGCAATTCAAATTCTGCTATAAAATGTGATACCAATTAAGATTTTTTTATATTTGCATTTTTAATGTTGGTTTTAAAATTTACGTGGGTTATACAGCATTTTGAATATTTTTGTTCCACTTAAGCATTCCAAACCCCCTCTCATCCTTCAAACCTGTAGGCCTCATGATACTTTAAGATAGGCAAGCTAAGCCCTCTGCATGTGCAGCTTAGTCCCCAGTTGCTGCCAGTGGAGAGTGGGATTCCAGTATAGAATTTTTGCTATTCCAAAAGACAAATCCATGGAAAGAACAGAAATTGGGGAAAAATGAGAGTCCAGCATTTTCATCCTTGAAAAAGGAAAAGAAATTGTGGCTTCTTTCCATGAAAGTACATCCCTCTGACTGCCACTCTAGATCTTTGGAGTTATTATTTCAGTTACCAAAAGGAAAGATCATTGCATTGGTAACTAAACTTAGGGCACAATCCTTTGCATGTTTCAATGGAAATAAGTCCCACAACTCCCAACATCCCCGAGCCAGTGATTGTGCCCTTATAGAATTTTGCATGTCAAGTCTTAAAGGCCAAGATTCAGTCTTCAGTAATTTCACATTTAAGAACACAACTGTAGAAAAGGTGTAACTTGCCTATCAACAGGTGTTTGACAAGTGCCACATTCATCAAAATGCTATGCAAATTATGTAAAAAGTGCCTACAATATGTTTACAAGTAGGGATCTTCTTTCTCCTTTTGCCTGTCCAAGGTGAAAGCCTGATCAAATCCAATCCAATGTGCAAAATAATGTCTCTAGTGTGGACATTTAGATCAGGAAACACTATTTTTAAATACAGCTCTTAATCACGTTTTACAATCACATTGTACTTCTATACAATGACTGCTAATTCACCCATTTCCTTAACTGAAGTATTCAGGAATTCTATTACTTCCTTACAAGACTGTGGCGACTTTAATAATAAAAAAAGCCACGGTATTAACAGAAGCGTTGTATAAATAAGCAAACACAAGGGCTCACACAACAGGACCACAACATCTCTATCTGAGAACTGCTTTACTATATCACATTACAGGTTGTTTCCTATAAATGGCTATAGGCAATAATACCCAAGTAGACTCAATTATATATTTTGAATATCAGGTAAAAACTTGGTAAGCACATATGCATGAGAAAACCTGCCTTTTACTGTTCTTTTCCAACTGGAAAGCAATTGAAGTGAGGAACAAGATCTGATCATGGATCTTCACGTCTCATCAGCTTTATTCCAAACTTGTAAGTTTAGGTAGGGAACCATTTCAGGGAGAACTCAACTCTGAGGACCTCCAAACCTGAGTAATAGCTAAGCTAATTTGTACTGCTGTCCAAAGCTATACTCTTGAAGAGTCTGTACTGGATTGTGTCAGCATAAATACAATTTTCAATTCAATAATGTGAATTCTCTATTCTCAGTTTGAATATCACCACACTCTTTCCCCCTAAGACACTCCCCTACCTGGCTAGCCCAGATGCCAGCCCACAGTGCTCTGCAACCAGCCCCTGATGCAATCTGCACCTTTTACTTGACCACTGACACCACCCCAACTGCTCTTTGGTAAAACTGACAAGATTGAAAGAATGCCTGGTCAGTTTCTCATTAAAAAAGCATATACCAGCACTGGTATAATGCATCCCAATTTGAAGGAAAACAAAAATTCCTGCATACCTCCTCAGATCAGCAGCAGCAATGACATCAGGGAAAAAAGATTTACATGTGATTGTTTTCCAGCCCCGGTAAAACTAACAAGGTGCTCCCCCCCGCCACACCACCAATGCACATGTTCCCTCTCACTCATGAAATCTTCAGTACTGGGAGAGAACAGAATAAAATGTAAAAAAAAAAAAAGGCCTTTCACAAATGTGTACAATTCTGTGGAAAAGATGATGGGTGGAGGATTAAAATGGAATGCATCTGATCTGTTCATAGCCAACACAAAAATATGCAGTGTTGGAATGAAATTTTAAATACAGTTTCCGGCATGGCCAATTTTTTTTAAAATAACTTAAATTGCACTGAAAATTGCATTCTCCCTCCCTCACACACACACACACACACACACACACACACACACAACAGAAGGAAAGAGACTCAAAGGGCTGCAAGTGGAACATGTGGAATTAGTCTAAAATAGCATACTAAGCCCTAAGAGCAGATGTTATATTATTTTATACATATTGTCCTAAACTTGAGAGCTGCTACAAATACATCTTGATTGCCCTGCCCAATGCCTCATAGCCACCATAAGGTCATGCTCTTATCCACCACTGATCTCATCCCTCTGTTAAAAGGACTTCAGGCCTCAAGAAGAAGTTTCCCTTTCCCTTCTTGTCTCCGCACCATCTTTCAGGGGAATGCACAATTGAGACTTAAAAAAATGACTAAGCACTTGTCATATGGACAAAAAGTTTGGCTCTCTAGATTTTAACATCTGACAAGAAGCCAAACTACTAACAGCAGTATATAGCATTCATTCAGTTTTCATTATCATATGAGTAGCATGTAGGAATGTATGCTGTTAGTTACACAAGCCTCTACTAGTAATTGTACAGGCAATACATACAAATCTGTGTTGTATACTGTTCTATACTACAGCAAAATTAACTGCTGTAACAATGTTTTGTTATTGTATATGTCCAACCTTGGGGTACAGTGAGAGGGGGCGGGGTGGAATTTCACATAGTGAGATAGTTTTATTCCTGTTAATACAACACTTTGAAGTACATAACTCAAAATAACATTGCAAATACTAAGTATACTTATCAATGCTTAATCTGAATACCCACTAAGACTGTATAATTCATTCTGAATTAACAATTGCACGAACTACACATTATGCCTATTAATACATTACATTAGGAGCAATTCTATGGCCCTAGACAGTGTCTGGAGAGGGGGCACAGAATACTTCGGACAATGCTCCGATCTCGGAGCCAGGAATCTGTGCTCCCTGCCCCCTCCCTGTGGAGAACTGCACCAGCAACCTCAGAGAGGGGTGAGAGTGGGCATTCCAGTAGGCGGTGAGGGGACTGGAGAGGCCGGAATATGGGCTATCCTGAGGCCTTTCCAGGCTCCTTCCTTCCCCCTCCAATGCATCCCACTAGCTAAATGCAGAGTGAGAGGAGCATAGGAGGTGACGATAGCCTCTGCTGCTGCTCCCACTCTGCACTGGATGCTCGTAAGCCTCTGAGTCTGAAGGCTTATGAGTATCTGGTGCAGAAGTAATAGGATTACACCCTTATTCTTATTCATTTTATTTGCTTCAAAATGCTTATATGAATGACTATATATACGTAGTCCATTTTGTAGCTTTGGTCCTAGACACTAGTAACAAGAGAATTATTAAAGAGACTATTGAAAATAGTCAACTCCAACACTGTATTGTTTTCCTATCCAATTTGTGTTTCTTTATAGCAGGTAAAATATTTATCTACTTCCTGTAACTCATTTTCTACATGCTGAAGCAACTGATACCAGAAGAATGTGGGCACCATGCCAAGTTGACAAGCTCTGTACTAAAAGAACTGCAGTAAAAGAAGCCTACTTAATAGCAAGGCACACAGATTATTCCCCATGTGTTACAGAATCTCAAGAGGCAGCTCTACTGGATTACAGGGTTAGTGGAACTACTTGCTCATTTGGGTGGGTGGGGGAATAAATGAGGATTATATAATTTTGGCACCTTTTGGTATACATAGAAACTTCAGAGGTTAAAAGGAGATAGCTCCCGATATTCCCTTTGCAGAATCCAAGTATTAATCAATTCTGTAACACAGAGAGATCCTGTTCAACAAGTATAGTTACTTCACCCCCAAGATTCTACCTAGGGTGACATGGTGAACAAATCTTAGGTTTATGCAGCCTCTCCCTGCCAAAGAGAAAGCAAAGTGTTAGTTGACAGCTGTAGCTAGTTGGAAGTGAAAGTATCTACTTCTGCTTCATGTCACAGCAATGTGTCACCAAATACATGCCACTAGAATGAACATCAAGAGAAGTGAGTGATTCAGAATTTGCTACAAGCAAAACAGTGTCATGAGATGTACTCACCAGGCACCATCTTTTGTTTGCAGCAAATTCTGCAAGCAAATTCATTTCTCAGAATGAGAAGGTAACCTCTGTGAACAATCTATGAGAAATCTCAAGGCTGATAGGTCTTTCATAGCTTTCAGAAAACTTCCTGTTTGCCAACTTCTGGTTTCCAAATGGCAGCCCAAATAGGTGATGAATATTATGTTTGTTTTCACATTGATACTCTCTCTTTGGTATTCAAAATAATACAGCCCTGAACTTTCTAGATGAGAAGGCGAAATATTTACATGATCTGAAGAGAAACCAGAGCATATTATTATACTTCTCTTTTTAGTGTACTTTATGCTGTTACAGTTGCACTGTACTCCTTAGTTAACAGTTCTTTTAAAGCACTGGAAAGCTCAGGAACTAACATCCCTATCTATGTGACATATTTATTAATGTTGTGTACTGAAATTAAACTTACGTGATTTCTATCTAAAAAAAAGATAAGAAAAGAATTGCTGAGCAAACAGGATTTTGAAGGTACTTACAATACACCGTAGTAGTTCTGAAAGTATAGTGTTGTACACAGGAAGATATAAATATGGATCAGCTAAAGGGCAATAGAAAAAGTGGACATAACACTTATATTCAAGTGCTTTGATTTGCAGTAGCAACCAAATAAATGATTCAAAGTGCAAAATAATGTTAATATGTCAGCAGTGTTAGAATGACTAGCAGAAAGATTTAGTAGCAAGGCAAAAACGCCGTAATAGCAAGCAGCCTCTCTTATGAGCAGACTCATGAGGCCCCAAAGTGACTTTTCAACTACTCTCCGATAAGAAAGGGTAAGCATCAGAACTCCAGAAAAAGTCTTTTCCTTGGTTCAAATGGGATGGTGGAAGTTTCAAAACCTTGAGCAGGACAAGGGAGAGTCAAGAATTGTGGCTAGACTTTCTTCAAGCCAGCTCTTATCTGCTGTCAAGGTACACATTTGTTTTTACTTGCCCTGGAGCTGCCATTTGACTGAACCAGCAACAGGCTTCACATTTCCTCTGGTTAAGAGTTCACATCCCCTTCAAAATCCATGCCAATTCATGGGAAGTTAAGTCCCCCGCCCCACCTGTAAACAGAAAGACAATATAAAAGTGTATGATGATTGCCTGTATCATACTGGAGCGCTGGGCAGAAAACAACAGAATGAAATTTAATAGGGATAAATGCCAAGTTCTGCACTAGGAAAAAGAAACTCATCTAGGCTTCATCTGGAGTACTGTGTCCAGTTCTGGGCACTGCACTTTAAGAAGGATGCAGACAAGCTGGAGAGGGTTCAGAGGAGGGCAGCAAGGATGATCAGGGGACTGGAAACAAAGCCCTATGAGGAGAAAGAACTGGGCATGTTTAGCCTCGAGAAGACTGAGGGGAGATAGGATAGCGCTCTTCAAGTACTTGAAAGGTTGTCACAGACAGGAAAGCCAGGATCTCTTCTCGATCATTCCATAGTGCAGGACACAGAATAATAGGCTCAAGTTACAGGAAGCCAGATTCCGGCTGAACATCAGGAAAAACTTCCTGAGTGTTAGAGCAATACGACAGTGGAACCAATTCCCTAGGGAGGTAGTGGGCTCTCCCACACTGGAGGCATTCAAGATGAGGCTGGACAGCCCTCTGTCAGGGATGCTCTGACTTTGAATTCCTGCACTGAGCAGGGGGTTGGACTCGACAGTCTTGTAGGTCCCTTCCAACCCTACTCTTCTATGATTCTATACAAGTAAGTTTATCTGTTCACTCAAGAAGTGTTGATTTCCATCCTTGCACAATCTAGCAATACCTCTGAGGCACTACATGACATGCTGAGCCCTACTGGGAGTTATAAAGATTTTGTCAGAGGAAAAAATGCTCTTACCTTCTAAATTTCCTTTCTACAGATTTTCTAAGACAGTAGTTCTAAAATATGTGAGAGGTGTCCCTGCCTGGCCAGTAAGAATTAGACTTATCAAAATAAACACAGAGCTTCAGGCATCATGGAAGAAAGTACAGTTTCAACTATTAAAATTACCATTTAGAATAGAATATTGGTACCATCTCTAGGCAGAACAAGCAAAGGGGCTTAAAGGAAAATATGTATAAGTTTATGATATCAGTTTCTAGCAACTGGAGTCTGAACAATGTAAAGGTTTAGGCACAGGTGGGGGCAGTTCATTTGGTCTTGCATGATCCAGGTTTAACCATACAGACCTAGCCACTGTCACATCCAGTTTGAATCTGTTAGATTATCTGTATTGTTACTTATCTTACTGCCCAATCATCTGGCTTATAGTTAGGTCTGCTTCTCTCTCCCATGTTATGATGCTGTCTGTTATCTATCTCAGGAGGCCAGTGGCAAAATCACCCAATGGCAGGGAGGCTGCATACATATTGAAGTATTTCATACTTCAAACTTGAAGGGAGATTTGAAGGGGAGGGGCCATAGTTCAGTGGTAGAGCACATGCTTTGCATGCAGAAGATCCCCAGCATCTCCAGGTAGGGCAGGAAAAACTCCTGCCTGAAACCCTGGAGAGTCGCTGCCAGTCAACTTCAATAATACTGAGCTAGATGGACCAATGGTCTGACTCAATATAATAAGGCAGTTTTCTATGTTACTATGATTTGTCACATGCTTGTCAAAAAGGTTACCCATTATGGTGTTAATTTTAAGTGAACTGATATTAAAAGGTGGTTTATAGCACAATATACGTATCTCAAGAGAATCAATGCACCATCTAAGAAGAGAATGGTAAACACATACACACACACACACACACACACACACAATGCGGTCCTACTGTTGTGGCCCCGTAATCCACCTAGATAGGAGACTGTTTGGGAAATTGATGTAAGACACTCTGTGTTCCTCAGAGGAAGAGGGTAGAATTGCAGTAAATAACTAATGTTTTACAGTAGCTGAAATTTAATTACCCCCACTTTATATAGAAGTTGCAAATTTGTCAGTATTAGAGCACAACTGTACTTTACAGTTTGGGACGAGGGTATCTTAAAGACTGTCTTCTCCCATTTGAACACTTGCTGAGATCTTCAGCAGAGGACTTGTTTCTTTACTGCCACTATCAGAAGCGTGGTTGGTAGTGACATGGAACAAGGCCTTTTCAGTGGCAGTGCCTAGTTGTGGAGGTCTCTCCCCTCGAGACCTGTATGACCCCCAAATTATAGGCTTTTAGACCAATTATAAAGCCTGTTTTATTTTGTCAGGGGGGTGGTCTTGAATGCTGTATTTCTGTAGCTGGAAGAACGTTTTGCTGCTGCTTTGTGTTCGTTTTTTTCATATTTATGTTAAGATTGTTTTGGTTCTGTAATTCACTGGGTTTTTAAATTGTAAGTTACTTTGAAGACCTTTGGGTGGAAAAATGGCCTAAAATATTAATATTAATATTATTATTATTATTATATTTATTTATATCCCGCCTTTTTCCCAATACCGGGACTCAAGGCGGCCTTACGACGTCAAAACTGCTACAGTTAAAACCTATAAATAGAAATATAAATACAACTGTACAAAAGTTAAAAGTATAATTAAATCATCAATATTAAAATTGTAAAAATATTAAAACATTAAAAGACAACCAGAACAACAAAAATGGTATCCATACGTCACATTTTCCCAGGTCCAGACTAGTTATCCCCAAAGGCCTGCTGGAACAAAAAAGTTTTTGCATGCCGATGAAAACATATCAAGGACGGTGCCACTCTCGCCTCCCTGGGAAGGGAATTCCAGAGCCTTGGGGCAGCCACCGAGAAGGCCCTCTCCCGCGTTCCCACCAGGCGTGCCTGTGATGATGGCAGGACAGAGAGAAGGGCTTCCCCTGAAGATCTCAGGGCACGAGTAGGCTCATAAGGGAGAATACAGTCTTTCAGATAACCTGGACCCGAGCCATATAGGGCTTTATAGGCCATAACCAGCACTTTGAATTGTGCCCGGAAACAGACTGGGAGCCAGTGAAGCTGTTTTAACAGGGGAGTTGTATGTTTCCTATAGCCAGCCCAGTCAGCAGTCTGGCCGCAGTTCTTTGAACTAGCTGAAGTTTCCGAACACTCTTCTGAGGCAGCCCCACGTGGAGTGCGTTACAGTAATCCAAACAGGATGTAACTAAGGCATGTGTCACTGTGGCCAAGTCAGACACCTCAAGGAATGGGCGCAGCTGGCGCAATAGCTTTAACTGTGCAAATGCACTCCTGGCCACTGCTGAAACCTGGGCATCCAGGCTCAGGGCTGAATCCAGAAGTACACCCAAGCTGTGAATCTGTGTCTTCAGGGAGAGTGTAACCCCATCCAGCACAAGCTGTATCCCTATTCCCTGATCTACCTTTCGACTGACCAGGAGCATCTCTGTCTTGTGTGGATTAAGCTTCAATTTGTTTGCCCTCATCCAGTCCATTACTGCTGACAGACACCGGTTCAGCACCCCAACAGCTTCCTTGAATTAGATGGAAAGGAAAAGTAGAGTTGGGTGTCATCAGCATACTGGTGACACCGAACCCCAAAACTCTGGACAACCTCCCCCAGTGGTTTCATGTATATGTTAAATAGCATGGGGGACAAAACAAAACCTTGAGGGACCCCACAAGCCAATGGCCAGGGAGTCGAACAGGAGTCCCCCAGCACCACCTTCTGGGTCCGCCCCTCCAAGAAGGAATGGAGCCACTGTAAAACAGTGCCTCAAAGTCCCATCCCAGCGAAGCGGCTCAGAAGGATCCCATGGTCGATGGTATCGAAAGCCGCTGAGAGGTCCAGCAGAACCAACAGGGACACACTCCCCCTGTCTAGTTCCCAGCACAGGTCATCCACCAAGGTGACCAAAGCTGTTTCTGTCCCATAACAAGGTCTGAAGCCAGATTGAAATGAATCTAGATAATCTGTCTCATCCAGGAATCTCTGGAGTTGGGAGGCCACCATACGCTCCAGTATCTTGCCCAGAAATGGAATACTGGAGACTGGCCAATAATTATCCAATATAGTGGGGTTCAGGGAGGGCTTTTTTAACAAAGGTAAAAAAAGCAGGCTGGAATTCTGCCTTGCCTAAGGGAGGCATTAACCACTCCCCTTACTCACTTGGCCAGTCCACCTCTGGCTGCTTTTATGAGCCAGGAAGGGCAAGGATCTAGAACACACATGGTGGCACTCACCTCTCCCAGGATCCTGTCCACATCCCCAGGCTGTACAAATTGAAAAGTATCCAACAACACTGGACAAGCAGGGGCCAAAGTTACATCCACTGGGTCTGTAGCAACTATAGCGTCCAAGTCAGAGCGGATCCGAGCGATTTTGTCTGCAAAGTGGTGAGCAAATTGTTCACAGCGGGCTGTCGAGCGGTTTAAATTATCTTCTTGCGGGCTAGAGTGTAAAAGACCCCTAACCACTTGAAACAGCTCCTCTGGACGGCTCTTTGCAGACACAATAGTGGCAGAAAAAAATATTTTCTTTGCTGCCCGTATTGCCGCAGAGTAGGCCTTCAAATAGGCTCTAGCCCATGTTCAATCAGATTCATTCCGAGTTTTCTGCCAACGTCACTCCAGTCGTCTTCTCACTCGTTTCATCACTGCCAGCTCCCTAGAAAACCAGGGTGCTGGTGCAGCTCCACTTCGTGAAAGAGGACGCTCAGGATAGATTGTGTCCACGGCCCTGGTCATTTCTCCATTCCAGAGATCGGCCACAGCTTCGACAGAATCGCCTGTCGAGGCAACAGGAAAATCCCCAAGAGCCGTCAGGAAACCATTCGGATCCATCAGCCTCCCAGGGTGGACCATCTTAATCGGCCCTCCACCCCTGCAGAGGTTCCGAGTGCCAGCAAGTCTAAACCCCACCAGGACGTGATCTCTCCATGACAAGGGAACTGTAGAGAGCTCCTCCACTCTCAGATCATTATCACCCCATCCGGCACAGAAAACGAGGTCCAGAGTGTGCTCAACAGCATGGGTGGGGCCAG
The DNA here is from genome assembly GCF_057233095.1 of Heloderma suspectum. Lineage (NCBI taxonomy): Eukaryota > Metazoa > Chordata > Lepidosauria > Squamata > Helodermatidae > Heloderma > Heloderma suspectum. The sequence continues at coordinate 137,756,414 of NC_139462.1, forward strand.
ATACCTTCTGAGATAGACCCATGGTTGTCATGGCGGACATGAAGTCCTAAGCCGCTCCCGACAGGGCAGCCTCAGCATGGATGTTGAAATCCCCCATCACAACAAGCCAAGGGGTCTCCAACACCAACCCCAAGACTACCCCGGCTAGCTCAGGAAGGGAGACTGTTGAGCAGTGGGGTGGATGGTACACCAGCAGAATCCCTATTCTGTCCCGGGCACCCACCTTCAAATACACACACTCAAACCCAGCAGACTGCGGGATAGGAAACCTGGTAAGGGGGATCGAATCATGATAGACCACTGCCACTCCACCTCCGCACCTCCCAGCTCTTGCCTGCTGAACAGAGAACCCTGGAGGGCAGAGCTGAGAGAGATTACCCCCCCCCCCAGCTTCATCCAGCCAGGTCTCTGTAATACAAGCCACGTCAGTGTGCTCATCCAGGATCAAGTCCTGGATAGCAGTTGTTTTACCACTCACTGACCTGGCATTCAGCAGCAGCAGTTTCAACCCAGGGGATCTGTTGCCAGGGCCATCCAGGTTATTTGAATTGGGGAACAGTTTAGGGACAGTCAGCACCCTATTGTTACACCCTCTGCCTTTAGAGTGTGACTGTCTCCCCCCTCTGTATCTCCCTCTGCCTATATTATATAAATACAAAGTGGATCTTAAAGGCAATTCCTAAATGATGAATTACTTCAACCTACTGATACTATTATTAGTATCATCATTCAGGTATCTCCTCAATTTTCCAAGTGCCAGCCTTATGTAATCAAAACTGTACCATCCACACACAAGAGAGAAGTATCAGCAGGCTCGGGGGGAACCAAAAGATTTGCAGAAGTACAAAACATCTTTGGATTCCTGAGGGAAATGTAAAAATAGTCCAGTGAGGACTGAGCATGCTCAGTGGGCACTGAATGCTGACTGTTGGCGGGAGGAACATTAAACTGAGATATGGGGGTGGGGGGCAGAATGGAATAGAGTGGCTGGATTCCCAAGGAGAACCATTCCATGCTGCAACATTTTATTGTAGTTCCACTTGTACATACTAATACTAGAATCATAGAGTTGAAAGGGGCCATTTAGATCATTGTGTCCAACCCTCTGCTCAGTGCATGAATCTAGTGTAAAGCAACCCTGATTGATGGCTCTCCGGTCTCTGCTTGAATACCTCCAGTGATGGAGAGCCCACCACCTCCCTTGGCAGCTGGTTCCACTGTCTGCCTACTCTGATGGTTAGGAAGTTTTTCCTCAAGTTCAGCCGAAATCTGCCTTCCTGTAACATAAGCCTATTATTTCGTGTCCTACAGACTTGGATGATAGAGAACAGGTTGCAGCCCCCTTCTGTGTCACACTGTTTAGGTACTTGAAAAGTGCTATCATATTCCCCCTCAATCTAGTAATATGAATAATGTAAAAACTTTTTCATAGATAATCACACATTATGTGCGAGGAGCTACATCTGTGGAATACTGACAAGTTTGAGAGAATTCAAGGAATCTAATAAAATAAAGGTAAAGGCTTCATCGCTTTATAACAATTTTTTCCCCCAATACTCCAGTCCATTTACATCAACTTCCATGTCCCAATAAGAGAAATGCAACCAACAGGTCAGCCTAATGACATTTCATGCTTCCCTCCCGTTATCTTTTACCCTGAAACAGCGATCTGGTGTTACAGTTGAGAGAGCCTTGCAGCTGGTCCAAAACCCATGTACTTGGAATGAAGTCCCATCCATTTCAATGGAATTTATTTCAAAGCAAGTGTACTTAGAATCACAACCATGCAGCCTGATCCTATGCATTTACTTACTTAGACATAAGTCCCAAAGGAAGGAAATGTGAGTACATAAAATCCTTATTTTGTACCCTAATGTGAAAGACAGATTGACAATTGTTTGCTTTATAACTATTCATGATGGGAGGAGTTGAAAAAGTCAGTTTGCTAGGATTGTCATTTGATATTTATTGGAAACACATATAGTTATAATGTTCTCTGCATACATGTCAAAGATTTCAACAACGTCAACTAACCCAAATGTTAGTACCCAAGACGCTCTTGAGAATTCCGCTCAGCCATGCTGAAGTTCACTGGTAAGTGCATGATTGCTAACCTATATACAAAGATGGTACACTCAAGATTCTCACACCATCACTTTGTCAGCATTGTACATATACCTGTCACATACATTTAAGAATCACACACTACTGAGATGATAAGCACACCATGTCTATACTAGAGTCTCTCACATTTCCAGTACTAGAAACATGAACACCACCAGCAAAAGGTGCCTGTTGTACAGCACTTAGCACATCCTTCCACTTGAAGACAGACCACTATACTTGGAGGAGAAGGGGAAATCAACATGGAGTCAGACTGCACATTGTCTGACATTGTGTGCAAAATAATCATATGCACCAAGCCAACATACCCATACACAAAGAAACTCCATGCCTCCCACCCATCCCCTACTCACTCTCACTCATACACACATAATGGAGCTGTCACAGTCAGCAACGAAAGAGGACAGAAATGGAGTGTCAGTAAAAAATTCATTCTCGTTGGTAACTGATCTAATCTTGAAAAGTACAGGCAAACATCACTGGAATGTCGGAAAAACATGCAATCCACTCAGCTCATGGCCACTCCCATTGTAGCCTTTCCTTAGTGTCACAAATACATCCCAGAGGGATAGCCATTTTAGTCTGTTGCAGCAAAAACAACAAAGAGTCTTGTGGCACCTTATGAACTAACAATTTTATTATGGTATAAGCTTTTGTGTGCTAGACTCCACTTTATAAGATGCATGAAGTGTTATCAAAGGTTTCAGGTATATATACCATCGGGAGGCAGAGAGTGTACATTTAGAGAGAAATCCTATGCATGTTTAGACAGAAAAAAGTCCTACAACTCCCAGCATGCCTCAGCCAGCCATGCTGGCTGGGGAATGCTGAAAGTTGTAGGACCTCTTTCTGTCTAAACATGCATAGGATTGTGCCCTCAGACTTCATTTAGACATCTCCTTAAGACTAGGGATGGACGAACCATCCTGCCCCTGCCCCGCACGCAGCTTGTTGAACAACCGTCACTTACCTGCCCATTTGGTTCTCTGGGCGAGCTGCTAGGCAGTCTATTCACACCTGTAACCTTGCGTACATGGCTGCTTTACAGCCACCATTTGTGTAAGACATCTTTTACAGAAAATGAGCTGCCATTTCTACGCAAAATGGTGCCTCACTGAGGAGTTGGGCACCCGCGCCTGCTTATCAAGTGCTGCAGCTCGCCCAGCAGCTCGCCCAAGGAACTGAACAGGGCAGGTAAGTGGTAGCAGTCCATGGACGAGAGTCCAAGAAGCTGAGTGAGGGTATCTGTTGGACTCCACCCCCCTCTCAGACTCCCATGGCATCCCTACTTAAGACAGATCTCTTCATACAAGCTTTCTCTGAGATGTGACCCAGCCAGCTATGCACAGCACAGTATGTAGTTTTATTGCTGATTAGTATTTATTTATTATTGTGGAGTCTTATTGTTGTATTTTGGTGGCAATGATATTGCATGTTCACTGCTTTGATAACTCCGTGGAAAGCGGTATATAAATTTGGGTGATAAATGCATAAAATTGTAAATGGTGAGGTCAGAGAGAAAATAAATGCAGAAAGTATTAACAGTGGTGATTCACCAAAATAAGTCATTGCTGATAACACAAACATCCTGGCACTAGGTAAGCCAATTAACACTTGTATTGTGATGAAGAACCTTTAACCCAATTCAAGCCTCTGGAGATAGAACTGGACCTCATGATGAATTGTAACTCTTGCTCTAATCTCCCTTTGTTTGTTCTACAATGATGACTCAAAGGTCAGTGAGAAAGCGGGAGAAGATGTTTTTTAATATTGCCATTTCTGATGTCCATTCAGATTTGTGTCCATTTATTATTTTCTTTAGAGACTGGCCCGTTTGCCTTATGAAGAACGCAGCGGAGCACTGCTGAAAGAAGATAGCATATATCACATTGGAAGATGAGCAAGTGAATGAATCCCTGATGTTGCGGATGGCATTATTTGGTCCTGTAATAGCACTAGCAGAGTAGACATCGGAACAGAGTTGGCATCTGGGTTTGTTGCAGCATCTGGTCCTTTCACACATCTGATGAAGTGGACTATAATCCACGAAAGTTTATGTCATAATAACTTTACATCTCACTATGACCTGGTTCACATGTAATAGCAATTCATGGGTAGTTTAACCCATGAATTGTTGGGGCTGTGTGGGAGTAGGTGAGCATGCTGCCTTCTGCCCGCTCACCACTTCTGCTTTACATCCAATTTCTCAAACAACCCATTCCTGTTTGATGCAATGTCAGAACCTGGAACTCTGGGTTGTTTGTCCTTCAACAACCCAGAGTTTGGGTTCACACAGACTCAGCCCCAGCAGTTCATGGGTTAAACAACCCATGGATTGTCATTATGTGCAAATTGGGCAGTTATCTTTGTGTCACACATGGTGGATCACATTACACATTGCTCATATTCACCCCTTGTTACCATTGCCTCTTTCTCTTTCTGTTGTCTTCTTCCCTCACCCCACCCACAGTCTAAATTCAGATTGTAAGCTCCTAAGGGAGCAATCCTATAGCGGCTAGTCAGTGGCTACATGGCCATAAGATATGTCGGTTTCCGGGAACTGACCTCGGAGCCCGAGCTCCAAGGTCAGTCCCCTGAGAACTAACCTTCACCCCCTCCCACTCTGCCTCGCAGGAAGCTCAGAATGGCCCCGCGCTCTGAAAAGGAGCATGAAGTGGAGAAAATGGGGCGTTCCGGGGTGGGGAAGGCGGAAATGCCAGTACGACACATCCAACCTGCTGCCCGGCAGCAGCTTCCCCCGCTCCACCTTCCCGCAGCTAGATAGCCGAAATCGGCCGTCTAGCTGTAAATGCAGGGCAGGTGAAACACAGAGGGGATAATCCCCTCCGTGCGTCTCTTGCCCTGCATTGGATAGGCAGTCGCCTCTGAGTTCGGAGGCAGCCGCCTATCCCGGTAGGATTGCTCCCTCCAGGCACAAACCTAAATTTTTGTAAAGTGCCATGGGACTTAAGGCTCTGTATAAAGGCAGTAATAATAATAATCTATATCTGTAAGACAGTTCCCAATGTACCATCACATGTGAGCGTGATCAAGGAAGAAGCAGAGTTCATTCTCACTTAGTCTAGTTATCAAGGGCAGATTTGGCTCTCACCCCACTGGTGGCCCAAAGCGTGCTCCCTTACTCCCCCATATAATAGTGAATGATGGCCACTTACTTATATAGGAAAAGTAAAGGGCTGCTTTCAAGAGGACACTGGGTGGCCCAGGTCTCAGTGGCAAATGGTTACAACACATATCTGTGTGCAGAGTGCACAGAAACACACACACAGCACTTCTTGCACTATGCATGCTCTCCTTCCATATATGCACCCTGAGTCATAATGACAGGCATTTTGCAAATAACTAGGGCTACAACTCTTTCTCAATTAATTTGATTAAAAATCACATTTAGAGGAAACAGTCCCATTCTCTCTCACACTGCCTCATCTAAGACAATGCCTACTGCAACATGTTGGAGGCATAATCTTAAAACAAAGTAATGTTTCTTCTTCAAAACTATTGTTTTTCTTCATGTGCAATTTTTTAAAAACAACAACAACACTAAAATCCATGCTATCAGCTACATTTCTTTAATCCACTAACTTTATTATTAATATCTATATATGATTATGTTAATATAGTAATTACAGCCTGGTCTACACATGACAGAATGAATTGTACCATCCAGACTGTGAGAGAGATAGAAGTCCTCCCCTGCAAGTATAATACTTCCTGCAAGTAGAAAACTAGCCAAGTAGGGAGTGTGATGGGCTTAAACCGTTCTCTTGGATGTACTAGAGTTTTCTTACTTGCAGAAAAAAATTCTCATTTTTATATGGAAAAGCGTTCAAAATTGCAACCCTCACCTTCAGGCTGAATTGGTACAGTTTATTCTATCACCTCAATACTGCCGCATGCGTACAGTGGGTCAAAGACACAAGTACTGCTTATCTCAGAGGTACACCACTATCAAAACAGGGCGAGCACATCCATCTGGGATTCACTAATGTTCTGTCACTCACTCAGGCATTCAGGCACCCATACAGTGACACCCAATGGACCACAGAGCAGTGTTTAGCTCAGAATCAGCAGTGTACCTGCCCTCTAGTGTCAGCAGCATTGGGCAGCTGCTGAGGCTCCAAACACCACTGCTGCCAACAGAAGGGTCACTGGGAATTCTGTGTGTGCACACATACATGCACAAACACCCCACATGGGTAGGACACTCTGATATCACCTGTAGTGGCAACATTTCCTCCACCCCCACTTCCAAAGCAGGCAAGTGACAGTTCAAAGAAGTCCTGCCCACTTTCTCTGGGTGGCAGGGGGGACTGGACCCAATACATCACTGGAAGTGGGAGGCGAGCAGAGATGGCTGTTTCTCAGGGGCTCTGCCAGAGTCTGTTCTTTCTCCTGTCCCCAGACTCAACCAGCCACAGCAATTCACTTGCTTTGTGCCTCCTCCAGTTTCCTTCACAGCTTCTTCAGCTCAGAAGCAAGTCAAATGGTTTATCCTTTGGCCACTGCCTAGTACATTTGCACACTTGGCTGTTCTCTCTCACTCTTCCTTCTTTGGTGATGCTTGCCTGCCTCATGTCCCTTGGATTATCCCCTACTTGTCTTGCTGAGATTCTCCACAGACTTTTAACCAGGCAGAACATTGGATAGTACACTCAGCCTGCTTCCCCCAATTCAAAGTGCTGGTATTAACTTTCAAAGCCCTCAGAGCTTGGGGCTAGATTACCTGAAGTATTGTCTCCCCCCATATAAACCTGCCCAAAACCTAAGATCATCTTCAGAGACCCTTCTTTGGCTGCTCCCACCCCATGAAGTGAGACAAGTGGCTACTGAGGAGAGGGCCTTTTCTGTTGTGCACCCTGGTTGTGGAATGCCCTTCCCAGAGAGGCTTGCTTCAGACCTATGCTGTGTGGTCTTTGGCACCAGGTAACATTTCCCCAGACATTTTAGTCTTCCTGTTTCTGTTGTTTTTAAATCTGTTAGGGTGCAATCCTATGGACTTTGCCCTCGCCCCTTGGAAGCCTTCGAACTTGGGGGCTTCTGAGATTCCTATGCCCTGTTGGGCTGAAGCCAACCAAGCAGAAGGAGTGCTGGAAGTGATCTTCAGCTTCCCATCCTCCAATCTCCTGCATTTTCACTAGACAGGCCTTTCAGCCCATCCAGCAAAGGCACTTTGGACACAAAGGGGAAGAGGCTCAGGATAACTCGCATCCTGGCCTCTCCAGTCTCCTCCCGTCTGCTTCTCTCAGAACACCCCCTTTCCTCCTCCTCTAAGGTTGCTTTTCTGACCTCAGGGAAGCAGCTGGTTCTTTCTACACCAGTGAAAGGGAGAGGGATCTGGGGTCAGCTCTCTGACTCCCTCGTCCAAGGTTGGAGTACAGGGGCCACAGAATTGCTCTTATTGTATTTTTAAATCTTTTACTGTTGCTGGTTTTTACTTTAGTTTTAAACTGTAGTTTTAAACTTCTAAAAGTTTTCTATTATGTTTTATTGTACTGTATTTTATGGTTTTAATTGTTGGGAACTGCCCAGAGAGCTTCAGCTATTGGGTGGTATAGAAATGTAATAAATAAAATCTAATAAAATTAATACATAGTTTCATCCTGACTGGTTCCCCAAGCCAAACCATCATCATCACCACCACCACCACTACCACCACCACTATTATTATTACTGCTAGTGTGGCTTTCTGACCAACACCCCCAGCCAAGCCTTTTGTGCCTATGTAGTGCAGCCTCACCTAGGATTGAATGCAATGGAATGAACACAAGTGCATTTGAGGTGAGGAGGCCTTGGGAGGGAGAGACTCTGGAGCAGCCCCTCATCTGCCTGCCTGCATCTAGGCATGCCATACGCCTTCAATCGGCAGTTCCTGAAAGCTTCCTTTAGCCCTCACCTTTCCCAACAGGAAAGGTGAGTGGAAGATAAGCCCGCTGTTGCCTCATGGTGCCAGGAATGCCTTGAGGTGGGGGCTGCTGACTGAGCAGCTCTTTTTGCCTCTGCTCAGCTTTTCCCTGTGTTACTCTGCTGTGCTGTGAGAAGGGGGTTCCCTTTCTCACAGAGCAGCCCAGAAGCCACCCAACCATCTGCCCACAGAAAAGGGGAGTGCTCTGTCTCTCCATGGGAAGACAGTACAGTTTCTGTGCTACATGGTGGGGAAGGGAGCCCCCTTTCCAGCGTACAGCCCAGAAGCCATGTGATCATCTGTGCAATGAGGAAGGGAGCAGGCAAGCTGACTGACTCCACCAGGGGAGCTTGAGAGGGGACAAAGCACACCAGGCAGGCTCCTCTCTTCCTTGGGGAGCCCAGCACTTGGAAGTTGGCTTGGGCACATGGCTTATCCAGATGCTTTGGAGAAAACCCTGCCTGAAAGACAGGGCTGGGGGAGAAAGAGGAAATACCTGCCTGAGAGAGAATGCGTGTGTGTGTGTCTGTGTGTGTGAGAGAGAGAGAGAGAGAGAGAGAAAGAATGCTTGTTTGTGTGTGGGGGGGAAATAATGCCTACCTGTCTCTTTATTTCTCTGTGTGTTGGGGGGTGGGGTGGGATACCTACCTGCCAGTGAGAGACAGAGAATGCCTGCCTACCTTCCTCTTTCTCTCTCTCTGGGAGTGTATGTGGGGGGGGGGGGATGCCTACTTGTCAGAGAGAGAGAATGCCTACCTGCATCTTTCTTTCTCTGTGTATGTCTGTATGCGTGTGTGTGTGTGGGGGGGATACCTACCTGCCAGTGAGAGAGAGAGAATGCCTGCGTACCTGCCTCTTTCTTTCGCTCCGGCACTCCGGGAGTGTATGGGGGGGCGGGAATGCCTACCTGCCAGTGAGAGAGCGAGAGAGAGAGAGATGCCTGCCTCCTTCCTTCTGTGTGTGTGTGGGGGGGTGCCTACCTGCCCCTGAGAGAGAGGGACAGAGAGAGTGCCTGCCTCTCTCTGCGTATGCGTGCGAGAGAAAATGCCTGCACGCTGCCTGTTTTTGCCACTGGCTCCACCTACTCTTGGCTGCCGTGCCCTGCCCTGCCCTCCGCCCCACCAACCACAGCGGGCACTGGCGGAGCCAAAACCCCATTGCCCATCCCCGCCCCCCCGCCCCTTCTTCTCCCTGGAACTTGCCCCGCGGAGCGGGGCCGCACGAGGAAATGCTTCTTTCCGCTCCACCACGACGAACTTTCCCCTCAGCTTCTGGTTCCTTCTCCTCAGGGCGAAAGGCTGGGCGAGACGGTCTCCGCTGCCTCCCTCCCTCCCTCCGTCCGTCCCTCACACGGACACACGCGCTCCGTCCCGGCTCGCTACCTGCTGACCCCGTCGTCCCCCGAGCGCACGGCGGGAACCTCGACAAGTGCCGCTGGCGGGTGGGGCTCCACTTCAACCTGCGGTCGCCTCTCCAGCCGACGCCAGACCAGGAAGCTGCGCGCCGCGCCTGCGGAGCCGCCCCGCCCCCGGCGCCGCCCCCCGCCCCCCCGCGGCCGCCGCCGCCGCCGCCGCCGGGTCTCTCGCTCGAGCCGCCTCGGCGCCGGCCGGGCGCCCCCTAGCGGCGCCGGAGCGCTCTGCCGTGTGCCGCCCAACCGCCGTTAAGCCGCCTCCGCAATTCGGATCTTTGCAGGCGCGCCCGGCCCGGCCCGGCCCGGCCCGGCCCAGCGCGGCGCGAGCGGAACGTCATAGAGAAAGCACCGCTGCGCCTGCGCCACCGTCTCTTGGCTTTCGCCGGGGCCGGACGGGGGAGGATTTCTGCAGGGAGGAAGGTGAGCCAGCGCGAGCTTGGGAATCAGATCCACCGCTGTCTGGGCATCCGCCTTCGGTGTGCGGCCCGATCCCGTGCTTGTTTACCCGGAAAAAAAATCTCTCAGGACCTTACTCCGCCCCAGGTAAATGTGTCAAAGGTGAGGCAAGTTCAGCCCTTAAGCCTGCCTTCCCCCAACCTGGCGCCCTCCAGATGCGTTGGACTACAACCCCCAGCATCCCCAGCCAGCACGGCCAATGGCCGGGGTGATGGGAGTTGTAGTCTAACGGATCTGGAGGGTGCTGGGTTGGAGCAAAGTTGCCTTGAACCGACCGAGGCTGTGTTGTAATCAACAGCACATTTACTTGCGAGTAAGCTCCGTTGAGCACATCAGGCCTTTCTTATGCGTAAACAACATAGGGTCAGATTGTCATGGTCTGGACATAGCGCGATTGCTTCCAGGAGTCAGCTCTATTCCAACACATCCCTGGGAACAACAACACATCCCAGGCATCTTACCCATCAGGACAAATCCTTGCAGAAAACCTATTCAACTTTTCTCAAACTCTGCATCAGAGATGCTATCTCAATGAGATGCCGACCTGCTATCCTCCACATGTTTTAGACTTCAACTCCCATCAGCCCCAGTCAGCATGGCCAGTGGTCAGGGATTCCTGGGAGTTGAAGCCTGAAACATCTGGAAGGCACCAGGTTAAGGAAGCCTGCTCTGCGTGCGCAATTGCACACACCAACACTCCTGGACGCTCCTGACAAACTCCTAAAACACACTCTGCACATACAGGGGCACCAGGTAGCCTCACTCATCGCCCCATTCCTCCCTTTCAGCAATGCCAGCAGGATTATCACCCTCACTTTGGGAGCCTCGACTTTCTAGAGGACTTGTTTTCAAAATGACAGGCAGCACTGTCTGTGCTCTTCCCATACGTCCGGTATCTCATGACCCTTACGGGGATTCACAGTTTACCACACACAGCCCTAGGGCAATCACCTACGCATCTCATGCAACAACACTGCACTGTAGCTAGAGGGATAGATCACACCCCAAACTTAAGTGTGGATCCAATGCGCTTCAGAAAGGAAGTGTCTTGTTTTGTGCTTCCCCATTTCCCCAAGTGATAGGAAGTTTCAGGGGACAGCCTTTCTACTTTCCTTCTTTTACAGTTTTCTTGAAATATGTCTGTAATATTTACAGTTACATCATTACGTCAGGCTGTAACAGAGGGAGTGAGAGGAAGCTGGCCGCTATCACAATGCTCTGCTGAGAGGCCACCTCCCTCACCTGTCACTGTTCCATTAGGCTGCAGCAAAGGGAGAGAAGGGAAACGGGCTGCTCCACTGGCCGTGCTGAAAGACCAGCAACTTTTGGTTCCTCCTCTCCTTGAACTGTATGCATTCCAGCTAGTCATTATAGGAATGGTGTAACTAAGATCCAGTGCCTGGGTTTGCCTTCCCCTCCCTCCCAATCCCTTTTCCTTGTGTGTCATGCCTTTTAGATTATAAGCCTGAAGGCAGGGACTGTTGATGTTTCTAAGCCACTCTGAGAGGTTTTTTTGGCTGAAGAGCAGGGTAAAAATCCTTCAAATATATAAATGCTACAGATATACAGGTTGAGCTTTGGGGCGGGGAGGGAAGCATGCATGCACCCAGACAGTGCTGGTCTTCAAAGTAGCATCAGTTCTCCTAAAAGCAACCAGCATGCACTCTGAGCATGTACAAATTTTTGCCAGTCAGCTATAAACCTCGGACTTCTTAACTACCTACATTCCATCTTGTTTACCTCCTTCAGCCCCTACCCAAGCAGCTGGGATGCATGTCTAGTACCTAGCAGCTACAAGCCATCAAAACCCATTAATACTCATTTAAGCAAGCATCTTCTAACCACCAGTGTGAAGTAAATCTCTTTAGCTACTAGCAGTACAAAATCTGAGAAAAAGGTTGTATCCTCATTGCTATATAACATAATGCACAGAGTGGATCAAGGATCTTGGAAGGGGATTAAGGAAAAAAGGCAGAATTGGGTGGCAACCTCCATAAAACAATATAAAAGCAAGATCTAGGGTGTGGCCCAGCTGGGATGTCACGGTAACCCAGAACTGGTTTCTCCTCTCCTGGTTGGCCCCCCACGGCTAGACAGCCAAAAATGGCTGTCTAGCAGAAAATAGCAGGGCAGGAGAGGCGCAGAGGGAACGATTCCCCCCCCCCCCCGTGCCTTTCCTGCCTTGCTTAGGCTAGGTGGTCGCCTCCGAGTTCGGGGCGGTCGCCTATCTTGATAGGATTGCACCATTAGGGTGGTTAAAACAAAAGGGGGATTGTGAAGCGCTCCAAAAGGATATCTCTAGATTGGGAGAATGGACATTAAAATGGCAAATGCAGTTCAATTAAAGGAAGTGTAAAGTGATGCACATTGGGCTAAAAAATCCTAACATGTCACATGCATCAATGAGGTCTTGGCAGTGACCAAGGAAGAGATTTTGGGGTTGTGGTGGACAGCTCAATGAAAATGTTGAGCCAGCATGTGACTGCTGTGAAAAAGGCAAATTCCTTGTTGGAGTTCATTAGGGAAAGAATCGAAAATAAAACTCTCCATATCATAATGCCCTTATGCAAATCTATAGTGCGACCATACTTGGAATGCCGTGTACAGTTCTGGTCACCACACTTTAGAAATAATGTAGTACTGGGGGAAGTCTGGAAAAGGGCAACCAAAATGATCAGGGGAATGGTTATCACATTTGATGCTTTTTAGATTAGAGAAAAATGTGAGACATGATAGAGGTGTATAACATTATGCATAGTGTGGGAGAAGGGAAAAGGGAGAAATGTTCCTCCCTCGAAATTCTAGAACATGGAGTTATCTCATCAAGCTGAATGGTGGGAGATTCAGGACAGCACATAGTTAAACCATGGAATTCACTGCCACAGTGTGTACTGATGGCCACCAGCTTGGATGGTTTTAAAAGGGGAATAGACAAAGTCATGGTGGACAAGGCTACTAGTCATGATGGCTATATAATACCTCCAGTATCAGAGGCAGTATGCCTGTGTATGCCAGTTTCTGGGAAACATGAGCTTTTGCATTCATTCATGCCTTGCTTGTGGCCTTTCCCTTTGAGCATCTGGTTGGCCACTGTATGAACAGAATGCTGAACTAGATAGGCCTTTGGTCTGATTTAGCATGGCTCTTCTTATATTCAATTAATGAATTAATTGTAAAGATTTATATCCTGTCTTTCAATCAAATTATCTCGAAGTCAACTTCCAGGAAATTAAAACAGAAGAATAAAAACACAAAGCAACTGAGAACAATTGAAATCAGCAGCACGGCAGCCACATTATAAACAGCATCATTATATGCCATTAAAAGTTTGAGCAACTAAGCCACTTTTGCACAGACTCTATAATAAAGGAAAGTGGTGACTAGGGAAACATGTTTGGGGAGGGCGTTCCACAGTCAGGGCACCATGACAGAAAAGGCTGTGTCCTTGGTAGCCACCCAACTAACCCGAGAAGCGGGGAGTAATGCTTCCTTATGATAAACAGTCAGGGCCAGAAATATTGGAACAAGAATAACTGTTTTGGCAGTTGGCCTCTGTACACCACCACATTGAAGGTGAAAGGAAACACACCCAGATGGGAGCGAAGTCAGGACTTCCAGCTGTAATTCAAGGGGTTTGACAAAATTGGGGCACTACCCATTCAGGAAGAACAGCCAGTGGCATACACGCACACCCATCATTGGCAGCCCATAAGTAATGGAACAAACCAACATCATTTCAGACTTAAGGGTCGCCTTTAATACCTGGATGAAAATCCTTGGCAGTCAATGACTGCCTGAAGTCTGGAACCCATGGACATGACCCAATGCTGAGTTTCCTCCCTCGAGACGCTTTGCCAGGCCTTTACTGCAGCTGCCTTCAGCTGCTGCTTGTTTGTGGGTCTTTCTGCCTTCAGTCTTGTCTTCAGGAAGTGAAAAGCATGCTCTGTTGGGGTGAGATCAGGTGACTGACTTGGCCATTGAAGAACATCCCACTTCTTTGCCTTGAGAAACTCTTGGGTAGCTTTTGCTGTATGTTTTGGGTCATTATCCATCTGCAATATGAAGCGGCATCCTATCAGTTTGGCAGCATTCGCCTGAATCTGAGCAGAAAGTATAGCCCTATACACTTCAGAATTCATCCTGCTGCTTTTATCGGCAGTCAGGTCATCAATAAACACCAGTGACCCGGTTCCATTGGCAGCCATACATGCCCATGCCATAACACTGCCTCCACCATGTTTGACAGATGATATGGTATGCTTTGGATCATGAGCTGTTCCTTTCCTTCTCCATACTTTTCTCTTCCCATCATTCTGGCACAAGTTAATCTTGGTTTCATCAGTCCAAAGAATTTTATTCCAGAACTGGGCAGGCTTTTTCAGGTGTTTGCTGGCAAAGGCTAATCTGGCCTGTCTGTTCTTGAGTGTTACCAGTGGTTTGCACCTTGTTGTGAAGCCTTTGTATTTACATTCATAAAGCCGTCTCTTGACTGTAGATGTTGACAATGACATGCCTCCCTCCTCAAGAGCGTTCTTAACCTGGCAAGATGTTGTGAAAGGGTTCCTCTTCACCATGAGTAGAATTCTGCAGTCATCCACTTCAGTTGTCTTCCAGGCCTTTTGCTGTTGCTGAGCTTGCCAGTTAATTCCTTCTTTTTCAGGATGTTCCAAACTGTTGTATTGGCCACTCCAACTGTTTTTGCTATCTCTTTGATGGGTTTATTTTGTTTCCTCAGCCTAATGATGGCCTCCTTCACTCACATGGACACCTCTTTGGACCTCATGTTGGGAGTTCCAGTGAACAGCTACCAAATGCAAATGTAACACTCAGAACCACCTCCAGGCCTTTTATCTGCTTGATTGGTCATGGGGTACCCAGGAAACAGGCCACACCTGGCCATGCAGCTGCTTGTCAGCCATTTGTTCCATTACTTATGAGCCACCAATGCTGTGTCTGTGTGTATGCCACTGGCTGTCCTTCCTGAATGGTTAGTGCCCCACTTTTGTCAAACCCCTTGAATTACAGCTGGAAGTCCTGACTTTGCTCCCATCTGGGTGTGTTTCCTTTCACCTTCAATGTGGTGGTGTACAGAGGCCAACTGCTGAAAACAGTTATCCTTGTTCCAATATTTCTGGCCCTGAGTGTATTTTAACCCAAAGAACAAAGCCCTCTTGGTTTTTAAGTGCCAGATATGTGGCTGCAAAGTAAGTGAACATAGCATAGAGCAGGTGAAATGCCTTCAGCAGTGGTTAATGGGGGGTGGTGGCACTCAGGCAGTGATCTTTGGTGTGAGAAAGGGGGTGTTACAAGTACACAAGAATGTATGGCTCCATACATGGAGATCAACACCCGATCCTACCACCTGCACTATCAGTATATTGCTCTCGGAGCAAGCCATTTATCACAGGTTTTTAAAAAAAGAAGGCGGGAGTGTGTGTATGTGTGTGTGTGTGTGAGAGAGAGAGAGAGAGAAAGAGAGAGCACCTGCAGAAGAGTTTTTTTCTGAAGGTCGCAATGAATATAAAGAATAAACCCATGCTCCATTCATTTAAGTGGCTGTTCCTGGAACGTACAGGACTTATAGGCAGTTCCACCCTAGTGGCATCTCCGGTTATAAAATATCTACAGGGGAAGATGAATAAAAAATTAGGTCATGAGTCAGGGGATCAGAGAAGCAGCAACTGAATTAGACTAATTGATTTTCAGATTGATGCATTTTAAAAATGTGTACTCAAGACAGTATGATGCACTTCTATATTTGGGGCTGAGAATAAGGATTGCAATTTATATTGCTGGCCTATAAACTCTCAAAGTCCCTCAGATCCCAGGAACGCCCTACTTAAATGGTTAGATGTCATCACTGCTTAATTTGTCTGTTGGAAGCCACCACACCCTTCCGATCAAGACACCCTGCTCCCCAATACTTCATGTGTGAGGACAGTCTGTGGTTACTCAAAGGTGCAAGAAAGGTACTCTGTACATGCTCAGATTATTTCCCCTTGTGGCTGAGAAAACAAGTACGATTGGCACCCAATAGAAAAGTTGTTCCTGGAATTGGATACTGGCAACAGCTGCAGAGAAGCAGGGAGTATGGGACAGGCTGGTGCTCACACAGCTAGGAGGAGTAGAGCACTGGAGAAGGAAGAGAAAGCCAGAGTTGGGTGGGGTGTCACATCATAAGCAATTCTGCACATGCCTGGAAGGGCATCGGTCGGAGGCGAGTGAATCAGGCGGCTTGCGATGGCCACTGGCAATGGAAAAAGGGGGTTGCAGAGGATTGTTGTAGCCTCTAGGCCAGGGGTGTTGAACCCCAGGCCCACAGACCAAATCTAGCCTACCTGGGGTCCCAGTCCAGCCAATGGGGGTTCCCCAGACAGCCATGCCCCCTTCTCTTGGCCCCATACCTTTCCCCCAGGGGCTGATCATTTGGTGGTTCCCCAGTTTTTGTGTAGGATTTTTCCCCATTCTGAAACTTCCAAATGCCTCTCCTGAGGCTTTGTTCCTGGCCATAAGAGCATTAAGCTAAAGTATGCTGGCATTTTGGCCGCACACACTGGAATGCGGCCCCTGAGAGCTTCTCTGAAACGGTATTTAGCCCTCAGGCTGAAAGAAGCTTAACACCCCTGTCCCAGACTGATGACAGGGATCCAGAACATTTATCTGAATGGAGCCCAAGCAATGCTGCTGGGGCAGGCTGGTTTAGGTGAAAATGTGCTGCATACATTCCTGGACACCTAATATGGGCAGCGTCTTTGGTGGAGTCTAAGGAATCAGTGCTGAATCTGATGATATCCCCAATGGCTGGGCACCTTGGCAGGCACCAAGAAAGGTGTCTGGGTGATGCATTGGGGCCAGTGGGACCCAAGTTGCCTGCCCCTGGGTTACGATATAGAAATGTTCCAAAATCCATATAGTTTTATTGGACAAACTCAATGATCACAAGGTGCAAGCTTTTGAGATCTCCAGATCTTTTGGGTTGGACTCAATGGTCTTATGGGCTTTTTCCAACCCAACTGTTCTATGATTCATCAGGCAAGATGTCCCAAAAAGAAGGTTGATAGGGCAGGCCGATAGGAAGCGTGGGGGAGTCTGATTGGATGTTGTACTCAAGAAGTCTTCATAGTCAAAAGTTTGATATGGAGGAGGGGGGTTTGCAGACTTTGCCAAAGCTTGGGCTTTGCCAGGTGAGCTGATGGTTTCATGTTTCAGTGCCCCTAGGACTAGTGGGAACAGAAAAGTAGAAGGCAATTGTCAATCATCTATTTTTAGAAATATAAAATCCAGCTGTTAACGCAAAACTCTCCATCCTGAGTGAATCAGGCAGGCTCTTTTGTTAATGGAAAATAGAAATTTACAGAAACCATTTACAGAAAAGATTACATTTCTGCTTCCTGCAGTACAGTTTAAGAGCCTCAGTTATAGTTCAGTTTCAGTCACAATTTCAGTCACAGTTTCTTTCATAAGGGAAGCTGCTTCCCCCTTACTGCAGCTGAATTAATTACAGTATTTTTATTCAGCATATTTTTTTGTATAATAATTTAGCATATTTTTTTTAAAGAAAGACAAAACACAACAACAACATAAACATAATACACATACACTAAAATATCTCTTAAGATTGTAAGATATCTACCTTTGGCTCCCCTTACAAAACAAATGCTTATTATTATTCTCTAGTTCTTATCTTAGTTGTATATCATACATTGAGTTCACAGACATTATCTCATTTCTCTCCTAATTTTAAGAACAACAACAACAAAGAGAACCATCTCAAAGTTCAAAATCCACATACATAGATATAATTTTCCTCTATTTCTTGTACAAATTCTATAAAAGGTTTCCAATCTAACATAAATTTAGTTGTTGATCCTTCTTTAATTATAATAGTAAGTCTTGCCATCTCTGCCAGCTCCATCATTTTCATGATCCACTCGCTCACAGTTGGTATTGTTTCATTCTTCCACTTTTGTGCATACAATAACCTTGCAGCCATTGTCATGTTATTTAGCATATTTATATGGCTGCCCATCAATATACATTCTCTGGGCAGCTTACATTAGTGGTAGACAAAAAAAGGATTTGCTGTGGCCACCCAGCTTCTGCTTTTCTTGCCAACATCAGAAAAAGAGGTGTGTGTGTGTGTGTGTGGGGGGGGGAATATTGAAATGTGCAGCATTTTGATAAATAGCTTAACTAGATATGAGATAGGAGATCCATGATCAGAATTGTCCACCTTAAAATAAATATCAGCAGCTGTGCATGCAGTTGCAAATTGGATCAAGCAAGCAGTGCTGGTCTCACCTGCAGTTTTACCTGACCTAACACCATTTGAAAAGATTTTGGAGAATTTAAAATCAACTAAAGGCACAATCCTGTGCATGTTTAGGCAGAGAAAAGGCCTACAACTCCCAGCATGGATCACACAGTATGGCTGGCTGGGGCATGCTGGGAGTTGTAGGCCTTTTCTCTGTCTAAACATGCACAGGATTATGTCCTAAAGGACTATTACCTAAAGCAGCCTTCCCCAACCTGGTACCCTCGAGGTGTGTTGGACTGCAGCCCCATCATTCCCATGCTGGCTGAGAATGATGGAAGTTGTAGTCCAACTAAGACATCTGGAGGGTACCAGGTTGGGGAAGGTTAGCTTACCATTTCCTCTGCAAGAGCTATAATTTGCCTTTAAGGCCAGCTCACCCTGTCAGATACTGGATGAGAAGTTGCCTGCCATCTCCACTCAGGATATACTGCATCTCCAGTGTCTCGTAATTTCCAGTAAGAGGAAGGAGTCTGAAACATACACTGGGCCAATTCATCTTGAAATACTACCATCAAACATCATCCATTTTGTACAGAAAGTCCTTTTCGACTCAGCCAACACTTGATTTTTAGCATCTAGCCAATTTATTTCTAATGGCAAAGCGGCCACAGCTTTCAGTGTTACAAGCAGGCATGGAGTGAATCCATTTCTGGCTGCACTGGTTTATAAGCCTGACTGAAACAAGACGCAGATTTCCTGCCAGCCAAGTGCCTCTGGGACTCTTTGGCCATTTGCAGCCATTTTAAGCAGTCTATAAAATTTAGAATTTATACATAGAAGTCTGCATTCTATAGGTGGCATATATGGATTTAATTTGCCTATCTAAAGATCTGTGTTGTTCATGGTCCCCCATGCAGACTGATCAGATCATTGAAGCAATCTCTGAAAATGGAAGACAACCAGAACATGCATTCTACTCTACAAATGACTCACAGGCAATGTGTGCACCATTAGCTTTTCAAGCAATATATACCTGAACAAATACCAGGGGAACTGTGCACCTCATTCTATGTCCTATCCCAATTATATGTAGCTAGAGTATTAATGATCTCTCACTCTCTCTCTCTGTCTCTCTCTCCATCCATCCATCCAAAAAGTTCTCAGACTGGTCAGATTACATGATACAGGAATAAAAACAACAGACAATAAAAAGAACAACAACTAGCACAGGAAGTATAACTTATATAAAAGCAGCCATTCCAGCACACAAAGGGCAAATTTAAACTGTAGAGTCAAGAATCTAAAATGCATGGGAGGAAAGGAATGTCTTTTTCTAGTGCCAAAAAGATAACAGTGTGGGCCCTAAGCAAGCCCCTTTGGGAGGGCATTCCATAAGCAGGGTGCCACAATCAAGAAGGCCCTCTCTCCTGTAGCCATTCACCTAAATGTATTCAGTGGGGGCACCTGGGGGAAGGCCTCAAAAGAATCCTAAGGATTCTTGTTGGTACATATAAGAGGAGATGTTCCTTTTGGTCAGGGGTGGGCAACTTGTGGCCCTCCAGAAGTTTTGGCCTACAGCCCCCATTATCCCTCGCCATTGGCTATGCTGGCTAGGGTGGTGGGGGTTGCAGGCCAGCTGCCTGGAGGGCCACACGTTGTCCACCCCTGCTTTTGCTACTCTGCCCCCAAGCTGTTTAGGGCTTTTAAGATCCACACCAACTCCTTGGATTGGGACTGGAAATGGACGGGAAGCTAGTGCAGCTGACAAAGCACTGGCATCACGTACCCACATCAGTCAGTCCCAGTTACTAGCCTAGCAGTTCTATTTTGGACTAACTAAAGTTTCAGAACTGTTTTCAGAGGTAGCGCCACATACAACATATAGAAGTAGCTGCATGAATCTGACCCAGACCACATCTGAGGAGAGCATATTTAGTGTGCAGACTTTAAAAATGGTTAAAAGTCATTCCTTCACTCCAAGGAACTCTGCGCTGTAATTCTCTTAGGGTTTTGCAAGAGATAGCCAACAAATAATTATCAGCATTCTAACCAAACTATAATTTTCAATATTCTTTGGGCAAAGTCAGGATCGTTAAACTGGTATACAACCAATATATGCTTGTATTATAGATATACCCTTAATCATTAAGGCTTTATGGCACATTGACAGGAGATACAGAAATTGTCCTGGAAATTCTACCTGTCTCCACAGTGATATCACAATCACCAATGTAGGAGGCAGAGTTTTCACAGTCTCAGTGCGCACACACGAACTATGCTGTGTATTTTGGGAAGATCTCAAAGCTGGTTTCTATTTGCTTCATTTTGAGGGTTCACCCAAATTTGTGTGTGTGTGGAGGTGGCATTTCTGGACATTATGGCGACTCAGTGAAGGACTCAGATTACTCCTGACCCCAAAAGGCTGAGTGTCTCTCCGATAATCTCCCAGCGACACTATTACAGGACCTAATAATGTTAGCCACAACACCAGGGGTTCATTCACTTGCTCATCTTCCAGTACATGCTGTCATCTGCCATCAATGCCCTTTTGCATTCTAAATAGGTCAAACAGGCCAGTCCCTACGCAAAGGAAGAAATGTAAACAAATCTAACATCAGAAATGGCAATACTCAGAAACCAGCAGAACATGTCAACAAAGTGACCTACCGCTGCAGTCTGTTACCCCTCTTAAGGTGACCGTCCTGGAACAAAGGAACTTCAAAGGGAAACTCCAGCATGAACATGCGAATTATCATCAAAGGGAAACTTCAGCATCTAAAAGTTCAATTTTATTCATTTGTGTCTGAACAGTGACAATGGTTTCTTGTCCTACAGAGGTGTTAATTTACTCAGCAATGCTAAGATGATTGTATTATCACCAATTACTGCTGCTGTGAAGGGTCATTTTGCATATATTTCAGCGCTAATTAAATTGTTACAGACGGCAATTTTTGCATTCCATTGACATATAATCCCAACCTTTAGGTTGTTTTCCTTTACACTTGTGTGTACCTGATAACAGAGGATCACACTCCATGCCTCTGATGAAGCCAGCCCTACTCCATGAACGCATATGCCATAATAACATTTCTAGGTATTTAAGGTGCTACAAGACTTGTCATTTTTATCTCAAGCAAAATCGAAATAACACAGGCTTTTAAAGACGTTTTAAGAAATTGAACTCAGCAGCTCAGCCATGTGAGTCAGCCAGAGCTTTTTCCCATTCAGAGACTGAAATATCACATGTCAAGAGCCACATTTCCTTTCCTTGAATATAATTATAAATATCAATAAAATATGTTCTTGCTGATACCAAGAATCAATGAAATGATTAGCTTGAAAGTGCCTTTTGCACCCTCTAGTGCTGTAATATGGAACAGCAATTTAAAGATTTTTTTTCTACAGCAAAAATATTCTACAGGAAACATGCAGAAAATATTTTTATTTTTTATTATCCTGATATCACAGAATTCTAATGTTCATTGTTTCTAAATCATATCCAAATCTTCAGAACCGCACAGAAATAAACCTATGTATTCTTGGGCTTAAATATGAGAGCAAAGATGAACATTTTAGAGCACCATCCCCCCCCCCCCGATGTTGATGGGCTGGGGTGGGGGGTGGGATGGTGC
Organism: Heloderma suspectum; assembly: GCF_057233095.1. NCBI lineage: Eukaryota > Metazoa > Chordata > Lepidosauria > Squamata > Helodermatidae > Heloderma > Heloderma suspectum. The sequence goes on from NC_139462.1 coordinate 137,778,217, forward strand.
TATGCTGGCTCTAGCTACTCCATTCCCCCAGACAGGCCTGGAGGCGGCATAACAAATTCCCTCAATCCCATTTCTGAAATGCCTGACAAAACTGCCCCCACCACCCCATCCCTCTGCAACTTCTGCTTTGGCTAGCATGAGCCAGCAGAGCTCAGGATGCACTGGGAGATCCACCACTCTGCTCTTTCCTGGTCCCACTCAGCCCTATGTGTCCCTTACGAATACCGCTGTTAAGTCACTGTACAATTTATCAGGGCCGATGTCAAGGGTGGGCTTGGCTGGGCACCTGCTCGAGGCCCACACCCTAGCAGGGACTCACTGACAAGAGCCCCCTGGGCTTTCCTCTGCTCCTCCTCATTGCAACCTGCTTATTCACCTGCCTCCCAGTCTGACCCAGGCAACAGTGATGGTGAGAAGAAGGAGCCCTAGGTGCCCCTGCCTACCTGCTCACTGGCTCTCTGCCTATCAAGCAAGGAAGTGGTATCAGTGATGAGGGAGAGGACGAGGAGCAACAGCAGCTGGTGACAGCAGTGAGGAGAAGGTCAACTCATGGGGGGGGCATTGAGCGTCTCTTGCCCAAGGGCCCCCAGAAACCTGGAACCAGCACTGCCCTTTTGGATACTTTCTCATGATATAAAACTAAGTGGATATCGTCTTAGTAAAATATAAAGACATTCAAAGTTCCCCTAGGGAAGATTTAGTCCCACCGGTATGTGTTGTGTTGTGAACAAAACAAACAGAAAAATGTTCTTGGATGTGCTGGATAAGGATAGCACACACTCATTCCAAGAAAAAATGGATGCTCATGCAGATAAAGGGATATGAATTCACCCTTCACATTTTTTAAACAGGTTAAGTTGTTTTTTTTTACCCTTTTGAAGGAATGCATGAGTATGCTACTCAGCCCCAGGGATGTGATATGAAAGCTACTATCCGCCATGCTCCGTCTTTAATGAGCTTCCACTGTGCATTAAAAATGTGGTTGTTCAGGCAGGCATTTGGGGTGGGTTAGGGTATTTTAGAAAATGTTTTTATTGTAGAATTTTATTGTTTTAAACTGTTTTATTATATGCTGTACATTGCCAAGAGTGGCTGGGTGACCAGCCAGATGGGCGATTAATACATTTAATAAATAAATTTAATAAATAAATATCCACGAGATCAGGGCTGTTGAATGTCTTTCAGGCTGAGGGCCAAATTAAGTCTCAGCAAAGCCCTTGGGGGCTGCATTCAGAAGACGGGTGGCCAAAGGCACACGTGGGCAGAGCCAAATGCAAAAGGGATGGGGCCGAAACACCATATATACCAGGACATTTGAGCTTAAAGCTCTTACACCCTTCAGGGAGAGGCATTTCAACCTTTCAGAATGGGGAGAGCTGCACAAACGCTGTTGAAACCATCAATGATCAGTGGCTGAGGGAAAGGGGGTGATGAGCTGGGCTTCTCGCTCTGAAACAAGGACGGAGAAGAACACTCCCCACCTCTCTGCCTGAAATATTACTAGGGGAAAGGTGCTGTGAGGACTTTACAAGCAAGTAGGGTGTTATGGCTGTTGTCATGCCCCTTATGGACCACCCCTCTTCAGAGGTCGACCTGTGTCTAGGGACTTTGAGGCAGATCAGGGGAATCCTGGGCCCTCAGGGTGGGGGAAGACAGTCATAGAACCTTTCCCTCCAGATGTAGTAAGCCCCCTCTCGGACTCGGACGCAGACACCCAAAGGCGCAGGTTCAGCTGGCTACCAGATGCAGAAGAGTCTGCCTGAGGAATAAGGACTCGTGAGTAAAGGTATATTCATGTGCAAGGCTCTGTTGGCAAGTAGAGCGTTCCTCAGGTGGCACAGATGGCCTGCAGTTGGCCTCTGGGTGGGGTTCTGAAGGTCCAGCTTAAAAGCCTTCTAGGCAGATAATATGGGAACAACGTCCGTGCTCGTCTCCTGGATGCCTACCTTGCATTTCCCTGATATTTTAGCTCTTCCCTGGAACTCCCTGTGTTTGGAATTTGGACTGCCAACTGACCTTGCCTTTGGAATCAGCCCTGACTAATTTCCTGGAGCTGTCCCTGCACCACTGCAAGTAGGACAGTTGCAGCAATTTCTGCTCTAGCACTGTGTGTGTGTGCTGCCACACAACAAAGAGCAAAGCGAATTACCCACAAAATTGTAGAAGGGGCCAGGGAGGGGGGGAGAGAATCACCTTTTGAAAAAACCCAAACTGTACAGGCTCCTCTTGTAGAAAAGAACGATAGACATACCTGCCTGAAAGTTTACAGGTAACTTATTTAGTAGCACATACAATGTATGTATGCCCTACCATACAAACTGAGGGGGGGATCCCTTTTTAGTCCCCTCCACAATCAACTATAAAAGCACTTAGCACAAAAATCCCTGAATCTATCGTTCTGATTTTTTTACAGTTTTCTTCCCTTAAGAGAAGAAACGATGTATGTCATTTTCATAGAGATTGCCTTTGGCAGGATTCACACCATGAACAACTGAATCAAAATCTAAAATTCTCACAGGTTGGGCCCATTACAGTTTCAGATCATGCAGCCGTACCCACAACACCATTCATCCATCATGGATTTTAACTAGGTAAGAAACAAGCACTACACTTAATGCATAACTCCATTCCCACATGCCTGAAGCACTCTGGCATACCGAATTGTAAATTGTTATATCACAAGATGGTTCTTTACATTATGGATGGGCAGAAGTTTGATTGCAATCTATTGGTAGATCACTGAATGATTTGCAATAGATTAATAATTGTTTCTAACACTGACTTGCTTAATAAAAGCAACAATAGGAAATCTCCCCACACCCCCCGTCTAAATCAGGCTGTTAGAATCTCCGATCTGTAGTAACTCAGGTGTAGATTCTCTGTGGCGGTCATCCCAGTGTATGGCGCATGGCAGTTAGTAGGTAACTAATAAGGGCAGCCCCACCACATACGGTACTGTGAGCTGACCCTGCCGCATCCCTCAGCACCATGGAGGCAATTTTTCCATTCTCTTCCAGGAAAAATTCAAACTGGCATAAGCTAAAATTGCACATTGGTGTGTGAAGAATGTTGCCACACTACTTGTTTGCTTCAAACAACAGATAGATTTTTCTAAGTGGTGTTGCAAACAATATGCAAACTAAGACTAGCAGTGAAAATGCAAATGGAACATGTCTAGAAACACTCCCTGTAAAAGGCCAAAATCCTGCATGATGACCAAAAACGCCCCCTTCCCAAACCATGTCTGTAGTTATCTCAGCTGAGAAAACATGAAATTCAAATATTTGATTCCATTAATGCCAAACTACGCAAAAATGACTAATCTGGGGAATTTATGTACAGAGTGGGAAAATGGAACAATACTTCCCAGGCCCTTTTGACCTTTATAATGGAACTTGGAACGGTGAGGTGTTTGAGATGGTCATCTGGAGAGGCAGCACGTGGGCGTGCTCTTCATTGCCAGCAGTGTAAACATGACTGGACATCCTAAACATTTGGGGAAAGGCACCCTTAAGTATTCTGTCAACCTTCCCCATTCTGAATGCTGTGAAACATTTATGTAAGACTATACAAGAGGCTTCGTAGTGGTGGTGATAACCAGCAGCCTATTTGACTTCAAAAAACATTTAGGCAAATTCAAGTAGCCATGGTATTTTAATGGAGCTTCCACGTGCAGAGGCATCATACCTCTAAATACCAGATGCTGGGAACAAACAACAGGGTCTCCTCCTTTTTTGGGTCAGCGGGCACATATGGAATTTTGAGAGAGTGCTGTGGGTGCTCTCACAAAATGGCTGCCATGGTGGGCATGGCCAGTCACAAAATACTCATTTCCTGAAGGCAAACAGGTGAGACTAAAGGGAATAACTTGCCGCAGAAATAAAGAACAAGGCAGAGGAGGGATTTGAGCTCCAAAACACAACCCCCCCTTTCCCCCGCCCAAATAAAGATGGCACTGGAGGGCAGCACTGCACTTTGCAGCATGCCAGTCTCCCAGTTTTTTTAAAAAATTATTATTTTAAAAGCTTAAGAAATAAAATAAAAATCAGGAGGAGCAGGGAGCCTGGTGGGCACCAAAAGTTGATCTGCAGGTATGTTGGTCCCCACAGGCACCGCACGGGAGACCCCAGCAGTAGAAGGCCACCATCTTCATGTCCTGCTTGTGAACTTCCCAGAGGTGTCTGCCTGGCTACCAGCTATCGGAAACAGAATACAGGTAAAAATGGATGGACTGTTGGTCGGATCCTGCAAGGCATTCTTCATGTCTATTATTTTTAGTCACTACTATCCTACTATCACTACTAGCTTTGATCAAATGCATGACGCAGGTTACACCAGGACAGGATTTCATTTGAGTTTATATATATATTGGAGCCCTTCATCTGTCCTGTGCCCTGCCAGCAAGAGCCAAGCAGGGCAGGAGGAATGATGGAAGCAATTTCACCTCCCATTCAACCCCCTCCAGTTCCTCCTTCTCCTCCTCAAAAAAAAAAATAAAAAAAATGGCCAGATGGGCCTCTGAGGTGGCCTAGCTCACTTACCGACAGTGGGTAGGGACGCTAATGGAGATGCTGTAGGATCCTGCAGATCCTGGCCTCTTCACTCCCCCCACCCACCGTCCCTCCCCCTTTTCACCCTCCCTGAGGTCTTCCAAGGTCACGATTGTGACCTTGTAGGATCAGCCATCACAGTCATTCCATGGTGGCTGTGAGGGGGCAAGGGAGGGGGAAGGATCTAATCTTGGATTCCCCTTCTTAAGATCATAGGAATCTCTGCAGCCTCAGGAGGGGGAATCCAACATATCTTATGATCCCTGGGGTGCTCTCCCAGGCGCCACAGCAGTCATCTATTAATGTATATATCAATCTGGTATTGTGATTGTATTGTCCCTCCCCTCCCTTGTTAAACTATCATTATCCACCCTGAGGATGGAGTAGGAATTTAACAAAATAAAATAAATATACACACACAGAAATGTACACCAGATTTCCTACGTTAGTAGATATTAGATTTAATCCTAGATTATTGCAATTACACCTAAAATATTTACTGTTCTATTCATATGATTTAATGTGAAGTTTTGCAAATTCTGTTTCTTTACCAAACTACTGCTATATACCAAAAAGTGTTTTCAAAACATCTCACTCTCTTGCCCAGTCGAAATATGGAAGAAACTCATTTTCCCCATTCTTTCCCCCCTAAACCAGCTACTCAAAGTTGTTGTTCTTTTTAAAGCAGCAAACTTTATTCCATGCTTCACACCAGAGTCCTTCACCTTTGCATTATAAACTCGAACTAGAACTTTAGAACATTCTAGATGTCCTAGAACTAGAACATTATAAACTCGAACTCGTACTAGAAGCTCAGAAGTTTGTATTTGCTTGAAGACGTCCTGATTTTCTGAACAAGGCTGTTGCTTTCAACATTTATATAACCACGTTTTCTGTCTTATATAAAACAGACCTTACCTTTTCCTTGAGGAGAGGCAGATTCTAGCCATACATCTTGCTCCACCATTGTATTCCCTATTGGAAGCTTCTGTGGCCACTCCAGAGATGTTCACCCCTGTATGTGAAGTGCCCGAATCCCTTTGCTAACTTCATAATTGTCATAGATCTCATAGTATGCACCCGCCTTGTCCTAATTATAGTAGTTGTAGTCTTAATGTTTCCCCTCCAGATAAACCTGTAAAACAGGCTCAGGAACTCCTCTGTGTGTCAAAAGCGGCTGTAATTGATTCATGGCGAGTTATATCCACCCTATGCACAACCATGGAAAGGAGTCAGTGATTTCCAGAGGGTAGCCGTCTTAGTCTGCAGCAAAAGCAGCAAAAGAACCTTGTGGCTTCTTAAAAGTCTAAGGACACAGTCCTAGGCATGTTTAGATGGGGGCGGGGGGCGGGAAAGCCCTACAGTTCCCAGCATGCTTGAGGGATGCTGGGAGTTATAGGACTTTTTTTCCGTCTAAACATGCCTAGGATTGTGCCCCAACACATTTATTCTGGCGTACGGTTTTTTTTGGACTATAGCCCACTTCATCAGATGCATGGAGTGTTATAGAGAATGTCAGGCTTGCGTACAGTAATATGGCAGGGAGAATTATGAACACCGAGGTCAGAAGGAAATTAAGTGGAGAAAGAATTGACAGTGACAATCACATTGTTAACAGTGGTCACTCACAGTACAGTTGCTGCTGATAACACAAATATCAGGAGTAAGCAACTAATACTCTGCTCAGAGGTACCACTTTGGGGCGAGGGCAGGGTTCCTGTACCTTTATCAACTGCACAGAAGGCAGAAATTCAAGATGTGAATCCATACGCGAGAGAAACAGTGTGGTATAGTAGTTAGAGTGTTGGATTAGGAATAAGGAGACACACATTTAAATCCTCATTCAGCCATGAAGCCCATCGAGTGACCTTCAGCCTAGCCTACTTCGCAGGGTTGTTGTGAAGATAATAGGAGATAAGAGACCCATGCATGGCACCCTGAGCTTCTTAGAGGAAGGGCAGGATGATGATGATGATGATGATGATGATAAAGAAGACGATGTCGACGACGACGAAGACGAAGATGAACAAGAAACTGGAGGTACAGAATACTTGAGAAACTGCAAAGGTATCACTGTACTTCGACTGTTGTGTGCACTAACTCTCTCACTAAGCCAGTATCTGGCTTTTAAGTTTGCCACCTCACTAGGCTCCTGAAATTGTTAGCGTGCTCTTTCTTGTCCATGATCGATACTTTAGTACCCACATGTAGTTCAAGGCACCCTTATTACTACAAAAATCTGAAAACAGGACATCTGACCATTTCTCTCCCCAAATGGAGACTATGAAATGCATCTTGGATGGTTAAGCAAATGTTTAGTACATAGGGATCACAAGACACCTTGATTACTAGAAAAGTTTGAAAGGGGAACTTCTGTAAATCCCTCCCTCAAAATGAGGGGCTTAGTGGATATAGAGCACCCAGTGTTGTGCCGTGATTAGAGTGTTTGACCAGGACCACGAAGAACTGGGTTCATATCCCTACTCAGCCAAGAAGCTTGCTGTGTGACCTTGGGCCCATCACTCTCTCTCAACCTGACCTACCTGACAAGGTTGCTGCAAGGATAAAATGGAGTGACTGAGCTCCCTAAAAGGAGGGATATAAATAAGTCAATGAATTCCTAAAATAGTTAAACTACTTCACATTAGCTAGTACAGGGGTGGGCAACTTATGGGCCTTCAGATGTTTTGGCCTACAACACCCATTGTCCCTCGCCACTGGCTATGCTGGCTGGGGCTGATGGGAGTTGGAGGCCAAAACATCTGGAGGACCACAAGTTGTCCACCCCCCAGCTAGAAAGTTGAAATGTGATATATCCATAATAAACCAAGACATATAGTTCACTAGAAATAACAGAAAATGGGACATTCAGGGGCCTAACAAAAATGTCAAAATGTGGATGATTAAATTGATCTCTTAATAGAAGCCATCACTCCAGCCCACAGCAAGCTACAACATACTAACATATTTGGATGATTAAATTGAATCAAAATTAAATTGAATTAAATTAACATTTAATTAATTTAATTAAAATTAAACAAAATCAAAATTACATTGAATCAAAATTGGATCATCAAATTTGGATGATTAAATTGATCTCTTAATAGGAGCCATCACTCCAGCCCACAGCAAGCTACAACATACTGACATGTGGAACTTCTGTTGCCTCTTCACCTTTTCAGGCTTAACCTTCTGTGCTGGTGGGCGGGGGGGGGGGGTCGATATTTCCAGGAATATGCATTACCTTTGATGTGTATATGATGACACACACACACAAGACTGGACCCTGGGTGGAGGTCCAGGGCCCTGTAGCCCTTAAGGTCCCCAAATAGCCTTCCCCTACTGGGGTTCCCCCTCACTGGTGCACTGCTTGTTTTCCCCACCACCACCAGTCTGATCTTGTGCTCAGTTTGCAGACCTGCCCAAATTGTACAGTGCAATCATTTTGGCACAATGGAATGGCTCCTTTATATTCCGGTGTGACCTAAACCCTGTTCAGGAATTCAGCTGAACATGTGAGGGCTCAATGTGGGTAGAGGGATGTGACCTGTGCACGCTGACCCCGCCCCCCTCAATTTAGACCTTGCTGTGTTGAATCGGCAAGGTCTGAAAGGGAGTTCTACTCATGTTTGCTTGAGTGCAAGTAGAACTCTCCACACATTACAGACCCTGCCTTATCAATCTCCAGTGAAACCCTAATAGTCATTCAATTACCAAAACATCTGCCAGATTAAGACCTGAGTAAAGGCTATCTCATGTTGGCTCAAGCTCCACAAAGCCAGGAAACTGGAAGCTAAAGCTGATGTCTTAACAGATGTCCCCTATAATCAGTAATGGTGTTGTGCAATGTCACAAATTGTGCTTGCTTACAACTTACCTTCCATGCACTTACATTTTTCCTTGGTCATTCAGGCCCATATCCAGATGGGGAGAATGGAGAACCTGGGACCAGCAAAGATGCCCCACACTGTCCTGGTCCTGTATTGCCTTTTGAAGCATCGGAGTCTTACTGTATTGCTAGAGGAATCCTCCTGTGAGGTTTTTTGATCAATGAATTTTCCTGGTTTGTCAAAAGGAAATCTGTCATTAACCGTGTTAAGAATCCCACTCTCTCCTCAGTGTATTTGAATCTGTTTTCTTGCCTGTTGACCTATATATGACACATGAGGTTAACTAATCATGATTTCATTTCAAGGTGCAGACATAACTCTTTTTTTAGGTGCACACCTCAAACAAGCAATACCTGCAAGTAGCCATGTTCGCTAATTAGAACAAATCAAAAGCATAATGGTAGCATACCTTTATTAGGAATAACCCAATGTCACAAATTAGGGAGACAGCATTTGTGTAATCCAGAAGGCTTCTTGGTGCCGAATTATAATAAAGAAGGGTGTATGGGAACCTCCTTCCTGCAGTTTATAATGAAGGGTGCAGCTGTAGTTCTCTGCTCTGCTGCCTTCTCTCATTGGTGCTGTTTATTCATTCCCCAGCCATAGTCCCAGTCCCATTCCTCTCTCAGATGTTCCACTCTCCCTCAGAAATGCCTCACAGAAAACAGCTCCTCAGAATCTCCCACACCAGCTCCGCAGGGGCAAAAAAGGTTAAACAACCATGTATATTACTTCAGCTGTGAAGTGCAGAATTAACCTTTCTCCCCCTGCCCACCATTCCTTACTTTACAACTGCTTCTGCATTCCTGATTCAGGGAAGGGGAGCAACCCATCCCCTGAATTTGTTTGTCAACTCGAACCTCCCCCAAAGGAAAAGAAAAGAAATACTCTGAGCATGTATGTGGAGTTCACATTTTAAACCCACTGAAATCATAGCACAGCACTGTTATGACTACAGGACTAAATTAGAGCTTGCTTCTGCAGCCACGGTGCTAAACACATTGGTTTCAGAATAAGCGCCATTTTGTTGTAGTAAAGAATAATATATTTTAAAAGTAAAAATAATAAAATGAGCTTCTGCAACCATGTACATGTCCAGCCATGTACATGTCCAGCTAGTCATCCCCTGACATAAAAACAAAAATTGTTTTCTTCAAATAATGAGGCTGCTGCCGTGATCAGGATCAGCCCCGGTGCGGCTGACAGGGCATGCTCATGCTGGCCCAGGTGCTGACACCAGGAATGTTTGCCTGTGGTGGCCCACCACCCCAAACACATAAGGGAGTCAGGCCATAGGTGTGCTGACATTTTGTAGAAGACATTCCTGCAGTGTCTTTTTGGAGGAACAACCTCCTTTTGGAGGCAGAATTTTAAGTGCAGGAGGAGGCTGTGGAATGGGAGGGCTTTGTTGTTTTCTTCAAGGGCCATTGGTGTGCTGAGTGCTGGCCCCAAATTTGGGTAAACCAAGGTGTTATTAAAGGAGCTTACATTTCTAGAGTTCTTCCCTATTCTTGTGGCAGCCCACTTACGGACCCAGGAATTCAGGAACACAATGCTATGGTTCTGGTGTGACAGAATTAATAGCCAAATCTCCACCCTGGGTCATGTGCCTGCTCAGGGCCTTTTTATGCCACTATGTGAAGGAAAACATCTCGTTTTTAGCCTGTTGTATCCTAGAGGTCGAAAACAGCATTGCTGACTTCCTAGTCTGTTTCCAAATGACCTGGTTTTGGGATCTGGCACCGGCAGACAAGGAAGACCCAGATAAGATGTCAAGAATACTGCCGTGCTGCGTAGAGGCCCAACAGGCAATCATTGCCTCGCTTGCTCCCAGCACCAGAGCCAGCTATGCTAAGGGAGTTCCAGCAGTTCAGACTCCCTTGTACGTTATCCCAAACCTGCCCTTTACCAGTCAAGTATGTTATCCAACATGCAGTGCACCTGACGTGTTCCCTGGCCCCGACCCACATTCACGGACACCGTTTGGGAGGAGGTGCCTCTTGAAGAGTCACCGTTCTCCCCTCAGAGTCTTTCCAGGACAGAGGACATTTGTTTACCAGACTCTTCCGATTCAGACATCTTACTCCCAAAGCAACCCCCATCAACCCCAAGTGAAAGGAGCCAGTGGCTGCGGAACCAGGCCAGTGGCCAGCATCCCCTTCCTGGGCAAGGTGCTTGAGCGAGTGGTTGTAGGACAGCTCCAGGCACTGTTGAATGAAACGGATTATCTAGATCCATTTCAATCGGGCTTCAGGCCTGGTTTTGGAACGGAAACTGCCTTGGTCGCCCTGTGGGATGACCTCTGCCGGGAGAGGGACAGGGGGAGTGCGACCCTGTTGATTCTCCTGGACCTCTCAGCGGCTTTCGATACCACCGACCATGGTATCCTTCTGGATAGGTTGTCTGGGTTAGGAGTTGGAGGCACTGCATTACAGTGGTTCCGCTCCTACTTGGATGGCCGATTCCAGAAGGTGGTGCTGGGGGATTATTGCTCTGTGCCATGGCAATTGTGCCATGGGGTTCCACAGGGCTCTATTTTATCCCCCATGCTGTTTAACATCTACATGAAACCGCTGGGGGAGGTTATCCGGAGGTGTGGGCTGAGGTGCCATCAATATGCAGATGACACTCAGCTCTACCTCTCTTTTTCATCAAAACCAGGTGAGGCAGTGGCTGTTCTGAATCAGTGCCTGGGCACGGTAATGGACTGGATGAGGGCCAATAAACTGAAACTCAATCCAGACAAGACGAAGGTACTGTTAGTGGGTGGTTCGTCTGCCCGGCTAGGTGATAGTCAACCTGTTCTGGGGGGGTTGCACTCCCCCTAAAGGATCAAGTTCGTAGTTTGGGGGTGCTCTTGGATCCAGAACTGTCACTTGAGGCACAGGTGAACTCAGTGGCACGGAGCACTTTTTATCAGCTTAGGCTGGTATACCAACTATGCCCTTATCTGGACAGAGATAGCCTAGCTACAGTTATCCATGCTCTGATAACTTCTCGTCTGGATTACTGCAATGCGTTATATGTGGGGCTGCCTTTGAAAACGGTCCGGAAACTTCAGCTGGTCCAAAATAGGGCAGCAAGATTGTTAACAGGGACTGGCCTGCAAGCTCATATTACGCCAGTACTTTTCCAGCTGCACTGGCTGCCAGTCCATTTCCGGGCCCGATTCAAAGTGCTGGTGTTAACATTCAAAGCCCTTAATGGCTTGGGGCCAGGTTACCTGAAGGATCGCCTCCTCCCATATGTGCCTGCCCGGACCTTAAGATCATCATCAGCGGCCCTTCTCCGTGAGCCCCTGCCAAAGGAAGTGAGGCGGGTGGCTACTAGGAGGAGGGCTTTTTCTGCTGTGGCACCCCGGCTCTGGAATGAGCTCCCTAGTGAGGTTCGCCTGGCGCCTACATTGTATTCCTTTCGGCGCCAGGTGAAGACCTTTTTATTTTCCCAGGCATTTTAGCTTTCTAAATTTTTATCTTTGCTGTTTTAAATCTGTATTTTAAACTCCTGCACTGCTGCTAGATTTTATTGTGGTTGCATTGTTATATTGTGGTTTTAATGTTCTATATATTTTAAATTGTTTTATTGTGTGTTTGGTTTTAATTTTTGTGAACCGCCCAGAGAGCTTCGGCTATTGGGCGGTACAGAAATGAAATGAATAAATAAACAAACAAACAAACCAGGCACCAGAGCACAGAAACTCCTCAGAGGGGCCAGGGATGACAGCAGGACTAGCCTGGCCCACCGCCAGAAGGCCTGTGCATACGCAGAAACAACAGATCTCCTCCCAAGGGTGAGAACGCTCCAGCCAACATTTGCACAGCAATCTGCCCAAGGTCCGAACTGCATCTGCCCTAAGCCAAACCTTGTCTGCCTTGACCAGACAGGACACGACGCTGCCTTCCTTCCCTTGACCTGACCTCAGATGTGGTTCTGCCTCAGCTGCCTTCATGCTGCGTTGCCAGGAAGGGCCATTGTCACAGTCCCCTCCCCCAATGTGCTTGGTGCACCTGTGTCAGGCACTGCGGGCATCCAGCTCCACTGCCAGCGCCGTTTCCTCCTTGGCCTTCGAGCAGGGCTGCTGCAAGCGGTCTGCGAAGGCGGCAATTGCCTCAGGCACCAACACCAGGGCAGCACTGTTGCCATCTCTGAATTCCTACGCTCTCCTCTCCCCCACCAGGAGCCAACAAGGACTGAGCTGGCTCAACTGGTGGCACAGCTACCCCCGCCTCCCCCCCATCACCATCCACTCCTCATGTTCTCTCACTTGGAGGAGGAGGGGAAGAAGCCAGGATGCTGGCCACCCATGGGGCATCCTCCCTCTCCTCATCCTCCCACAACTGCACCATCAAGGGCTGAGAGGGGAAGAGGAGCAAGCAAGCAGCAGTTACTGCTGCACCATGGAGGGATGAAGATGCAGAGGATGAGAGAATGGCAGCAACCTCCACACCTCCAGGCCAGAGGGGTCAGGGAGGCAAAAGCAGCAGGGTCACAAATTGTGCATGCTTGCAACTGATTCTTTTAGTTGTACTAGTTCCTCTCTACTCAGCACTGGTTAGGCCTTATCTTGAGTACTGTGTCCAGTTCTGGGCACCACACTTTAAGAAGGACACAGACAAACTGGAGAGAGTTTAGAGGAGGGCAATGAAGATGATTCAGGGACTGGAAACACAGCCCTGTGAGGAGAGACTGAAAGAACTGGGCATGTTTAGCCTTGAGGAGACTGAGGGGAGACAGGATAGTGCTCTTCAAGTACTTGAAAGGCTGCCACAGAGAGGAAGGCCAGGATCTCTTCTTGATCATCCCAGAGTGCAGGACACGGAAGAATGGACTCAAGTTACAGGAAGCCAGATTCTGGCTGAACATCAGGAAAAACATCCTGTTTGAGCAATACGACAATGGAACCGATTACCTAGGGTGGTGGTGGGCTCTCCCACACTGGAGGCATTCAAGATGAGGCTGGACAGCCATCTGTCAGGGATGCTCTGACTTGGATTCCTGCACTGAGCAGGGGGTTGGACTCGATGGTCTCGTAGGCACCTTCCAATCTTACTGTTCTATGATTCTGTGATCAGTGATGACGTTGTACAATGTCACAAACTGTGCTTGCTTACGACTTATCCCCCCTGCACCCACACTTTTCCTTGGTCTTTCAGGCCCAAATCCAGACAGGGAGGATGGAGTGCCTGGGACCAGCAAAAGTGCCCCATCTTGTCCTGGTCCTGTATTGCCTTATGAAGTACCTGAGCCTTAAGTGTTTTGCTAATGAGGTTTTCCTGTGAGTTGACCCAGGCCAGTCTGTTGCTTACATCAGTAGCTGGCAGGATGGGTTAAACGGTGAGAGGGAGCCCTCTTCTAGTAGTAAGGCTAGATGCTTCATAAAGCAATACGGGACTAGGACAACATGGGGCACATTTGCTGACCAAGGAAAAGTGTGGGTGCATGGAGGGTAAGTTGTAAGCAAGCACAATTTGTGACATTGCACAACATCATCATTGATCACAGGGCACATCCGTTAAGGTATCAGCCTTATCTTCCAGTTTCCTGGCTTTGTGAAGCTTGAGCCAACATGAGACAGCCTTAACTCTGGTCTTAAACTAGCAGGAAATTCACTGAATTTCCTTTGTTTTTGAAAAGGAAATTTATAGTTACAGTGTTGTCTGTCCTACCCTCTGCTCAATGTATTTGAATCTGCTTTCTTGCAAGTTGACCTACAGTCAGGGCCAGAAATATTGGAACAAGGATAACTGTTTTGGCAGTTGGCCTCTGCACACCACCACATTGAAGTTGAAAGGAAACACACCCAGATGGGAGCAAAGTCAGGACTTTCAGCTGTAATTCAAGGGGTTTGACAAAAGTGGGGCACCAACCATTCAGGAAGTACAGGAAGCATCTCGAGGGAGGAAACTCAGCATTTGGTCATGTCCATGGGTTCCAGACTTCAGGCAGTCATTGACTGCCAAGGATTTTCATCCAGGTATTAAAGGCGATCCTTAAGTTTGACGTGATGTTGGTTTGTTCCATTACTTATGAGCCACCAACGATGGGTGTGTGTGTATGCCACTGGCTGTCCTTCCTGAATGGTTAGTTAATCTGTAGTAACATGTAGCCTCACCTTGTGGTCACATTTCATATCTAAAGTAATAGGCCTGGCACATAGAAGTCCACTGTAATATAATTCCTCTGAAAACCTCGGTGTACTGGCAGCATGCTAGCTTCAAAAATGAAACTGACATGCCTGAGATAACTTTGCCAGCAGTTTATTTATTCATTCATTACATTTATACCCCACCTTTCTTCCACTGTGGAACTCAAGGTGGCTGCATGTGGTTCCCAGGTGGTCTCCCCTCCAAGCACTGACCAGACCCAGACCTGTGTAGCTTCAGCACAGTGACTGCCTCATGTGCCTTCAGACTACGCCCTGGGAAAGCTGTTGGCTTTCATGGGGCAGAAAAATCTTAATGACTTTTGAACTGCTGCTCAGAAGTTCACCAAACCAATGAAAGGCACATCCTATACTGATGAGACAGATCAGGGTAACAGCTGGATTTTATATTGTCAAACGCAATCATTATTTGCTTCTTCATCCCAGCAGCCCTAAGAAAAATCCTAGGTGTACCTAGCAGAGCCTAATTTGAATATTTGCAACCTCCTCTCACATTCCATTTTAAGAATATGACTACATGCAGACACTGTGCCTTAACACCAGACAGGTTTTTCCTCCTCCCCTCCTCCCCACTTTTGCTTTGATAAGTTCTTCTGATTAAGCATTCTGGAGAATTTGAAAGCTTGCCCACGAGTTGTGACCTTTGGGTTGGGTTGGGTTGGCCTGGCCTAATAAAGGTATTGCCTTAATATGGATTTCGGAAATCGTCTTATGGCCCAAACAGCTGAGTTTGCGTTTTGTACAAAGAAAAAATAGAGATTTATAGGAAAGAGGAAGTTTGCCATCTAGTGGTAGAATGAGGAACCTCCACCGCAAGACCTAAGAGCGCAATCCTGTGCATGTTTAGACAGGGAAAAGGCCTACCACTCCTAGCATTCTGGCTGGGGAATGCTGGGAGTGGTAGGCCTTTTCTGTCTAATCATGTATAGCACTGGGCCCTAAAACAATTCAAATTATTAGCCATTGTGCTTTTGTTTAATTCTGAGTAAACTTTTCTTAAGCTAAAAACATAAATCAGGACAATAATTTTGGAAATGACAAAAACACGGAAAAGCTTCCATTAACAAGGCTGACATTTCAGCATTCCAAGAGCAAAACCTCATTATCATCCCTCAGGGCCATCCTCTAGAATTTATTTATTAACAATCTGTATATACCGCTTCTCATTTGAAACGAATCCTGAAGCGATTTGATATATTTTGTGAAATATTCTCTTCCCTCGTATCTCTCTAGAGTTTGAGTAACTGGCTAGCTGTACATCACAGCCCATACTGGTGCTTCATAGTTCAGACAAGTAAAAAAGGATGTTTGCAAATTCCTTGTGCTCAGGAAGTTCTCAGTGGGGAAAGCCATCAAGAAGATATTGTGGGTGTTGCACTGGAGCAATTTTTCATGCTTAGGCATGAGATGCAGACCAGAGCAGGGAGGGTAAGAGTCAGGAGCCTGTCAGGACTCACGTCACAGAGCAGGGGTGTGCTACTTTTTCAGCCCTGAGGGCCGCATGTGATGATGGCTCAGGACATTGGGAGGCTGCTTATGCACACATCCCAGCGAGCCTCTTTTCTTGCAGGGAGGGAGTGGCGAGCCTTCTCTCCACACCCTCCCCAATAATCCTTTTTTAAAAAAACATTGTTATATTATTTTTAATTTTAAAAATATTTTTACATTTGTTTTACATTTTAAACTTTTTTTAACATTACATTTTTTACCATTTGGTTTAACTTTTTTTTTTTTTTACATTTTTATACTGCCCAATAGCTGAGGCTCTCTGGGTAGTTCACAATTAAAACCATAAAACACAACTTGAAAGACATAATATAAAGCTGTTAAAAGTTCAAAAATACCAGGTTAACCCAAGGTAAAACCCAGCAGCAGTTACAGCCCAGGGAAAGCCTGTCTGAAAAGGTGTGTTTTCAGGAGGCGTTTAAAAGATGTTACATTTTCTGCCTCCCAAACTACACAAGGGAGGGTTTGCCAGAGGATGGGTGCTGCTACAGAGAAGGCCCTATGTCGAGGTTCTTCACGGTGACATTCCATTCATTTTGGAATGACAAGCAAGGCCTCCTCTGAAGATCTTTTATGTTGCCTGGGTATGTACAAGGGAAGGCGGTCTGCTAGGTATCTTGGTCCCATGTTGTTTGGGGCTTTATTTGCTAATAACATAACCTTGTACATGGCTCGGTAGCTAATAGGCAGCCAGTGTGGTTCAGCAGAGGTGTTATGTCAGCATAGCTAGGTGTCCCAGTGAGCACTCTAGCTGTTGCATCCTGCACTAGCTACAGCTTTTGAACGACACAAGGGTAGCCCCACATAGAGCACATTGCAGTAGTCTAACATGAGGTTACCAGTGCATGGATCGCTGTCTCTAGGTTATCCCTATTCAGGAACGGGTGTAGTTGGCATACCAACTGGAGTTGGTAATTGGCGCTCTGGGCCACCGAGGCCAACTGGACCTCCAGTGACAAAGATGGATCCAGGAACACTCCCAAACTATGGACCAGCTCCTTCAGAGGGAGTGCAATCCCATCCAGAACAGGCAAACACTCCGATTCCCAGACTTGGGAACTGCCAACCCATAGGATCTCTGTCTTATCGGGATTCAGTTTCAGTTTATTGGTCCTCATCCAAGCCATAACTGCATCCAGGCACTGGTTCAGAATGTGCATGGCCTCTTCTGATTTAGATGTCACAGACAAATAGAGCTGGGTGTTGTCAGCATACTGGTGACATCTTGCCACAGATCTCCTGTATAATCCTGATACAGATTGCTCTTTCCTCACTGCTAGCAACACCAGGGAAGAGTGATCTCTATGAAGTCAGCAGCAGGCGGGAATTCAGCGGAGGCAGGGTGGTCAGTGCACTCTTGGAGGGTCGCACATAAGGTTTGGGCGGGCACAGGATGTGTACCCCTGTCATAGAGGGTCCTGATCTGTGGCCTGAAGAGTAGCAGGTGGGGACCAAGCTCTGGACAAAGAAGAGGACTAGCATGTAATTGGCTGGCCCAGTAAAGATGTTTCTTGGTGAGCAATAGACCAGAGCAGGTCACTTGATAAGGCCTGACCCTAATAAAGATCAGAGATATGGCTTGCACTCTGACCAAGTAATAAGGGGGATCAGCTTGCTGCCCTCCCTGCACAGACTCACTTTGCTTCTGCCTCACATCCAGCCTTGCTTTGCTTTCTAAATGTACACCTGGCATTTTCTCAGCATTACATTGCAGCCATAGCTAAATAAAGCTCTCCATTCTATTCAGCTACTCCAACTGGGTCAGATTAGTCACTCAATGAAGTGTCACAGACAATCTCTCCACACATACTCTTTGCTTTACACTTAACAAGCTCCAGATTACTGTGAAATACCTGTGAGGAGAACTGCTGTGATTCCACACATACAAATTAGTTATGCTACTATAAGACAATAGATCAGAACATGAGGACCCTACGCACACAGGCTTCAATCCTGTGCCGTTCCGGGGGAGTAAGTCCCACTGAACACAGTGGAACTTACTACTGGGTAAACATGCATAACACTGCCCTGATAGTATGTTTAGGCTGCAGTACCATTTACAGATAGAAAGGCAAACAGTCCCCAAATACTGCAAGATAAGCAGACAATCTCAGATTATACTTTTGGTGGTTATAAAAAAAAAAAATCGCTATTGTGAGCAGGAGAAATAAAACAGCCCATGAATCAAGGACAAGACGGAGAAAGTGAGAGATAGGCCCCTCCAAGAATAAGTGAACTGGCTGTCATGGATATTACAGAAAAATTCATTGTAATCCAAGAAGTATTTGTAATTCTGTTTAGTGCATCACTATGCTTCGTTTAAAATGAACCTTGTAAAATTCTTGCGGCGTAAATAGTCTGCTTAGTAATCTTAGACTCATGACTGGTTCATTGTTGCTGCCTAAGACTAGTTTATTGTTATTGCTTCTGATCTTATATAATACATAAGAAATAAGGTATGAAATATGTTATATTCACTCTTTTTCTTAGCCTCATTTTTGAATAGCTGTTTCCCCTTTGCTAATCACTATCTGTAAAGCAGGGGCAAACAACCATTTCAGGCCTGAAGGCTGAATCTAAATCTTGGAAGGGTCTTGAGGGCCACATTCCAGAAGTAGGTAGGGCTAAAAGCAAAGGGGAGGGGCTCTGCAGTGGACCTGGCCAAGTTTTTTTTTTTTTTAAATCAACTGAATTTACAGAACAGCAGGATTCCACTGGACATGCCTCAACTTCTCCTGCCAGCCTGCCCCCTGCCCCAGAGCAGATGCAAGCCACAAGGAGTTCAGTTCAGTAACATGCATTTCTACTCAGAAGTATGCCTTCCCATGATGCACGCCCCCCCCGCCCCCGTAAAATTCAGTGCTTTTACAGTACAAACAAACACATCAAATTAGACTTTGTTCACCTGCTTCCACCGGCTGAATCACTATCTCTGGAAGAGGAAAGACTTTGAAAGGGGCTTAAGTGGAGGGAACTTGCCAAAGATGCTCCCACAGACTCCTCTCCACTGAGTGTTCACCGTTTCCAAGATGAAGGAAATTTTCTGGAACATGGGGATCCTTTTCCTAGCAATTTGTCATTCAAGTCGTCAATGTTATAAGGCATGTTGCCAGAAAATATCCAATATGACCTTCTTAGCAGGGACCTTATTAGGACAAAGTTACATGAAACATTTGTGTCTGAATCATCACAGCAGAAAAGCCAATCTGGTCCCCAGTGGAGAAAGCCCCTTGAAGGGTAAAGAAATGCTCAGGGACAACATTATCCTTTTATCTGTCCTGGATCTCCCACCACTCAGCTTCATTGGATGACCCCAGGTTCCAGTATTATGAGGAGGAGAAACATTTCTCCCAGTCCACTTTTCCCACACTTCACATAATTTTATACACCCCTATCACCTCACTCACTTGTTTTCTAAGCTAAACAGCCTGAATGTTGTAATTTTTCCTCATAGGGGAGATGCTCCAGCCCCTTGATCATTTTGGCTGCCCTTTTCTGCACCTTTTCCACCTCTACAGTATCTTTTTTGATGTCTGGTGACTAGAACTGCATAGAGTATTCCAAAGATGATTGCACCACAGATTTGTATTAGGGCATTCTGATAGTGATAGTTTTATTTTCAATTCCTTTCATAATGATCCCCATGAAATTCACCTTTTTCACTCTGGATCAATCTTTTCAACAAGCTATCCTACACATACCCAAGATCTCTTTTTGGGTCAGTCACCACAGGTCAGACCCTATCAGTGTATATGTGAAGTTAGCATCCTCCCCCCACACTCCCCAATGTGCATCACTTTGCACTTGTTTACACTGAACTGCATTTACCATTTTAACACCCATTCTCCCAGTTTGGAGAGATCTTTTGGAGCTCTTCACTATCCCTTTTTATTTTACCAACTCTCCTTAATAATTTGGTGTTGTCAACAAACTTGGCCATCACACTTCTCACCCATAACCTCCACTTTAAGAGCTTACCATTCATTCTTTCACTCTGCTTTTTGTTCTTTAACAAGTTACTTATCCATAACAGGACCTCTCCCCTTATCCCATAACTGCTATGTTTGCTCAGGAGACTTTGGTGAGGCACTTTGTCAAAAGCCTTTTGGAAGTCCAACAAACAAATTCTACTAAATCGCCCCCACAAGTTTAACGACACTCTCAAAGAACCCTAAAAAGTTAGTGGGGCAGCATGCACTTTTGCAGAAGAAATGTTGATTCTTTGTCAGCAAGACTTGTTCTATACACTTGATGAATTTTATTGTTAATATTACTTCCGATCAATTTACCTGGAACTGACATTAAGTAAACCAGCTCATAATGTCCTGAATTCCTTTTTGAAAATTGGTGTTACACTGACCACTCTCCAGTCCTCTAGCACAGAGGCTGCTTTTAGGGATGTGTTACATATTTTTATTAGAAAATCAGCAATTTCACATTTGAGTTTTTAAAGAAATCTTGGATGGATACCATCGGGATCTGATGGTTTGGTTGTTTTCAATTTGTCAATAAGATCTAGAACGACATTTCTTTTCACAACTATTTGCCTCAGTTCCTCAGACTTGGTTCCTGAAAATATCAATTCAGGCATGGGATCTGCCCTACATCTTCTGCTGTGAAGACAGCTGCAAAGAATTCATTCAGCTTCTCTGCAGTCTCTTTATCCTCCGTTAGTATTTCTTTCATCCCTTGTCACCCAATGGTCCAACTGCTCCTTTGGTGTTTTCCTGTTTCTGATGCATTTAAAGAATTTTTTAGTGTTGGTCTTAACGTTATTAGCTAAATGTTTCTCAAAATCCAATGTTGCATTCCTTATTGACTGGTTGAATTTTGTTTGTGCAAGTTTGTGTTCCTTATTCTTCTTGCTAGGACACTTCCATTTTGTGAAGGAAGCCTTCTTATCACCAGTAGTATCCTTGACACTGCTTGTCAACTATGCTGGTGACCTCTTGGACTTGGTGCTACCTTTCCTGATCTGTGGCATACATTTTAGCTGAGCTTTTATTATTGTTGCTTTGAGTAACCCCCAAGCATTCTGGAGAGATTTGACTCTCTTGACTTTCCCTTTCAACTTTTTTGCCTGTTTCCTCATTTTTGAGAAGCTTCTTCTTTTGAAGTAAAATGTGATTATGTTTCATTTTCAGCTTACATATACATTAAATTTGATAACACTTTTATTGCTGTTTCTAGGCTGTTCATTAATGCTCACATCTCATACTACGTCCTATTACTTTCTTCTCTTTGTGGTATATGGAATATGAGGTAGAAGAGCTTTCCCCAACTGGGTGCCTTCCAGGTGTTTGGGACTATAACTAAACCATTCCTGACCATTGGCCAAGCCAGTTGGGACTGATCGAGGTTGAAGTCCAAAACATCTGGAGGGCACCAGGTTAGGGAAGGCTGTGGTGGAAGGATAACTATTTCTTTAAGAACCGACTTTGGTTGTTTCAGGATCCAATGTAGTCTATACTAAGAAAGGGGTGAGCTGAGGCCTGGTGGCCTGCTAAACTGCATGGTGCTTGAATGCAGCACTCTCCTGCATTCGTGCTGTGAAATTCCCAGTTATGAGGATTTTCTCCAAATCTGTATAGGCTTTTAAATGTTATGGAATGTGACTCTAGGCAACAAAGTATGTGTGCATAAGGAAAATGCACGGGTGTATTGTACCCAGTATCAGAACACCTGAATGGGGCTTAAGTATATATGACAAAACAGTTCCTGTGTTTCAGCAACTGGGCCATTCTAGTGCAGTTTTCTTCAACTTGGTGCTCTCCAAATGCTGTGGATTTCAGCCCCCATCAGCTCAAGCCAACATGGCCAATGGCCAGGAGTCCTGGGAGTTGTCGTTCCAAACATGCTAGGTGCTCTAGCATAAACAAGAGTGTGAAACTAGGGTAGGGTATGCAATTAGGATTGGATTTGATTTGCAGTGGATCCCATTCATTTCCATGCTAATGGTATAGAAACAGCTATTTCTGTCTATCGTTCTAGCATGCAAATGCAAGAGTTTCAAATCTCTATCCATCCTCTTTATTCATAGGTGACCCTATTTTGTATCCTTTACCTTTTTAAGAAACTGAACTGGATTTCCTGCAACTTCATAGAACCTTATAGTTTTCTTGCATTTTTCTATCCTACCCATACCAAGTTTGCATCTAACATGAAGTGGTGTGTGACAACTTTAAATTCACTACTCTGCATTATTGTCCTGCAATATAGGTTTGTTTGTTGCACCTGTCCTATGATGCAACTTGCTTAGATTTGGCATGTAATTACTGATTGTTCATAAACAATTGTTGTTTTATGAATGGTACTGGAGAAGGCTCTCAGTGTTCAGAACAAATGTGAACATTTGTTAGGAACAAAAGTTAGTCATCCTAACTTCTGCTCTTCAGTAGATGGTGATGATGTGATGATGTTCTTGACCACTGGAAGTACTTGAGATCCCACTGACAAGCCATCTGGAAAGGAAAGTTGTGTCCCAGGGTGATTCATCAGGTATATTCCAAAGTTAGTCTGAAAAAACAACCACATAGTTGTTAGTCTAGAAGATCAAATACCCAATAGATTGCACAGTGGCAAATTGCTATGACTTCAGATGGATAAACTAAATACCAGTATATATTGTAACTAATAGCAATATATTGAACAATGAAAATGGCCAGGTCATTTAAGAAGATGTTTAGAACCATTTCCATTTTTCTACTTGCCTAATTTAAAAGGAGAAGGGGACGGCAGAGGATGAGATGGCTAGATAGCATCACTGATGCAATGAATATGGACTTGAGCACACTCCGGGAGAGAGCGCAGGACAGGAAGGCCTGGCGTGCTATGGTCCATGGGGTCACGAAGAGTCGGACACGACTGAACAACTGAACAACAACTTGCCTAATTTAGATTTAGCACATCCCAAGAGTCTGAGGGAGCACTGTAGTATTTGCCACAGAAGTTACTTTAGCTTTCATTTTAAAAAGTGCATCTTTATGGCTGCAAAGATGGGCTTGACAAAGTGAGGGCAATGAGCTTGCTGAAATCTCAGAAGGCAAAGAGGTGGCCAAGTAAGGGCCAAAACAGACATTGTGTTACCGTGTAATTAAAGTAATCATGCCTGTGGTGTTTTGTTTTTTTAAATTAGATCACAGGCAGGCACGTTTCACTCTTCCCTCCCCAGCTGCTATCCTGACAAAAATCACCCCCACAAGGCAATTTATTTTAGGAAGAAAAAGCTTTGACTAGTGCCAATGGGAGCTTTTTCTTCCCCTTGCTAATTGCTGCAAAGGGCAAGGGGTGATTTGCATGAATCAGTAGGGAAGAGTAAAATCTTCCTACCCCACACGCTGTGGTCCCGATAAAAATAAAGCCTCCTATCTTACTATTAATTTTTGTTAAAGCCCCAGGTGTGATTGCTCACTATGCAAATAAAGTAACATCTAGTTTGGTCCAGTGCCTGCATAGTTAATTACATTTTCCAGGGACTAGCAGAATGAGAATAACTGAGCAATCCTATACACAAATCATGCCAAGGAGATTTACCACCACTATGCCAGCACAACATCCATCACGTAAACCAGAAGTGGACAATATGTGCCCCACCTGCATTTTTGCAGCTCTTGCTGCCCTCCAAATTGCCACCAGGATGCCGCCAAATTTTGGTGGGGCGGCAGCAACAAAAAAGCTGCATTTGCACTTAAGGTGTGTGGGGAAGGTGCACCTTATTTGAATGGAAATTAGTGCTCCCCTGGGGCTTCTGGGAGCATGGTTTGCATTAAAAGGCATGCACACCTTGCTGTAAAGGGGAATTCGGTGGCATTTGGTGGCAATTCGGTGGTGGAATAGCAGCAATTTCAGTTAGTTAGTTAATTTAAAGCATTTGTATCCCGACCTATATCATTAGAATCTCAGGGCGGCGTACAGATAAAATCAATTTAAACAGTGTAAAACAATAAGCAATTGGAGTGGCGGGGTGTGTGCAGTAGGTTCCAGGGGTTGGAAATTAGCCCCCAGGCCCTCTGAAGTTGCCCACACTGAAATATACTCACCCAGCCCAGAATAGGAGGGGGAAGACACACACAGTGGAGCAACAATGATGGCTACACCCCAAAAATTCATGACACTACCGATGCCCATCAATCGCAGGCTGTTGCAGTGACAACACCCCAATGCCAGTCAGACACAGAGGAAGCCAACACATGAATGCCAATGTAGACATGCCCCCAGCACAACTTTCTGCACTGCTCAACATACAAAATGATGCCACAGCCCCCCATGCCATAAGCTCCAGCGATACAGGCAGCAACGAACCAGCTGCTGAGAGTCCACAGGCATCCATGTAGGCAAGGATTTAAGCCCCCTTGCACCATTACACAATGATCACAAGCACCGTTTTTGCTCAGAACACCCAGAAGGAAGGAAGGAAGTCATATCACACAGAATTGTATTGCCCCTGCAGTAGGCTTCGAACTCTTAATTTAGAGGTGCCAAGATAGTGATAAATCAGATCCAGATTTACTTACAAGGAGATACTTTATTGAGTAACTTACAGCACACAGGTGTACCCAGTGGTTGGATCAGACAGCTTCTCTGAACCCAGAGCCATCAGGTAAAATGGGTCATATACCATACATGTCAGCAGTGAGGCAGTATGGCAACAGCAAGTGTTAATTAGTGTTCATTCCCAGCATAGACTCTTTCCCAGCAAAGGCACCTGCAGCTTTAAGACAAACAAGCTTCACTTCCCAGGCGCATCCTGATAAGACACTCCACTTGTTAGTATGGAATGTGCTTGAGGCTGCCCTATCACTCTTTGACTCATCCCGGTAAATCAAGAAGCCTGTTAGGGAAAACAGCAACCTTCTGAACCAAAGTCAGATAGCACTATGAATCATCTAAGCCCCTCTAAAACTACTAATAGCTTGGTTCAGGCCTGGGGTCTTACAAGAACTCACATAGTTCCCTTGGCAGGAGGCCTGCAAAGAGCCCCCTCAGGACAAGGGTTCAGGACCCACTGAGGGAGTCTTGGCCCAAGCAGGAAAAAAGAGGGACCTGGACAGCTAACAAGAGAAGCCACAGCCAGAAATGGATGGCTCACTGCAAGGGCATGGGGTTGGGAAGCAGGAGACACGAGTTCAAGCCCCATAATGGGAAATGGGGGAAATATGCCCTCTCTCATCTTTTGATTGCCTGGCTCTAGCATTATGTGAGAGGGAGAAAAAAGGTCTCCCTATTCACTTTCTCTGCACCATGCATGGTTTATAAACCTCTATCATGTCCCCCTTACCCACCCTTTTTCTATGCTAGAAGGCCTCACATTTTGTAACCAGCCCCCTGATCATATGGGTTGCCCTTTTCTGCACCTCAACATACTCTTTGAGGTGTGGCAATGACAACTGTACACAGTATTCAAATTGTGGTCACACCATAGATTTACAGTCAGGGCCAGAAATATCGGAACAAGGATAACTGTTTTGGCAGTTGGCCTCTGTACACCACCACAATGAAGTTGAGAGGAATCACACCCAGATGGGAGTGAAGTCAGGACTTCCAGCTGTAATTCAAGGGGTTTGACAAAAGTGGGGCACTACCCATTCAGGAAGGACAGCCAGTGGCATACACACACACACATCATTGGTGGCTCATAAGTAATGGAACAAATGGCTGACAAGCAGCTGCATGGCCAGGTGTGGCCTGTTTCCTGGGTACCCCATGACCAATCAAGCAGATAAAAGGCCTGGAGGTGGTTCTGGGTGTTACATTTGCATTTGGTAGCTGTTCACTGGAACTCCCAACATGAGGTCCAAAGAGGTGTCCATGTGAGTGAAGGAGGCCATCATTAGGCTGAGGAAACAAAATAAACCCATCAGAGAGATAGCAAAAACAGTGGGAATGGCCAATACAACAGTTTGGAACATCCTTAAGAAGAAGGACTTAACTGGCAAGCTCAGCAACAGCAAAAGGCCTGGAAGACCACGGAAGACAACTAAAGTGGATGACCGCAGAATTCTGCTCACGGTGAAGAGGAACCCTTTCACAACATCTAGCCAGGTCAAGAACGCTCTTGAGGAGGGAGGCATGTCATTATTGTCAACATCTACAGTCAAGAGACGGCTTTATGAATGTAAATACAGAGGCTTCACAGCAAGGTGCAAATCACTGGTAACACTCAAGAACCAAAAGGCCAGATTAGCCTTTGCCAGCAAACACCTGAAAAAGCCTGCCCAGTTCTGGAATAAAATTCTTTGGACTAATGAAACCAAGATTAACTTGTACCAGAATGATGGGAAGAGAAAAGTATGGAGAAGGAAAGGAACAGCTCATGATCCAAAGCATACCACATCATCTGTCAAACATGGTGGAGGCAGTGTTATGGCATGGGCATGTATGGCTGTCAATGGAACCAGGTCACTGGTGTTTATTGATGACCTGACTGCTGATAAAAGCAGCAGGATGAATTCTGAAGTGTATAGGGCTATACTTTCTGCTCAGATTCAGGCGAATGCTGCCAAACTGATAGGACGCCGCTTCATATTGCAGATGGATAATGACCCAAAACATACAGCAGAAGCTACCCGAGAGTTTCTGAAGGCAAAGAAGTGGGATGTTCTTCAATGGCCAAGTCAGTCACCTGATCTGAACCCAACAGAGCATGCTTTTGACTTACTGAAGATAAGACTGAGGGCCAAAAGACCCACAAACAAGCAGCAGCTGAAGGCAGCTGCAGTAAAGGCCTGACAAAGCATCTCGAGGGAGGAAACTCAGCATTGGGTCATGTCCATGGGTTCCAGACTTCAGGCAGTCATTGACTGCCAAAGATTTTCATCCAGGTATTAAAGGCGACCCTTAAGTTTGAAATGATGTTGGTTTGTTCCATTACTTATGAGCCACCAACGATGGGTGTGTGTGTATGTCACTGGCTGTCCTTCTTGAATGGTTAGTGCCCCACTTTTGTCAAACCCCTTGAATTACAGCTGGAAGTCCTGACTTCGCTCCCATCTGGGTGTGTTTCCTTTCAACTTCAGTGTGGTGGTGTACAGAGGCCAACCGCCAAAACAGTTATCCTTGTTCCAACATTTCTGGCCCTGACTGTAGCTCTTCAGCCAGCATATCGAGTATAGAATTCCACAAAGATTATGCATACTTGCTCAATTTGCTCAATGTGCATCACAGAATTTCATTTTTCTCATCACAGAGGTTGAATTGCTCGAGTGTAGAATTTTAATTTATTTTAGCATGGAGTACAGACTTGCCTATGTTATACTAATTTGCCCAAAGGGAATGAAATGACCATTCCAGCTTCTTCATTATACAGTACGTTTGAGAGAAATTCTCAGAGATAAAGTGAGAATGCAAAGAAAAAGGAGGTCAGGCCCATGTTTTGAATCATGAACAGAAATGAATACTTTAGCATATTCAGCTGAAGATAACTTGCAAGTGCTTTATTAGCAAAGCTAATGGTATCTCCAGACACTGCTTAATGAGCTTACGAGGAAGGCTGAAGTAATGCTGCATTATATGCTCCCCATAACTGCAGTGATGAGGGATTTGATCTTGCAGTGGGCTGTGGGCGAGTCAGTCCAGCAGAACTTTAGATATGTGCATTGTTTAAACCACATGAGCAATTCTTCTGACATCCACCAATACTTGAACATAAATCAAGTTGCTGTAATGTTCAAGCCACTGATCACTGTTGCTGGGAGACAAAGTTCATTTCTTCCAATTTTATCCTCTTCTTTCCTGCTTGTTGGTTTGGCAACTTAAGAAATGGTAAGTGAAAATGCATACTTTCCCCTATAAGCCAAAGCAGGAAAATGTGGATTTGGGGGAGAAATGCACATTTGGGGAGAAACACACATTTTCAGAAGTGTAAACTTGTGCAAGTGTGCACGTTCAAATGCAAATGCAAGCTCAGGAAATTGTGAACATTTCCCAAGAATTGTGCTCATGTTCACATTCAGGGTTGCAAATGCAATATGTTTGCATGACTTGCAAACAGGAATGAAATTCTTGTACATACTGAGTATTACCTACTATACATGAAAAGCCTTTCCAGGTAATTACAGCTTCAAGTGAATGATGTAGGAAAGGCTCAGTTTGAAATGAGAATTTCCAGTAAACTAACATCAAGTGTAACTAGAAACTAGTGCAACAGAGTATAAATTAATTAAATTAAGAAAAAAATCAGGTACCTGTGTGTTTCGCCCAATGCAAGGGGCAGATTGAAATTATTTTTAAAAACCTTGTGTTTTTAAAAATGGAGATCAGCCATTGCTTCTCTGTCCCAGACCGCATTGCTAGATGTAAACTGATACTTGCAACGCCTACCAATGACTAATTCATTCACTGTGCAAATCTTCATGTTGAGACTGGTCCAAAACTGCAGACTTCATGGCCACAGCATCTGGCCAAATTTTTAGACTTTTCTAAAATGTCTTCTCCCATCCTCTGATTATTTTTTGTTTACCACCTAGCCTGATGAACAATTGTGGAGATTTCAAAAAGCGTACACACTTCTGTGACATTTTGTTTGGAGAGTCTAATAAAACTATTGCCCAACTGTGGGTTTTGGATTTTTCTCATGGACTAGCACAGATATCTTTGCTTTTTTAAAATGTGTTTTAGAAAATACTGTATTTAACCACTCAAGAGGAAATCTTTTCTATCACCAGAAGAGAGACTTTGCACTGAGAGTTCCATTCCCTCCAACCAGTAGGTAATACTCAGTATGTACAAGAATTTCATTCCTGTTTGCAAGTCATGCAAACATATTGCATTTGCAACCCCGAATGTGAACATGAGCACAATTCTTGGGAAATGTTCACAATTTCCTGAGCTTGCATTTGCATTTGAACGTGCACACTTCCACAAGTTTACACTTCTGAAAATGTGTGTTTCTCCCCAAATGTGCATTTCTCCCCCAAATCCACATTTTCATGCTTTGGCTTATAGGGGAAAGTATGCATTTTGGGTGTGCACTTTTAGAAATGCGAATTTTCCCAATTGAAAATGCGAATTTTTCCTGATCGGAAAAAAAGACACTTGTGTTCAGGAATGTGAACAAGATGAACTGAGCTTCAAGGAGGAAACAGGAGAACCTCAATGAGCTCAAACATTATATGTTCACCCATCCCTAGGTAATACTCACAATTTGGCTTCAATTGATTTTTCTACCTCGTGCATGACCTAAAATTAATCTCCGACTTTGTTAATATAAGGACTGTCATGTTTCTCTCTATGGGCTCCCCTCGACATCTGATGGGGTGCAGGCATCTGCTGAAGTGTTAATGCCACGAATCCTCCTCATCTTATGGTCTACCTATATCTTATAGTATATATGTGTGTAAATAAAACTTACATCACATAAAATCTGTGAGTCTCCAGTGTCCTCCTCCTAAGGAAAATGAACCTGGGGTAAGCCCTGGAACTTGTTACTGCTTAGAAATGAGGTGCATACACATAACCTTATGCTTGAAACAACTCGCCTGAAAGCATGTGTGGACGGGTAAGACTAACAGTGCAATCTGAAACATATTGACCCAGAAGTAAATCTGATTAAGTGCAATGGCACTTACTCCCTAGTAAGTCTTTTGAATTGCAGCCTAACAGCTGATCTATATATGTAAGTGAGCAAGGCAAGTTGCAAAGCCAGATTCACACCATAGGTTAACAGCATGCTGCAGCTATGGCTAAGAATGTTATATCTGACTTCACCCTTAGAACACAAGATTATAACATAAGAAGAGCCCCGCGGGATCAGACCAAGGGTCCATCTAGTCCAGCATTCTGTTCACACACTGGCCAACAGGAGGCTTTGCAAACCTGTTTTGTCTTATTGGTCCACCTGAGCAAGTTTAATTCGAAGTTGACACGTACCAAAAAATGGGCTCTGCAGTCCCAGCATTAAAAATTAGCCTTGAGACTGCAGTTTGCAAAGTTATTAACATGAACTACTAAAACTCTCTATATTTCTTTGCTGACTTCAAGGGCATTTTTTTTCAGAATGCAAGGTCCCAGAACAAGCTTAAACACTAAACAGAATGCTGTGCTGTGAACTACGTAGCTTTATGTACCACCTTCTGATGTCAGTAGGGGGTTTGTAATATTAGCTTCTGCATGACTCTTCATCAGAAGAAAGAAACAAGTAAAAAAGCTACTTTTGCTGTAAAAGCATGCATAATAGCAAAGCTTGCAGTTGGAAATTCTGATAAAAGCTATCAAGGACATGGAAAAACACTACTAATCATTGAAGGTGCTAGAGATAATATCATATTAAAGTGTCATTTCAAGCACATATTTACTCACACACAAAGACATGGGACTAATTGCATTACTGGGATGAGATGTACAGAGAAATCAAAGAATTTAGATGTTATCCAATATTGACATTAGGCTTTGGCAGAAGAATTGGTTAGTATGAACACATTCCATTGAAGCCTTAAAAAAAAAAAAAGCTATTCATTTAAAATATACAAGAAAATTGGCATGCTGTTGTGTTCAGAAATCAAGGTTACAAACTGCATCATTCTGGGGCAGCACTACTGTTAGGCCTGAACAGAAGAACATTAACGCTAGTTTGAGAGGCCCTAAACCACTACTTCATATATTATATTCCAGGGTCACAGCTGTCTGAGCTAAGCATGATCACTGGACAAATCCCTCATGTCCTACTCGTGGGTTTCCCGCAGGCAGCTGGTTGGCCACTGCGTGAACAGAATGCTGGGCTAGATGGACCCTTGGTCTGATCCAGCAGGGCTCTTCTTATGTCATCTGTAAAATCCTACTTAAGTAGTAAGGATAATTTTACCATACATCAACTGCCAACGTGCACTTAAATGGTCTTCTGTATGATTTCAGGGACTGTTAGTTCCTTCTTTGACAACCTAGCTTCAAGAGCAAATTCTTCTGAAGAAATACTATTTAGGTCTAGTGCCTTTATACTAGGGATGCAGAATCTTTTCCAACCTGAGGGCCAAATTTCATTTTGGAGAAGCTCTTGGGGGCTACATTCCAGTGGTGGGTGGGGCAAAATGGGTGGGGCCAAAAATACCGGCATATAGTAGCTTCAAGCTCTTCCTGCCAGTAACTCAGCCTTAGTAACTCAACCTTTTAGAATGGAGGAAAAACTTACCAAAAGCCAGGAAACCACCAAATGATCTGGTTGGGGAAAATTGGGTGGGGCCAGGGGAAGGGGGTGGGGCCACCTGGGAAACCCTGGAGGGATTGGGACCCCAGGCAGGCTAGACTTGGCCCCCGGGACCTCAGGTTCTACACCCCCAATTACCAAGCAATCCTAGTTTCCCCATGGGATTTATGAATGGAAATGCATGAGGATGATCGTCTCCTTCCCCTTCCAGATACCCAGCAGCAAGATGTGGCTGTCATATAGTCCCATTCATCCCCATGGGTGATTAAGGCCACCCCTGAAGCCTTATTTTTGACCCACAGATGACCCCACCAAGTTCTCAGTAGTGTTCTTCCATCATGAGTGTTCTCACAACTGTCACCTTTTCTTCCAGCACTTGTTTGAAATCCCAACTGTGTTAAGGAAAGCAACTGAAACATTTAAACAAACAGCATTAACCTCATCTCCATCTGGTCATTCATTTATTTACACAGGGTTCAATCCAGACTAAGTCACCCTGAGGTCCCACTGAAATCAGTGGGACTTAAATTAGTCATGACTAAGTGGGACTAACTTAGTCTGCCTCCAACGCATTATTACAAACACGCACGCACGCACACCATCTGGAGAGCTGTTTCCTCTTGGATTTTTTTTTTAAATCCAGTAAGGCTCCAGGTTATGTTCTCAGAGCAGACAAAGGAAGCAGCAGGGAAAGGAGGCATACTGCAATACCCAGCTTAAGAAAGAGATATTTGTATACTGACCTTTCTATCTTTAATGGCAGCCAGGCTCTGAAGAAATTCCTTGTTTCGTTGGCCAGTTTGTTGGTCAATGCAAATAACCAGACATCGGTGACATGGCCCCATAACCTGAAATTTGCACAGAAAGTCTCTGGAATCATGATTTGGCAAGGATGCACAACACACCTGCTTTTACCTTGACAGGAAGAGCCTAGCAATTCTTTCTACCATTTATTACCAGCATCAAGTATGGCAGCGGGAGGGGCGGATGTAACCAAGCCAAAATGCTTGTCCCATTTACTGGCAGTGGCATTTACTTGTCCTTCTGCTACAGGGTGCTTTGGTTTATTTTCCAGAATTCTTTCCACCCCTGCCCTGATAGGAAGGAAGCATCAGTTCCTGCTTCGGCTGTCAGTCTGAGGTAATTTTTGATATTTAAAGCCTTAAATGGTTTGGGATCAAATTACTTGAAGGACCACCTTCACATGTATCAGCCTACCCACACTTGAAGATCAGCAACAAAGGCCCTTCTCACTTACTCACCTTAGAAGACAGTGAGATTGGCAAGTACATAAGAGAGGGCCTTTTCTGCAGTGGCCCCACACCTCCAGAATGGCTTGCCACTGGGGGTTGGTCAGGCCTCCAACGTTGCAGGCTTTTGGGAAGGCCCTAAAAACCTACTAGTTTACTCTGGCTGTCCCCTGACTGTGTTTTACCAGACTGTTCTAGTTGTAGCTGCAATTATGGTGCAGGATTTTAGGAATGTTTTATTGCTGGTGTCTGTTGTTTTATAAATGTTTTCTGCCTTATTATTCTATAGATTTTTAATTATACGGAATTTAATGTTGTAAGCCACCTTGGAAGGGCTTCTGGCCTGAAAGGTGGCCAAGAACTATTTTAAATAAATTAAGTAACTAAATAAAACAATATCCTAAATCCAAATCAGAGTGAGAACAGGAAGCATTCCTTTCTGCCCCCATTCTGTGGATAAGAATGTTCCTTCCTACCCAGAAGATGCCAGAGTGAAAGATGCAATGAAGTAGGATGACACCATCAGAGTGAGGGCAGAAGAAGGAAGCAATGCTTTCTTTCAGTATGGGTAAGAACGGAAGCAATTTTGAAAAGAAAAAACACCCAGCAGCAGCATGAGCGACTGCTGCCACACTAAGATCATATAAACAGGCAACCGCAAAAACTGTATGGGGAATTCTTTTGCCCCGCCATCAAATTCAATCTGGCAAAAAAATACAAAAAAACCAAGGAATTAAGTAAGTTTTGTCTCAGGTCTAACAAGAAGCCAGTTGATCTGCAGAGGGCATGTCATTTAGCAGGGCTCATGATTTGAACTGAGCAAGTGCTGAATAGCAGCAACAGTGGCTCCACCCAATGACTAATCCCTGTGGAAGCAGGAAGGCAGGCGGGCTCTATCAGTCCTACTCCACCCCCCGGGAATAGCATCACAGGTCTCTCCCCTTATGCTCTTCAGCAGCTCATTCCCATTTGCTTGTATGTTTTGGCTCGTACACTGGAGTGGACCACTGAGATTCATCAGTGCCAGTGTGGGGAAGTGATGGACTGGGACTGCTATTTATGCTATTGTTTTTATTATATAGCAGTGATGAAGAACCAAATTGTGCACCTTTTAAAATGTGTAACTTAAAAATTAAGACATTTTGAAATCTGGATTCCCCAGAATTTTCCCCGACACAGATTAGACAAATTCATGGAGGATAATGCTTTCATTGGCTACTAGTCATGATGGCTACATAATGGGGCTGTTCACACATCATGGCAGCAAATAAAAGGTTAATTAGCCATTATTTGTGGGATGCCTGCTGTGTGCAAACCACTTTGGATTTTCAGAAACAACCTACAAAGCCAGTGTGGTGTAGTGGTTAGAGTGCTGAACTGGGGCTCAGGAGACCCGGGTTTTAGTCCCCAGTCAGCCATGGAGCTCGCTGGGTGACTTTGGGCCAGTGACTGACTCTCAGCCTAACCTACCTCACAGGGTTATTGTGAGGATAAGATGGAGAGGAGGAACCATGTAAGCCACCCTGGGTTCCTTGCAAGAGGAAAAAAGGCAGGATGTAAATTAATAATAATGGTGAAACTTTGCCAGTGCTCTGTTACTATTCCCATGAGGATACTGAGCCCTTTGCCTGAAACTTGGCACATACAGAAGATAGTGGCTGAGCTGATGTATCAAACAGAAGAGTCCTTGGAATCAGGGGGCTGGGGTGGGGGGAGGAATGCTGGATACCAAATTGAAACTCCCTGTAGGCCGAACTGAAACTGTCGGCTGCCAGTTGCTTCACCCTGCACTGCATAACCGAAGGGAGCGATTAAATTATTATTTTTTTACAAAGTACACACTGTTCTGAAACATGCCCTCCTCCTCCAAGGAAAACGTGTTCATTATTTTAAGGGTTTTTTAAAATACATTTTGAAATGTTAACTGCTCAGCTTTTGAAAGGGAAAGTGGTGGGAATACCACAAACTAAGGGCATTTTGCTTTTGTGAAAAAGTATCTGAAGTAGAAATTTCTCCTCAACATTCAATGTCTTCTATTAAAGACAGTACACAGGTCAAAGAAAGCCATTGCTCAGATAGGTAGAAACAGGGCATGGACATTATACCCTTACATTATACCTACAGACAACTCAGTAGTACTAGCAGAAATGTTATAAGGAACTTATCATGGGTACCTAGGTTACCCAAATCAGTAGGACCATAATTATGCAGTATAAGAATATTAAAGAGTCCAGTATTCATTAACCTATTAATAATTAAAGAACACTGGCTGTTATACCAAATAAATTTTTCCCCATTTATTACATTTATGCTTCACTTCCCATCACAAAAACATTCTCCAAATGACTTATACAAGAAAGGATACAGAGGAAAACATCATAATCAATATGACAGAAATAAAGTCAATTTAAACCATAACCAATATGATACAAATATAAATAGGTACAGTAAATAATCTAAAAGCACTACAGTACTAAAACTTCCACCCACAATACATGTTAAACATCCAAATATTCTCTCTCCCCTCCCCAAACCCAGAATGAAAACCACAAAATGAACCAACAAGAAACTTGTATTAAATATGCATTTCAGTGTGAACTGCTTTGAGATTTGTTTTACATTAAGTGGTATAGAAGTATTACAAACAAACAAACAGTTGGGCTATATAAACCAAAAATATAAACCATTATCAAATAAAAACAGTAAAACATTAAAAACAACCTTTAAAAACTTAACAGTTAGAAAAAGCCGAGTTAAAAAGATGTGTCTCCATCCCGTTCCTGAACCCAGAGAGAGCGGGGACCAGTCACAACTCCAGCAAAGGGACTGCGTTCCAGAGTCTGGGAGCAGCACTGGAGAAAGCCCTTTCCCGCATGCCTGACATTCCAGCCTCTGCAAGGGAGGGTGTCTTCAAACGGGCCTCTCTTGCTAATCTTAATAACTGAGCAGATCAGTACCGAGAAAGGCGGTCCCTCACACAGCCAGGCCCTAAGCCGTTTAGAGCTTTAAAGGTTACAACCAACACCCTGAATTGAGCCTGGGAAACAATTGGCAACCAATGCAGATCTTTCAGTACTGGGGTGATGTGATCATGATCCCGTGCACCAGTTAGCAGCTTAACTGCTGCATTTTGCACCAATTGAAACTTTTGGATGCTCTTCAAGGTAGCCTCATGTACAGCATGTTCTCTCAAGGCCAGCAATTCTCCCCCTTCTTCCAGCATAGTGTAGCCTTGAGTAGCTCACCCCAAGGGATGCTCATGCACACACCAGGAAGCACCTGGTTTAAATCTTGGTCAATCCTGATGTGTAGTGGTGGCTATCTCCTTGTCCTTGCCATAACATGGGGGTTCCCAGTGCATTTGGGCCCATGGGTGCATTTGGAATTTTGAATAGGCTTTGTCAGCACCACCACAAAATGGCTGCCATAGGCTTGTTAGCTAGTCACAAAATGAATGCCATGGCCAGTCAAAATATTGGGAATAGGGATGGGTGAACTCACCCTAGTTAGGTTGTGTGGCGAGCCACAAGGCGGTCCACAGGCACCCGGCGAGCGGCTGCCTGATCCCTCACTGAGCCGCCATTTTGCATAAAAATGGCAGCTTTGCCTTTTTCATAAATGGCTATGTGTGCAAATGGTGACCATTTACACAAGATTACAGGTATAAATGGTCCATTTATGCCTGCAATTTTGCATAAATGGCTGCTTTACAGCTGCCATTTGCACACATGGGCATTTACGAAAAAGGCCAAGCTGCCAATTTTACGCAAAATGGCAGCTCAGCGAGGGACTGGGTGGCCGAATGCTTGCACGACTTGGCATGCACCGAGTTGGGCAAGCCAGGAATCCATGGACTGAAATCCGGGAGTTGAGTGGGGGGATGTCCACCAGACGCCATCCCCTTCCCAGACTCCCACAACATCCTTAACTGGGAGTGCCCCACTGTGCATATGCACTCTCTCTGTAGATACATGCTTTCTCTTGCGTTCTATGTGTGTGCTACTTCCCTCCCTCTGCACTCTGTGTGCATGTATGCTTTCTCTTGCTGTGTGTGCATTCTCTCTCTCTCTCTCTCTCTCTCTCTCTCTCTCTCTCAGCCTGCTTGCCTGCCTGCTTGCCTGCAGGCTCTCTGCCTCCACCCTGCACCACACAAGAGACTGTAGAAGGCTTAAGTAAGCTAAATGTTTGCATTGACATAATCCTATTACTCATATAAATTCCATGCATCAGAAAAATCCTGGTAAGCACCAAGTCTTAAATTAGGGAAGATGTAGAAATTCCTGTTCCTTTTTCAGTCAAGTTTTAATTAATTTAATTACCCTGGCACTTTTATCGTTGACATAAAAAGGAATGGAAATGATTGGATATTTCAATTGTAAATCTGCAGACACTGGGAGAAAAGTCATAAATCATTTTAAGACAAATTTATTAACAGTAAAATGTGCTCAATCTTTTTGGAACACACAAGCAATGAGAAACCTGCAGATGGTTTGCAAAATTCAGCAAAAAACCACACACCTATCCCTTTAAATAGTTTTGTTCCCATCACATTTGTGGATATATATATTTTCTCATGCGTGCTGCCAGATAAGGCTTTGATCACAGCATCGGCCTGCCCATTCATGGAAGTGTATGGGGGTCGTTTTCTACTCTGACCCTCTTGTGATTTCTTACCAATTCTTCCATCTTTTTCCTTAACGCAGCTGCACAACGTTTTCTGACTGCTAGTACTCACAGCCCTCCACCTGGAAAACAGCAGCTATGGAAGCTTGCAGTGTGGGCTGGATGTGACCCCTATCCAGCCCTGTTTTCAGCCCCTTTCTCCTGGTTGCTCTGCTTTCCCTCCCACTGATTTCTCTCCTCCAGCCGGTTGCTCCACTCTCCTTCCCTGTCCCTTGACCTCTCTTTATCTTTCTTTGGGTCCACCACTGCAGCTGACAATCACCCCTCCCTGTCCCAATATCCTCAACGGAAACAGCGGTGGTGCTTCTGAACGGAAGCCGCACAGCTTTCATGTGAAGCAGGCAGCCACCAGCTGAGATTGCCAAAATGCACTGCTCCATGGAAGCTGCCTGCTGCAGATGAGAGCCATGCAGCGACCATACAGAAGTGTTGCCACCACCCACTCATGTGAGGACGTCAGGATGGGGTGGGGGTTAGCAGTGGCCAGTGGGTGGGCACAGCAGCTGGGGGGACAGAGAGCCTCTGTGAGTCCACTGGTACCTGTGGGCACCGCATTGCAGAATGCTGCCACAGCACTAGCCCCCTTAACAGCACAGCCTGTCTAGACACACAGTAATACAAGTTTCTGTTTGGATGGCTGTAACTAGCAACTATTCTGTAGGATCAGCCAGTGGTGGCTTCGATGTCAGTGGGGCAGTGAATCCACTCTGGGTTTCAGTCAGAACCAGTTGGAACTCTAAAGTTCTGACTGAAATCCAGAACAGATTCACCGCCCCACTGACATCGGAGCCACCAGCCTCCACTGGGATCAAGCCTATTACTTTCTTGCCTTCATCTTTGGCCTTGCAAGGAATTGCTATTTTCTCCTTCCCAAGCTTTAAACTACAGCTGCACCCTTTCATACCTTGAAATGCAGAGCTCCAATGGCAATCTCCTCCCACAGGTCTTCTTCGAATGGCTCATTTGTGCTGATAACAATGTTGGCACGGAAGCGATAGATGAGTTCATCGGGGAGAAGTGATTCACCTAGTCTGTTCCACAGAAGCAAAGAAGGGGAAAAAAGGCTATATTAACCTAAATGAATTGTTTACTCACTTGTGATTTCGGGTTTCTCAGTCCAATAAAGGCACACTTCCATTACATTTAAAGGCAAACCTATTGCACAACCTTAATTACCATCATGAGGAACGTTAACAATATTTGAGCAAGAAAATATTACAATTACATTCTTTGCAATTACATTCTTTGAAGGATGAAGCTAAAAAAGGAGTCATGGATGCAGGCAGCAGTGCAGTGGGGTACTGGCACTTTAAAAAAAAGAATTGGCACAGATGTTAAATGTCTTAAACTGGTTGGATAACAAGGTCAAATCTAACCGATGTTAAAGCAAACTGGGCAGCTGTACGCATTCCACTATCAACTACAGTGGGAAAACTGCAAGAGGAAAGCAATTTAATAGAAATTACACACACATAATTTGGCTGTAAGGCAAGAGGGGTGGCCACTGACATCCCACAAAGTGGTTTAGTCTGCCTCTCACTGCCCCACTTCTACTTATAAAGAGCAGTTTTGACTGGCTCACCACCCGAGGAAGCAGCACGCAAACCTTGGGGCCCCTGGCTTGAATTCTGACTGCTCCTAATATTAGACTACCAGCATAAACAACACAGGATACAGGAGAGTGTGTGAATAGTATCCTTACATTGTGTTGGATGGGGGGCTTCCCAAATTAACAACCAGCAAGGTGTTGGATGCGGACTGGGGAAATGCAGCTTCAAAATCCCCACGTGGTCATGGAGGGTACTGGGTGGCATTCGGTCAATTGCTATCAGCCAAACGTCACTCACAGCATTCTTATAAGATTAAAATAGGGCAAGTCCCAAGTACCCTGCTTTGAGGAAGGGTGGCAGATATAAGGTTTTCAAATAGACACCCCATGTTTTAATATTATATTCCTCCTTGTATGGTTTTTGTATGCCCTGGCCACATCTGAGTCCATGTACTCTGTAACTGTAAGGCCTTGTCACTAGACAGCCTAGGCTTTATTGCAGAGCCTGACACTGTGCAAGACTTAGACTGTGCAGCAAATACAAGTCCAGCTCCAGCCTGGAGAAAAGAGTGACCCCGGAGAACAAGGAAGCTGTCCATCCCATTAAGAAGTGATAAAAAGCAAAGGCAGCCCTGGTGGCCGTAAATAAAATTACAAAATCCGCATTAGTGTGATACCTTTATGAGGCCAACCAAAAGATCAGAAAAATGTGTAGGCTTTCCAGATCTCGAGATCTCTTCATCAGGCAAGATGCTATAAAAAGCAGGTGGGAGATAGGGGACGGGGGAATCATTTTTATGTGATCTTTTGGTGGACTTAATAAAGGTATCACAGCAATATTGATTTGGGACTTTTAGTTAGGGTCAACACAGCTACCTTTGCTTGTTGTAAGACTTGGAGAGTACTGAATTTAGCTATACCGGGGTTCTACACTGGAGGTAGAAGACTTTATACCACCAGAAGCTTGGATTTTCTTCTCTCAGGGTTTATTCCCTCAAACTACTAAGTAAAGCTACCCAGTTTGGCTTCAATCGACTTTTTTTTTTTAACCTAGAAGAGCATCTGAAATCATGAGGATTCTTTCCCTTCTTTATCCCAGCAGTCCTAGGGACAGTTGCAGGTCATACCTTTAACCATCACATGACTTGCAGAGCCTAATTTGAATGTCACAGACCCCATCTTAGAATCATAGAATAGTAGGGTTGGAAGGGGCCTACAAGGCCATCGAGTCCAACCCCCTGCTCAATGCAAGAATCCAAGTCACAGCATCCCCGACAGATGGCTGTCCAGCCTCATCTTGAATGCCTCCAGTGTGGGAGAGCCCACCACCGCTCTAGGTAATTGGTTCCATTGTCGTATTGCTCTAACAGTCAGGAAGTTTTTCCTGATGTTCAGCCGGAATCTAGCTTCCTGTAACTTGAGCCCATTCTTCCATGTCTTGCATTCTGGGATGAAGGAGAAGAGATGCTGGCCTTCCTCTCTGTGACAACCTTTCAAGTACTTGAAGAGCGCTATCATATCCCCTCAGTCTTCTCTTCTCAAGGCTAAACATGCCCAGTTCTTTCAGTCTCTCTTCCTAGGGCTTTGTTTCCAGTCCCCTGATCATCTTTGTTGCCCTCCTCTGAACCCTCTCCAGTTTGTCTGCATCCTTCTTCAAGTGTGGTGCCCAGAACTGGACACAGTACTCCAGATGAGGCCTAACCAGTGCTGAGTAGAGGGGAACTAGTACTTCCTGGGATTTGGAAGCTATGCTTCTATTAATGCAGCCCAAAATAGCATGTGCCTTTTTTGCAGCCACATCACAGTGTTGGCTCATATTCAGCTTGTGATCTACAACAATTCCAAGATCCTTCTCACTTGTAGTGTTGTTGAGCCATGTATCGCCCATCTTGTAACTGTGCATTTCGTTTCTTTTTCCTGCAGAACTTGGCATTGATCCCTATTAAATGTCATTCTGTTGTTTTCTACCCAGCGCTCCAGTCTATCCAGATCACTTTGAATTTTGTTTCTGTCTTCCAAGGTATTAGCTATCCCGCCCAATTTTGTGTCATCTGCAAATTTGATCAGCTTTCCCTGCACCTCCTCCTCCTAGTCATTAATACAAATGTCGAAGAGCACTGGGCCCAGGACTGAGCCCTGCGGTACCCCACTCGTTACCCCTCCGCAGTTTGAGAAGATCCCATTGATAAGCACTCTTTGAGTCCGATTCTGTAGCCCGGATCATTGTTTCATCTAGCCCACTTTGAGCTAGTTTGCTCATCATGGGGCACTTTGTTGAAAGCTTTGCTGAAGTCGAGATATATTATGTCTACAGCATTCCCACAGTCCACAAGGGAGGTTACTTGATCAAAAAATGAGATCAGATTCATCTGGCAGGATTTGTTCTTGACAAATCCATGCTGGCTTCGAGTAATCACTGCATTGTTTTCAAGGTGCTTCCAGATGGATTGCTTTATCATCTGCTCCAGGATTTTCCCAGGGATTGATGTCAGACTGACTGGTCTGTAGTTCCCAGGTTCCTCCTTTTTACCCTTTTTGAAGATAGGGACAACATTAACCCTCCTCCAGTCATCTGGCACTTCACCCGTCCTCCATGATTTCTCAAAGAGAATGGACAGCAGTTCTGAGAGTTCTTCTGCCAGTTCCTTTATTACTCTAGGGTGCAGTTCATCTGTCCCGGAGATTTGAACTCATTCAAAGGAATTAGGTGTTCCTTGACTGTAAGCCTACTGATCTCAAGCTGCAATCCTGCTCCTTCAACCTGTACTTCGCCTTTGCCAGGAGGGTCATAGACCCCCTTTTGGGAGAAGACTGAACCAAAGTAGGAATTGAGCACTTCTGCCTTTTCCTTGTCATCTGTTATCATTTTGCCATCCTTATTTAATAGCTGAACCACCATTTCTTTCCTCTGTCTTTTACTATGCACATATCTGAAGAAAGCCTTTTTGTTGCTAACCTCAGCTCGCTAACCTCAGCTCGTTCTCAGCTTTAGCCTTCCTGACGCCATCCCTGCAATTCTGTGCTACCTGCCTGTACTCTTCCTTTGCTGCTTGGCCTTCCTTCCACTTCCTATATGTGTACTCTTTTGTTTTCAGGTCATCTCTAAGTTTTTTGTGAAGCCACATTGGCTTCTTCTGTTGTCTTCCACCTTTTTTTCTTGTTGGAATTGTTTGTGATTGTGCCTTCAGAATTCCCGTTTTTAAAAACTTCCACCCATCTTGGATTCCTTTTCTTGTTAGTTGCTTGCCATGGGACCTTACTGATCATTGTTCTGAGTTTATTAAAATCAGCTTTCCTAAAATCCAGGCTACGGGTTTGGCTACATTCGGCTTTTGCTTCCTTTAGAACCATGAACTCAAGTATAACGTGGTCACTTTCCCTCAGAGTTCCTGTAACTGGTACTTTACCCACTGAGTCATCTCTGTTGGTTAAGATCAAGTCAAGGATAGCCGATTCTCTAGTTCCTTCCTCTACTTTCTGTATGAGGAAGTTATCTACAACACAAGTCAGGAATTTCCTGGAGGGGCCATGTTTTGCAGAATTCGTCTTCCAACAAATATCGGGGAAATTGAAATCCCCCATTACTACTACATCATGCTTCCTTGAAACATTGGCTATTTGCTTTTCAAAAGTTTCATCCTCTTCTTCTCCTTGATTGGGTGGCTGGTAATAGACTCCGACCACCATGTTCCTTTAATTCTTTGCTCCATTTATTTTAACCCAGATGCTCTTGATGGGGCTCCCAAGCTCATCCTCCTGTATTTCTGTGCAGAGATTTGTATTTTTAACATATAGTGCAACCCCACCTCACTTTCTGTTCCTCCTGTTCTTTTTGAACAAGTTATATCCTTCAATTGCTGTATTCCAGTCATGAGAGTCATCCCACCAAGTCTCAGTTACACCTATCAAGTCATAATTTCCCTCCTCTATTAAGAGTTCAAGTTTGTTCTGTTTGTTTCCCATACTCTGGGTATTAGTATATAGACATCGAAGACCATGTGCTTCATGGTCTGGCTTTCTTCCTACATATTTGTGAAGACTATTATTGGGTGCTACTAGAGCTGTTCCCTCTGTTGCGGTGCATGAGCCTTCATCCATTGTTACCCCCAACTTTACGTCTCCCTTCCCCATAGGATTCTCCCATTCCATCTTGGAACTCTGAACATGCAGACAATGTGACTTCACCATCAACTCAGTTTTTCCCCCTCCCCTCTTCCCACACCCTCTACTTTTTATAACATTTTGCCTGATAAAGAGAACTGTAAATCTCAAAAGCTTGCAGATTTTTCGTGTTCTTTTCATTGGCCTAATAAAGGTATTACACTAATATGGATTTTTGACCTTACAGTCAACACAGCTATTGTTGCTTTTTGTGAAAGGTAGGAAGCGCTTATTTAATAATTAATAAAATGTATGTTATTACTTTGGGGGGGGGCAGAAACAAAGGGAGCACAACAAATCTTGTCTTTCCACAAAGGGCACATGACTCAACTATTTCTGCCTAGGAGGACAGGACTAGCTGGAATTTACTCCCAAATGGTTTGCTCCGTCTCTGTCAAGCACATTTTGATGACACCTCCAGCATTTTAATGCTTGTCATCTTGCATAGCTTTGTTTATTCTATCAGGCTGTAGCGGGGGCAGAGAAGGAAAGAAAGGCCACAGCCACCAGCCTGCCTGAGAAGCCAGCCTCATTAGGCTTTGCCTCTCCCACAACTGGCATCTGGCAGTCACTTGCACACTGCCGTGGTTAGGCCTGGACCATGGAGTCAAAGTCCATGCCCACCCCCATAAGGATTATTCGGAGAGGGGCACATGATGGGGGTGTCAGGGCAGCAGAAGCAAGCATCGGTTTATACCTGCAGTCATGACTGTGCTATGATTTCAGTGAGTTTAAAAAGCAAAACTGCACATGTGCAGAGTTTTCTTTTTTTAAGGGCTAACATATCAGGAATGTAGAAGCAGTTTTAAAGCATGGAATGGCATTTGGACAGGGGAAGTTTTGTGCTTCACAACTAAAGTAATACACACAGCCCCTAAAGTCACCACCACCGCAAGACCAGTAAGCCCAGGGTCTAGAATTACCTAACTACACCACTGCACTTGCATAGGAATCAACAGAACCCAGAGAATGAACAATATAGGGGGTCAAATATGTGTTT
Source organism: Heloderma suspectum (assembly GCF_057233095.1). Lineage (NCBI taxonomy): Eukaryota > Metazoa > Chordata > Lepidosauria > Squamata > Helodermatidae > Heloderma > Heloderma suspectum. The sequence goes on from NC_139462.1 coordinate 137,822,105, forward strand.
ATCACAGTGCCCATTTTACACAGATTTCTCCACATGTGCTTGGTGTGGGGATCTGACAGAAGAATGTGCAGGTGGTAAAGGAATATAAGCTGTACGTGTGTTGCGTTACGAAGGCCTTCAGTGAAAGGCTAAGCAGACTCCTCTGGCAATGTGCAAAGGGAACAGTGGCACAACACCGCCCCCTGCTGTGGCAGCGTGGCAGGTAATTAAACTTGCTACTGCCACTGTTTCTGGTACTACAAAACATGATTCTAAATACAAATGTACCAGCCCCATATATGATAAGCTAAACGTTGTTGTTTTTTGACAACCTGGATCATTGGCTTGTCATGGGGCCTGCCTTATCTGAAGATGAGGAATGAATCTGATAAGTGAGCTTCTCTAGGCAAGAAAGTTTGTAGGAAGGGAACTGTTACGAAGACAGCCCTCAATCTAGTGGCCAGTTGCCTGCACTCAGGTGGTGGGGACACCAGAAGCAGGCCCTCTCCTGAGTATTCTGCAGCATGTAGGAGGAAGCATTACTTCAAGTATCAAGGGCCATTCAGAGATTTAAAAGTCATCACTAGCATCATGAATTGGTTCCTTGAGTATAGGGCATTGCACACACTCTTTGCCTGGCACTAATTCAGCAAGATAATTGCTGCATTCTGGAACAACTGCAGGTTCCCAATACTCTTCCAGGGTGGAAAACCCTCCACATTTCTCCCCGCCCCAATAATACTAAATAGTGTAAGTGAGGCTCAAATGCACTTAAAGTGGCTTGTGTGAACACACACGCACCACCCTCGTGGTAGAAAAAGGACACACACAAACAGCAACAGAATATTGTGCTACTGATGGGTTGGCACTAATCTAGTACAATTCTGCTTGAGAGTGGAGTACTTAGTTCCTCTCTCATGGCTGATGCAGGTAAAAGATGTATTGCTTTATTGAACTAATAATGGCCATAGCCAAGAAACTAGAAGATGACATGAGAAATGTGTCTGAGAAGCGGAACGCAGATTTCGATGTACACACCATTTAGCCCTAAGCCTCAGAGTGTGATGGCCTCACCACCACTTTCTCCCAAAGAGAAGGCCTTCTGAGGAGGCCCTTGGCTTCTGGAACACGGAAGGGCTTGTTACTGGGGCGATGCTACCAACAGAAGAGGTGGATCGTTGCGGAGAAGCAACAATTGGGCAGGAAAGCAGCCAGGGAAAAGAGACTGGCAACTTTCTTTAGGTCTCCTCAGGAGAGGTCAGACTGAAACCAACATCCCAACCTTGTGACACAGAATGATTAACATTTCCTTGTCTTGTTCATTTTTACAACCACCCTTTGAGGTAGGTCACTCTTATTCTCTATTACAAGAGGGAACAGAGGCTGAAAGAAAAAAATGTGCCCAAATCACATCCAGTGGCTATGCTGCTCATGTCCTCAGTTAAGGCATCTCCTTTCATGCTGCTTGGGATTTTTCTTCTCAATGTTTATATAAAGATCTATAAACTGCCTTGGGAGCTATGGCAGCCCCCCACCCCACCTGGTGCCCTTGAAATTTTTTGGACCAACTCCCATCCACCCAGACAGTATTGCCAATGATCAGGAATCCTAGGATTCGTAGTCCAAAATATCTGGATGGCACCAGGTTGGGGAGTGCCAATCTGTGGTAACCATTATGTTTGTATAGTGTCCTTACTGACAGAAGCATGCATGAAATCATGAGAGCATTTAAATAAAAATATAAAGGCACAAAGGTACTAGCCTAAATGTTACAGAGTATGTTTTACTTGGTCCAGCACTCTGGGCAGATTTCTCACAATGACTTGGTTGACTGGTAGCTGCATTTGCAAAGTGACCCATTGTGTTTGAAGGGATAAAGAACTTATCTCTGTAGTGTTAAATCGGTTGCAGTCATTATGTGATGAACATGAATGTGTAAGTCAGACCATAGAGATAACCTCAAAAATCAGGCTTCACTTCTTTATCACTGTGCTGGGATTTAATCTCATCCCTTGCCTTGTTTGGTACTTTGAAATATAAACCCTGGGCTTCAGATTTAAGCCTATGGTCATAACACAGCTTCACTGAAGTGAATGCACAACTCGAGGACACTGAAAGCAACCGGATAAGGTCCATAAACAGACACCTCAACCTGTAACTGAGACATGAAGCCACAAGGGTACAGCAGAGAGAATGTGTCTCCCACTAATTTGATTAGTTCATGGTATCATTGTTTTTAGATAATAACGTATAAGGTCTCCCTGCCTCCAAAGCCTCCCCGTTTCACCTGTGAATGTATTTTTCTCTTAAGGATAGGGTTGCCATATTCTAGTTGCCCAAATTCATGTGGCATAAAATTATTTGCTAATTATGCAAATCATATGGTGGGTTGGGAAAGGGTTATTCATCCCATAACTCTGATTTCCCACTCCAAATCACCTTTCAAAGATGCTTTAGGAAATCGATGGTTGAGTTATCTGCAAATAACATGTATTTGAACCTTCAAAGGCTAAACAAAAATAAAGAGAATTATATACTGGAATTGTGCTATGCACACTTTCCTGACAGTAAGTCCACCACTGAGAACAATGGGCCTTATTTCTGAGCAAATCATGTACAGAGTTGCACTGTTAGCTTATGAAGGGAGCAATCTGATCAGGATAGGCTGCCACCTCTGAACTCGGACACGACCTCCCATCCAATGCAGGGTGGGTGGAGCGTGAAGGGGACCTCCTCCTCCGTGCTCCAGCTGCCCTGCATTTGCTGCTAGATGGCCGATTTTAGCTGTCTAGCTGTGGAACTTCGGAGCAGGACAGGGGGAGGCCGGACGATGAATAGGAAGCATGTACTGGCACTTCCACACTCCTCTCCCCACCCCTGGGAATGTCCCCTTTTGCCCCACTCCATGCTGCTCTTACGAGCCCAGAGCCTGGGGACAATCCGTGCCACCTATGAGGCGGTGGGGGAGGGGGCAGGGAGGCAGTTTTCCAGGAACCAACCTCGGAGCGTGGACTCCAACGTTGGTTCCCGAAAACTGAACAATCCTATGGCTGTCTAGCTGCTGTCTAGCGGCCATAGGATTGCGCCCTAAATTAACCCTCAACTCACTTCCAAGACTGCAGTATCCTTCACTAACTGTCCTTCCTTTTCTTATGAATGGAAATTTCTCACTATATTCCTCTATGTAGTTTGGTGCTCTCTTTTTTGTCAGTCTTAAAATGTTTAGATGACATTTTTTATTTTGGATACTGATACCACTGAAGGAACAGAACAGAACAGAAAATAACAGAACAGAACAATCATATAGATGTCTTATTGAGAAGCAAGTTCCATTTAATACAATGGGGCTTGCTCTCAACTAAATGGGTATGATGATGATGACTTACAAAGTGCCTAAAATTTTCTAAGTGCTGTACAGAGATTAAAAGATAAGATAGATTGTGAGCTTGCAGGAAGGGACTAATAGACACAATACAAAAGGAAAAAGGAGTAAGGAAGGACGAGGAAAACAAACAAATGGTACAGGAGCTGTAAAATTAATCTTTCTTACGAAAAGGCTCTGTTCTTCCTTCTTATACACTGTAGTATCACATATATTGTTTTTGGCCATAGCATAGTTTCTCCCCATAAAATATAAACTTGATGCAACAAAAACAGGTCCTCAAGACAGGGATGATCTGTTTCACACCTTACACAATGGAGTCTAAATTTGGGCTATGGTTTTCTGTGGGACTATTTATTATCATGGTGCCAACTAACTAAGGGTGCAATCCTATGGGGATAGGTGGCCGCCTCTGAACTCAGAGGCAACCACCTATCCGATGCAGGGCAGAAGAAGCATGGAAGGAATTGTTCCCTCGGCGCTTCTCCTGCCCTGCATTTGCAGCTAGACAGCCGATTTCGGCTGTCTAGCCGTGGGAAAGTGGAGCAGGGGAGGAGGCTGCCAGATGACACATAGGAGGTGTCATACCGGCATTTCCTTCTTCCCTGCCCCAGAACACCCCCCAGAATGCCCCGTTTTGGCCGCTCTGCACTTCTCTTCCGAACGTGGGGCTGCCTTCAAGGCAGCGCGGAATGGGGGGGAAGTCAGTTCTCTGGGAACCAACCTTGGAGTGTGGGCTCTGAGGTCGGTTCCCAGAAAACCAGATACCCTATGGCTGTCTGGCCGCTGACTAGCAGCCATAAGATCTCTCCCTAACTGTTATCCACCTAACATACTGGATTCTTACATTTTCCTTTCCCCAAAGCATGTCTGTCCTTAGAGCAACATGAGCCCCTTAACTTTTCAGTTTTCACAGCTTTGCCTAATGGAGGTGGCCCCCCCACCCCCACATAGTTTCCATGCTTCAAGCTATTAATGCAGGGCTGTCAATGCTCAGTTGCAGCAATGATGCTTTCTGACCTATGAAATCAACTCTTCTTAAGCACAATGTTTATTAAAAAGTCAGCAAAGCATTTACTAAAAAAGCTAAGCCATAATCAGGCCCATATCCACACATTTTATAGTGAGAGGGCTCAAGGGCACAAAGAAGGGGATGGATCAATACAGAACAACAGGAACCTATCCTCAACATGCTTGAAGGATATTCAAGAATTCTATTGAACAGAATTTAAAAAATAAAGTCTGTCTATATATATATATATATATATATGTGTGTGTGTGTGTGTGTGTGTGTGTGTCCGTGTCTGTCCCTGTGTTACACACAGACAGAGAAAATGTAAAGAGTATATACAGTCAGGGCCAGAAATATTGGAACAAGGATAACTGTTTTGGCAGTTGGCCTCTGCACACCACCACATTGAAGTTGAAAGGAAACACACCCAGATGGGAGCAAAGTCGGGACTTTCAGCTGTAATTCAAGGAGTTTGACAAAAGTGGGGCACTAACCATTCAGAAAGGACAGCCAGTGGCATACACACACACCCCATTGTTGGTGGCTCATAAGTAATGGAACAAGCCAACATCATTTCAAACTTAAGGGTCGCCTTTAATACCTGGATGAAAATCCTTGGCAGTCAATGACTGCCTGAAGTCTGGAACCCATGGACATGATCCAGTGCTGCGTTTCCTCCCTCAAGATGCTTTGCCAGGCCTTTAATGCAGCTGCCTTCAGCTGCTGCTTGTTTGTGGGTCTTTCTGCCTTCAGTCTTGTCTTCAGTAAGTGAGAAGCATGCTCTATTGGGTGGAGATCAGGTGACTGACTTGGCCATTGAAGAACATCCCACTTCTTCGCCTTCAGAAACTCTCGGGTAGCTTTTGCTGTATGTTTTGGGTCATTATCCATCTGCAAAATGAAGCGGCATCCTATCAGTTTGGCAGCAGTCGGCTGAATCTGAGCAGAAAGTATAGCCCTATACACTTCAGAATTCATCCTGCTGCTTTTATCAGCAGTCAGGTCATCAATAAATACCAGTGACCTGGTTCCATTGGCAGCCATACATGCCCATGCTATAACACTGCCTCCACCATGTTTGACAGATGATGTGGTATGCTTTGGATCAGGAGCTGTTCCTTTCCTTCTCCATACTTTTCTCTTCCCATCATTCTGGGACAAGTTAATCTTGGTTTCATCAGTCCAAAGAATCTTATTCCAGAACTGGGCAGGCTTTTTCAGGTGTTTGCTGGTGAAGGCTAATCTGGCCTGTCTGTTCTTGAGCGTTACCAGTGGTTTGCACCTTGTTGTGAAGCCTCTGTATTTACATTCATAAAGCCGTCTCTTGACTGTAGATGTTGACAATGACATGCCTACCTCCGCAAGAGCATTCTTAACCTGGCTAGATGTTGTGAAAGGGTTCCTCTTCACCATGAGCAGAATTCTGCGGTCATCCACTTTAGTTGTCTTCCAGGCCTTTTGCTGTTGCTGAGCTTGCCAGTTAATTCCTTCTTTTTCAGGATGTTCCAAACTGTTGTATTGGCCACTCCCACTGTTTTTGCTATCTCTTTGATGGGTTTATTTTGTTTCCTCAGCCTAATGATGGCCTCCTTCACTCACATGGACACCTCTTTGGACCTCATGTTGGGAGTTCCAGTGAACAGCTACCAAATGCAAATGTTAACACTCAGAACCACCTCCAGGCCTTTTATCTGCTTGACTGGTCATGGGATACCCAGGAAACAGGCCACACCTGGCCATGCAGCTGCTTGTCAGCCATTCGTTCCCTTACTTATGAGCCACCAACGATGGGTGTGTGTGTATGCCACTGGCTGTCCTTCCTGAATGGTTAGTGCCCCACTTTTGTCAAACCCCTTGAATTACAGCTGGAAGTCCTGACTTCGCTCCAATCTGGGTGTGTTTCCTTTCAACTTCAATGTGGTGGTGTACAGAGGCCATCTGCCAGAACAGTTATCCTTCTTCCAATATTTCTGGCCCTGACTGTAAAGTATAATTATAGTAAATAATTATAATTATAGTTAAGTGGCACAAGAGCAAAGCAACAAGGAGGCTCTGGATCCACTATGGATGCTGTCAGTATTAAGGTAAACTGTCCAGGAAAGACAGAAAGACTAACAACAGAGTATTTTAGGAGGGAGGGGGAAAGAATGGGGCTGGGAATGAGGATCATGGGGAATGGGATCTCAGGTTAGAAGGAGGGAAGTGGAAAGTGTGGGGTCGGCAGTCATACGTTTACCTCAGGCTCTGAAAGACTGGAATAATCTGCTGCAATAAACATTCTGGATTTCTAAATTTTACAATCACTTTCCCCTCAGGGGGAATGGATTCAAAATGAAGCACGAATTCCATTTTCCAAACAATGTGCCACCATACTTGATATTATCTTGGCTAGCGCTGCTCCCCTAAATGTCAGTCATAGTTCTGGCTTCGCTCGTTGGCTAAAAGCACTGAAAGGAAGGAGTGGGCTTGCTTCTCACAAAACAATTAGGCAGAATAGTGACTGCAGATCTGATCTTGCCTTAGAACACGCAGAGGCTCTATCTAATGACACCACAATGCACAGAAGGCACAGATGAATTAAGCAGACAAAAATAGTCTGCAAAAATAGTTAAGGAAATATGCTATTTCAGAACAGGAAGGACTTACCTTGCAACAACTTGATCCCTCAGTTGTGAAATGCTTGTTCTATTTATCAGGAGATATGGTGCTTCATTTACTAGAGAGAGTGAGGTTGCTCCAGCAGAGACCTCTCCTGAAATGTATCCAATGTAAGGTGATAATGATCAGAAACAGTGAAAGTAGAATAAAAATCCACTCTCTTTTCAAAGGCGCCCTATTATCAAAACAGATACAGTGAAGGTCAGGGGGTAAACTTGCTGTTGCTACTTGCGTAAAAGCTCCATTTTTCTTTCTCATGCTCACATGTGTCAACCCATTCACACGTAGTGTCAGTCGGCCAGCAATCAGAAACCCAGGCAAGCACGCTGCTCATCTGCTAGTGATATATGCCAGGGGTGGGGAACATGCACCCTGCAGGCCAAATGTGTCCCCCCCATCCTCAAGAGCAGCCACACCACCACCCACTGCAGCAGTTTGCCATCTGCGGCAATGGGAGCAGCAAAACAATGCAGCAGCAAACTGAAGCAGTGGCCCAAAAAGGCCAATTTTAGCTTCAACGCCAGATTTGGTACCAAACCACTGATTGTTTTGCTGCTGGCTGAAATTCAGCTGCATGCAGAGGCTGTAGGAGTGCAGCTCCTGGGGGGCTCCAGAGGGCTGAAACTGGCCCCCAAAGTTGCCCATGTCCTACAGAAACGTTAAGTGCATTTAGACAAGACAAGGCATATGTAGAATATGCACTCAGATAATCACTTTAGTATGGCCTCTTTTGACCCTTGGATCCAGGCTCCAAGTGCCCTTTGAGAATTCTGCTACAGGCAGAGAAATCTGGAGAGGGCCCCAGTCTCCCTCCCCCTCCCTGTCACATAAACGCAGAAAGAGGAGCCCCTGGCTGACTTTCCTGGTCCCTCTGGCTAATCTCTCTCCATTGTTCTGCTCCTCCCCCTCCCAAACTCCTAAGGAAAATCAGCTGCTAAGCAGAGATAAGCAGGGGAGGATTAAAGGTGGTCAGTGGCTCTTCCAGCTCTCTGGTGTGCACCAGTCAGTTTCTCCAGGATTCTCCACCTGTGGACTGTGGGTGGGAACCACTGGAGCATTCTAAGGCCCCCTGTGAGGCCTTGGCAAGGCACTTTGCAGATAAAATTGATCAGATTAGGTGTGTTACTCTGCACGCTGTGGATACAGTTAGTGAGCAAGAGGCGGCCTGTGGCAAACCGGTTTTGTGGGATCGGTTCCAGCTTCTTCCTCCTGATGAAGTGGACAAGGTGCTTTCATCGGTACGGCCAACCACCTGCTTACTTGATCCTTGCCCATCTTGGCTCATTATGAGCTGCAGAGAGAGACTGGGTGAGGGGATCAAGGCGGTGGCGAACGCCTCCCTTGAGGAGGGAGTGATGCCATCAGCCCTCAAGGAGGCAGTGATAAGACCGCTCTTAAAGAAGCCCTCCTTGGATCCTCAAGTTTTGAACAACTTTCGCCCAGTCTCAAATCTGCCATTTTTGGGCAAGGTGATTGAGCGGGTGGTGGCGGTGCAGTTGAAGGCACACTTGGAAGAAACTGATTATCTAGACCCATTTCAGTCGGGCTTCAGGCCTGGGCATGGGACAGAAACGGCCTTGGTCGCCTTGGTAGATGATATGAGGAGGGCTCTGGATAGGGGTGAATGCTCCTTCCTTGTTCTCCTCGACCTCTCAGCGGCTTTCGATACCGTTGACCACGGTATCCTCCTGGACCGCCTGGAGGGGTTGGGCATTGGGGACACTGTATTGCGGTGGTTCCGGTCCTTCCTCTCCGGCAGGTACCAGAGGGTAGCACTGGGAGAGGAGGTTTCGGACCCATGGCCACTTACTTGTGGGGTGCCACAGGGTTCCATCCTCTCCCCGATGCTATTTAACATCTATGTGAAGCTGCTGGGGGCTATCAGGAGGTTTGGGGTGCAGTGTCATCAATATGCGAGTGACACGCAGCTCTACCTCTCGTTTAAATCTTCACCAAGGTTGGCCGTAGAATCCCTGTCCAAATGTCTGGAGACGGTGAGTGGCTGGATGGGGAGGAATAGGCTGAAGCTGAACCCTGACAAGACCGAGGTACTTTTGGTGGAAGACAAGAGGAGGCTGGGGGATGTTGACCTGGTGTTGAATGGGGTACGGCTACCCTTGAAAGACCAGGTCCGCAGCCTGGGGGTCATTTTGGACTCTCAGCTGTCCATGGAGGCTCAGGTATCAGCTGTGAGCTGGACAGCACTGTATCAACTCCATCTGATACGGCGGCTGCACCCCTTCCTTCCCGACCATCTGCTCCCATCGGTAGTACATGCCCTGGTCTCCTCTCGTTTAGACTACTGTAATGCACTCTACGTGGGGTTACCCTTGAAGATGGTTCGGAAACTGCAGCTGGTACAGAACACGGCGGCTCGCCTGATTAAAGCCAGCCGCCGGCGAGATCACATCACTCCAGTGCTGAAGGAGTTGCACTGGTTACCAGTTGTTTTCCGGGCCAAATTCAAGGTGTTGGTTTTGACCTTTAAAACCCTATATGGTTCTGGCCCAGCCTATCTTAAGGAGCGCCTCCAGCAGCACCAGACAGGCCGCTTAACAAGATCAGCCTCGGATGGCCTTCTCTCTGTCCCATCAGCCAGGACAGCTAGACTGGTGGGGACGAGGGAGAGGGCCTTTTCTGTGGTGGCCCCCACTCTGTGGAACTCCCTCCCTAGGGAACTCCGTCATGCCCCCTCTTTAATGAGCTTCCGTCGTGCATTAAAAACGTTGTTCAGGCAGGCATTTGGGGTGGGTTAGGGTATTTTAGAAAATGTTTTTATTGTAGAATTTTATTGTTTTAAACTGTTTTTATTGTATGTTGTACATCGCCCAGAGTGGCTGGGTGACCAGCCAGATGGGCGATTAATAAATTTAATAATAAATAATAAATAAATAAAATAAAATTTACAGGAGAGGGCTTGCAAAGTCTCACCAGGTAGAGCTGAGATGCTCTCGCATACTGAGTGCAACGTACAGTCCAGCTCTAATTCATACTGGGTAAAGGTATTAAACTTTAGGAGCTAAGAGCAGCTACTCCCTCCTTTTGGAAGGCTTGGAAGTATTGCCTGGCACAATCGTCACCAGCAAATACAGCTCCTTGGATGTCTTATCAGCATTCCTATACCCAGATTCTTCCCCACTATGTATGCCCTGTCAGCCTGCTCTCTCCTACCTCCATTTCTTCCATTTCCCTTCCCACTGCCCACCCAACTAATTCCACCCCATTTGTCATCTTCTCATGCATCTGTAGAGATCCTGTCCTCACCTGTTCCCTCCCAGCTGGTCTGCTCACAACCACTTCTGCTTGGGCAATTTGAATCTACCTGGCTCACTTCCACCAGCACTTGCCCTCTCATCCCACCATGTGCACATTACCGCTCAAATAGAACATATTACTCTTTACTCCCATTATGCATTAATAGCAAAGGGAAGGTGGTAATACAAAGAAGAGGCGGCAGTTTTCCCTTGGGCTGCTGCATACTTGGATGAAACCCGTTGGTAGGGAATCTGCTGTGCAGATGCTCTTTCTCCCTCTTGTTTCCCAATGTTCTTGTTTATATCATATCTTACTTATTCAAAATATTCATAGGCCGCCTATGAATATAAACTGGCATAACGCTCAAGTCAATCGTTTTCTTCTAGAATGGTGCAATAACAAGGTATTTTCAGATGTAATGTTTTATTTAGACTTTGGTTAATTATATATTCAATATGAATATATAGTTTTAGTAGCACTTTGGAGAGCTAACTTAGAATTATATATGTTTGGATACTAAGAAGGTGCTTAGTATAAAATTCATACGTTTCCCAAGCCCCCTATCTAAAACTAGTGTGTCTAAAGTCAGCCCATTGCATGTTTATTTTGTAATTTCAGTGCATCCCATATCACTGTTGCAATTTTGATTTTCATCTATAACAGAGCATATAAGCCATGCTGACACTTCACATTTGTGGCACTAGGCAATCCACTCCCTAGCAACCATGCAAAATATATACCTTTTTCATCTTTCTTATTAGCATTTCTTTTGAAGTCTGAACTCTGCCTGATCAGGCGGCACTGTCGGCCGAGAAATTCAGAAAACCAGTCAGCCACTCTTCCTCCACAATCATATGTCTGTACTCTGTAAGGGAAAAAGCGGAAGGGGTACTGGGATTCAGCAACCTGTTTCAACTGCAAAAGCAATGTATAATCAGATACCTATTTTGCCTGCTACCGCGGACTGAGCAGTATCCATTAGAGCAGTTTAAAACTAAAATGCTATCATAAATGTGCCCCCTGCCAACATTTGGAAGAATTGTTTGGTTAATAATGAATATTATTCTATTATATTAAACATAATATTATTTTTTCTCCCTCTCTGAAGTCCACTTGAAAGGGGGGGGAGGTTGGGGGAGGGCACTCATCACCCCAAGCCCCAAAGGGTGATCAGAAGTGCTACGGCAGCCTTCCAGTGTGGGAGGATCAATTGCTACATTTTCTGAGCCAAGTCCATTAGTCCTTCAAGGTCTTTTTAAATTCCTTCTACCACAGCCCAAATCCATTCATTCTGTTTTTATGTACATTTTCCTTGAGTATTGCAGTACATTTGTCAGCATTACATTTCATTTGGCACATTTATAAATCGGTCTCAGGTTTTCCCTTGGATACTACTGGCTATAATAAAGCTGTGTGTTCACTATCTTTTTTCATGAACAAATTTAGTTTTCGTGCTTTACAGCTGGTTCCACTGGCTGGGTAATTTATAGAGTGAGAAACAAGGACAGTGTCTGAATATTGATCCCCTTGGGATCAAATGCCACTTGCATTTGCAGAGAGTCAAAAGCAGCACAGGAGGATACCAAAGACAAGTGGCTGATTAAAACAAAGCCAGCCGCATCCAGTTTATTGTGTGGCATTTTTAGGGCTGGGCAGGATTGCGTTTTCATGTGTGTTTGTGTAGAGTTTATTGCAGCAGATTTCAGCTTCTGACTAAGAAATCACCACAGAGGTATGCAAAGGTTAAACTTTTTTGGCCTGATCAGAGAGCGCTCTCCCAAGAGCCTGTTGTCCAAACATGAGCCTCAACCAGGTCTTGATAAGCTGAGGAATTTTGGGCAGCTCTGGCGAAAATGAGGTAGGTAATAAGACGAGATTTATGGCATAGCAGCAACTAGGCAACATTGTTCCGCACACTCGTCTTGTTGCAAAGTAGGAAAATGCTTTTGTCAGCAACTTCTTCCCGATCATCCAAACATATGTACACAGAGGACAGACAGCCAGTAGAATTCAGAAACCAGAATAAAGTTTGTAGAGCAACATCATCACTATGAATTGGGAGATCAGATGCATCCACTTCCTTTTTCAACTATCCACAGTTCGTTGTTACCTGTGATCTGGGAACTGTGGTGATTTTTAGCTTTCATTTATCTGAACAAGCCAGGACTATGCCATGGTTTGAAGTTGGCTTGTTTGGCCAAACCATAGTTAAAATTAACCACAGTTTGTCCCAGTTTGGATGTAACAACAAACTATGCTTCCAGTCTCCTTCTCATAGATGCACCGGAGGACAAGAGGGGAGGGGTGAGTGTATGAGCCTAAGGCTCATTCACACAGTCTTACATCCAAACGAAGTCACTGTATTCGCGTGGATTAATGATTACTCCCCTTCACTCCCCTCAGTAGTGGTAAGATGGTGACCTTGGTTTTCACCCAATTCAGCTGTGTAGTTTCACTCCTTGTACTGTCCACTCTCACCTGTGTGAGCAGACCTTGCTTTGACAGATCTCAGGTAGACTTCCAGTACTTTCTTCTAAGGTTACAGAGATAGGATCCATCCCTATATAGAAAGGTACAAAACGCCCCCCCAACATTATTCATGTCTGTTTACAATGCTTGGATTTTTAGCCTAAACCAGCATAGGTGATCCAAGTGCATGAGAATTCCTCAAGAAGCACCTTGGAAGGCATTTATGATGCTCCTTGCTGGATTGCGGTTGCAAGCAGATAATTAAATAGACTTTCAACATGAGTGATCTTTATATGAACAAAAATGAAACGTGACCATCTATGCATTCCACTTCTGTGGGAAATAATTTCTGGTTTGCAGCTTCCAAGTTTCTCAGTAATTATTTGAAAAAGCCCTACACAGAGGCAGTGCTGATTCCTAGCATTGCAAATTAGGCGCTTCAGCAAGTGAATTCTGCTTCCCCACTTCTTTGGTTGGAGTTTGTGATACATGTGCCCTGATTCTAACCACAGTTAAAGCTAATCAGAGTTTCTTATAACCATGGTTTGCAAACGCTCTTCAAGTCATGATTTATAAGAGAACCAGGTTTAGCTTCAGTGGTATATAACGTAAAACCATATATAACCATGAAAAGGGAGGAGTGAATTTACTCCAGAGAGTGGGCACAGGAGGTAGAGGGAAAACATATCCCTAAGGCTAGCTCGTGATTTGCAAACTATGATTTGCAGGGAGCTAGGCATACATATGTCTCTGGTCAAAATGGGTGTAGCTTCTGTAGAGAACTATATTTTTGTGCCTGCAGGTGGCTCCAGATGATAATTAAACAAGGATGTAGCAGTAGTTTGTGTGACCTTGATTCCCAGAGCACATTTGCCAATATACAATTTCAGCTTTTAGTAACTGTATTCCGTCTGTGTCTCATACACTGGGACTGGCAGAGATTTACTGCAGCCACCATGGCTGCCGCTGCCTATGAAAAAAGACAGCCTTATCACAGCTCTGCCACCTCTAATAAATGAAAACATGGGCTTTTTTTAAACATGCCTGTTTTTTTTTTAATATATGATTTAGGAAAATATTCATTAGAAAAGATCAGAGACATGGAAAATGCTAAAAGTAAAATATTTTCACAGCCACATATATATGTTTTTTCCTCAAGTTTAAAAAGATTTTCTTTAAAAAAGCTCTAATTGTCCCAGCTCTAATTTCCCATCTGGAATAAAAATTGACTGAAGGGGTATAGAAGCTGAAAATGGTTTATGAAATAGGAAAACAAATGTGATCAGTATTGGATGTGGTTAATTGAAAATAATCTTACATGACAAAACACATTGTTTTACCGTCTGGGTGCCACATACTTTAGTACATGATAAATACGAAGAAATTTTAATTTCATATGAACACCAGAGGCATCATTTCAGAAAACATCAGGACAAGCATAACTGGCCAAACTCCCAGAATTTTCTCATTATTAATGCTGTGTTTTATACTTGTGATTGATCATATACATTTTATGAAAGGTTGTTCATCTTAGATGAAACCTTGATGACATATCCTACAAAGCAGTGGACAAAAACTGGAAGATGTAACAGAATATGGGAGATCAAATGACTCTTTTCTGACTTCACATGACCTCACACCACAGTAACTTGATTTCAGTGGAGATCTTCTGAATATACACCAGATTTTAAAACAATGAACTAATTTGATACAGTGAAGTCAAAGGTATGTCTTTTGAATCTGCAGACATTTTAACACGATTTAAGACAAGACCACATAGTTCTTTGGATCCTGCACTGTTGGTTAAAGTATTATTCCGCTTTTTATATTTGATGGTACTCTCTTGTTACAGTTGTATATTTTGTACATCTCCCTATGTATTTAATTTGGGGGGACACTGATTAAGAAATATTACAGTGAATGAATGTTTAGGATCTACCTCTTAACCCAAGTGGCTAGTGAACCTGAAACATGGCATTTGATTCATTTTTAGGGTTGGTAGGAAATATATAGGGCACAATCCAGTCAAAGTTATGCACTTGTAAGCTTCACCGATCTCGTAACAATGCTTCCATGGTCTCCTCCCCTCCCCAACCCCAGGAATCCCACCTTTTCGCCCGTTCCATGCTGCTCTTCCAAGCGCAGAGCAGGAATGAACCATGCTGCCTATGAGGTGACAGGGGTGGGGGCAAAGAGTGAGGTTCCCAGAAACCAAACAATCTTACGGCCATCTAGATGCTGTCTAGCAGCCATAGGATTGTGCCCTTAAAGGATTTTAACTTATTTGGATCCAGTTGTTCAAACGAAGGAATACAATGCTATTAATAATAATGATATACCAGCTGAGTAAAAATGGAAGGTCACGGAGAAAAGGTAAACATAGTTCGAGCCGTAGGTAAACAAGACATTTACAATGAGAAAAGTATAGGTCTGCTGTTGCAGTTAAATGCAATATCTATTCAAAAAATTAAAAGCTTTTCAGAATGCCCATCTCCTGCTGTACTTCGGCCTGCCCACATTCAGGCATGCTGAACTTGAATAAGCCAATAGGGCTGTCACTTTGACTTCTACTCACTGCACCACTAGTTTACAAGGCAAAGGAGGGAACCACAACCAAAGACTCCTATGTTGTGGAAACTCTAAGGTTCCTAAGCAAATATGCTGAATGATTTATTTACTTATATTACTCAAATTTATATACCATTTTCCACAGAGATATCAAAGCTGTGAACATAAAATGCAATGCCATCAGAACAATAAAATGTAACAACAAACTCCTCGTCTCTACTCTCTGTTCTGCAATGGCTGGGTCAGGCTGAGTCCTAGGGCAGTCTATAGGACAAATCCACATAGCAGGGTCAAAAGGCAGGCAGAAGCACAGTGTTACCAGTCAAGAAGAGGGGTAGTCCAAAAGCAGGGTCAGAGGCGAAGCTGAGGTCAGGCACAGGTGAGCAGTCCAAAGCAAGCATAGTCCAAGAAGCAGGTCTTAGCAGGCGTCCAGGGATCAGCAGCATGGGAGATCAGCCAGGAGAAGAAGCCGGGTCAGCAAAGCTAGGTTGCAATGGTCTAGGAGCTGAAAGAAAGGTGTTGCTCCAACAAGCAGCAGATCTCAACTGAGAGCTTATATGGTCTGGCCTCCCAGTCCATACCCAGGTCCCACTGCAAGCAGTGAGTCCTGTCTTCAGGGCCTCCCTACTCTGAGGATTCCCATACTCGAGAAGCCTGGTTGCTCTGGACCAGGGGTGGGGAATTTGTAGCCCTCCAGATGTTTTGGCTTACAACTCCCATCATCCCTCACCATTGGTCATGCTGGCTACGGCTGGTGGCAGTTATAAGTCAAAACATCTGGAGGGCCAAGGGTGGCCCACCTCTGCTTTGGACCTTGAGGCGCATGCTTTGCCTCTGAGTGGCTGCGTGCACCTGCACCTTCTGGTGCAGCCCCTCTGGGACTGGGAAGTGGCTTGACCTACTCCGACTACATGGGGGAGGGATGACGAGGGGAGTTGGGGGCCCCTTCTACAGGTCTATCCAGTTCTACCTCTGCAGATGGACCCAGCATGGCCTCTTCCAAGATGCTGGAGCTGGCCAGAGCAGTGCCGGGACTGAGGGCCCTTGCCTGCCCCAGAGGGCCTTCAGGCTCTTCAGTGTCTGAGTCGTCATCAAAGAACGTTTCCAGGGTCAGGCCCAGGCCAGACATGACACACACACACTTTTTATAAAGGCATATCGACACTACAAAGTTACATCCCTTTTGTACTGCTTTAAACTGTCATGGCTTCTTCCAAAGATTCCTGTAACTTGGTGCTGGTGTTAAAAATTCTGTTAGGTATCCCTAGTCTCTCCCCAACTTACAGACCCACATCTACCAGAGGGCTCTGCAAAGCAAAGATGACTGTTAGACCACTTTAAAGTCTGTATACCCATATACTAGTTTCTTCAAGGAGTTTCAAGCAGCCTGTTAGAACCATTATTTTCCAACCCATAACATACCTGAGATATATTGTACCAAAATATCTGAAATTCCCAGCAGGTACATGCCAGAAATGTTAGATATTTGTGATATTATAAGTTTTACTGAAACCATCTCATAGTAAAGGGACAATGAATCTTTGCTTACCAACCTTCTGCACTGATGAACATCACATTTTGCTCCAGGTCAATCATGGGTTGTACAAGGCACAGTTTCGGTTCCTGCTTTTGAGTAATGCAAACTCCATTCTGATTTGCAACCATCCAGCTACGGTCATACAGCAAGCCTTGATTTCCAATGGGCCACTGCCTGACCTGAAGGGAAAAGAAATATTGTTTCTCACTTAGTCAATAAACACTGAACAAAGAAAAGAAAACCTGATGAAGATACCTACTTGTTTACAAACCAACACACAGCACAGCTATTTGTTGTTGTGATTTATATGGTACAACTTTAAAGTTAATGGGAGCAAAGCTGAGTCACATAGTGATGGTCTCATTCAAAACCTAAAGACTGAAATTTTATAATGAATATGACAGACATCTTACTTAATAAGAGATATTCTCTCTTTGTATATGTGCGATACTATTATTAACTACTACTACACTCATATACTGCTGACCATATTTAAAAATATAACTTACAATTAAAACATATAATAATACTAAAACATTTATATAAAACATTAAAACCAGTTAAAACCAATAGAATACCGTAATTACAAAACAAACAGACGGAGCAGCACCCTCACGCAGGGAAGGCCCCAGTAGAGAAATGGATCTTTAACTGGAGCCTCAAACATGCTACAGTGGGCGCTTCTCAAACAGCAGGGGAGGGGTTAGTCCATAAGGTATTCAGATTCTGAATGAGACTTTCTCTCTTTACTTCCATCATATTAAACTATTTTAATCACCACAAATCTCTTTTGCCTGGTTCTTGACATGAATAATTTGGAAAGCTGGGTGAGCGGAAATTTGGGGAAATAAAGATCTAGACTTCAGTGACCTTAAAATCTATCAACCTGAGGTCAGAGTCAACAGCTGACTCCCTGCAATTAGCAAATTGGAATCTGCCTTGGAACAATGGCTCCCTCCTTGCAGCCCCTCCCCACATGAGTACAAGGTGGACCAGTGTCTGTTCCTCCCTGGATTCATGGATTGGGCTGTGGGTGCACCAGAGCTACATGGAACCCAACACTGCACTTTTCAGATTAGTATCTGGAGACATACTAGTGTCTGCCTCTTTGGAGAGGGCCATGACACCAGCCATATGAAAAGTGGGGATGTGATAATAAAGTAGGCACACTTGAGCTAAAATCTGTGCCAATATTTCGTGGAGAACACAATGAAAAGGAATTTAAAAGGACAGGTTGCTTACCTGTAACTGGTCCTATGAGTAGTCATCTATGCATTCACACACATGGGCTCTGTGCCTGCACAAAGCCTCAATTCAAGAAACTTCTACAGCTCAGGAATTTTAGCAGGAACCTTTCCCCCATCTCCCCAGTATGCATGACCTTAGCAGGTTCCCGCCTATTCCCTCAGTTTTCTGAGACTGACATTGTGGCCTCGGAACCAAGCAGAAAGGCAAGTTGCTTACCTGTAACTGTAGTTCTTCAAGTGGTCATCTGTGCATTCACACATATGGGCTCTGCAACTGCATGGAGCCTTGATTCGGGAAACTTTTGTAGCCAAGGATCATTTTGGCAGGAACCCTCCCCCACCTTCCTACTGTGCTTGTCCCAGAAGGTTCCCATCCAGTCCCTCAGTTGCTTCAGACTGCCTAACGTGGCCTTGGATCCGAGGGTAAACATTACACCGCAGTACCAACATTGATACCGACACTGACACTGAAGTGGGAACAGTGGGTGGGTTGTGTGAATGCACAGATGACCACTCGAAGAACTACAGTCACAGGTAAGCAACCTGCCTTTCTTCTTCATGGTCTCTGGACGGGAGTCTCTGGATGGAGTACAACCTTGCTCCTATGAAATATCATATATGGTGAGTCAACCTGTAAAGCACAAAGCTCACTTGACCTTCCTGAAGATGTGATAGCTACAAGGAAAGTGACTTTCCAGGAAAGTAAACGAAGATCAACGGTAGCGAGTGGCTTGAATGGTCTTGATGTCAAAGCCTGGAGTACAATGGAGAGGCTACACTGCAGTACTGGTGTTTGTACCAGAGGTGCAAGGTTTTTCAGTCCTCGTAAGAACTAGCACATGATGAGATGAGTAAAGACAGAAACCCATTGCATCAGACTGCAAGAAGCTGAAATAGCTGCCAGGTATATACTTACTGAAGAATATTTAAGCCCCCTTTCAAAAAGGTAGTGTAGGAACTGAAGGATATCATCAGCTGAACCTAGGACTGGATCAAAGTTGTTGTCGGTAGCAAACTTGGCAAATGCAGTCTACTCGCTGGCATAAGAATGCCTTGTAGCCAGTTTTCTTGCCATGTCCAAAACCGCTTGCACTCCCAGCAGTAACGATGGCTGCTTGTTCACTACCAAATTCTCCATGCTGTCAAGTTAAGGGTTGATAGGTCTGGGTATCAGATTCGATCTCAATAGAGCAGATCTGGTACTGACAACAAATGGAAAACTCCCCCCAGATAATTCCAGCAGGATGGTAAACCACGCTTGCCTCGGCCACCACGGGACAATCAGTGAGTACCCTCAAAAGAAGATGGAAGTGAGGGGAAAAGATAAAATACATCTCCTTGCCATTGTAAGAGAAAGGCATCCCCCAGTGATGAGTGGCCTACCCCTGCCCCCATGCAGAATCTTTGCATACTCAGCAGAGTTCAGTGTTCAGCAGAGTTGCAAGTAAGTCCACAGTTGGGTGACCCCCACCTTTGAAACAACTGACGGAGGATCGAAGGAGACATCTACCACGTGTGTGAGGACAGGTAAGTATGACTCAGCAAATCCACTAATACATTGTATACGCTTGTGATATGCAGGGCTGTGAACTGAATCCATCGTGAAATGGCCCAATTGCAAATATCAATTGTCAGGTCCACTAACCTGGAAGAATGTGTCCCCTCTTTCTTGTTGAGGTGCCAAAGTACAGTGGTATTGTCCATTAGAACTTGGATATTGTCAGGGTGGAAACTGAGCCCAGAGAGCCTCAAAGCAGTTCGGATTCTGAGGAGGAACAGCTATCTGTGGGAGAGGGGCCAGCTCATCCCTCACAGGCTCAGCACCTGGCAGAGATTCCTCCTGCCAGCATTCCAGAGATAGAGAGCAACCTGGGTAGTGAGGGAATGTGGGAGGGGGGCTTCTTAGACACTCGACGCAGATGCAAAGAGCAACGAGCGATGGAGGGCGTGAAAAGGAGGCATAGTGCCTGTTTGGCACGCAAGCAACGGCTGCCTCCCATGGACCCAAGGGAAAGAGGGAGGATCTCTCCCTAGCCCATAAGTTCTGGGTCTTCAAGTGACTCTCTTTCAAACAGGGATCAACTGACTACTTGGAACTTAGGCTACCCTGCTGTTCCTTGCTTAGTCGCTGGTGATTAGCATCTGAAAGAGTCATTAAGTTGTAAAAGGATTAAAGCTTTGAAAAGAAATCCTTTCATCTGTGTCTTGAGTTGGCTATTGGAATCTACTGGGAGAAGCCGCCAGAGCACTCCTGACAGATATGCCTCTTGCGGATGTATACCTTGAATGCACAGAGACCCTTCCATACTGCCAACAACTCCAGAAAATTGATGTGATGTTGCCTCTTGTCCTGAGACCACAGGCCTTGGATTCAAAGAGGGCTAAATGCACTCCCCACCTGAGGAGGGAGGTGTCCGTTGCCAGGGATGAGTGCAGTTGTACGAATGGAACACCCCAATGAAGGTTGTCCAGGTCTGTCCACAAAAGCGTATGGGTAATATTGTTCAGTAAGATGACTTGAAAACGGTGAGTATCGATGGTGCTGCTGAAGGCCCAAAGAAGCCAATTTTGTACTGGCCTCATCTGTAGCAGAGCCCATGCAACCCCTGATACAGTCACTGCCACCAATCTCAGCACGTGCTGAATGAGTGACAGTGTCAATACAGTGTCTTGGCAAGGCTGATAAGGGACAGCGCACGATTTCGAGGAAGGTAAGCGCAACCAGTAATTGGACCTAGGACTGCTCCTATGAACTGGATTACTTGGGTTGGGAGCAACATTGATTTCTCTTTGTTCACATAGAGACCCAAAGCTTCGTGGAGGTTGAGAACAACTACAATGGCACGAAACAGACATTCCTTGGAAATTGAGACAATGAGCCAATTGTCTAGGTACGGATAGATTTTGATGCCCTTGATGTGGAAATGAGCATATGCCACTATGCATTTGGTGAACAAACTTGGGGCAGTTGCTAGTCCGAATGGTAGCACCCAAAATTGAAACATGTCCATGGGACCTTTACTGATCATTGTTCTGAGTTTATTAAAATTGCTTTCCTAACATCAGGGGTATGCGTTTGGCTACAATTGGCTTTTGCTTCCTTTAGAACCAAGAACTCAAGTATAACATGGTCACTTTCCCCCAGAGTTCCTGTAACTTCTACTTTATCCACTAAGTCATCTCTGCCGGTTAGGATCAAGTCAAGGGTAGCTGATCCTCTAGTTCCTTCCTCTACTTTCTGTAGGAGGAAATTATCAGCAACACAAGTCAGGAATCTCTTGGAGGGGCCATGTTTTGCAGAATTTGTCTCCCCAAAAATATCAGGGAAATTGAAGTCCCCCATTACTACTACATCATGCTTCCTTGAAACATTGGCAATTTGCTTTTCAAAAGTTTTATCCTTGTCTTCTCCTTGATTGGGTGGCTGGTAGTAGACTCTGACCACCATGTTCCTTTTATTCTTTGCTCCATTTATTTTAACCCAGATGCTCTCGATGAGGCTACCAAGCTCATCCTCCTGTATTTCTGTGCAGAGATACGTATTTTTAACATATAGTGCAACTCCACCTCCCTTTCTGTTCCTCCTGTTCTTTTTGAACAAGTTATACCCTTCAATTGCTGTATTCCAGTCCATCGTACCTTTGATATGACGTTTCAACTGCAATGTGAAAATAGCATATTTGAGATGTACAGCTGCAAACCAAATGCCTTTCTGGAAGATTGGAAGGATTGTTGCCAAAATAGTCATTTGGAACCTCCTAGGAGTAATGAACGTGTTCAGGTCCCTGAGGTCCAGAATCGGTTGTAGTCCTCCGTCCCATCTGAGAACTGTGAAATACTGGGAGAAGAAGCTGTCTGCATGATGGTACAGAATGACTTGCTGTAGTGCTCCTTTCTGTAGAAGAGATTCTGTTTCTAGATGCAGTACCTCCAAAGAAGTCGCACGTAGAGTACCTACTGGAGGGAGGTCATCGAATTCTATTCTGTACCCATGCTGGATGATGGCCAGGACCCCAGAGTCTGAGGTTATCGCAATCCATGCAGGTAGAAAATGAGAGAGAGTGCCAAAGAGAGGGAGACAGGAAGAGGGATGAATGGTGAGAGTGGGTGAGTCAAAGCTGATGTCAGCCCCCTAACACAGGGCTGACAAACTCTAGCAGAAGAGAATTGTTCCTCTGCCGTTGCTGTAGTTGGCACTGAGAGGTGCGGTCTACGGCCTGCCGCAATTGGTACGGTTGCTGCTGTCAAAACTGACGGGGCTTGTAAGGGAGCTGCTGTCGCTGCTGCCCAAGTCCCATGTTGTTTACAGTTGATTTCGTCTTTTGAACAGAAACCATCTGTTCATTCATTTTGGCATTAAATAGGCCTTCCCCATCAAATGGTAAGTCCTCTATCCTCAAACGTGTCTCTGGAGTCAGGCAGGTGGAACGTAACCAGGCATGCCTTTGTAAGGCTATTGCAACAACCATTGATTTAGTGTCACAATCTGCCTGATGAGCTGTATTGATTTGTTGTCTTGACAACCTGACAGCCTCTGCCTAGAACACCCTTGTGAGTTCCCTTTGGTCTTCAGGCAGATAATCACACAAATAATTCATCTTTTCCCATAGAAATAATTGATAACAGAAGATGGTGTCAGGATAATTTGCCACTTGAAGTCCCAACACCACCAGGGAATACATCCTTCTCCTTAATAGATCAAGCCTGCTCCCCTCTTTATCCTTAACTGTCTCTGGGGATGTGTGAATCTTCTGAGATCTTTCCTGCGCAGATTTGACTTTAATCGAGTTGGGTCACAGATAAGAAAAGAGAAACCCCGTGTTGTTCTCTTGGATGCGCTAAATAGATTCGAGTCTACTCGACATGGTGGTCATCGATGATGGTGCCATCCAAGATGGTGGAACTCTTTGGAGCAGCATGGGAAGAAAGAGAATTGATATTGGGGTGGATGCTTCGGTGTATATGGCATCAAACACTGGGTCTTGTATATGTTCAGCAGGTTGCTGGGTGTCAGTGCCCAAGGATTGTGCCATTCTCAGAACCTGGTCAGTAAAATGCCCCATATCCTCAGATGGAGAGGCTCTATCTCGAGTACCCACGGTATCATCAGGTGACGAGATCGATGGCGGCACTGACGAATACAATGTCAAGTCAGATAGGTAGTCCTCTGTGGAACTGGGAGACAACTCAGGATGGACTGCAGTATTGTCCCACAACTCCCCTCTTGGCACAGGAGAAAGTGCAAGAGGATGGTCTGCGATTACTATCTCAGGCAAGTCCGTTTGGTTCACAGTCTTATCCTGAGGTAGTGACTGGCTCCTCACAAGAGAGGATGACCAAGGAGGCACTGGAGGTAGTGGAAGAAAAAACAACCCCCATTGGGGGACGAGATATTGATGCTGAAGGGTATGGTTGGTATCGAGGTGATGCTGCCCCAAGTTATCTGGTATGATCTGGTCCCACTGATATCGTCACTCATCACACTGATAAGTTCTCCATAGTGGAAGAGACCATTCAGAATAACGATCCCACTCCTGAAGTGGGGATCGAGACCTATCCCAATACTTTTGTGCATAGCATCTCTCAATTTCTCTCCCTCTACTAGCTGATCTGGTTGACTCTGGTGATTGATACCGACGCTGAAGCACCCTTGTTAAGGGAGGGGACTGCATTTGTCAGTGTCATGAGGATTGCATCTGTCAATCTCAAGGGCTAGGACTGGCTTGGGCTCAATGCGGAGACGAGGCTCTAGTTTCACCCTTGGATGCTGAAGTTGTAGAGGCAGGTTCCAGTGTCGGTGCAGTAGCTGGTGCGGATGCAGCCATCAGTATAGGGGAATCCAATAAAAGAGATGGTGGCAGAATCAAGGATTTTTTGGATTCCTTTCTTTTATTTTTCTTTTTTAGACTCTCCAAAGAGGGTTTTTGATTTTTTGCCTTTTTAGAGAGCTTCTTAGCTACTGTGAGCGTCAGTGAGCACTCCAGAGTCAAAGGGTCCGTTCAGCTCATGTCTAGAGTTGAAGGACAGGACAAAGTAGGTGTCGGCTTCTGCCAGCTGACTGCAGCTGGTGGCGATAAGTCACTGGCTGATAACAGGGTCGTAAACCTGTCCAAGGCTGGGGGAGTGAAAAGCAGCTGTAGCAAGGAATATTTTACCTGGGCAGTGAATCCAAAGCATTGAGGGAAAGAGAATTCCGTTGTCCAGTCTGAGGTCCAAAACACACAAGGGAACATGAGCACGGCAGTGGGTCAGATCCGAGGCTGAGGTCCGGTGTGCGACATGACATTGCTCTTCAGCCAGCTTGCTCCAGCCTGCCATCCACTTTTAATGGCCACGACTTGAGGCAGCTGCATCCAATCAGTCCTCCTGCCTCTGAGAGCCTCTGTGTCTTAAACAGACAGAGGCTCGCCTATGCTGCCCCCGGACATGCAGCTGCCTTCACTCCATGGGGGTCAGTGGCATTTCACCCTCCAAATCCTCTGGGGAGACTGCAGCTGGACCTGGAACATCCACAGGGGGTGACGGGGCTCAGGCTCCTTCTGTGCACGATAGTAGGCTTAGACGAGGACATCATAGCAGATTCAGAGGGTGGCTCCCTAACCTGTGGGGTTGGTGCCTTCTGGGTGTCCACCCCTTCCAGAGCCCTCTTCCAGCATACTGCCTTGAGTCTGTCCGATCTATTCCTCCTTACTTGTTTTGTGAAGGACTGACAATGTGGACAGGTGTCAACTACATGGGACTCTCCCAGGCAAAAGAGGCAGAGGGAGTGACCATCCATTGTAGGCAGCTCACTGCTACATTGCATACATTTGCAGAAAGGGCCCTTTAAGGTCATATGCCAATAAGGGCCACTGCAATCAGCAATCAGAAAAATGAAACGAATCTGATCTATTTTTAAAAAACTACATCTCCTGGTGGTTCTGCATGGACCTATGGCCTGTCTGAAGTCCACCCGGAGAAAAGCCTTCAGTGTGGTGGCTCTCTTTGTTTAGAACTCCCTACCCCTGGAGATCAGGCAGGCGCCAATACTAGGTTGTTTTTGGCACCTCCTGAAAACTGCTCTTTTCCACAAAGCCTTCCCTGGTTAACCAGCCTCAGTTTTACTGGCACTGTTTTTTAAAGAATAATTTTAATATCATGTTTCATTCTTTTGATCTTTTGTTCATTTTATCTCTTGTTGTTCACCGCTCCAGAATCTGTTTAGATGTAGAGTGGTATACAAGTGTTTTAAATAAATAAATAAAGCAGTCTAACAAGACAAGTGCAATTCCCCATGAGGCTACCACAATTGTGGTCGAAGAAGAACTGAGGGAATAGGTGGGAATCCACTAGGGTCATGTGCACTGGTACGGTGGGGGAAGGGTTCCCACCAAAATTCCTCAGCTATACAAGCTTCCTGAATCAAGGCTCCACGCAGGCGCAGAGCCCCTATGTGCACTGCACAGAGGTCATGAAGAAGGAGGTTTAGCTGCCAAAATCTAGATTTGCACAGTGCAAGATGTATCGCTCTTTGGTTGTAAATCCTTATTAATTGGTTTCTTTATATACCATCCTCCATTATAGCCAGTACAATGAAATCATGCTTGATTTTATGTAATAGTTCATGAAGCTTTAATGTGGTATCCAGTGTGTTATTGTAAGACATGCAGGTTTGACCACACCCCAAGGAAGTTTCATTAGAAACACATCAAGTCTTACTTTGAATGTGTGCAGTACTTGGATGGGAGGATTTTGTGCTCTGCTGTGGTAAATGCCTTAACAGAATTTTGGTCAGAGCAAGACTGGTGTTTATGAAGTGACTGCTTCATGTAAGTTCACTTAATTTGAATATTGCATGCAATTTAAAAATACAAAAAGCTGAATTTGGCAAACAAAAAATTGTGAATTCTGCTACAATACCCAGTATTTTTATGTAAATATGTTTAATTTACATAATTCTGCCCTCAGCAGTCACCTTGCTTTGGCACAGAAATCTGAATTGGAAGGTGATTCTCCATTTTCCCGTGGTGCACCTCTGAATTAAGGACTGTGCTTATAGTATACAAAAGTAATGTTCTTTATACTGAAGAAAAATACATGAGTGCCTTGGTAATATTTCTCATTACATTATTCCTTAAACTCCCACACAACTAAAAAAAAAATTGAACAGAAAATATATTAAATATAGGTGGCTTTGACCTCAATTTTCATTCAGATGCAGAACTGTGATCCATGCTAGGAAGTTTTCCTACAAGAGACTATAATAATATTGACATTCATTAAAGCACTGCAAAACACATTGCAAAGGAAAGTTAGATTCTAGGTCAGTGTGTAGAAGACCCATTTATTTCATCATACCTTATTCAAAAATGAAAATGAAAAGTCACAGGCAAGGTGGTAATGTTATTAACTTTGAAAAAGAAAAGCAATTAAAATCTTCAAAGAATGAACTTTCAAATAGTGCCACAACACTTAAATGTCATATTTTGGTTGCAAATGTATTTTTAATTATAACATTTCTTTGTAATGCAAATCAGCATCCTCTCAATTACAGCATGTTAATCAACTTTTTCCTCAAGTGCCATACACCCATCACTGCCTGTAGCCCATGTCATGCCAGAGTATACAAGCATGTTAATTACCATATTAGTATTTACTGTAGGTTTTTAAATTAAATTATTCTGGATGGAGGAGTTGGAGTGCATAGTTTTAAAAGGGAACACAGATACAGTGGGTATAACAAAGGGTGACAAAATAATTCATACTGGGGACATACTATCGCCCCTTGGGTAAAGCGGTCAGAGTGATCTTGAGATGGAAAATGGATGGAGAGAGTGTTCTGGTAATGGGCGGCTTCAATTGCCTTCACATAGATTGGATAAAAAATGCATATTCAGCTCCTGACGAAGAGGTGAAATTTCTAGATAGCCTATGCAAGTGCCCTAGAAATGGTTCAGGCGACTCTGAATGTAATACTAAGGGGAATGCAGGAACTGGTGACCAACATAAGGGTTGTTGAAGTGACTGGCAACAGTGCCCAGAATGCTTTCAAATTCAATTTATATGTAATTGGAGAACTGAGAAAGAAGTCCAACACAGGAACGTTTGACTTCAAAAGAGGAAGCTTCTCAAAAACGAGGGGACATTCATTCATTTATTTCATTAATCGCCCATCTGGCTGGTCACCCAGCCACTCTGGGCGATGTACAAAGCATATAGTAAAACAGTTTAAAACAATAAAATTCTACAATAAAAACATTTTCTAAAATAACCTTACCCACCCCAAATGACATGGGTGGAGTCTCCACTTACCACCTCTGAACTAGGGATGGCAGAGAAACCTGTCCGGGGGTCAAGTCCACCAAGCTTTTGGTGACTCAGCCCCGCTGACTCTGGCTTGCTTGTCTGAAAGCTGGCCCAATTTGACCTGTGCAAGTCAGCCCAGTTCGTGGATTTCCGCCACTGGCACTGCGGTGCGCAAACCCCTCAAGCTCTTCTTGCTGATGCTGACATGGGCAAGGAGAGCGTGAGGGGTTTGTGTGTGGCGGCAGCGATGGAGTCCCTGCCACCGCCACCCACACTGTGTGCAATGGAGTCGCTGGAGGAACCCAGGAGGGAGAAGGACAGACTCACATACAGTGACCCCGCTGCTGTGTGCAAATGGCTCTTTTTCCTCCTGGGTTTCCGGGAGGGAGAAGGAGACATTTGCACAGACTGGCCCCGTTGCGGCTGGGAGTCTGTGAGTTCCGGCAGAGAGCCTGCAGCTTATCTCAGCTAGGTAACACAAGCTGAGCCAGGGGCTCCAGGGAAATCCATCGAGCCCCAAGAGGGCCGAATTTCCCTGCACTGGACATCTCTACTCTGAACAGCCTAGAAGGCGGAGGGGTGTGTGTATGTGGGGGGGGGGAGGGTTGACTGCTGTCAAAAACCCTTGTTTAAAAAGACTGCTATGTTGGAGGTGGGGAAAGCTCTGGAGTCTCCCATGTAAAAGGCTTTACTGGTGCCGAGGGAGCCTTAACATCCTCCCTTTTCTGGGTCTCTGCCAAAGAGGTGCAGTGAGAGATTCAGTCAAGTGCCAGAGGCCTTGGGAGTGCTCTAGGAGCCTCTTCTGGAAGCCACGGTGCCTTACCACCCTCCATTCCTGGGATGATGCCAGACAGGTTCAGGGAGAGATGTAATGAAGTAGCAGAAGGCTTGAGCAGCAATGTGTGAAGTGCTCCATTCCTTTCCTGCCCGTTTCTGTCAGAAGGGGTTGGGATTGGAATGCCTGAGGGGTGAGTGAGTGGGAAGGTTTCCCCCTCTGCAGCAGTGATCCTGCTGGGTCTGGGACCCAGCCAGAACCCTCCTCTTTTCCAGCCACCTAAGAATGTAGGGAAGAGGGGGGAGAGGAAAAGAAAAAGAGAATGTGCTCACAAAGAGGTCCTGCCCTTCCTGAAGACAGAGCCAACAAAACTGGATATAGGAGAAGCCCTCTTCTGAGAAGGGACATAGAACATATTAGCCCTGCCTTCAACCTGGGAATGGGTTAACCCTTTCCTTCCTGCTCTCCTGTTCTGTGACTGGGAAAGAAAGGTTGCTTACCTGGAACCGTGGTCATCTGTGCATTCACACATATAGGAGCCTTTGCAGAGCCTTGATTTGGGAAATTTATATAGCTTAGGATTTTGGTAGGAACCCTTCCCCCACCATCCAATGTGCATTCCCTAGCGGGCTCCTGCCTATCCCCTCAGTTCCTTGAGACCAACACTGTGGCCTTGAAACTGAGGAGACATGTCCTCAATATCAACATTGCACTCAAGTATGACAACAAGGAGGGGATAGTGGGTGGGTTGTGTGAATGCATCAAGGATCCTCTGTATGGAGGCTGGAATGATCTCCAGTTTGATCACCCAGTTCTCCACACAGCCATGCGAAGTGTCAGCGAGTCCAGATGCTGTACCCGCCCAGCCTGCCTGGTAAGAAGAGACAGTATTCATAGAAGGTGAGGGTAACAGCCCTGAGCAATTTGGAGAAGAGGGGAAAACTACGGTGGCCGGGGCCACCAAAGAGTGATCAAGAGGCACCCTGCGTCATCTGTCCCAATTTTTGCTAGGACATTGGTAATTAGAGGAAAGAGAAGAAAGGTGTAAAACAGCATCCCTATCCACTGCAAAACAAAGGTATCGCCCATTGACCCTTGGCTGTGGCCTGCTTGGCTGCAGAAACACGGGCTAACAGTATTGTCCCTGGTGGCAAATAAGTCCACTGTCAGTGTGCCCGACTGCTTGAAAATGTCGGCAAGCACTCCCCTGTCAATCTCCTACTTGTGGGAGGTCTGGATTGTACGACTGAACTGGTCAGCGAGTATATTGCTGACACCAGCAACATGGAAGTGCCACTATGCTTATCTGTTAGGACATGCACTAGTGAAGAAATCATAAAGTCAGGGCAAGCAGGGGAAACGATCTCATACCTCCTTGCTTTTTCAGATAGGTGATCAAAGTTCTGTTGTCTTGGACCAGTAACTTGGACCAGTCTTGCCTGTCAGGCCCATTTCAAAAGCCCTGAGTGTTTTCTCAATAGCCCATATTGATGTGATTGGTGGCCTCACTGGGTGACCATTGGCCATGGACTGTAAGACCAGAACAGTGTGCTCCCTATCCTGAGAGTGATGTATCTGTCATCACCACTCAAGATGGGGAGGGCTGAAGAAAAGGTATTCCGTTCATAAGGTTGCTGGGTAGAGTCCACCATTAAAGAGATTCCTTGATGTCTACTGGTAGCCATAGTCAAGTGCAATGGGTGTCCCTGTTGATGTTGAAGTTCCCCATGCGATGGACATCCCCATCAATGTTGAGACCATGCCTGCAATGGTCTCATTCGCAGATGGGCGAGGTAAGCCACTGCCAATGGTCCTGCCATAAGCCCTAGAAGGTGTTGAACCTGGAGAGCTGTTGTGGTCCTTTTGGCAATCAGCTCAGTAGCAAGAGCGACCAAGATTCTGCAATGATTTCCTGCGAGAAAAGCACAGCCTCGGCAAGAATCCAGAACCCTAGAATGAACTGAAGTCTCTGCATTGGTTGAAGATGAGACTTCTCTTGATTGACCAACAGTCCCAATTCTTCAAGGAGAGCACAAGTCTGTTCTATTGATCTCCACAGCCGATCCTCAGTGGATGCCACCAACAGCTAGTCATCAATGTATGGATAAACATCAATCCCCTTCACCTGTAAATGGGCATACACTACCACCATACACTTGGTGAATACCCTCAGAATGGTGGCCAGACCGAGGGTAACACCCCAAACTGGTAGGCATCCGTCCCAACTGCTAAGCAGAGAAACCAGTGTTGAGGCTGTGCTATGTTGATATGGAAGTAAGTGTCCTTGAGATTGATAGAAGTGAACCAGCCTCCTTGGGAGAGAAGAGAAAGAATAGATGCCAGTGAGAACATGCAGAATTTCCTATGTGTGATGTATGCATTCAGGTCCCGAAGGTCCAGGATCGGACTGAGCCCTCCATCCTTCTTCAGCACCTTGAAGTATCTTAAATAGAATCTGTCAAGAAGCTGACTCCAAGGCACTGGTTCGATAGGGCCCTTCTTGAGAAGCATCTGTACCTCCTGGTGAAGAATAAGCAATGAAAGTGTCACCTGCAGTGTTCCAGGAGGCAGGAGGAAACATCTCTATGATCCTGAGAGGTGGGAGGGATTTGTAGCCCCTTTGAATGATGAAAAGAACCCAGGAATCCGATGTGATCTCAATCCATTAAGGAAGGAAAGATGACAGAAGAGTGCCAAAGATGGGAGGATGAGCACAGGGACGAATAAGAAGGGGGACAAATAATAAGTCAAAGCCACCACTTGTTGCCACCATCATTCTTGTTGCAAAAACTCTGAAATGCTGATGTGAAGTATTGCCTACATGACGAGGCAGTCTGCTGTCATGCCTCCAGGGAAATATTTGGCTGCTGAGGCTGGTACTGATGCGACGGAGGCCAATACCAATGCCTCTGTCATGAAGGTTGGGTTTGAATGAAACCCATATGGTGTGCAGTGGTACGGGCCTTATTGTCAAGGGCTCCTTGGAGGCCTCTCTCAGTCTAATCCAGTAGCCAAGTCCAGACACAGACAAAGGAATTCCTTTCAAAGCTTTATTCTTCTTTTACAACTTAACAACTATACTGATTGCAACTAGATCTGAGCAGCACAGTACCTATGCCCTACGTCTATGGGCTCAGTGTCCACCCTGACACTAATGTACCAAATCTAGAGCCTCATCTGTCTTTGTAATAAAAAGGCCCAAACCATCGAAAGGCAAATCTTCAATCCTAGATCGCACCTCCTGGGAGAGTCCTGCTGACCGTAACCAAACGTGTTGACACAAGGCAGTAGCACCAGCCAGCATTTCAGAAGCACAGTCTACTTGGTGTCTTGAAGCATTTGTTGTCGGGAAAGTCTCATAGCCTTGTTCTGAAACATACAAGCTAAATCTCTTTTGTCTTCTGGGGGATGCTCAAATAGTCTGCCAACCTTGTCCCACAAAAGGAGCTGATGGCTGCTTGATAGTTAGCAACCCTAAGGCCCTTCTTGGCTGATGAATAAACACACCTGCCCAAGAGGTCAAGATGCTGACCTTCCTTATCCACAGAAGATGAGCGCTGCCTGTGAGACTTTCCTTGAGCAGCCTCTACCACAATAGAGTTAGGTGTCAGACGCTGGAAAAGAAAATCTGCATCTGTCTCCTGGATTCTGTACATGCCCTTGACGCATTTTGATGTAGCTGGCATAGTAGAGGGGGCTTTCCATGATGATGTGATAGTGCTCAACAGAGCAAAAGAAAACAGATCAAGACCAGGTGGGCTGCCTCTGTAATGAGGGCACTGAAAACAGGATCCTGAATGGTTGGTGCTGCTTGTTATGTTGTCAGGCTGAGCAACTGAGCCATTCTGATTAGAGAACTGGCCAAGATCCTCTGATGGAGAAAAGGCATCCTGTCACCCCTCATCCCCGCATCGAGGGATTACATCAAATGGAGAAGGAGAGGTAGAGTCAGGAAAATAACCTTCAGTACCTGAGAGTGGAGAAGTCTCTGGCAGAGGTTGGGTCACAGGAAGAATCTCAGTAAGCCCATCAACCAGATCCAACACTGAAGAAAAAAGTGGTGCTCTAACTGGTACAGGAAGAACGATTGGGGCAGGAGCCAGTTCTGCAGGCATGCATGACAGTCGCCTGGAACCTATCACTGGCACTTAAGGATCCCACAGAATTGGTGGAGACAGCAAGAACACGTCCGCGGTGTCAGGTGGCCTAGACACCGTAGCCAAAGGATGAAAGAAATAGTGAGGTTTGTCCCAATCATGCCATTGCTGATAATAATCATGGTAGCAAGAGTATGGGTCAGTCTTATCTGATTCCCAATAATGTGACCTACTACACGTTAAATCCCAGTCAGAACATCGATCCCAATCCACTGGAGATTGGGATCGGTCCCAAGGTCAATTGTAAGGCCAAGAAGGATAACCTTGTCCCGAAACCATCAAAAAAAGGGAGTCTGGCGATCCATGTCTATGACCCCATGAAGCATCCCATCAAGGTGAGTTATACAGGCGGGGAGGTTGGGCTGGGGAGACATCCCTTATTTTGCCTTCCAAAGTTAAGGTAACTGGGCGAGGTTCCATCCTCAAGGCTGACACAGCCTGAGGAATAGACGACGTCAACAATGGTGGAACAGGAGGAATGACCCTCGGTACTGGTGAAGCTCAGTCCTGCAATAGAATGGCCAGAGCTGGAGAGCGAAGTCAAGCTCAAGGAGCTGGAGAAGGCGCGGGTAAAGTGGTCGCTTCCACCAACTGCTGTCAGTCCCAAACTCGGTCGATCACTTTTTTGGAAGATTTTTCTTCTTCTTTTTGCCCTCTATGGAGGGCAGCCCCACCTGCTTAGACAATTTTGCCTATTTTGTACATTTCTTCATCAGCAACAGCGTCAAAGACCACCCCAGTGTAGGAGGGGGGGTCTCACAAGCCTGGTGCATCAGGAGCAGGATGCTCAGGGGACTTTTCCCCAGTAGGCACAGGTGCTGCCACCATGGAAGACAGACTAGGTGGTGGTTGAGCCATAGATGATTTTGGCTCCTCAACATTCTCAAGTGCCCTGTGCCACGAAATAGACTTCAGTCTGTCTGAGCCGTTACACCAAGCCTGTTTCAGTGAATGACTGACAGTGTGGGCAGGATTCCACTACACACCCCTCTCCCAGACAAAAGAGACAGTGGGAGTGCCCATCCACTGGCGGCAACTTACTATTGTGAAGGGTACACTTTCTGAATGGAGCCCTGAGGGCCAAACGCCCTACTGGGCGAACACTACATCACAAAAACAAAATAAATAAAACTAACGCAGACAGATAAAGACAGAAAACATGATAGCAAGAACACATAGAATATAAAATGCCTCACTAAGCACAATCAGATAAGCTGATCAGGAGAAATTCCCTAGCGAGGCTGACACAATGGCAGATGAAAGAGAACTGAGGGAATAGGTGGGAATCCACTAGAGATATGTGCATTGGACGGTGGGGGAAGGGCTCCCGCCAAAATGCCTAAGCTACAGAGGTGTCCTGAATCGAGGCTCCATGCAGGTGCAGAGCCCATATGCGTGATGCACAGAGACCATGAAGAAGAACGATAATTAGCATGAGGTCAGAACTCAGTCACTTTGTGCTACTAGTCCATTTAAGCCTGGGATGGGGAATCTGTGGCTCTCCAGATGTTGTTGAACTGGAGCTCCCAGTATCCCTAGCCACTGGCCATGCTGGTTCAGGCTTATGGAAGTTGAAGTCCATCATCATCTGGAGGACCACGAAATCCCCCACCCCTGATTGAAGCTAAGTTATTGATAGTTTCCAAAGACTCCATATTTAGTATAACTGGTGAATCATCCAGATGTTTTTCTTGACAGTCCAGGACTGAGTCCCATGGTGTCTTCAAAGGATGGTGTCCATGCAAATACTCATTGTTAGGCAGTACTTACGTTGAGCATAGCACTTAAGAACATACGAAGAGCCATGCTGGATCAGAGCAAAGGACTATCTACTCCAGTACGGTGTTCCTACAGTGGCCACCCAGATGCCTCTGGGAAGCCCACAAGCAGAACATGTCCACAATAGCATTTTCCTGCTTGTGTTCCCTATCAACTGATATTAAGAGGAATACTGCTTACCTCTGATACTCAAGGTAATGACCTGCTTTGCATATCACAGCCACAAATCGTGAGTTAATTAACTCACGATTTGCAGGGACATGCACTTCGCACAAGCTGCTTCCAGTTTTCAGAAACGAGCTATGAACATCCCACTTTGTAGTATGTTAGCATGCTGCCCATACCCAGACACTTTGGGTTGTTTGTGGATTAAAGAACCCAAAGTTAACCTAAGAACAAATTGTAGGTTTACTTTGGGTTGTTTAACCCATGAACAACCCAAAGTGTCTGGGTTTGGACGTTACACTAACAACCTACGAATGAGGCATTGATAGGTTATTTCTACAAACTGGAAGTAGCTTGTATGTGGTGCACATCCCCACAAATCATTAGTTAATTAACCCATGATTTGCCACTGAATGCTGTGCTAACAGCCCCATTATATAGCCACCATGACTAGTTGCCAATGATAGGTTTACCCTTTATGAATTTGTCTAATCTGCGCCATGGAAAATTCTGAAAAATTCAGATTTCAAAACGTGTTAACTTTTAAGTTATACATTAAAAAGGCACATAGTTTGGTTTTCCATCAGTACTGTATAATAAAACAACAGTATAAATAACTTACATGTCTACTGAAGTAGAATTAACGCTGCACCTCCTATTTTTCACCAAAACCTCACTGTCTCTCACCTGCCTAAAACCTTAACTGACATAACTTCCTCTTCACCTGTTCCCCCTTCCCTCTCCTCCCCTTCTATCACCCTGATAACCAACCACACTCACTTGCATTCTACCTGCCCCTCCTGCAGGATCATTCTGGGCATGCCCAGGGAAAGACTTTATGAACTCTGATAGGATAAAATGGCCAACAACAACAACAACAACAATAATCACATTTTAAATAAAAACTATAACCATGTTACAGTACCACTAGGGCACAGCACATACTAGACCCTTCCCCTGACCTGGCACAACAAAACATATAAATCTTTTAAAATATCACTGAAATCATTTACCTCGAACGCTGCACAGGATTTGATTGGGTAGAGATAAATGTTGGTGACAATGATGGGCCCTCTACCACTTGACAGCGCTTCTGCCGAATTCCCCAAAACCTCAGGCATGCCCCTTTCTGGATGTCTCTCAGCAGGCTGTAGATTGACTGGCATTGTCACTGAAGCAGAACTGGCACTAAGCTGAGAATCCCTGATGATTCTTTTCAGAGGCACTGCATTGTTGTTACCGCAAGTGTGGCCATTTTCTTTGGGAGATGCTACAAATTCTGAAATAGTTTTCCTTTGAGATGGACTTTTAACTAGGTTGCAGCCAGAGAGCCTGGTGGTTATAATGAATTTTAGAAAGGCTTGTGCATCTTCAAATGTTGACATATAGCCAAAAGAAATTCTCACAGACCCAGTGGGATGTCCGTCAATTACATCTATGTCATCTCCACAGACGTGACCCGCCTAGTTAGGTTAAAAAAAATAAATTATATATATATATATATATATATGGTACTATGAATACTTTTCTATATGCTATTAAAATACAATGTGTTTTGCTATTTTTATAGCAGATTCTGTAAAAGCACAGACTGAATGCGCCAAAGATAGAGTGAGTTTTTGTGGGAGAAGCAATCCCTCTAGATTCTGCCCTTCAAAATAGGAACTGCCCCCTATGTTATGTCACCTCCTCCCAAGTCTTATTCCTGTTTATTCAGAACCCCAACTCTTTGGAATGCCCTTTCTAGAGAGACCCACCCTGATCTATCTTTACTGACTTTTAGGACTGAAAATCTATCTGTTCCATCAGGTACATGGAGATGTTTAAGTGTGTTACTGTTGTTGCCTATTTTAAGTTTAGTGTTGATATTGATAAGTTGTTTTACAGTGTGTTTTTATGCTCTGTCTATTGCACCCAGTAAAATGAACACCCCGTTTGTAAAAAGCAGAAACAAATTAATAACTGTCCCCTTCCCTGCCCCTTGTACCC
The DNA here is from genome assembly GCF_057233095.1 of Heloderma suspectum. Lineage (NCBI taxonomy): Eukaryota > Metazoa > Chordata > Lepidosauria > Squamata > Helodermatidae > Heloderma > Heloderma suspectum. The sequence continues at coordinate 137,858,362 of NC_139462.1, forward strand.
AGTGCGGTTCTCTCTGCACCAGCTACATCCCCGCTCTTGGAAATGGAGCGCAGAGACTGGGAAAAAGGGGCAGTTCCAGGGGTGGAGAGGGGAGGAGACCGTGGAAGCCACGTTATGCAGCTTCCTATGTGCTGCGTGGCTTTCCCTCCTGCTCTGAAGGTCCCCAGCTAGACAGGTGAAATCGCCTGTCTAGCCAAAAATGCAGGACAGCCAGAGCATGGAGGTGAGGATCACCTCCATGTTCCGGCCGCCCTGCATTGGATAGTCATCAGCCTTCAAGTTCAGAGGCTGATGACTATCTCCATAGGATTGCGCCCTTGGTGGATTTAGACTGGCCTTTTTTCCTTCATGACTTAAATCACTGATTTATATCACCTTGATTTAAACCAATTCACCCTGCATGCACAGAATGCACTGTACATAAACTAGAAGATGGCATTACACTTTAGATTGAAATGCTTTGGCAGTGTGGGAGGAGGAGAATGTACCCGAGTAAAGCTGTTATGTGGACTTTGTTGCGACTCGATAGGAAATAATGGGAAAACTGAAATGAAGTTGCATCCCTAAGCTGACAGCACTGATAGACCAAACATACTGACCTGGAGGTTCTTTTTGATGTCTTCACAGCTGATCCCCAAATGCTGCTGACAAGCTCCAGTATTACAGAAACAGCCTGTGCGCACGTGGATGTTGTAGAGCCCAGCCAACTTGTCTACCTTGTGGTTTCAGCAGGACCAAAGAGAGAAAATTCTCAACATTCATTATACATCTTAAAGCTATGAATAAAGAATGTATTAAAGATCCCCCCACCCACCCACTAAGTACTTATCAATTTAGCTGTTGTTGCATGGAATGAAATCTACATCAGAAAAACACATTCACACAGTATTTTAATATCAAATTATATATCCTAATGGGAATTTTTGGATTAAAACGTGGCTCTCATCCTGTGATTTTATAGTATACCTGGGGCAGGCAGCAGCTACCAGACTGAAATGAAGAAACCTTAGTCCCTGCATTGCAGTCTCTCATCTGAACTTCTTCTGATTTGATAACTCAGTACTTGTCGAAATACTGAGAATGAAAACAAGCATCAGAAATTAAAGGAGGTAAATATAATCATTAATGGATACTGGGATGAATTAATTATGTGAAGGATGAGGAAAAAATGTAACTATATGTGAACAGAAGCAACATCTGAATATCTGTAAATGAGAAAGAAAAGCAGACACAAGCATCGATTATCATTATCAGCAACCGAAATATGGGATGTACAACAACACCTGGAATAAAATAACAAGAAAGAATATCAGGGTCTCCTAACATTCAGTTAGGAGAAAGACAGTGGGCACTCTAACAGTATAACCAAGACTGTGTGCACACCCTGCTCCATGGTCAGTCACCCACACGTTGCACCAAGGACATAAATGTGAAGCTCAGAATAAATTATTCGAATTAAGGATATTTGCCCAAACTTCATTCCATTGCTTCTAATGTAATGAGACCTGAGGGAGAGGATAAAAGGCAAGGAGGAGGGAAATGGAAAAAGAGTTTGATGGGTTAGTAGCAGGAAGACGTAAATAGCAAACCTGAGAAAGAGGTGAATATCATAGTGAAACTCCCTGGGGGGACCAGTAGCCCTGCTGGATCATGCCTGTTTTGGGGATCATCAAAAAGCAGATACAAAACCATAGCTAAAACAATCTAAATAAAATGGTGGCAGAGGGCTACAAGATATTTGAGGAAAAATCTAACTTCATTTTTTGTCCTTTTTTTGGCACATCTAAATCACAACTTGACTTTTAAGGACAACATAGGAGTTACGAGATAGGGATCTAATCATATGGTACCCAGATTAGGTTTTTGTTACCCTGGAATTTGAGGAGAGGGAGCAGTCCATGGATAGGCTGTAAAACAGCATGTCTGAGCAGGGTGCAGCATGTTGCCGACGTGCAATTTAAAACAGGTAGCTCATTCCATTCAAAAGTCTGAGTGCCTGCCGTTACAAAGCCGGTGAAGGAGCTGGCTAAATTGGTTGGGATAATATTAGGCCATTTCTCTTGAGCTCACAGGAGATAACTCAGACTCTGAAAGTCCTAGCCCCCTCCCCAGTACCCTGGCACCCCTCACACACTTTGACAAATTATGGATTATTCCATGTCCTCACAATAACCATGTGAGGACAACTAAGTTACAAACTTGCCTAAGGCCTCCTAGTCAGCAGTTTCATTGCTGAGTGGGGATGTGACCCCAGATCTCCCCCATCCGAGTCCACCTCTGCCCTCCCCATCCACTTTATTACAGTGAGACTCTTAGGGCTTTCCTAGATGAAGCTTTTAACCCACCACTTTACCATGGCTGCTGCTTCCAGATTCTTTGTGGGATTAAGATCGGATCCTCTACACATGTTGTTTTTTGGGGGGGGGGGCTTCTCTGCCTTTCTGTATATTCCGCTACATAACCTCCAAGAGGTGCTGTGGTATAGTGGAATTGCCAACTCCAATAGTGCAATTCCACTATACCACAATTCTGCCATTCTCCAAAATACCAGACTTTCTCCAATCAACCCCCCCCCCCCCACACACACACATAAAAATGCTTGGAAAGCACGAGAGGGGCCCTGGAGGATGACCTCATTTAAAGTACTTGCAAATCATCATGAGCTGAGGAATCATGAGAGCACAATACATGCCTCATGTAGAAAAGAGAGGATACTGCACAAATAAGTTATAAATATTAACCACTGGAAAAATCTCCTTACAGAGGCTTATGCACACCTCCGGGGCCCTTCCTCAGGACCCAACTCTTCCTCTCTCTCTCCTTATCTGATATCTGCATGTAGAACACCCACTTTACTCATGAGAAAGTAACAAGTGAAACGGTGGCAATATGCAGTCTTTAGGAGCTACATTAGGCTCCTTCCATCCTCCAGTCAGGCCAGCAGGAACAGGGGCTGGGGTAGCAGCTGGGTTACTTGCTTAAATCTGTTGTTTCTTGGCCAGTCTGGTGATACTGGAGGAGCACACCAGAGTACTGTTGTGTGGCCACAGAATGATATCTTGGGCCTATCGGGGAGCCAAAGGATCCAGGTTCAGATCCTGATGTGGAGAGAGTGGACTTGCCAATATGGAATGGCTGGGCAAGTGAGGCATGAATGAGAGTTGCCTGCTGCCCATGCTTTTGGAGAAAGCGGAAGTGGTTTGCTGCAGCAAGTGATGCTCGTGGATCATGGGGGCAACAATTTGGGCCTTCTGAATGGGAAAGTACTAATCCTGTGGGCGAACACCGACTTACAGGCGAGATGGCCTGAGATCCAGCTCATTTGGTCAGAATTGTTGCCCAAGAGAGTTTGGAGGGGGGGGACAGTGGCCCAAGGTGTTCGGGTCAACAGAGAATGAAGGCAGCATTGCTCAGGGGGCTGGGCAGTTATTTGCCTCACCTGGAATTGCAGGTGTTCACTGCAACACCTTCACAGGGCGATGGTATTAGCCTAACTGGCGCAGGTAATTATATATTTTTAGGGATCTGCAGTGGGGCCTGTGTAATTCAGCAGGTGTGTGCATGTGTGGGGGGAAGGACTACATGAGGCTTGTCCTTTTCTTTGGCAGGGCACTGTGTGTAAGGCACAAGTCACTGGTGAGCTCCTGGAGGCACCAAACAGTGGAAGGGGATTCCTGTGACTTGCCCACCAGGGTTTTGGGATGCAGAAGCAGAGAAAGTAACCCCCTTTCCAGCTGGAGTAGGCCATGCTCTTAAGAGCCATGGGACCAGAGGGTGGTGTGGCTCAGGAGGGCATCCCCTCGACACTTAAAGTTGTAGCACCGTCACTGAAATCAGAGCTGGGTGAGGTTTTGCTAACATTACAATGTCTGCACAATTAGTTCCATTGCACATCTCCCTGTTGTAAATTATAAAGTTCTGGCCCCAGTTTACCCTAGTTACAGTGTCTCACCTCTTTATTTCTGAGTGGGGGCACAACAGTTAGTTGCCAATCGACTGTTACACTACAGCATAATGAAGAAACAGAAGACAGGATGAGAGACTGCAGATCAGAACAGGCATCTGTTGCTGGACAGCAAAGTTCCACTGCCATGTTGTGTGTCCCCACTCAGGTTCTTTGGCTCAAAAGATTCCATTTTGGCCGGAAAGGAAAGCTAGAGAAGACGTAGCTAAGCAGGGCAAATGAAGCTTGAAAATTTATCACCAAAATCTTCTACTGGCATGGACAACGAGGTGGCCACACCTAATATTCAGATAGCATGGGAGCTTCTGAGATCATTAGATGCTAAACCCTCCTTTGGTCCTAATGCAATCAAAGCTTCACTGTAACACCCTATTGACTGGCCATGGCGAACCCCGATACTGTAAGTGATTTTTCCAAGTACGGTGTACAATTACACTACACTGTAAGTCCAGATGCCTTGCTTTTCTTAAGTGATTATCTGTTTTGAGTCTACCTGGAAATCGTCCTTTCAGGATCACCCTGCTGCTCAATAAGCCTTGTTGTCACTGTAACAGTCCTGGAATACTAGAGTTTCTTTGAGTTTGTGCCTGCCTTCCATTGCATTCTCTTTTCTTGCAAGCCTCCTTCAAGTCTTGTCCCTAAGCCTCTCCTTCCCTGAAGTTTGTGAGTCCTGTACCCTGAGCTCCAGGTTGGAAGCCCATCCTTGCACCCTTGGATCATTGCCTCCTTTCTCAGATAAAACTAAAGGAAGGGCAGGCAAATTTCTCTCCCTCTTCACATTTCTTCTAGCTAATTGCTTTTTTAAACTGCAACATCCCTCTTGCCTTCACCTCCTCTGAAGCCAAAGTCACATGCGCAGTTGTACTACTCAACTCACAACCTCTCCTTCTCTTCCTCTCTCCATTCCTGGAAATACTTTAGCAGTTCACTGTTCAATTGCTGTTTTGTTATACTTTCTCAATAAAACATTTTGTAGAAAAGCTCTGATCTAGTTTCTGTTGTCTCCTGAGTGGCTTACTTAAGCACTCCACTATCTTGACTAAACTATTCCAGTTACACACATTTGGCTCCCTTGTGTTTTTATTAGAGTGCTAGTTTGGGGGCCAGCTCTACTGGACAAACAGCAACCTGTCCTCAGGCAGAATAGAGCTAAGGTCTCATTAGGAAGCAACTTCTCTAGCACAGTTGACTAAATTCCCCCCAGATACATTTATTTATTGACAATATTTATATACTGCTCCACATCAAAAGATTTTGGAGTGGTGAACAACAAGATAAAAGAATAAAACCGCATAATTAAAACAGTTAAAACATTTTAAAAGAACAAATTCTGAACTTAATAAACCACGGCTGGTCACTCAGGGAAGGCCTCTTGAAATAGCAATGTCTTCAGGAGGCACTGAAAGCAACACAACGTTAGTGCCTTCCTGGCCTCCAAAGGCAGGGAGTTCCACAGGAAGGGGGCCACAACACTGAAGGCTCTTTTCCTGGTGGACTCCAACCGGGCCATAGGTCCATGTGGAACCACCAGGAGGAAGCCCTCCGATGACCTCAGTGACCGGGCAGGTTGGTAAGGGAGAAGGCGCTCTCTCAGGTATCCTGGTCCCAAGTTGTTTAGGACTTTGTACACTAGTACTAATATCTTAAACCTGGCCCAGTAGCGAATAGACAGCCAGTGGAGATACATGGCCCAAGGAAGTGTGGCAACCCTTTATTCTTAGTGGCTGGGGTCCACTAATAGAAAGCAGGTTTAGCCCCTATCCCAGTCATGTCCATGGGTAAAATCTCTTAACTTTCTCACGCATAAATGAATAGTTGCCATTCACTTCAATTAGGAAAAAAACACTGCATGTTATTGCAGTGAGGCCAAAACCCACCCTCCACCACTGACACTCCAGTGGGTGGGTGGCCCCCACCTACAGGTATTTAGTAGGGGATGCAATCTGTCTCTGTACACAGCAACCCACTACACCCCTCCTAGGGGCCTTTTCAATATGCAGGCTTCCCTCCACACACAACCCATCATAATGATGAGTATTTTGCCAGTGCACTAATCATACAGAGTGCTTGCTGAGTAACAAGCTATTGACCCTGATGTTCACATGCATCAACAGTGAACTCTGTCAGACTGATTTAACAAGCTGCAGCACTGCTACAACTGACTGAGTCTGTAACCTGTAAACAACAGTGAAACTCTTCCTACACATGGTAATAATATATATCCTCTAGCTCCCCATTTAAAATGTTTAGTCACCCAGGGCAACCCAATAACTTCTTTTCCTTTTGCATCCTCAAGGTATCTGCCAGGCAGCTTTGATTATGGCAAGATATTTGCTGTGCACGACTGATGTCTAAGGCCAATTTGGGCCACTTCTCCAGTTATAAAATTAACTCTTTCTTAGGCTACAATCGTAAACACCCTTACTAGGGTGTAAGCCCCACTGAACACACGGGGACTGACCTTTGAGTAAACATGTACAGGTTTTCAGTGTTAAGTCATGTGAAATGGAAAATAACAGAGCCATTGTGCCCTTGAGATCCACTGGCTGAGGGACTATAGGATTTGGCAGAAACCCTGCTATGTCAGCAGAAGACTAGTTATGCCACCCTGACAAAGACTTCGGTGGAAAACCACAGATACACTGGCAGAATAGCTAAAATTGGATGAAGTTGTGGGTGGAAAGTGAGTAGTACAGATGAAGAGCACACATACACCATATCCTATATTCCTACAGATTGCAGCCATGTTGATGGCACAACTTTACAGACCTGGTGCAGAGGATTTCCCTCCCATTCACTTCCACTGCTGCAATATTGACCATGCTACCCACATCCCCATGAGAAAGCACAGGCTATGGTTTAACTCAGCTCTGCTCACAGCATACCACCATCAGTATGTAAACACTGCAAAGGGAGGCCATCACTCAGATGAGAGGGAGCACAGCACGGGGTTATAAATCCCTAGCCTCATTTTGCACACACCTACAGCTCATGAGGAGGAACTATCAGCCTGTCTCCAGAACACACATAGGAACTTTAGCACATTGCTAAAACTTCTCTTCCCACAGCCCTCTCAGGTGCTGATCCCCAAAGTGCAGCGACTCGCCTTGGGCCTCCAGACACGGACCCCCAACACCAAACTCCACTTCAGGAACTGGAGGGGCCTGCACAGAGCACCCCACAGAGTGCAAGGGAAGGGAGCAGCCAAGCTACAAAGTAGATCTGCTGCAAAAGTCTCCTATATCTCTCCACACAATCTTGCTGTATGTGATTACAGTGACTTCTCCGAACTATGTCAGTCTTCCCCAATCTGATGCCCACCAGATGTTATGAACGACAACTCCCAGCACCCCTGACTATGGGCCATGCTGGCTGAGACTGATGCGAGTTGAAGCCCAACACATCTGGAGGGCACCAGGTTGGGGAAGGCTGACCTATGTTTTCCAGGCAGACTTCTGCAGCATTGCGTGCTCCATGACAGGCAGTTATGCAACAGACGAAGGTGTTTCTAGCATGTAGCCAGCACTTTTTACCCTGCTGTCCCTGGAGCCACTGATCAAGGCACAGCTGCCCTGCTGGAATGACTGGTTGGCAACCCTACCACATGCGTTTTCCTTCCAGGATCTCCTCCATCTTGGATGCTGATCAATAAAGGCTTTGGCATTGCCACATGTGCTGTGTCTTTGTTGCAGGGAAGTTGTGGATAAGGATCCCCTTCTCCTGTCCTAGCATGATCTGGCCTCAACTGGCCTCGGGATGGGACTCTGAGGAGGGTGGACAGTTGCCCCTCCTCTGTCTGCTTACTCAGCTGGACTGTGACAGAGGCAGGCTTTTCAGGGTCCACAGGTGGGATAGGTGTTGTTGCCAGGGTATATGAGGCAGTCATTTGGAGAGGGGGAGGGGAGGGTGGGGTAATGAGTCCTGCTGGGATGCTACATGGTAGGGCTGAACTGGCTGGGCAAAATTGCAAGCTGGCGCATCTCACCCCTCACAGCATATTTTGTGTAGAGGATTGTTCTGTACATGACCTATCTCTTTTAAAACCATTCATCCATGCATTTGGAGATATTGTTTCTCAGTGTAAATAGTTAATGTGCAAAAAGGTCACAAAAGAAACCTGCCTTTGATTTTTTTTGGGGGGGGGGGGAATGAGGAAGTCATATGTTTAGTAAAGGACCTGCTAGCAAAATACTACTTTCCCTTGTCCTTCCTCCCCACCCCCACCCCCTTTGATTAAACATGTTTGTGTGCATTTTGGAAATGTATGCATTTTTCTTTGTGCACTTTTCAAATGTTTGTGTATCATCAAACACATTTATTTTGTTTTGCAGAACACACTGCAAACTCAGAAATGTATGGATTTCTGATGGCAAGTGGTGTTCAACTCCACATTCGTGTCTGAGAGGTTCAAATTGGTTAACCGTTTTTTTAAAAAATTGATGGAGTCAATTTCTCACACATCCCTAACTGGAACAACCATGAAGTTAACTCTTAAAGGAATAGTAATCTTTTACCACATATTCCATACACCACAAGAAGAAGATAGTTGTAGTACCTTATGCATGCGGAGATGTTTGCTCACTGCTGTTTTAACTTGTCTCTTATTTTACTGGCATCACTGCCCTTATCATAATATTAGCAACTTCATAGGACTCATCAGGAAAGGGATCCCTATGTTCTAGAATAGGTATGAGGAGACACCAGCCTGCAGGGGTTCCCCATCTGGCTGGCCATTTTCTTCCCCAGTTTCTGCCTCCACTCTACAGGCAGGGAAAAGCTCTTATCTTCAATCAGTGACTGATCAAAGATAAGAGCATTTCCCTTTTCAGTGCTGAAAAACAGAGCTGATAAAGACCCCTTCACAGCTGATCTGTATGGATCACCTGAGGAGGGGACTGGGAACGATGTGCATGTGTATCTAAGAATGGTGTGTGCGCATGTGTGTGTGTGTGCGTGCGTGAGAGAGAGAGAGAGAATGAATGAATGCTGTGCTGGTAAGGGGGTCTGTGTCAATAGTTGTGAGGGAGTGAGGTGGTCATGCCCACTGCTGTAATGCAGCCCCCAGGAGGTTTCATGGGTGGCAATCTAGGCCTTGGGCTGAAAAAGGTTCCCAACCCCTATTCTAGAATGATTGCATTCAGCTTTGAAACCTTGGTGGATACTGTGTGGACAGTAGCTGCGCTGTCTGCAAGGAATCTCTTTGGTGGGGGAGAGAGAGGGGTGTGATCAGTATTCACTTTGCTTTTCACATTGTTATCACTCACTGTTTACATCAGTTAACGTAATTCAACCTTTGCATGACATGTATTTCTGAACTGCACAAATATTCTTTTGGAACTGCTCGATTTTGTGTATCATTGAACATTTTAAATAGCCCTGCTACAAACCATTATAAAGATGCATTTTGCCAGCTGGTGATAACAAAACATCATTCCAATATCAGCTCTCACTCAGTAGTGCAAAACAACACAATCTAGTGCTTTTGCCCTGGGCAATTGTGCTAAGATGTCCACTCTACAATAGCAAAAACAATTCAAACCAAAAGAATTACTAGAGTTCGAACAGAAGACATCAGCAAAATCTCTCGCCTCATAATCTGGTTTGTATTTTGTGCCTTCAGTCCATCAACTTCTTCCAGTTGCCTGAAGCCTTAATGGCAAAATCAATAAAAAAAAATCAATAGTGAACAATCACCCAAGTAGTTTTGAGACAGCTGTTGGGAACAGGGCCAAAAAAGCCATTAGGACAGCTATGAATATTTCTCTTCATCACATTTCATCACATTTAATGTAATGAGTGGATATGCTCTTAAAAGCATTAGAATGGCTAATTCATATTCTTTGAGCATCACTGAACAATTTGTTCTTTATCAGAAATAATATGGAAGAAGGGAGTTGGCCTTAGCTGTTTCCAATATCACTCAAAAGACTCTGGTGATGTACCTCATAAAAGGACAAAAGGATAATTGTTCATCATACTTCTGAAGAGAACATGCCAGCTGTGTTAAACAGTATTCCCAGCAGCCATGTTCTAATTCCAGGGATATCGTCTTTGTTTAGGCAAATTCTGGGGACAGAAGTCCACTGGACATTGGGCAGCTACTGAAAATGGCAGCACCATGAAGAGTTCTCCCCACCTCTCCCTACAATGTTTAAGGACACTTTTCCATCTTATCTGGAGTGCTGCCCCAGGAGGCTGTTCCAAGTGGTCCGCAGCCTGGTCGGTCCTGTGGCTCCGGAACCACTGGAGCATTCTAAGGCCTCCTGTGAGGCTTTGGCAAAGGTTTTTTGCAGATAAAATTGATCAGATTAGGTGTGTTACTCTGCACGCTGTGGATACAGTTAGTGAGCAAGAGGCGGCCTGTGGCAAACCGGTTTTGTGGGATCGGTTCCAGCTTCTTCCTCCTGATGAAGTGGACAAAGTGCTTTCATCTGTAAGGCCAACCACCTGCTTACTTGATCCTTGCCCATCTTGGCTCATTATGAGCTGCAGAGAGAGACTGGGTGAGGGGATCAAGGCGGTGGTGAACGCCTCCCTTGAGGAGGGAGTGATGCCATCAGCCCTCAAGGAGGCAGTGATAAGACCGCTCTTAAAGAAGCCCTCCTTGGATCCTCAAGTTTTGAACAACTTTCGCCCAGTCTCAAATCTGCCATTTTTGGGCAAGGTGATTGAGCGGGTGGTGGCGGTGCAGTTGAAGGCACACTTGGAAGAAACTGATTATCTAGACCCATTTCAGTCGGGCTTCAGGCCTGGGCATGGGACAGAAACGGCCTTGGTCGCCTTGGTGGATGATATGAGGAGGGCTCTGGATAGGGGTGAATGCTCCTTCCTTGTTCTCCTCGACCTCTCAGCGGCTTTTGATACCGTTGACCACGGTATCCTCCTGGACCGCCTGGAGGGGTTGGGCATTGGAAACACTGTATTGCGGTGGTTCCAGTCCTTCCTCTCTGGCAGGTACCAGAGGGTAGCACTGGGAGAGGAGGTTTCGGACCCGTGGCCACTTACTTGTGGGGTGCCACAGGGTTCCATCCTCTCCCCGATGCTATTTAACATCTATGTGAAGCCACTGGGGGCTATCATCAGGAGGTTTGGGGTGCAGTGTCATCAATATGCGGATGACACTCAGCTCTACCTCTCATTCAAATCTTCACCAAGATTGGCCGTAGAATCCCTGTCCAAATGTCTGGAGACGGTGAGTGGCTGGATGGGGAGGAATAGGCTGAAGCTGAACCCTGACAAGACCGAGGTACTTTTGGTGGGAGACAGGAGGAGGCTGGGGGATGTTGACCTGGTGTTGAATGGGGTACAGCTACCCTTGAAAGACCAGGTCCGCAGCCTGGGGGTCATTTTGGACTCCCAGCTGTCCATGGAGGCTCAGGTGTCAGCTGTGAGCCGGACAGCGCTGTATCAACTCCATCTGATACGGCGGCTGCGCCCCTACCTTCCCGACCATCTGCTCCCATCGGTAGTACATGCCCTGGTCTTCTCTCGTTTAGACTACTGTAATGCGCTCTACGTGGGGTTACCCTTGAAGACGGTTCGGAAACTGCAGCTGGTACAGAACGCGGCGGCTCGCCTGATTAAAGGCAGCCGCTGGCGAGATCACATCACTCCAGTGCTGAAGGAGTTGCACTGGTTACCAGTTGTTTTCCGGGCCAAATTCAAGGTGTTGGTT